>NC_083871.1:16146747-16749754 GCF_032452875.1 Bos javanicus | reverse complement strand
GCAGCCATTCTGACTGGCATGAAATGGTACCTCATAGTGGTTTTGATTTGCATTTCTCTGATAATGAGTGATGTTGAGCATCTTTTCATGTGTTTGTTAGCCATCTGTATGTCTTCTTTAGAGAAATGTCTGTAGTTCTTCGGCCCATTTTTTGATTGGATTGTTTATTTTTCTGAAATTGACCTGCAGGAATTGCTTGTATATTTTTGAGATTAGATCTTTGTCAGTTGCTTCATTTGCTATTATTTTCTCCCATTCTGAAGGCTGTCTTTTCACCTTGCTTATAGTTTCCTTCGTTGTGCAAAAGGTTTTAATTAGGTCCCAATTGTTTATTTTTGCTTTTATTTCCAATATTCTGGGAGGTGGGTCATAGAGGATCCTGCTGTGATGTATGTCAGAGAGTGTTTTGCCTATGTTTTCCTCTAGGAGTTTTATAATTTCTGGTCTTACGTTTAGATCTTTAATCCATTTTGAGTTTATTTTTGTGTATGGTGTTAGAAAGTGTTCTAGTTTCATTCTTTTACAAGTGGTTGACCAGATTTCCCAGCACCACTTGTTAAAGAGATTGTCTTTTCTCCATTGTATATTCTTGCCTCCTTTGTCAAAGATAAGGTGTCCATAGGTGTGTGGATTTATCTCTGGGCTTTCATTTATTATTCTTATGTTTTGGCTTGTTCTGTAGATTCTTTTCTCTTTTTTTAATCCCTTCCCCCCTGCTTCTCATTGTAGTTGTCAATTTTATTGGCACTATGAAATCTAATTAAGCTTTATTTTTTTTCCTCAGTCACATTTTTTACTATTGTTATAAACCTCGGCCTCTACATAGGGCTTTTCCAGTTCTCTGGAGTTTTCCTTTTTTTTTTTCTTCTCTCTTTTTATAATTTTTAACTTTTTAAACCTATTATTATTTTTTCTACATTTATTCCTTTGTTTGCTTTTCCTACTGTTCTTTGCAGTTAACCTTTAATGTATATAAATCTTCTTTATCTACCTCTATTTAACTTTGCATGTCTATTCTTTCTTTCTTTCCTTTCCTCTTAACATATTTGTTTTATTTTCATTGCTTTATTCCCCAACCGGTACCTTGCTTTCATTTTTTTTTTTTCCAGTTTGTGCTTTAGTTTGTTTTGTTTTCAACTGGTAGATATAATTTTGGTTTCCTTTATTTGAGAGGTCAATCTATTGTACTTTATTTTTGTTGGACTGTTTTGACTTTGCTTATGGGGGTATATGTGTATGTTCCAATATTTTAATTATTATTTGCCTGATTTTGTAACTGCCATTTGTCTGGGGTTCCTGTTTGGTTTCTTGGTTTTGGGTATTTGTTTTAATCTCACTTAATGCCATAAAAAACCACTTGTGGAATCTTCGTTCCTGACCAGAGATCAAGCCCTGAGCCTTTGGAGTGGGAGCCTTGACTCCAAGACTCTAGACTACCAGAGAACTAACCCTGCTGCTGCTGCTGCTAAGTCGCTTCAGTCGTGTCTGACTCTGTGCGACCCCATAGACAGAAGCCCACCAGGCTCCTCCATCCCTGGGATTCTCCAGGCAAGAACACTGGAGTGGGTTGCCATTTCCTTCCCCATGCAGGAAAGTGAAAAGTGAAAATGAAGTCGCTCAGTTGTACCCGACTCCTAGTGAACCCATGGACTGCAGCCTACCAGGCTCCTCCGTCCATGGGATTTTCCAGGCAAGAGTACTGGAGTGGGTTGCCATTGCCTTCTCTGGAGAACTAACCCTGCTGCTGCCGCTAAGTCGCTTCAGTCGTGTCCAAGTCTGTGTGACTCCATAGACAGCAGCCCATCAGGCTCTGCCATCCCTGGGATTCTCCAGGCAAGAACACTGGAGTAGGTTGCCATTTCCTTCTCCATTGCGTGAAAGTGAAGTCGCTCAGTTGCGTCCGACTGGTAGCGACCCCATGGACTGAAGCCTACCAGGCTCCTCCATCCATGGTATTTTCCAGGCAAGAGTACTGGAGTGGGGTGCCATTGCCTTCTTTAAGGAGAACTAACCCTAGGGAGTATCAAATAGTGAGAACTTGCACAAAGGAAACCACTTGAAGACAAGACCCGGCATCACCCAGCCACGGTGCCCCGTGCAGGACGCCTCATCTAAATAAAAAACAAAACAAATATACAAACTCAGTCATCAGCAGACAGCATTACCACCTCACTCACCCTTGCCCATCAGAGGAAAAACAAACAAACAAAAAACTCAGCACAAATCCCAACCTACACAAAGCTTACACAAACCACTGGACCAGTCTTAGAGGGCAGAAACCAAAAGGAATAAAGAATTCAACCCTGAAGCCTGGGAAAAGGAGACCTCAAACACAATACGTTAAAAAAAAAAAGATAAAAGGCAGAGAGATACTACACAAATGAAGGGACAAACTAGAAACACAGAAGTCCAAATAAATGAAGAGGAAATAGGCAAACCACCTGAAAAAGAATTCAGAATAATGATAGTAAAGATTACCAAAAACCTTGAAAACAAAATGGAGAAAAGGCAGGAATCAATTAACAAAGACCTAGAAGAATTAAAGAATAAACATACAAACAACACAATTACTGAAATTAAAAATACTCTAGAAGGAATCAATAGCAGAATGTCTGAAGCAGAAGAGTGAATCAGTGAGCTGGAAGATAAAATAGTGGAAATAACTTCTGAAGATCAGAACAAAGTAAAAAGAATGAAAAGAACTAAGGATAGTCAAGAGACCTCTGGGGCAATATCAAATGCATTAATATTTGAATTATAGGGGTCCCAGAAGAAGAGAAAAAGAATATGAGAAAATTTTTGAAGAGATTATAGTTGAAAACTTACCCAACATGGAAAAGTAAATAAGTCAGTCAAGTCCAAGAGGCACAGAGAGTCCCACACAGGATAAACTCAAAGAGAAACATGCCAAGACACATACTCATCAAACTAAGACTAAACACAAAGAAAGAATATTAAAAGCAGCAAGGGAAAAGCAACAAGTAACACACAAGGGAAACCCCATATGCTTAATAGCTTATCCTTCAGCAGAAACTGCAGACCAGAAGGGAATGGCAGGATATATTTAAAGTACTGAAAGGGAAAAATCTACAAGATTACCATACTCAGCCAGGATCTCATTCTAAATTGATGGAGAAATAAAAAACTTGCCTGAAAAAGACAAGCAAAAGTTAAGAGAATTCAGTACCATCAAAGCAGTTTTACAACAAATGTTAAAGGGACTTATATAGTCAAGAAATACAAGAGAAGAAAAAAGATCTACAAGGTCAACCCCAAACAATTAAGAAAATGGTGATAGGAACATGTATATCAATAATTACTTTAAATGTAAATGAATTAAATGGGTTTATTAAATTGAGTTTATTCCAGGGATGCAAGGCTTCTTCAATATAAACAAGTCAATCAATGTGATATACCATATTAACAAATTGAAAGATAAAAACCATATATAATCTCAGTAGATGTAGAAAAAGCTTTTGACAAAATTCAGCACCCATTTATGACTAAAACTCCAAAAAATATGCATAGAAGGAACCTACCTCAACATAGTAAAGGCCATATATGATAAGCCTATAGCAAACATTATTCTCAGTGGAGAAAAAATGAAAGCATTCCCCCTAAGATCAGGAACAAGACAAGGGTGCCCACTTTCACCACTGTTATTCAACATAGTTCTGGAAATTCTAGCTACAGCAATCAGAGAAGAAAAGGAAATAAAAGGAATCCAGATCAGAAAAGAAGAAAAGCTCTCACTGTTTGCAGATGACATGATACTGTATAGATAAGCCTAAAGATAGTATCAGAAAATTACTAAAGCTAATCAGTGAATTTAGCAAAGTTTCAGGATACAAAATCAATACACAGAAATCATTTACATTTCTATATACTAGCAATGAAAAATCAGTAGGACAAATGAAGGAATCAATCCCATTCACCATTGCAACAAAAAGAATTAAATATCTAGAAATAAACTTACCTAAGGAGACAAAAGACAAGAGAGAGATTCCATGTTCCTGGGTATGGAAAATCAATGACGGTACTACCAAATGCCATCTACAGATTCAATGTGATCCCTATCAAATTACCAATGACATTTTTCACAGAACTAGAACAAAAAATTTCACAATTCGTATAGAAACACAAAAGACCCTGAATAGCCAAAGCAGTCTTGAGAAAGAAGAATGGAGCTGGAGGAATCAACCTTCCTGACTTCAGATTATACTACAAAACTACAGTCATCAAGAAAATTTGGTACTGGCACAAAAACAGAAATACAGACCAATAGAACAAGATAGAAAGCCCAGAAATAAACCCATGCACCTATGGGTACCACATTTTTGACAAAGGAGCCAAGAATATACAATGCGGCAAAGACAGCCTCTTCAATAAATGGTGCTGGGAAAACTGGACAGCTACATGTAAAAGGATGAGATTAGAACACTTACTAACACTGTACACAAAAATAAACTCAAAATGGATAAAAGACCTAAATGTAAGACCAGAAACTATAAAACTCTTAGAGGAACACATAGGCAGGACACTCGATGACATAAAGCAAGATCCCCTATGACCCACCTCCTAGAGTAATGGAAATAAAACCAAAAATAAAGAAGTGGGGCCTATTAGACTTAAGGAGCTTTTGCACAGCAAAAGAAACTATAAGCAAGGTGAAAAGACAACCCTCAGAATGGGAGAAAATAATAGCAAATGAAATAACTGACAAAGGATT
This sequence comes from Bos javanicus, assembly GCF_032452875.1. Lineage (NCBI taxonomy): Eukaryota > Metazoa > Chordata > Mammalia > Artiodactyla > Bovidae > Bos > Bos javanicus. Next base: position 16,745,025 of record NC_083871.1, on the reverse strand, counting down.
AATTTCCAAAATATACAAGCAGCTCATACAACTCAATGCTAGAAAAACAAACAACCCAATCAGAAAGTGGGGAAAAGCCCTAAACAGATATTTCTTCAAAGAAGACATACAGGTGGCTGACAAACACATGAAAAGATGCTCAACATCACTCATTATTAGAGAAATGCAAATCAAAACCGCAGTGAGCTATCACCTCACACCGGTCAGAATGGCCATGATCAAAAAATCTATAAACAGTAAATGCTGGAGAGGATGTAGAGAAAAGGGAACGCTCTTGCACTGTTAGTGGGAATGTAAATTGATACAGACACTATGGAAGACGGTATGGAGATTCCTTAAAAAACTAGGAATAAAAGCACCATATGACCCAGCAATCCCACTCCTAGGCATATACCCTGAGGAAACCAAAATTGAAAAAGACACATGTATCCCAATGTTCATTGCAGCACTGTTTACAATAGCTAGGACATGGAAGCTACCTAGATGTCCATTGACAGATGAATGGATAAAGAAGTTTGGTACATATACACAATGGAATATTTCTCAGCCATAAAGAGGAATGCATTTGAGTCAGTTCTAATGAGGTGGATGAACCTAGAGCCTATTATACAGAGTGAAGTAAGTCAGAAAGAGAAAGATAAATGTCATATTTAATGCATATATATGGAATCTAGAAAAATGGTACTGAAGAATTTATTTACAGGGCTGCAATGGAGAAACAGACATAGAGAATAGACTTAGGGACATGGTGAGAGGGGAGGAGAGGGTGAGATGTATGGAGAGAGTAACAGGGAAACTTACATTACCATCTGTAAAATAGATAGCCAATGGGAATTTGCTTTGTGGCTCAGGAAACTCAAACAGGGGCTCTGTATCAAGCTAGAGGGGTGGGATGGGGAGGGAGATGGGAGGGAGTTTCAAAAGGGAGGGGATATATGTATACCTATGGCTGATTCAAAAGCAGAGACATTACTTTGCCAACAAAGGTTCGTCTAGTCAAGGCTATGGTTTTTCCTGTGGTCATGTATGGATGTGAGAGTTGGATTGTGAAGAAGGCTGAGCGCAGAAGAATTGATGCTTTTGAACTGTGGTGTTGGAGAAGACTCTTGAGAGTCCCTTGGACTGCAAGGAGATCCAACCAGTCCATTCTGAAGATTAGCCCTGGGATTTCTCTGGAAGGAATGATGCTAAAGCTGAAACTCCGGTACTTTGGCCACCTCATGCGAAGAGTTGACTCATTGGAAAAGACTCTGATGCTGGGAGGGATTGGGGGCAGGAGGAGAAGGGGACAGAGGATGAGAGGGCTGGATGGCATCACTGACTCGATGGATGTGAGTCTGAGTGAACTCCGGGAGTTGGTGATGGACAGGGAGGCCTAGCGTGCTGCGATTCATGGGGTCGCACAGAGTCGGACACGACTGAGCGACTGAACTGAACTGAATGGCTGATACATCTTGAGGTTTGACAGAAAACAACAAAATACTGTAAAGTAATTATCCTTCAATAAAAAAATAAATTTTTAAAAAGTCAATAATATTTCAGACAAAAATCATAAAATTTTGATCACATTTATCAGGTCATTCAGTACTATATAACTAATCCTTTCTGTTAACAGTTTTATGAACCATCAAAGTTTCCATTAAAATTAATTTTTTACCCAATTCAGCAGTATGATCTTAGTTATCAGAAACCTATGCTTTTCAAAAAGTCCTTTCTATGAATCTTCTTGAGGATGAAGCATTTCTGCAAAAGCACCCAAGTGAACAACTGTCTGTGAATGAGAAAGGCGTTCAGAAGTCACGGTTATGGCTCAGAGGTAAAGAATCAGCCTTCCAATACAGGACGCACAGGTTCAACCCCTGGGTTGGGAAGGTGCCCTGGAGAAGGAAATGGCAACCCACTCCAGTATTCTGGCCCATGGGAAACCCTGCGGGCAGAGGAGCCTGGCAGACTACAGTCCATGGGGTTGAGAAAGAGCGGAACATGACTTAGCGACTAAACAACAGCACCATTGATCATAAACACAACAAAATCAAGCACTGTTTGGAGTAACAAAATGAAAAAAAAAAGCATTCTGTCAATTTGATTACATTCTGCTCTGCAGAAATTATAATCATTTTCATCATGTGGTTCTGAAAAAAAATCCTTCCATGTTTATACATGGATATACAACGAAAGAGCATAATTTCCTCATGTTGTGGCTTAGTAGTGCTGGTATGGTCTTATGTCCAAGATTTTCTGCCATTTCACTGAAAAAGAACGTTGACTGAATAATTGAAAGTATGCCAGCTCTTGTAACAGTTCTTGTTTTATTCACTTTCATGGTGAGGCCAAGCAGTCTTTCTAAATGGAGATCAGGGAGCAGGAGCCAGACTCTCCAGGGAAGGACAGAGAAGCACCAAATCTCTGTTTGCTGAGAACTTAGTAGGTGATGAGCAGGGCAAAGAGCTGCCACTGACAGACACAGGAGGCTGTAATGAGACTCGACACTTGCCCAGTGCTTTTGGTCTTTGAAAGTATATACATACATCATACGTGCATATGCATACAAAGCATATGCATATACTTTCTGTCTCAATCCCAACAATAACCCCCAAAGTACAGACATACACCAGACATACACACACAGCATATGCATGCACTGTCTTGATCCCAGCAATAACCCCCAGAGGTAGGCAAAGGATTCTTTCCATCTCAGAAATGAGAAAATGGAACAGGTTAGGGTTAGAGTCACAAGGATAACAAACAATGGAATCACAAGTAAATTAAGCAAAGAAAAAAATTGAAAACAAGGAATTTGGTAAGGTGAAGTCAGAAGACAAAGAGATCGGGTATGAATAAAAGTTAGTCTCCATCCCTTGTTTGATGAAGAGGGAGGTAAACAGTGTGGCTGATAGAGGGGCTTTTGGCTGAGGAACATATAGGATTGGCCAACATATAGGATTGGGCAGAGAGGGAAGGATGAGACCAGGATGAGCATGGAGTTTGGACTTAATGTGACTCTGTAACTAAGTTACAGAATTATTTTTAAAACATACCCTAAACTGCAGGCAAAATATAGTACAGACAACATCTTTGTACTCTCTCTGATCTTTATGAAGTACTAGGAACTGTTCTCCAACAACACTAGGTCCTATTATTACTATTCCCATTTTGCTGATGAGGACACTGAGACACAGAGAGGTTAGGTAACCTGGTCAAGGTTGCTAAGATAGGAAGGGGCACAACTGGCATTTGAACCAAAGCAGGCTGGATTCAGAGTTCATGCTCGTAACCACTGCAGTATCATATTCCTCTAAGCAAAAAGAAGACTCTTCCAAAAATGTCTTCTGAAGGTTCTCCTGTGATTTACCTTGTATATTACTGAAATAGCCAGTCTTATCAGCAAAGAGGGTTAAAGTTGTGGATTATCCATCTTTACTTGACTATTTAGTGAAACCCAGAAAGAGCCAATATAAACAATGTTGTAAGCAGTAGATGTAACATCAGAAATATTCAGGGGCTTCATAATATATGCATACAGTAAAACCTGTGAGAAAATGAAAAGGCATCTAAAAAAAGTTACGGTGAAAGATCTGACTGCCATGCAAAAGGACTTTGGGACTTAACCAAATTGCTGAGACATACATTTTGAGGTAATAACCAGAATTATGACTAACAACATCATATCAAAGCATATTTAAATTTTTGGAATTTCATATAATTTCTAGAACACTTTTATTAATGACATCCATACAGTATAACCTAAGAAGGTTGATCACTGCTGTGATAGTGCCTCCTGCAATTTAACATACAAAACAATGCTAGTTAGTTTAATATTTCTCTCTCAGATGCTTTAGGGGCTCTCTGAAGTATTCCAAAATTAGCTGGAGATCAAAAGAACTTTAATTAAAATTTGATATTTGGGGAGCTTGTCAAAAATACCAAAAATTGTTCAGAATATTTGGATGAATAAGAGCATAGATCACTGTGAAACAATACTTTTCACTTTAACCAAAGTGACAGAAGATTTGAAGAGCAAATGCCCATCATTTAGTCTGCCCGAGGAAGTCCCCATAGGCTCCTGCTTGGTTACACTTTTACTTTGCATAACATTTTAAAAGTTCATCCATGTTGTATCATATACCAGTACTTCATTCCTTTTTATTGCTGAATTAGTAGTTGTAGGGATATGACTCATTTTATTTACCTAGTCATCAACTGATGGATGTTTGAATTGTTTTCACTTTATGTCTATTATGAATAATGCTGCTATGAACACTTCTGTGCAAGTTTTTGTGTAAACATTTATGTTTGTCTTGGGTGTATACCTAGCAGTGGAACTGCTGGGTCATATGGCAACTCTATACTTAACCGTTTGAGGAACTGTTAGACTGTTTTCCAAAGTGGCTGCATCATGTTACGCTCCCACCAATAGTGTATGACAGTTCCAATTTCTCCCCATCATCTGCAACATTTGTAATTATTTGTCTTTTGGGGTATAGCCTTCCTAGCAGGTTTCAAATGGTATCTTATGGTTCTGATTTTCATTTTCCTAATGGCAGTAGGTGTTTGCTTGCTGTAAATTGTGTCTCCCCAAAGATTCATGCTTTGAAGTCCTAAAGCCCTAGTGTGACTAAATTGCAAATATGACCTTGGGAAGTAATTAGGGTAAAATGGGATCATAAGGAAGGATGGGGCCCTGACCTGATAGGATTAGCATCCTGAGAAGAGACAGCGGTGCAGGGAAAGGCTCAGTGAGGACAAAGTAGCCATCTGCAAACCAGGAAGAGTCTTTACTAGAAACTGAACTCTGCTGGGCCTTGATCCAGGACTTCCAGTCTCCACGAACATGAGAAGTAAATGTTCTTTAATCCACCTATCCTGGGGTCTTCTGTTACAGCAGCCCAAGCATATTGAGAATTATTATCTCTGTTTTGCAAACCAAGACTCTCAGGGTCACAGGGTCACCACTCACTCTTGTCTGATGCCAAACCTGGCCCACATCCCCTTATGCCACTCTGCTTCTGGGTCCCAGAATGTGGGAGAGACATGGTTTTCTACCATGTAGCCAGCCAGCTGACGAAAACTACAAATGACAAAGTGTGAAGACTCAGTCTGGAGAATAAGGGGCAGGAACTGGCCAAAAAGTAGAAATAAGGAAATGTCCCAAGTTACTGTCCACACCATTGGCTTATGCCAGCTACAGATGCAAAGACTAACAGGAGGGACCAAGTCCTCCTACACTGGTGATTCTCAGGCCAAGGACTTCACCGCAACTTGTTTAGTGCTTTGAGTCCCAATCTCCTCCAGTTCAAATCCTGGTTGGCCTCCATCTCACATGTACCCACTTTGTGCAATCTCTATAAAGCTAGACTGAACAACCCTCCAGAAAGAGTGTGCTAATAAACAGGAATCATATTTGGGAACCATCTCTTGGCCACTTTCAGGTTTCTGTAGTTTGCTTGGGGCAGGGAGTTCTTTTCAGTTTTTCTTGATGAAGTAGTTCAAGAAGTTTAAACAATGGAATGGACTGTGGAGCCCCTGGGTGCCCACATCACAAATCCATCTCAGCTGAGCGGACAGCAGTTAGTGTGCTCCATGCTCCGGGTGATGCTCTGTCCTCAGAACTTAAGATGCAGCCTCCTGCAAGTGAAATGTACCTCCAGTTCCAGTCCAGGCTTAAATTGTTTTTTAAATGTTTTGTTTTATATTGGAGTATAATTGATTTACAATGTTGTGTTAGTTTCAGGTATATAGGGAGGTGATTCAATTATCTATACACATATTACCTATTCTGATTCTTTTCCCATTTAGGTTATTATGGAATATTGACTGTGGTTCCCTGTGCTGTACAGTAGGTCCTTGTTGATTATCTACTTTGTATATGTGAGTATGTGTGTGTGCTTGCTGGGTTGCTTCAGTCATGTCCAGCTCTTTGCACCTAGGGACTGTGGTCTGCCAGGCTCCTCTGCCCGTGGGATTCTCCAGGTGAGAATACCGGGATGGGTTGCCATGTGCTCCTTCAGGGGATCTTCCCAACCCAGGGATCCAACCCATGTCTCCTGCATTTTCAGGGCTCTTTACCACCTGGGAAGGAGTGTGTAATGTCAATCCCAAGCTCCCAATTTATCCCCCCCACCCCCACTTATATAATTTAATCCTCTCTACCTGGTTATGAAGCTGTTGGGGGCCATTTTTTTTTCTCCCTAAGAGGAAAAGGCTTGAAACTCTGTCATACTTGGATTTTTCCACTGAGCCAAAATTCACTGTACCAAACCTTCTCTCAAGCCACCTTGACTTTAAGAGATCTGTGGCTCATTTCTGTTAAAACTAAATCTTTTCTACCATTTCCTTCCTCTACTCAATATTTTTTCCCCCTTCTCTTGATATTTAGAAATTAACACGCATTTTCTCCCAGGTTCTAGGGCTAACAGTTGCTGCTAAAGAAAATGTAGAAAAACAGAAACACAAATGTTAAAGAGAGATTATCTACAACCCAGACACAACCACTGTTAATTTTTGTCCCTTCTTCATGTCTTTTTTAAAATTCACATATATATTTTTATAAAGCTACGGGTCACACTGTTTTGTGTAAGTCCTGCCATGCTCTTCTTCAGAAAGGTGGACCAATTTATTCTTCTAATGGTATATATGAAGATGACCATATCCCTGCTACCCCATTGTGAAAGTGAAAGTCACTCAGTTGTGTCTGACTCTTTGTGACCCCATGGAATATTTGCAGTGGGTAGCTGTTCCCTTCTCCAGGGGATCTTCCCAGCCCGGGGATTGAACCCAGGTCTCCCGCATTGCAGGCAGATTCTTTATCAGCTGAGCCATAAGGGAAGCCCAAGAATACTGGAGTGGGTAGCCTGTCCCTTCTCCAGCGGATCTTCCCAACCCAGGAATTGAAGCAGGGTCTCCTGCATTGAAGGAAGATTCTTTATCAACTGAGTGCTACCCCCATTAAACACTGAATATTATCATTCCTGTTAATCTTCGCCAATTTAAAGGAAACAAATTGATTCCGTTTTCATTGCTTTGATCATTAGCGAGGCTAAACCTTTATTTTCACATTGATCACTCCCTTGAACTCCACCCTGTCTTTATATCAGGAGTGTGTGAAGCAGTTCAGTTCGATCACACCCAGGTCAGCCCTGTGTGCTGCAGGTCTGATGAATGGATAGTAAGAAGGGGGTCGCAAGCAGAAGGAAGAAGATTGCCAAGGGTTCTGCAGAAATGAAGACCATGTTCCTTTTCTTCTTTTAGAACACATTACTAAAGGAATACGTGCTCATTGTGAGCAGAAATCAAGTCTTTCAAAAGGGCTTATGAATATTGCAAACGCTCACCTCAGCCCTCTTCTTGCACCATCCGCAGATCCTGTTCCCCTGGTTTAACCATCTTTGGTCTCCTCCTCCCAACTCTTTGTTGTCTTCCTGCGGGACTTGAATTTAGCAGAGTGACCAGGAGAAAGGGTCAGGAATTCAAAACGAAATGGGTTCTTCATACAAAGCTCCCAGGGTGGTCAGTTGGGAAGGGAAGCAGGGCAGACCACCCCAGGGGTTTGTCTGAAATCAAACGGGCAGATGAATGGAGAGCAAGCTGCATTACCCAGCTTGCCTTGATTTCAGGCTGTTGGAGAAACGGCAGGCTGTCGACTGTAACACACGAGCAGTGGCCTTTGTTAAGTTCTTTCCCTTGAGTATAACCCTTTCCTTTACAAAGCGGAATGGAAAACCTGAGAAATGGTTTGCCTTTTCCCTCATGGACGCTTTGCTCCGTCTGGAGGTCCTTGTGAAGCCCTCCATCCACCTTTGATCCAATCTGCTTCCCCACAGTGGTTTGAAATAACATCCACTGCCTGCAAGCCCACACCCAGGTGTGGCTTAAGGGATGTCATCAAAGTCGCGCTTAGAATTTATGCCAAGATCTGAGTAGAATCTGTAGTGTGAAATGCGACCCATTTCTTATCATCAGAAAATCTTTTGGAGGGAAAATGATCTAATTATTCAAATTCTTAGTCATTTTTAAGAAAATGACTCTTTTGAATGGGAGGGGGTCATCACCCAACTGATCTGGAACCTTTGAAAACACTTTCCTCTCCTGAGCAATGCAGATGCCTCTGGAATGGAATAGACCATTAGAATCAATGGATCACCAGCCTCCTGTTCACTAAAGGGGAAAAAAAAAAAAGACATTTGAGATGAAAATATTTCCCGTTATTTTTAGAGATTCTGCTTTTCTTTTCCACTGATCATCTATCCTCCTCTCTTTGCCTCCCTTCCCACAAGGAATCCTTTCCTGCAAGGATTTAATTTTTCCCTCCACTGGGTTGTCTTAGGTATGATGGTTTAGTGTTAGACAACTTTCCATCACAATCTATTAATAGTAGATTTACTATCATGTGAGTTGTTCAAATGACAAAATTATATATGAGAAAGCTTTGTCTTGAACTTAGTCCAAAGGGCCTTCATTCACGAAGTGTCCATTCCAAAAAGGCAAGCATCATTTTCTGGACCCAGAGGATGGAATGATACAGTGAGACTCTAGGTAATATTGGTGGCAGTGATGGTGCTAGTGGTAAAGAATCTGCCTGCCAACATAGGAGACACAGGTTCAATCCCTGGGTCGGGAAGATCCCCTGGAGGAGGGCACGGCAACCCATTCCAGTATTCTTGCCTGGAGAATCCCATGGACTGAGGGGCCTGGGAGGTTGCATTCCATGGGGCTGCAAGGGAGGCTGGAGGGCAGCTGCTGTATTGTATATTAGTCTCTAGCCCGATATGACAAATTACCTCCAATCTTAGTACCTTGAAACAGCAAACATCCTCTCACACGCTTTCTGAGGGTCAGGAGCCCAGGAGTGATTCAGCCGGCCTGGCTTGAGGTCTCTCATAGGAGTCAACAGTCAAGCTGTGGCCTGGGGCTGCAAGCACTCAAGCTTGACTGGGGCTGGAAGAGTTGTTTCCAAGCTCACTCGCATGGCTACTTGCAGGCCTGTTCCTCTGCTGCTCGCTGTGCGGGTGTCTCCATAGACTCCCTGCGTATCCTCACAGTGTAGCTTTCCCCATAGCAAGTGATCCAGGAGTGCACGTGCAAGACAGAAGCCTGTCTATGCTCTTGTTGTTCAGTCGCTGACTTGTGTCCACCTCTGTGACCCCATGGATTGCAGCATGTCCGGCTTCCCTTTCACCAACTCTCAGACTTTGCTCAAACTCATGTCCATTGACTCAGTGAAGCCATCCAACCATCTCATCCTCTGCTGCACCCTTCTCCTTTTGCCCTTAATCTTTCCCAGCATCAGGGTCTTCTCTAATGAGTCGGCTCTTTGCATCAGGTGGTCAAAGTATTGGAGCTTCACCTTCAGTCCTTCCACTGAATATTCAGGGCTGATTTCCTTTAGGATTGACTGGTTTGATCTCCCTGCTGTCCAAGGGACTCTCAAGAGTCTTCTCCAGCACCACAGTTTAAAAGCATCAATTCTTTGGCGCTCAGTCTTCTTTATGGTCCAACTCTCACATTCATTCTTGATTGCTGGAAAAACCACAGATTGGACTACATGGTTGTCTTTCTGTAACCTAAGCTTGAAAATGACAACCTGTTACTTCTGCTGTTTTCTATTCTTAGGCAAGTCCAGCCCACACTTAAGGGGAGGAAAATTAAACTCTACCTCTGGAAGGGAGTAGTATAAAAAATTTGATTTACACTGTTGTACAAATTTCTGGTGTACAGCAAAGTGTGTGTATATGTATAATTCTTTTCCATTATAGTTTATTAAAAGATATTACCGTTCCCTGTGCTGTACAGTAAGACATTGCTTATCTGTTTTATACAGAGTGAAAGTGAAGTCGCTCAGTCGTGTCCGACTCTCTGCGATCCCAGGGACTGTAGCCTACCAGGCTCCTCAGTCCATGGAATTCTCCAGGCAAGAGTACTGGAGTGGGTTGCCATTTCCTCCTCCAGGGTATTTTCCCAACCCAGGGATCAAACCCGGGTCTCCAGCACTGCAAGCAGACGCTTTACCGTCTGAGCCACCAGGGAAGCCTTTATACATCATAGTGTGTATCTATTAATCTCAAGGTCCTCATTTATCCCTTCTATCTCTTTCCCCTTTGGTAATCATAAGTTTTCTATGTCTGTGAGTCTGTTTTTTTTTTCTTTTTAAAGAAAATTGTATCCATCCATCTGCTGATGGGCACTTAGATTGCTTCCATGTCCTGGCTGTTGTAAATAGTGCTACTATGAACATTAGATACATGTATCTTTTTGAATTAAGAGTTTTTGTCTTTACTGGATATGTGCCCCAGAGTAGGACTGCTGGCTCATATGGTAGCTCTATTTTTAGTTTTTTTAAGCAACCTGTATACCGTTCTCCACAGTGTTTGGACAAATTTACACTCCCACCTACAGTGTAAGAGCATTCCCTTTTCTCCATACCCTCTCCAGCATTTATTATTTGTAGACTTTTTGATGATGGCCATTCTGATTGGTATGAGGTGACACCTCATTGTGGTTTTAAATTACATTTTTCTAATTAGCAAATTTGAGCATCTTTTGGTATGCCCATTAGCCATCTGTTTGTCTTCTTTGGAGAAACATCTAGGTCTTCTGCCCATTTTTTGATTGGGTTGTTTTGTTATTGAGCTGTTTTGAGTGTTTGTATATTTTGGAAATTAAGCCCTGTTGGTCTCATTGTTTGCAAATATTTTCTCCCAGTCCATAGATTGTCTTTTCTTCTTTTTTCTGTGCAAAAGCTTATATTCTGCACAAAACCTTATAAGTTTAAGTCCCATCTGTTTATTTTTGGTTTTATTTCTATTTCCTCAGGAGACTGATCTAAGAAAACAGTTATGATTTATGTCAAGAGAGTGTTTTGCCCACATTCTCTTGTAGGAGTTCATGGTGTCATGTCTTATATTTAAGTCTTTAAGCTATTGTGAATGTATTTTTGTATATGATGTGAGGGAATATTCTGACTTCATTGATTTGCACATGGCTTTACCAAAACTAAAAACTAAAAACTAAAAAGTGTAAGAGGGTTCCCTGAAGAGACTGTGGACATATTTTTGAAACAACCACATTTATGACACGTTACCTAATCTAGCTTATTCTTTGGTCTATAGCAGAGGTCAATAAATGCTTTTTCTATAAGGGTGGTTGTTGTTCAGTCACTCAGTCATGTTTGACTCTTTGTGTCAAACTGCAGCACACCAGGCTTCCCTGTCCTTCACTGTCTCCTGGAGCTTGCCCAAACTCATGTCCATCGAGTTGGGGATGCCATCCAACCATCTCATCCTCTGTCGTCTCCTTCTTCTCCTGCCCTCAATCTTCCCCAGCATCAGGGTCATTTCAAATGAGTCAGTTCTTCACATCAGGTGGCCAAAGTATTGGAGGTTCAACTTCAACATCAGTCCTTCCAATGAACACCCAGGACTGATCTCCTTTAGGATGGACTGGTTTGATCTCCTTGCAGTCCAAGGGACTCTCAAGAGTCTTCTCCAACACCATAGTTCAAAAGCATCTATTCTTCAGTGCTCAGCCTTCTTTATGGTCCAACTCTCACATCCATACATGACTACTGGAAATATGATAGCTTTGACTATACAAACCTTTGTTGGCAAAGTGATGCCTCTGCTTTTTAATACACTGTCTAGGTTTGTAATAGCTTTCTTCCAAGGAACAAGCATCTTTTAATTTCATGACTGCGGTCACCATCTGCAGTGATTTAGGAGCCCAAGAAAATAAAGCCTGTCACTGTTTCCATTGTTTCCCTATCTATTTGCCATTAAGTGATGGTACCGGATACCATGATTTTCATTTTTTTGAATGTTGAGTTTTAAGCCAACTTTTTCATTCTCTTCTTTCACCTTCATCAAAAGGCTCTTTAGTTCCTCTTTGCTTTCTGCCATAAGGGTGGTGTCATCTGCATATCTGAAGGACTAAATGGTAAATATTTTAGACACTGTGAGCCACACTGTCTCTGTGGTAGCTACGTTAATTCTGACATTGTACAGCAAAGTAGCCAAAGGCAGTACATAAGGAACTAAGCATGGCTTTGTTCCAGTATGTATGTATGTGTTAAGTCACTCAGTCATGTCTGACTCTTTGCAACCCCATCGACTGTAGCTTGCCTGGCTTTTCTATGGGGATTCTCCAGGCAAGAATACTGGAGTGGGCTGCCATTTCCTTCTCCAGGGGATCTTTCCAACTTCCCAGGATCAGACCTGGGTCTCCTGCATTACAGGCAGATTCCTTACCATCTGAGCCACCAGACAGTATAAATGTAGACATTTATAAAAATAGGCATTGGGGAAGATTTGGTCCATGGGCTATGGTTGGTTGACCCCTAGTCTACAGCTGAAGAGATTTTTGGAAGTCCAGCAAACTTATTTTTCTTGCCATTTGAATCCTATTTCAAAAGAAATTCATCCACATGGCATGGCTGTATCTACTGCCATCACAGCTCTAGCAGCTTGATAGTTTAGTGGTGAGATAGTAGGAAGACAGGCAATTTTGATTTAGGTGAAGAAAATGTCAGAAAATAGTATTCTAGTCCTTGTTTTCTGGAAAACAGAAGGAACGTAAGTGTGAAGGAGAAGGGCTAACTTGGTGTGACAGGAACAAGAGTGTCTTCATTCCATTTAATCACTGAAGTTGAAATGAGGCAAGAAGTCCAATAGGAGATGCTTGCTAGCTATCTGGAACTGTGGGGCTAGACTACAGCATTCAGCTTTTGACTCAAGGTGTGAATTATGGGATCTACCTTCACAGAATTCCTGTAGTTCTAAGGAACCCTAAGTTCACCAAAGTGACTTTACCAGGGAAGACAGACTTGTGCAGTCCAAAGATGGGGTAGGAGATAGAAGCTGCTTATAGGGAGTAAGTCGGGGATAACCAGACTTCAGAGCTAGAGCTTACCTCACACTGTGGGTGGTGGTAAATATTTATTTTGTGATATTCATACATAACCTTTATTTCTAGTAACATAGGGTTAAACATAAAACAAAATTCTTAGAATTTCTCCTTCCTTGTTCCTTAGGTTTGATTTTGCAAATACTAACTTGTCTCAGGGCCATTTAATATTAAGCCTATATGATCAAGCAGATTTGGGGCTAAAATTCCACTTTTTCTCCACATTCATTTGCAGTGGAATTTTTAACTTGTATAAAGTAGATAATTTCCTGCCTAAATCATATATAGTCCTGAAGAAGACAATTGATCAAACTCACTCTTAAAAAATTATATTTATTTTTTTAAAGCCCCAAACATAATCATTTTAGGTTCAACTTAAATCTGTTTAGTGAGAGGTGCTTTGGAAATGAAGACTATGCTGCTGGCAAATTATTTCTCAAAGCAGGTAGTTTTTGCTTTCAAGCCACCACGTGGCCTACGATGACCATATTTAGGTAACTGGGGAAAACATCAACACTCTTTTGCTCTGTAAATAAAAAGAGTGCTGCAACTTCCTTTGTGGCGATTTCATTAAACAAACTTATTTTCGTAAATAATTCTTAGGCATAAAATGATAACATGAGGACAGTGTCTTCTCTTTTTAAGGTGCTCATTGCTGGGAACAGAAAAAAGACTTGGATGGAACTTCAGACATCACGTTTCTTAGCTTGTGATGGAAAGTGTGTAAATTAAATGTCAAGAGGAAATCAGGCTGTGGAAATCTAATCCAGTCAGTGTACCTCCAACCCGAGAGCTGAATTCATCCTTGTCAGGTAAGACGCTAAAAGCCCAGTCTTTCCAAAAACGTAGTGAACTATTCCAGTTTTACTAATAACTTTATTTAAATAAGAAGACACAGGAACTTCTATACTGAAAAAATACAAAACAAAAGCCACACATTTCCTTGTGTAAAGCCATATTGTATGGTAACTCGAATACTGTTCAGCGCAGTGTAGAATTAAACAGTACAACTATATACAAAATTTAAACAATCTCTGACAAATTTCTACAGCTGGATGTAGGATACATTTGAGCTCAACAACTTCTGGGAAATTTACATGGCAAAGCATAAGCTTTAACACATTTGGTTCAAAACTTTAATATATGCTAAGAACAAATGTACAACACAATATTTAGTTTTCTCATGAGAAAATAAAAGCACGTCACTATAAATATCGTACATCAGATTTCATTACCAAAAAAAGCATATTCAGTCCATCGTTCAGAAATTGATATTGATACTATTGCATCTTATTTGGACAAAAGCAGAGTATAAGATCAACACATTATGTAATGCTAAACCAGATATCAGAAGTTAATGGAGCTCATATTTATCTTACAGAACTAATAATTTTCTCCCTTTAACCATGATCTACAAAATATAGTATTTTCATCAAGGCCTGAGATTATTAGGGTTAAAGGTGTCTTCTGCTGAATAGATTGTTTTAAAAGGTTCCCCTGTGAAAATGGTGAAGAAAACTGAGTCCTTTCCCATGACAGTCTCCTACGATATAACACTGACTAATTTAAAGGAGCCAGAATGCACCTTCAGGAGAGAATATTACTGCAAACTTTGGTGGAAAGAAGATAATTGGGATCATGACAAAATAATACACTGAACACATACACAAACATATACACACACATATATATACCATTTCTTAAAAAAAAAAATTCAATGGTGTTGCTTTCTTCTTTATCACATCTTCCTTCTTCAACCTCCTTAGAAAACAAAACAAAGGAAAACCCAGGAATGACTGAAAGGAACTGAAACGCTCCTGTAACTGTAGGCACCTTGTTCCCCTAATTCTTCAGAAAATTGTGCCGTACACTGTAGGTGCAGATCAAACAACTGTTTTATGGAACTGAAGGAATAAAAACACAGAAACTTCTCTCCGCTTTTGAACACACTCTTTGTGCTGCAGAAAACAATGTCAGAAGTTGGGCTCTTTCGCTGACCAATCAGGAACATCTAGGGCTCTCTTCACACTTCAAGAAGTTAGGTCAAGTCTGCAGGTTCAAGGCTCTTTACTTGGGTTTATGGTCTACCCCATGCTTCCAAAATATGAACAGACGTATTCATGGTATTATTGTGAGAGGCTTAAATGAAACCGCTCCACACTGCTTGCACTTGCAAGTCACCAAATAACCTATTTTGAATTCTGAGACTCACATATGCTCTCTCTACATTAAAACAACTCATGCACCTGAACTGCTTGAGGAAAATAACCAAAGGGTGTCATTTCTTAACCTGCAGATTCAAGACTTTCCAAAAGAGAAACGAAACGTGACTATGCCTTTCGATAGATCAGTAGCATTTCATGACCCTGATGGCCAACATAAACAAACACCTCAGCCATCCTCTGGGAAAATGACACCTAGACATTCTCCTCCTTAACATCCGCATACACACTGGGGGAATGTTTGTACAGCCTAGTACCTGATACTTTACTTGCAACATTGTATCAGTCTTAACTGAGCAACACCTGAACTTGTTAAAAAAAAAAAGCCACATGTACGCATGTTGAAACAGTGAATGCAACAGTTGTTTCACTTGTAACCGCGTGACAAAAGTGATGTCAGACACCACGGATTTGCTGGTTCTCCTCGCGTTCACCCATGTCCAGGATTTCTGTTCTCCTAGGGTTGAATGCACTTATTCTAAGAATGTGGAATGTAATGAGGAAAGGGAAATGCATAAAAGAAGCAAAGGCAAAAGAGTGCTGTTCCCTCTTTAGCTTTTTAGCTGTGAAATAGGTAATATCCCAATATGATATACATTCCAAGTTACCTGAGTTTAGACTTCGACTGAAGTACCTGAAGCTAGGCCATAGGGTGGGCCCTGTGCAACTGTTGTGGCCATTTATTTATTTTTTGCATTGTATGTATTACAGAAGTTAGAAACAAACACCTGGATCAATTGTAAACATAATCCTGAAGTACAGTATTTTTCCATAGGACAAAACACAGCAAGACATTTTCTATTTAGACAGGCAACTTTCTGATATAGAGCTTATTTATACTGAAGATTTTGGGACAAAACACAGGACACAGTACTAATCTGTCAAACATACTATGAAATGCATAGTCTCCACTTAGAATGCTGAATGATACACACATTTTGCAAGCATTACTGCTTTCCACAAAAACTGCTGAATAGGAGTTCCGTCCCTGCCAAGATAAGTGTTGAGATACTTGATTCTGATTCAGTATTCTGTTGGTGGTGGTGGTGCTGTCAGAAAGTCGGTCACTCCATGCAGATAGGTGTCTGAGCTCTAGTTCTAGTGCGTGGGACACAGGGTGGAGGCCAGCTCCCCCTTCACCTTAGATGACCACGTAGTTGTGAGCAGACATGTGGTCCTCACCCGGCAGCTCCTGCAGGAACTGCTGCTGCTGGGATGGCTGTTGGACAGAGGCCTCAGCGGAGCCCGCTATGCTGGTGTCGTCGGAAAGGGATGTGAAGGAAACCCGGGAGGAGAGCTGCTCGACGGTCAGGGTGGCCAGAGCCGAGCTCTGGCCCGAGTTAGGAGAGTTCTTGAGCATCAGGTCGGAGGCAGGGAGAAGAGGGCCTAGGAGTTTTACAGGACAGAAAGCTGATCCGGTTGGGATGAAATTAACCTTGTTTTTGTCAGGACATGAAAAGAGAGGGGCTGAGATAGGCTGACGAGACCTAAAACCATAAAACAAAATTAGGTTTTACAATCATTAAAAAAGTCAAGCATTTTTCAAATTAACTGGAGTTCTCTAAAACGGCTAAAATGTGAATGGCAGGGAATGGATTCAGTGTACACAGAGGGATAAACATCTTCCATAGCACAAGTCAGCTGGCATACTACTGACGTACACAGCACTGAGGTGATATTGAAAACAAAAGGATTTTCAAAAGGATTGGGCAGACGAAAAAGTTTCTGAGATTAGTCTGCTTTCATTTATTTAGAAACGTGGATTATGCAATGCTAAAATGACCTCTTCTGTTAAGTACATGGTAGAGGGATTACCCCATTGGATATTTGGTTTTAAGTACTTCCTCCTTTTTCTGTATCTCTATACGTACTTCTACGAATACAGATCAGGAAAAATAAGAAAAAGTTTCAGTAGCTTCTTGTAGAGCCAGCTAGTCAGGCCAACAGAGCAGCGTCCACAAGCCCTTCATCTCCCCCCATTCCTGGGAACTACACCGCCACCTCCTCCAAGACCGGTCTCTGTCCCCTCTGAGGTTACAGGAGTGCAGCAGCCTCCACCGGGCAAGCCTGCACCGGGACAGGGGGATGAGCGACCCAAGAGCTGCACACTCTTTATTTTGAGCTGTTCTGCCAAGTATTTACAACATGAATCTCTTTTCCCTTGAATATTTCTATTTTATACACACTGAACTTTCAAGAAGAATTAAAAAAAAATCTGTGAACAGGAAGTCTGAATGCAATGAATACACATGCTAGATGTGTCTACAGGGTAGGAGACAGTCCCTCCGGCTGGTGGGGTCACTGTCGTGAAGGCTACACACACGTGGGTATTCACTGTGCTGCTATGGCTGTCGGTTTTCTTTAACCATCTAAATTAATAGAGCTTATGAAAGGAAAATTCTTAAAGATTCAAAATTGATCTTGTAGGTAGTAGGGATGAATTTCCAAGTTTCTCTGTGTTAGTGTATTTCCAGCACACAGACTCTTAGTTCTCCTTAAGTCAGATCTCTTTGGCCTATTGAATTCTCTTTTCATAATTTGCTTCTGAAACACATTATCAGCTGGACGGAGTAGTTGATTCATCTGTAATCAACTGGTCTCAGTAAAAAGCTTTACAGCTTTGCAGATCCCAGCTGATAGAAAAGACATTACTTACGCCATTTCCTCAAAGACCTTCACTCGCTCACATCCCTCTGGGGGCTCCCGTTTGAACATGTAGCTGTTGTTTGGTTTGGGAGATGAAGCATACTTGGGTAGCGGTGAGCTACTCCCACTGTCTGTAAATTTAAAGCAGTTACATTAACTAGTGATTGAAAGTTCTTTTAAATTAAATGTGATTTCCAAACAAGCAGCCTTTTGCACAATTTATCCACTGTTGCCCCTTGGCTTCCACCACAGAGCTTCCTTTATTGCAAAGCTATTTCTAACATCCTTGTGTTGTACATTTCTTATAAATAAAAGCTTCAATGCAACAGAAGTCTGCCATACCACAGAACACAAAAAAGCTGATAGTTTGGTCCAGAAAACGGCATTTTGAGCAAAGCAGAGCTGTAATCCTGAAAATAAACACATCATTATGTATTTCAAAAAGGTAAACAGATGGGGTAATATGTATAAGCCATGCAGAAGCATTATAAGAGATTAGGATACAGGGTTCTCTGTATTTTCTCACTTTTCAGCTGATTTAATTGAATATATTAATTTGTGGTATAATCTTCATTACGAAAGCTGTTAGCAGAAATGTTACTAAGTACTATGAATGACATGTGTGCAGGAAAAACAGGCTTATAAGACAACAGACTTTCCCTTGGCCCACAATGAAAAAGGTAATGCTCAGAACTCTGCTTTGTAAATGTCTACATAAAAGAACTTTTTGAGCACTATTTGTATTTTTGCTGCTGGAAGCATGAGGAATCTAAAAGCATCTTCGTATTTTTAACCAAAAAGAAACGGTCTATTCATGAAAAGCCGTAAAACCTATATGCAATTTCTTTCTTTCCTACCTGGCAAAGGCTTTTGGAAATTCAAATCCACCAAAATGTGTCATTATCTTTTTAAGATGCCAAGTTGTAAAGCCAGTAACATACCTGCATAAATACAGTAGTCCTATTTAAACAAATTCTGACTTAAAGCAAAACCGATCCTCAAGGCTAAAATACTAAGCACATGACCTACTGAGGATGTATTATTTTCATACATATTTTGAAAGACGGCATTAGTACCATAATTACAGGTGTCACAATTTTGATAAGTTGCTGCAGTTTAAGATTCCGTGCACAGTCCAACATTCATAATCTGAGTAACAGGTTTTTTTTTTTTTTTTTAAATCATCATTTATGAAGTATAGTACATGCTTAAAAAGTAGACCCTTGAGGCACACTTATAGTGTATTTGGTGAATAATTCAAAGAGCATCTATGTAAGTCGTGGGAGTGCAGATGTGTGCTTGTGGTTGTATATGGCAGTATCTCTGGCTGGGAAATTGTTGCCTGCAAAAGAACAAGGCCACGTTACTGGGAAACCTAAGAGAACCACACAGTCTCTCCATCACTACTGTTACATGTGTCCATACAGATTATGTATAGTCTCTTGGAAGAAATGAAGTTTTGGAATTAAGCTGGGTTTCTTCAGACTTGAGGATTTTCTTAGATTCAGGATTTTTTTTTTTTTCTTTTTAAACTGTTTGAACAAATGGGAAGGGAAGACAAGGAATATTTTTTCTCTTAGGGAGATGCAAAACATCACAAACCTGACTAGAATCTGGGCTCCCTGTTACTTGAGCTAGGCTAGACAAAACAACTGGTCTACCTCATGGTCTACCATGAGACCTTGAATTCAGTGTGATACCAAGATTACAGGTTGACCTTGCTTTACTGTCCAAATGACCAGCCTTGCCAAGGACCTACATGCAAAAAGTAGCTGTGGCATGTGGTGCCCCTGGGAGGGTACTGGTGGCAACATGCCCCACTGCCTGCAGGATAGGCTCAAAACCATGGGCTCGACTAGCCTTTTCTGCCATCAGCAGAGGTGTGGCCATGTCAGCAGTCAGGCATCCACCCTATTATCATGTAGGGAAAGTCATCCTGGCCACAGTCTTTTGTCTCCTATTTCTGGCCACATCACCAGACCTACTACATGATTTCTCTCATAACCTCATTGATGGTTTCAAGGGACCTTCCCAGAATGGAAAGCTAGCTGCTGAGCTGGAAGCTGGATAATCTGCAAAACTATCTTCCTATTAACAATCTATAGTGAATTACAGAGTAAATGGTTTTTCTTCTTAAAATTTTTCTAGTATCAGAGGCTTATATTTCTACAGAGTTTTACCTGCTTGAAAATTCTTTTTTGGGAGAGGGGGAGGGTGATTAATGTTTAAAGAAACACAGTATACCGTTGTCCCAGAAAGATGGTATTCAGTGCTATTATATTACCTTGCCTTTTCAATAAAAACTATTTGTAGAAAATCCACATGCACAAATGCAGACACACACACACACACGTATGTGTGCTTGTGTATTACACCTAACGTTTGGTGCTGGAAAGACAAAGCTTGAAAGAAAAAATATTGGTGCCATAAACAGATTTCTTAAATCTGTTTTTTTTCCTCCCTAAGGTAAATATACAATCTGATAGAGTATAAACAGGAAAAAGGAATAGAGATAACTTTCTGTGGTTTTAGCTCTGTGACTAGCTGCATAGTTCTATAACCTTCAACAAGCTGCCTCTCTCTAAGTTTCTATATAACTACAGGAATTGCCATTCCTAACTAAAATTCTGTGATTTGGGGGAGGGATAGTTAGGGAGTTTGGGACTGACATGTGCACACTGCTACATTTAAGATGGATAACCAACAAAGAAGAGGGCTTCCCTGGTGGTTCAGACAGTAAATAATCCACCTGCAATGCAGGAGACCCAGGTTTGATCCCTGGGTTAGGAAGACCCCTTGGAGAAGGGAATGGCAACCCACTCCAGTAGTCTTGCCTGGAGAATTCCATGGACATAGGAGCCTGGCGGGCTACAGTCCATAGAGGTCACAGGGTCGGACATGACTAAGCAACTAACACTTTGAACCAACGAAGACCTACTGTCTAGCACAGGGACTATGCTCAGTATTATGTAAGAATCTAAATGGGAAAGGAATTTGAAAAAGGATAGATACAGGTGTATGCATAAGTGAATCACTCTGCTGTACACCTGAACCTATCACAACATTGTTAATCAACTATACTCCACTATAAAAATGTTCTTAAAAACAGGTTCTAACAAACAAAAGAGGGGAGGTGTACCAAAATATTTTTTTTGCTTTATAAATGGCATGCTTTAAAAACAACTCCCATGAACAACTCATTATACCCATTCTAGACGTGGTTGTCTAACTTCTGCATGTAGATGCCTATGTTGAGTTTGAGCCACTTTCAGTAACTAAACGTGAGGTGAGCATGCCTGCTCAGGAGATTCGGGATGAAGTCTCGTGGTTATCTGTAGTCAATCCCTTTTGTTCACAGGCATGATACATTTTCTCATTCTGTTATCCCATGTTAAGACAGTAACTAGACATGTTATTAAGTTAAATGATACCTTATGTTCTTATAACTTCATAAGCCATATGAATTATGACATTAAATGCGATGAATATGATTATTTATATATCTGTCTGCATTCACAATAGTTTCATCTATATTTATAATAGAATCACCCAGATCTGGAAACATTTTATTGACTATTTTATTATAAAAGATTATACTTAAGCATGTACCATACTTACAATTAAAATATAAGTAGTATTTTTAAACACATGATAATTGGGAACTAAAGCTTGGAAAAATTAAAGATATTATTGAAGTCTGAAATTCCATATAGAAACAAAACTCATTAAACTTTGTGTTTTTGTAGTTTTCTGAATTTCTGCTTCATATACAGCCTCATTACTTTTGGTGTGTTAAGTTGTATGGCCCACAATTCTAGTATTAAAGATTGTAGATATAAAGTTGCTTCATTTATGTAGGAAGGTATGTAAAACCTTTGCCGTGGTTCTACTCTAGCCCTAAGTCTTTACATGTGCTTTATCTGCTACTATCAGATTACTTTATCAAATTAAGTAAAATTAATTCTAATATAAACAGTATAATTATAGGGCAGTGGTTCTCAACCCTGGTTTCACATTAGACTCATCAGAAGATGTTTTAAAAATACTAATAAATGCCAGTGTTGAAACCTCATCCCTATAGAGGTTCTGATTTAATTAGTCTGGGGCCCCTTTCCCAGGCATGTGCTGTCCCCACCCCCCATTTTTTCTGGTAAAGCTCCCAAATGCTTTTGAAGTATAGCCAACTTCGAGGACCAGTTATGAAAAGGTTAAAACACTGGTTTGGAGTCAGGCCACCTGATTCTCTCCAGGCCCAACCGCACAGCTGAGGAACAGTGTCATCCTCTGTGCTTTGATATATAAAATAGGAATAACTACTGATATGACGGCTGTGGAAGAAACCTGTGTCCCTGAAACACAGCAAGCTCTCAACAAATATTGCTACAATAGTAGAAAGAAAACATCGTTACCAATTTACAAATTAAACAAAGGTGAACCATTCAGAAATTAAATGCCTATTCCATTCTGTTGGCAGAAGAGAGTAACAGAAATGTCCTTTTTAATAGAGCTGCACACTAACTTTATTATGTTATATAAAAGATAGCATCTTTTAGCATACAGAGATTTATCATTCTGAAATTTAACAACAAGGCCTAAAGTACACAGATTCTATAGATTCCTCTACAAAGAAAATATTTATTATATGTGCAGCAAGAGCCAGTAGAATATAATTGTTATTTTAATTCTAGTATGAAAATGACTTCTTTTACAGAAGATGTGGTACATATATACAATGGAATATTACTCAGCCATAAAAAAGAACGGAATAATGCTGTGTGCAGCAACGTGGACGGACTTGACTTGGAGGACAGTATGTTAAGTGGAATAAGTCAGAGAAAGACAAATTCTGTAGGACATCACTTAGATGTGGAATCTAAAAAATACAACAAAGTTGTGAATTTAACAAAAAAGAAGCAGATTTATAGATATGGAGAACAACTAGCAGTTACCCGTGGAGAAAGGGAAATAGGGAGAGGAAACACAGGGGTAGGGAAATGAGAGGCACAAACTATTAGGTATAAAATAAGCTACAAGGATATACTGTACAATGGGGGTGTAGTCACTATTTACAATAACTGTAAACAGTTAGAACCTGTAGTAATTGTCAATAGTATATACCTATAATATATAACAGTATACAGTTACTATGCTTCAATTTTAAAAATTACTTATTGTGCATTAGGAAATGAAACCATCAGCAGTAGTGTGATTTGATGGCCTAATGGAATCAACAGAAACAAGTGTACAAGCATGCCTTGATGACACACTTTTGGCACTAGTTGGCATTACCTATTGTATTGAACACCTTCGTTTTCAGTGAACTCCAAGATCAAACTGTGAAAGAGCAAGGAGAACATCTGACTTTTACAAATAGTTTCTAAGATTTCTCCGTAATTTCAAAGTCAACCTTTTATGTGAAGGTTTGTTGTTGTTGAATCGCTAAGTTGTGTCTGACTCTGTTGCAACCCCATGGCTCCTCTGTCCATGGGATTTCCCAGGCAAGAATACTGGTGTGGGTTCCCACTTCCTTCTCCAGGGGATCTTCCCAACCCAGGGATTGAACCCATGTCTCCTGCATTGGCAGGTGGATTCTTTACCACTGAGCCACCAGGAAAGCCCTTATGAGAAGGTTACACAATTAAAAAAGAAAAAGCAACACAGCTATAGACAGTTAAGATCTTTCTTAGATCAGCATATAGCAAAAGGTAAGGAGGAAAAAATGTTTATCTGTGGCGGATTCATTTTGATATTTGGCAAAACTAATACAATTTTGTAAAGTTTAAAAAAATGAAAAAAAAATTAACATTACAACCCTTGTCACTTGTATTTTTGAACTTTGTTCTCAAATAAGACTGTTTTGAATTAACTGGGACTTCACTTACATTCCCAATGTTAGGCCCGTGTTTTACATTTTACTCTGCATTCACTGAATTGATAATTTACAAATGAAGCAAACAAACTCTAGTTGCTCCTTTGTTCTTGTGTACTGACAATACACAAGAGCTTCTTTTGCAAACATAATCCTGATAAGTAGCACAACACCGCTCAGTATTGTCTTCAAATGTGACTTGGCGTCACCAACATACTAACTGGTCACTCAGACTTGTACACAAATGTGAACAAGTCACTCTGAATCTATCCGACATGGCAGTTAAAAATGAAAGCAAATCACCCTATTGAAGACAGTCTTCAAACCGATTTATAAACTAAAATCATGCCTCTTATTAATCACAATGGTAAAACTAAACTGAAAATAAATTTCAGATTACCCAGAATATTTTATATCTGGAAAAATAATTAAGGATCTTAGGAGAGTTCTTCTGCTAGAACCTTAGTTTTCACATTCTTGAGCTTTTTAGATGAACAAATTTCCAGGGACATCAGTTTTCAAAAATCTAAAACACAGTGTTTCATATTAAAGTGCTCCAAAAGTGTCCTACAGAAGGAAAAAGTTTCAATATAATTTTAAATGTGCACTTATATATTTACAGAGTGAAACTGAAGGCAAAACAAAATGCTATGTAAAAATTCAGTATTTCTCCTCTCTCCTCATTCTTGCTTAAAGGGAAATGGCATTATAACATCTCTAAGCAGATAACCAAATGTAATGTTAAACTTATATAATAGTCACCTGAAAGCCTGTTCCTTCTCTGACATTCACTGCCTTATTCACAGTGGTAACTGTTTTCCCATGTTCCAAGCTAGAACCTTGGTAGAACTCTGCCTTTATCCTCATTTTTCTAATCCCTCACCTTGTCCATCTAATCAACCACCAAATGCTGCTGACTCTTCTTCAGTCTATTTCTTCCGATTCCTCTGCCTGTGCTATCCCTCCTCATCTTTGCCCAACACTTGTGGTTTCCCAACTACAGTGCACTAAACAATCTGCTGACATGCAGGAGGAAATCTGGAGAACATTTATACGCATTTACTTTTTATCCCTAAAAATAAGAAAACTTTACCAATACATATTTTGTATATGAATTTAACTATGTACTTAGATAACTCAGAAATATATACATTCACATTACAGGTATAGATTAATAACTGCTGAAAAAAGTGTGTAATAAGCCAAGTTTGGAGATTCAGGACTAGACTATTAAAATAGCATCTTATCTCCTCTTAAAGTCTCTCTCTGCTTCTATAGCTTTATCCTTAGAGCTGGTCATGTCCTTTAGCTGGCAAAAGTTCTTCACTTAGTTGTCTGTTTATTTCAGCAAGGCTACAAGGCCCTTATGAAATAGTGGCCTTCCTACCTACATCTCCACTCTTACTGCTTTCTCCTCCCTACCACTTATTCCTGTGCTCCAGCCATACGATTTTGTACTGTACTCAACAGGCTCTTTCACAGCTGAATGACTGTGAAATGGCCATTCCTCTTGCAAAGGCGGCAACAAGTAGTGTGAAGTTCCTACAAAAGATTTCTGCTGGCCTCTGGACTCCATAGACTTTAGGAAAGTTAACTTCACTTTTCTATGCCTTAGGCTCCCCATTCTTAAAATAATGACACTGTCCCTACTCACAGGATTGTGGTAATATTACAGGAGATAAAAAAGGTAAAGGCACCTGAGCACATTTAATCATCATAACAATCCTATGAGGCAGTACCATCATTTCCCAGAAAACCAAGATACAGAGAACCTGAGTGACTTGCCCAGAGATACACAACTAGTCAGTGGGAGAGCAGAGATTCAGTGGCTGCAGCAGAGTCAGAGTCCATGATCGTCACGCTATCTGCATCACTGTTTTGATCTATCTCAACTGTAGTGTCCTCATGAGACTAGATGATCAAGTTCCAATCTAACATTCTAGGCTTCTACTTAAGGTCTGAGAGCTTAGGCAACAGCTCTACTGGGTCTGCCTTCTATTACAAAGGCACAGTGCAAAGAACGGCTTCAATGCTTCCTATTTCTTCTTAGAGGAACGTAACAGATAACAGAAAGAAAAAATTCAACAGATTCTCCTTTTCTCTAGTCTACTTGATACCCTGTTTTTTCCCTAGTCATGATCAGAGTATAAGATGAGATAGATTTTAGCAAAGTTACTTTATTTTCTGTAATTTCAATAGGAAATCTGAACTTTATGGTTTCTTTCTCACCAAAGACCTGTCATCACTGTTAGCGTAACCTTAGAGTGGTTACTCTTTACTGTCTTTTTTTTTGGGTAGCTGGGAGGATTATCCTACTCTTCCCAAAGATTCAAAAACCTAACATATATAATTAAATAACTTAAAAGGATTCTATTGTTTTTAACAATATATTCTTTTTTTTTTTCTAATTTTATTTTATTTTTAAACTTTACATAATTGTATTAGCTTTGCCAAATATCAAAATGAATCCGCCACAGGTATACATGTGTTCCCCATCCCGAACCCTCCTCCCTCCTCCTCCCCATACCATCCCCCTGGGCCGTCCCAGTGCACCAGCCCCAAGCATCCAGCATCGTGCATCGAACCTGGACTGGCAACTCGTTTCCTACATGATATTTTACATGTTTCATTGCCATTCTCCCAAATCTTCCCACCCTCTCCCTCTCCCACAGAGTCCATAAGACTGTTCTATACATCAGTGTCTCTTTTGCTGTCTCGTACACCGGGTTATTGTTACCATCTTTCTAAATTCCATATATATGCGTTAGTATACTGTATTGGTGTTTTTCCTTCTGGCTTACTTCACTCTGTATAATAGGCTCCAGTTTCATCCACCTCATTAGAACTGATTCAAATGTATTCTTTTTAATGGCTGAGTAATACTCCATTGTGTATATGTACCACAGCTTACTTATCCATTCATCTGCTGATGGGCATCTAGGTTGCTTCCATGACCCAGGGTGGCTGAGGCACTGCGAACAATATATTCTTTAAAAATGGACATACCATGAAAGAATACTCATATACAGGGTTATTGTTACCATCTTTCTAAATTCCATATATATGCATTAGTATACTGTATTGGTGTTTTTCTTTCTGGCTTGCTTCACTCTGTATAATAGGCAAAAAAAAAAAAAAAGAATACTCAAAAAATCTCCACTAATCATTACTCTATACTAATGATAGGCAGCACTGTAGTTGTTGAGGATAAAGTAATGAGCAAATTAAAGTTACCTGCTCTTGATGGAGCTTATATCATAGTAAATAGATAACTGGAGATTAAGTGAAATTTATATATGCATCCATGCTCACTAGTGTCCGAGTCTTTTGCAACCCCATGGACTGTAGCCCACCAGGCTCCTCTGTCCATGGGATTTTCCAAGCAAGAGTACTGGAGTGGGGTGCCATTGCCTTCTCTGTGAGTTGTATACTTACTAATAATTTTGAATTAAGAATAGTAACTCATCCACAGAAAGTTAGCACAGCAATTGCCAAGAATCCCAGGGACGGGGGAGCCTGGTGGGCTGCCATCTCTGGGGTCACACAGAGTCGGACACGACTGAAGTGACTGAGCAGCAGCAGCAAACATTCCAGAAAGAGTGGGGAAAGGCATTTACTGGATGATTAAACACATCAGATAATGTGAATATATATAATTTCAGATGCAATCTTGAAAAAGCAAAACAGAGAAGATGAACTTAGGGACGTAATTCTCCAAAAGTTCAGTTTTTAACCTATAGAATAACTCCTTTTGGGGGGTAAGAGTTCTACACTCTTTGTAATTTTACCACGGAGAGGTTCTTCTAGGATAATAAGCACCTAGAATCATGTGGGGATAACCTTTTGATCGAGAAACAGATCAAGGCTCAAACGAAGTGATTTTCAAGGTGTGGTAGCTAAAACAAGTGTATCTAACGTTATCTATTTTCACAATATAAACCACAAAGAAAAGTGCCACCGAATTTTGGCCGATGAGGCTGCCTAGAAGATGGAGGGTTAAAGTATGTTAAGGGCAAACGCCAAAGAGTGTTAAGAAACAGAGCCCTCAAGATGACTGCAAATAGAGTTTAAAATGTATATAGAAAGGACTCAGACATCAAAGAGAGTCTTTTTCAAAAGTCTGGCTAGGGTCAGCCCTAGACCCTGAAAAGATAAAACTGTTTCTTTCTTTCCTGCAACTATGGACTTCTCAGTCCTAATACCTACAGTTCAGAAATATTAATGAGTTAAATCATGGTACAAGTTAAACAGACTGATGTGCACTGGCCCTGGAAACTCCATCCACATGATATACATTGTTCCTGTTGGGAAACCCAGTTTCAGTTCCAAGTAGCCAATTTATGGAATCTTGGAATACAGCTCTTAGTGGCTGGCCTGAGTAGAATGGTTCAGTTGACTTCATGATTAGAATAATCAATGTTTCCACAATATCTTGCAAAACTGCAGAATTTTATAACAACTGCCTAAGTGAACTGTGCCAAAGATCAACTGTAAGTGGCAGACTGAAGTCTAGATTTTGTGACTTGGTACCAATAAGGAAAGCTGGCAGAGCTGCTCAAAGAAATAATATTTGACACTGCGATTTACATTATATAAATGACTGTTTTTCTCCCTTGCATTTGGGTGTGATAAGGTAGAATTTAGGCTAACTAACCATAGGATATATTCTGGAGATGTGAAGATGAGAACTCTTATTCTGGATCCCTGAATTCTCCACAGAAATCATTGTGTAGACCTGTGGCTGTTACTTGGTTAGTTAGCCAAGCAACTTTACACATGATAGCTGGCTGCCTTCACCCTTTAAGTCACTGGAAAAATCTGTCCAAAAACCACCCAACTCAAAAAAATAAAACCTGAAAATAGTCTCTTAAAGGCTAGACTTTTCTTAATAGAGTGTTTTTGTCCTGGCACTGCAATTGAAAGAACCAAAGAAAAACCAACATGCTAATCAACTAAAATTATTTTATAGGTCTCAAAGTATACATGTGTCATGGAGAAAAACAGATGTTAGGGATAAGCAGAAATAACAAAGTCAGGAAAAGGATAAGTATATAGCAGATGAACACTAGAAAAATAATCACACCAGCCCATCTCTCATTAGAGCAATAAACTCACATGCCTATCCCTCTCCCCTGGGAGCATGCCAATTCTGGATGTCTAACCTAGCTATTCCACAACAGCAACTTCAGAAAAGGTAGGTGCTCCAAATCAATCCAAACCTCTTAGAAATCTATAGCTTCCCTTTTTTCTTTACAGGAAATAAATATAAAACAAAAGATCAATTTAAGCTTTACTGTGGAAAAGTGAAAATTATAAGCTAGAATTAGTATTGTAAAAAACATTGGGCTGTTCATAGGGAAGCAATGAGTTAGAGATTATTCTATAGTTTGAATGACTTAACTATGTAAGTTTCAGAAACTGCAAAACTGACAACTCCCTCTCCTTTGTCCCTTTAGTATTCTGAATACACTTGTGTAATAGTGTATTATTTTTTAACATTACTATTAATCCTTATTAGAGTATAAACCTCTTAAAAATAGGTATCACATCTTCCTCTTCTCTATTTCCCACTGTGCAGTACAGTGCCTGACATACGGTAGATGCCTAAGAAACGTATCTTGAATAAACCAGAAGCATAAACTCAGCTGAAATACATAAACCTCCACTCCCAATCCTAAAATACATGTGTATGTATGATACAGACACATATACATATGTATGTAAGAGAGATGCTTTTTAATTTTCCTTCACAAAGAAGGTAGTTGATTTGAGAACTAGAAACTGAACATTATAATAGGTCACACAGTTTTCCAGAAAACAGTACTATAAACTTGATCTTAATTACAAAGTAATGCCTCAAAGCTACATTGGTAAGTATATTAAGAAACTTATGTCATGAGGTCTTAAATTTCTAAACTGAGGTAGTTTTGTAGAAAATGGAAATGTGTCTTAAATGATTCTGCAATCTCCTTAGTTTCTAAAGAAATTTTTTAAAAAATGACTATTAGTCACACCCAACACTATTTATTCAATGTTTACTACATACCAGGAGTTGTGCTAAGCACTTTGTTCCAATATCTCATTTAACCCCAACAGTGGTATGAAGTATAAAACAAGTATTATTACCCTGTTTTACTAAGAAAATAATTTTTTTTAAAAAACTGTTGGCCTTAGAGATGATCTGAACCAATGTTCTTATTTTACATTTAAAAAAGAAACAAAAAAACACAAGAGGAACAGAACATTAACAGGCAGGTATCTGGTAAAAAGAATAAAAGGGTATAGAAAAACTATATACGACCAAAGGCAAAGTCTTAGGAAAAAGTCTAACTTCCCTAAAAAATCGTCAGAATTCAGATTTATTATACTATTTCAGAGAGATATATGCTCACTGTGGTGTTATTCACAATATCCAAATCATGGGGACAACCTATGTGTCCATGAACAGATAAATAAAGAGAATGTGGTTCTAAGTGGCTGTGAGACTGCCTCATCGGATACACTCCCATAGAGGCCGGGAAGGCAAGCTCACAAACAGCAAACCAAAATGGAACTCACCTATCAATTTCCTAATACATCTCCCTTTAGGTTCAGCATCTCAATTACCCATAGGATTATACTTAGAAGAAAAAAAAAGTCCAGAATTTACTGCCTAGCCTTATATCACTGTTATTTTTACTTTTCCTTTTAACCCAACTACAAGTGCTAATAAGTAGCAAAAGTGATCTGCAGTTATCCTTTTTACTGGTATAACAAAAAATACAGGTTTTGGAATCAATCAAACAATATTTGCTTTACCATTTATCACCTGTGCATCCTAAAACAAGATATGACTATTAACCTTCAAAACAAACCCTGCTACTACAAGCAAGGTGTCTTCTTGTTTATTATGAAACATCCATATTAAAAATGTGAGGAATTGATTCAAGTGTCTGCTGTGGTAGGACACCTTAGTGTATTGGAAGTTCCCTAGTCTGACATTCTTTGAAACAGACATTCCAGTTGAAGCAGAGAGATGCCTAACTAAGGTTCTGCTTTCAATACATTCTTAATGGAGGAAGAGAACTCCAAGGTTTCCAGTAAGGCAAGGGTGAAATGAAAATGGAGAAGCACTGATATCCACCCACAGAAATAAAAGCAGACGACGAAGTCCAAGGGAGCTTCCCTCTAAAATCTAAGCAGAGAGTCAGGTATAATGATGACTGAAACAAGCCAGACCAAAAGAACACAGACTGCATCATTTCATTTCTGTGAAATCCAGTAATGGGGAAAAATTAGGCTACAGTGATGGAGAAGAGAACAGTGGTTACTTCCAGGCGGAGAGCAGAAGGATTCTTTTTGGAAAGGGAGCTAAGGAGCCTTCTGGGATGCAAAATATGTTCTGTATCTTGATCCCAAGAGGTAGCTGCATGAGTGCAAACGTGTAAAACTTCAGGGGGCTTAGCACTTAATATTTGGGCACTTTAAATGCATTAATATCTCAAAACAAAATGAGGGGACTGGGGGTCAAGCCAGGACAAGGCCCATAAAATCCTGTAAGATTTAGTAAACTTTATTTTTTTCATGTTTTTAAAATTTTGTTGCCTATGATCTGTTTTTCTGTGGTGACAAGCAGTAAATGTGTTACAGAGGAAGTGCAGTATTCCTTTGTAAGTAGCTAGGAAGGTGGCGGTTGGGCAGTCTTTGGGACTGTCTGTGACTCAGGGTCCAGAAACTGAAAAAAGAGAGTGAACACTGGCAGTTAAGTGCCTGACACGAGGACAGGAGGACACGGGCAGTGAGAGCCTGACAGGAGGACACAGGCAGTGAGGGCCTGACAGGAGGACACGGGCGCTGAGGGCCTGACTGAGGACAGGAGGACACAGGCGCTGAGGGCCTGACTGAGGACAGGAGGACACGGGCGCTGAGAGCCTGACTGAGGACAGGAGGACACAGGCGGTGAGGGCCTGACAGGAGGACACGGGCAGTGAGGGCCTAAAAGGAGGACAGGAGGACACAGGTGGTGAGGGCCTGACAGGAGGACACAGGCAGTGAGAGCCTGACTGAGGACAGGAGGACACAGGCGGTGAGGGCCTGACTGAGGACAGGAGGACACAGGTGGTGAGGGCCTGACTGAGGACAGGAGGACATGGGCGCTGAGGCCTGACTGAGGACCGGAGGACACGGGCACTGAGGGCCTGACTGAGGACAGGAGGACACAGGTGGTGAGGGCCTGACTGAGGACAGGAGGACACAGGTGGTGAGGGCCTGACTGAGGACAGGAGGACACGGGTGGTGAGGGCCTGACTGAGGACAGGAGGACACAGGCGGTGAGGGCCTGACTGAGGACAGGAGGACACGGGTGGTGAGGGCCTGACAGGCAATAAGCCCCACGGGTTCTGCACTCTTATTGGTGTTAATAATTCATCTATATACCATAATATAATCTGTGATGTGCTGCAGGTACTTGTTAAACTTTATCTTACTTGGTTAAAAATATCCTCATTTTCCAACAGCATTTTTAGAAATTATTTCCTTTCAAATTAATCTTATTAGGACATCTAACCTCAGGCACGAGAACCCTAAAGTCTACCATAACCATCCTTAACTCTGGACAATACCGAGGAAAAAACTGTGTGTTGTATTATGTGAAGCTGTCCACACTCATTTTATAGCTTTCATTAACTGTTAGAACCACGCGCTGTGCTCCTCTGACACATTTATGGAAGATGTTTGCGAAAGTCACAAAGAAGGGGGTACGTGAAACCAATGAACAAACAAACCTAGATCCACCGATCCTTTACAGTCCCACCATTCAACAAAAGAAAAAAGGTGATGTAATGGTCTAAGACAAAGGAAGTATAATGAGCAAGGCCCTGTAACACACCCGCTACCTAAGTGGATGATCCCATCCTCACCTTTATCACGATCATAGAGTAAATCTTCTGTTGAGCAGGGGCTGCCGTCCTGGGATTCCGGGGGACAGAAGGGAGAGACACAGGGTGAGTGACTGCTGCAGCTGCTGCTGCGCTCCTGCACAGAGGGCGTCTGTGTGTCGATGCTTCGAGTGCTGCTGCTCCGGTAGTGAGCAGGGAGGGGGGCTCTCCGACCATCGGGGATGTCCAAAGGCTGGAAGAGCAGCAACCGTCACACAGTCAGTGACGGTTCATACACTTCATCCGTACAGAAAGCACATGCTGTTTCTTTTGATTTCACTTTTCACTATTATTGCCAGCATAGCTGATTCTTCAGAGAATAAAGATACCTATCTTAGGTCATCCTTTCTGCCAGTTACCTTTAGGTCAGTACTCCCAGGAATACTCCTCTAGGACAGGGGCGTCTTTTAACACTGGATCCTAACTGTGCCTGGCAGACAGCAGACACTCAATAAACATTTATCCAAAGAATTAGTCAAACTGCTCCAGAAACCACTTTGACTTGCTAATAAGAAAAGAGAAATCTCATATTCACAGGTATGGATTTCCATTTTTCATTTTTTCTTTTTTTCCTTTTACAAGCCAGGAACAGGTTTTGCAGGTTACCCAAAGTGTCTAGTAAACAGACTTATTCTAGTAGAACTGAATGGAGGATACTAATATAACTAAACAATTCTACTAATTTGGTATCCAACTGAGTAGGACTACTAATGGATTTTGCCTAGTTCTAATGCATTGTTCTGAGTGACAAAAATAAACAGAAATGAAATTATAATTGTAGACTCATATATGAATCATGTATTTTCAACCTAAGAAGACCCTAGACCTCATCAGTACAGTATCTTCACCAATAAAGAACTTATAGAGCTCCTGCTGACATGATCATTTAAATGGCATCAGAGCTTCTGACTCTTTCTACTCTGCTTCTGCTGTAAAGACGTATCTTACTCATCAGCAAGCTAACAAAGTGAGGTCAACAAATACAATGTATATATTAACCATTTACAGTATTTTTGTTGTTATATAGACAAGGATGAAATGCTGGGAAAAAAGAACCAGTATATGCTTAGTTTATTTACAACTTATTTTCACTATTTACAGGCTATCAATCCTGAGGTTTGTCATTTCAGAGATTTTAGAAACATTTCAGAGATTTTAGATTTAGGAACATTTGTCAGATGGAAAATGAATTAAGGTACAACATGAGACTCAAAGAGTATCAGTTTTTTCTGTAACAAGTAAAGGCCAAAACCTAAAATGAAAACTTCATTTATCTATGCAAAGTTGCTAAACCAAAACTATACCATCTTTACAACCTGACAATGACCATGCTACTATAAAGAATATAGTCACTTATGGAACATTAATTCATTTTGTAACAAATAACAAAAGTAAAATTTTCCAACTTAGGAAAGAAATATTCCCAAAGATATATTAATTTACTTGGTCAAATGCTAAGAAAATAATTATTTTATTACATTATTTTCTTTTACTTAACTAAATTTAGATTTTAATTACAACTCTGCACTAAATTCTAAGAAATCACTGGTGCAGGGTTTTTGTTTTTTTTTTTTTGACAAGATTATATGATAGATGTGGGAGTTTCTCAGAACAATCCATCAGGAAAGATCATTTTGGAAAATACATGAGGCCTTTATGACAGAGATCTTTCTTAAAATTTGTATGTTTAAGTCGACAAAAATCTTACTTTAATAAAATGTCAATATTGGTAATCAGTAAAATAATAATGTATCAATTTGTAATTTAAAAAGTTTAAGAACCTGAGTTATCTTTTATTCATGTCCTATTTGATAAACACAATTTTTCTGTAGTCCCACTTCTGAATCTGTAACTGGATAATATATATACCAATTTCCTTAACCAACTTCTGTTTTGTTGGGGAGAGGGTTCAGAGAATTAGAATAACAAGACAGATTTTAGAGGTTTACATATTTACACAAAATAATGATGGAAATTATAAAGGCTTAGAACAAAGGTCCGTCTAGTCAAGGCTATGGTTCTTCCTGTGGTCACGTATGGATGTGAGAGTTGGACTGTGAAGAAAGCTGAGCACCAAAGAACTGATGTTTTTGAACTGTGGTGTTGGAGAAGACTCTTGAGAGTCCCTTGGACTGTAGGGAGATCCAACCAGTCCATTCTGAAGGAGATCAGCCCTGGGATTTCTTTGGAAGGAATGATGCTAAAGCTGAAACTCCAGGACTCTGGCCACCTCATGCGAAGAGCTGACTCATTAGAAAAGACTCTGATGCTGGGAGGGATTGGGGGCAGGAGGAGAAGGGGATGACAGAGGATGAGAGGTCTGGATGGCATCACTGACTCGATGGACGTGAGTCTGAGTGAACTCTGGGAGTTGGTGATGGACAGGGAGGCCTGGCGTGCTGCGATTCATGGGGTCGCAAAGAGTCGGACATGACTGAGCGACTGAACTGAACTGAACCGGAGAACATTTATATACTTAGGAAGCTACTGGCAGGCTCGTCTGCCAAAATGATAACATTTTGATTTATTAAAACTTTGAGGCATGCTTAATCATAAATCTAAAAATTCTTAATATTTTAGTTATTACTATGTAGGTTACCCCAAAGTAATTCTGAAATATCTACTGTGAAATTAGAATATGACTTATTTAAAATCAGAATTACATGAGTATATTTAATTTTCTAATATAGTTTTGCTTAGCAGTTCTTAAAGAATTAGCAAATGTGACTGATTATCTCATCCTGAAAAAATTAGACCAGTTTTACCTCCTTACATTACTGTTCTTGAATGTCACATAATGTATAAAGGAAACATTTTAATGGTATGCACAGCTAAGCTAAGAGCACAATTTCTAAAGGGTTCCTTTCTGGCCTAATAAATATAACGTAAAAATTTAACTCTTAGGGAGAGTAAAATGGCACAACCTTTTGGGATGGTAATTTTAGCAATATTAATCAAAATTTAAAATGTGCAAATGCTCTGACCTAGCAATTTCACTGCCTGGAAATTGTCTGCCAAGAGCACACCGTGTTTTCTAAAGCACTGCTTATGACAACAAAAATTGACAACAGTCTAAATGTCCACCAGTAGGGGACTTTTAAATTATGGTACATTCATATAATGATTCAACATATATTGGCATACAGGCACATATCTGGAAGAATATACAATAAATTATGATTAGTGCTCATATTTGCTAAGCAATATTGAAAGTTGGAAAAAGGTTTTTTCAATCAATTTTATAAATATAAAATTATGTGAATTTTGAGATGAACTCTAAATCAGTGTTTAAAACCTACATATTATTTGAAGGAATCAGATACACATTTGACATAAATCATATTTTAGTTCTAAAAAACCATCAGAGAGATAATTAAGCCAAAAGCTACTTGATGTTTTCTTTTGTTGAATATACCTTTAAAATGTGGTCAAATATAGGTTCATGTGCAGGAGTGTCCAGATTTCTATTCTGGGACAGAG
Organism: Bos javanicus; assembly: GCF_032452875.1. NCBI lineage: Eukaryota > Metazoa > Chordata > Mammalia > Artiodactyla > Bovidae > Bos > Bos javanicus. The sequence goes on along the minus strand of NC_083871.1, from coordinate 16,708,999 downwards.
ATAGTTTATAAAGTATTTTTGATTAATTCAAATGGATGCAAGACTTAAATATATGTGAAAACTAACACCATAAAAGCCTAAGAGGAAAACACAAGACTAAATCATTGTGACCTTAGATTAGGCAATATTTTCTTAGATATGAACAGTGAAAAGGACAACCCACAGAATGGGAGGTATTTTCAAATCCTCTAATAAGGACTTCTTATCTAGAAAGTAAGAACTTTAGACTTTTTACATTTCAATAGTAAAAAGACAACCTAATTTTGACATGGGGCAAATGATCTAAATAGACAGTTTTCCAAAGAAGATATACAGTGGTCAACACCATAATGAGGTACCACTTCACACCCATCAGAATGGCTATAATAAAAAAGGTAATTATAAGTTGCTTTAGATGGAGAAATCGGAACTTTCATACACTGCTGGTGGGGATGTAAAATGAAACAGAGTGGCAACTTTGGAAAACAATCTGGCAGTTTCTCAAAAGATTAATCAAAGAGTCACCATACTAGCAATTCCACTTCTAGGTATGTACTCAAGAGACATGAAAATATCACGTTCACCCAAAAACTTGTATATGAAGGTTTTTTTCACAGCAGCATTATTTTTAACAGACAGAAAGTAGAAATAATACAAATGTTCATCAATTAATGACTGGATAATAAAATCTGTATGAGCGAATATTATTTGGCAGTAAAAAGGAATAAAAGTACAGATACATGCTACACTATAAATGAACCTTAGTTCAGCCTTAAAAACATTAGTCTGAGTGAAAAAGGCCTGATACAAGGGCCCTGTATTGCATGTCTACCTTTACATGAAATATCTAGAACAGGCCAACTCACAGACCAAGTACGTTCGTGGTTGTCTCACTGGAGGAAAAGGAAGAGATGACTGCTGAAAAGTACGGAGTTTCTTTTGGGGGTGATGAAAAAGCTGTAAAGTTGATTGTGGTATTGACTGTGTAACTGTGAACATGCAAAAACCACTGTACACTTTTAATGGGTAAACTGTACGGTATTTGAATTATATCTAATAAAGCTGTAACAAAAAAGACTGAGATAGTTCACAGTATTAAAGAAAAAAGGGATTCAAATATCCCATATACCCTTACCTTGGACACATCCTCCTTCCCATTATTTTCTTTAATGAATACCTTTTCTAATTCGGGACTTATTCCTTCTACATTGCAGGGCACACGTGAAACAGATGATTTTGGCACAGATATATTTGACAGCGGCATAGGGACTGATCTTGATCCGGTAGCCTACAAAACACAAGGTAAGGTGGCATCGAATTATTTATGGATGAAGAAATTATGAACTAAAAAGCAAGGTAAATCTTAAAACAGAAACTCAGTGAGCAGTTATTTTGACATTTCAGATAACAATATAAATTCAGGTACACATACAGCAATTTAGGTTCCAAAGTAAGAAGGTAAAAATTACAGAGTCAAAATAACCCTTTATGGAAGTGTAAAGCTATAATTGTAAACTGTATACATTTTTTCAGCAGAATATCAGACAGAATCCTCTGTACTGTTTTTTCATTCATTTTTCTGTTTTTACTGAAAAAGCACAGTTGAAATCATGTAAACTGAGTATACCATGTGACTCTTCAGCTCTGCTCTATGCTTACGTGTGTGCGTGTTTAAACGATTTGTTCCCCACACTGTGACAATCCCCATCTAGTATTTTTCATTTATACTTTATCCACAATTTAAGAAAACCTTTTGGATTACTAAGTAGTATGGCAACAATATCATGATAAGTTCTACAACACTCACTTAACAGCTTTAAGGCTGTTTTCAAAAGTCCTTTGGAGGACTTGTAAAAATTAATACCCCTCATAGCTGTCCTGTGGGAGGTACCATAAAGTGGAAGTCAAGCCTGTTGATTCTCAAGGAACTTAACACAAAGGAAGTTAAAAACATAAACATGAACAAGGAAAAAAGAAAAATAATATGGTCTGTACCTTAATCTGAATGGTTAAAGTTGATACATATGATTCACAATGAAGTAGACAGCTAGGCACTGATTAAATGAATATTTCCCACACATGCTATGCTCCTGCCATTTGTGAATTGCTGCCTGCAAATGTCCTTTGTCTTATATTAACATATGAGCTTTTTTCATATTGAAGTTGTAACTCTTTGTCATCCATTTGCTGTTTACTTTAGTATGAAATATCTTTCTTCCAGTACTTTCATGGTTTTTCATATTTAAATACTTAACCTATCTTGATTTATTTTTCTATATGTTATGAAGTAGTATTTTTTCCCACATGGTAATAAAACTGCCCCAACATTTCTCTTTGGATTCTACATTTGATTTCCTTAACGTGTTATCTGACAATCTCTATTCAGAGATCCACTTTAACTGCTATAATTTTACAACAATTACATTTTGCATTCTGGTATCCAGTAGGGAAAGCCTTTTCAAATTTTCTTTTTAACTGACATTACTTTTCCACATTAACATTGAAAATAACTTTTAAAGTAATAAAAAAAATTCCTTTTACATTTCCACTGGAACTCAATTCATACATTAACTTTGGACAAATGACTATTTGAAAAATACTGAGTCCTCCCATGTATGAATGACTTCCCATTTATCTCTATTTTATATTTCATATCCTCAATAAGGTCTTAAAGTTTGCATATTTCTTTTAAGTTTAATTCTGGGCATTTTATATTTTTCACCAGATATATACTAACATGCTGTTTCTAGTTGTAACATAATAAGAAATATGTATTTGGTTTCTGCCCCTGGTTCCTGACACAAAGTTCCTGAATTCTTGTAATCTCCTGAAGGATGGGGGCATTAGGAGCATCTTTTGTTCAGATATTTGGTTTCTGACACCAATCCTGACAGCTCCTAAACCCCTTGGAATTTCCTAAGTGATAGGACCAAGAGTCTTTCGTTGTAATGAGGTGACTCTTAGTGGGTTCCTGAATAGGTTCAGAATGGGGTGCTGGTCACTAAAAAGAACCCATGCCTGGAAGCTTGGAACTTCCAGTCCCACCTCTGGTGAGAGGAGAGGGAGCATGCCTGTGTGATGAAGCCTCCAAAAATCCCAGCACTGTGGGTCAGAGTTTCCAGGTTGGTGAACATATATCCATGTACCGCAAGGGCGGTGCACACCAACTCCATGTCAGCAGAAATTCTTACATGTGAGTTACCGCCAGACTTTGCCCTGTGAACCTCCTCATCCTGCTGTTCATTTTGTTGTTCAGTCACTCAGTCATGTCTGACTCTTTGCAACCGCGTGGACTGCAGCACAGCAGGCTCCCCTGTCCTTCACCATCTGCTGGAGCTTGCTCAAACTCATGTCCATTGAGTCAGTGATGTCATCCAACAGTCTTGTCCTTTGTCCCCTTCTCCTCCTGCCTTCAGTCTTTCCCAGCATCAGGGTCTTTTCTAATGAGTCGGCTCTTCGCATCATGGGCCAAAGTATTGGAGCTTCAGCATCAATCCTTCCAATGAATATTGAGGATTGACTTCCTTTAGGATTGACTGGTTTGATCTCTTTGCAGTCCAATTTGATGCAGTCAAAAGCATCAATTCTTTGGCACTCAGCCTCCTTTATGGTCCAACCTCACATCCATACACGACTACTGGAAAAACCATAGCTTTGACTAGATGGACCTTTGTTGGCAAAGTAATGCTTCTGCTCTTTAATATGCTATCTAGGTATTTCATAGCTTTTCTTCCAAGGAGCAAGCATCTTTTAATTTCATGGCTGCAGTCCTTATCTGCAGTGATTTTGGAACCCAAGAAAATAAACTTTGTCACTATTTCCATTTTTTCCCCTTCTATTTGCCATGAAGTGATCGGACCAGATGCCATGATCTTTCTTTTTTGAATGTTGATTTTTAAGCCAGCTTTTTCACTCTCTTCTTTCACTTTCATCAAGAGGCTCTTTAGTTCTCTTCACTTTCTGCCATAAGGGTGGTGTCATCTGCATATCTGAGGTTATTGATATTTCCCCTTGCAATCTCGATTCCAGCTTGTGTTTCATCCATCCCAGCATTTTGCATGAGGTACTCTGCATATAAGTTAAATAAGCAGGTGACAATATACAGCCTTGTCATTCTCCTTTCCCAATGTGGAACCAGTCCATTGGTCCATGTCCAGTTCTAACTGCTGCTTCCTGACATGCATACAGGTTCCGCAGGAAGCATGTAAGGTGACCACAGACAGGTATCAGACCTGCCTCCTAAGGTCTGATATTCCCTCTCTTGCAGAATTTTCCACAGTTTGTTGTGATCCACAGAGTCAAAGGCTTTAGCGTAATCAATGAAGCAGAAGTAGATGTTTTTCTGGAATTCTCTTGCTTTTTCTGTGATCCAATGCCTGTTGGCAATTTGATCTCTGGTTCCTCTGCCTTTTCTAAATCCAGCTTGAATATGTGGGCTTTCTTGGTTCACATACTGTTGAAGCCTAGCTTGGAGAATTTTGAGCATTACTTTGCTAGCATGCGAGATGAGTGCAAGTGTGTGGAAGTTTATTCTTTGGCATTGCCCTGTTCCAGTCCTGTGGCCACTGCTGAGTTTTCCAAATTTGCTCATCTGTATGGACCCGTTATATCCTTTGTAACAAACAGGTAAATGTATTTCTCTGAGTATTTTGACTCCTTACAGCAAGTTACTGAACCTGAAGACAGGGTTGTCAGAATCCCTTTATTACTGGTAGGTCAAAAGTACAGATGACAACCTGGAACTTTCAACTGGCATCTGACGAGGAGCAGTTTCATGGGGTGGAGTTCTTAATCTGTGGGGTTGGTGCTAACTGCAGGTAGTCAGTGTTGTAACTGAATTGTAGGATGCCTGGTTGGTGTCTGGAGAGTCAGAGAATTCATTAGTTGGTATGAAAAAAACCCCACGCGTTTGGTGTCAGGAATGTTGTAAGTAGAAGGAACAATATTTTACCTTTACTAGTGCAGGAGAAAATAATAGATTTTTATGTGTTTATATCTTATCCATTTATTAAGTTCTCAATCTTTTTATTGTGAAAAATTATAATCATAATTAACAGAATAGGTGTACATAATCCAGCTCCAAAACTTAACATTCTCTAATCTTACTTCATCTAAATATCTACTTGGTTTTTTTCTTGGAGAATTAACACACATTCTAGACTTCATATTTCATCTATAAGTATTTCAGTATGTATAGCAAGATAATTATTTTTAGACGTAACCACAATGCCAAAAAAATCAATGTAAATTGGGAACAAGTGTATAAATCTTTTCTTGTTAATCAGTAAGTCAATAGATATACAGGAAAGGTGCTTGAAATAAACAAATAAGAATGAATGGTATATTAATTCTATCAGATTAAGAAGAAAAAAAGGAAAGTATATGTGAATTTTCTCTTGAAATGTCTGCAATGTTGGTTTTACAGCTCTGATGAAGTGTAACTGGTGTACAATAAAATGCTCCCATTTTAAGTATGCAATTCTTTGAGCTTTGTAAATGTATACAGTCATCCAGTTATCAGTATAATCACATTTTAGAAACTTCTGTCATCCAAAAAAATGTCTCTAGGGATTTTCTACAGTCAGCTTTTCTAATACTTTTCAAAAAGGCAACGTTTTGCCTTTTTGAAGATGTAAGGTAATGTAGCCTTTTGCTTCTGACATCTTTAACTGGCATGATGTTTTGAGATTCAGCCAAGTTGTCATAAATACCATCAGTTCCTTCTTTTTAAAACTGCTGAATAGTATTACACTGTATGGATGTATGAAGTGCTGTTTATCTATTCACCAATTCATGGATATTTGCTGCTTTCCATATTTTGAGTTTTATAAATGCTGCTGCCATGAACATTGATATAGATGTCTCTGTGTAGACATTATGTTTTATTTCTCATGAACAGATACCAAAGAGTAGAATTCCTGAGCTGTATGGTCAGTGTATGTTAACTTCTTCAGAAAATGCCAAACTTCTTTCCAAAGTAGCTGTACCATTTTGTGTTCCCACCAGCAATGTGTAGTTGTCATGATTGTTTCACATCCTCATCAATACTTGGTATTGCCATTTTCCATTTCATCTTATCATTAGTTTTAATAGTTTTAACAAATTCACTTTAATTTTCTAAATATACAACAATATCACAAATAGTGATAACATTCCTTTTTCTTACTGCTCTGTCTAGAACCTCTAAACTACTAGCAAATAACATCAATAATTACAGACATCTATGACTTAACTTTTATTTTTAACAGAAATACTTTCAGTACTTTACTGTTAGGATCTCACCACATTTGCAGGTAGTTACATTAGGAAGTATCCTATTTTAAAATAAGTTTTTATCACATATGGATACTGAGTCTTTATCAAGTGTTATTCAGCATCTGCTTTGACTTTCTAATGCAATGAACTAACAATGCATTTCCTAATGCTGAATCATCCTTACATTTGTGAAAAACCCCTAATTAAAAAATTTTTTGATATGCAACTTGGGTTGCTTCTGCTATATTACTATATTTGATTTACTAAAATTTACATTAATATTTGTAAGTAAATTTAGAATATCATTTCCTAAATTTTGTTCCATAGGATCTACCAGTACAAGTTTGGCAGGATGGGGGGACAAAAACACTAATTCTCAATTTCTTCATAAGTAAAGAGGGGTAAAATATACAAAGTGACACAGAGATAGATGGGTTAAGGTACTATTAGAAGATTAAATAAGAAAATGCCCAGAGTTGCTTAGTCAGTGAATGAGCTAGGATTTCAGTCCAGGACAGTATAAATCATCCTTGAGACCATTACACTCTGTTATGTCTATTATTAAAAGATTATACATATGGCTAAAACAAAAACAAACATTTTTTTATAAAAAAAACACTGTAATTTAATCAAGTTAGAGATGTACATTAATTTTTTTTTTAATCCTAAAAGGATGGATTCTTCCTTACAATGAACCCTTTGAAAGGAATTATTCCAATCTGGACAGTGAGTTGTTAGCCTACCTGAGTGTGACTGATGGCTATGTGGTTGCCATGGAGAGGCGACTGCCGATCTTTCTCCTTACTGTGCCGACTGCTCTGCTTACTACGTTGTAGTTGCTGCCTCAGTTTGGCAATCTGCTTTGGGGAGAGGGAAAGAGAAGGAAGATGAGAACAAAAGTGAATACCAAGCTTTAAGCATTTATTTTTTTAAGTTTGGATATTAAAAAACAAAAATTTTATCAAAGATTTCAAGAAGAGATATTTCATTACAATGATTTATTCTCCAATTTTTGATAGTTGAAACCACTGAAAATAAGAATATGTGCTACAAATGCTTCACTTATACAATTTAAATAGTGTTGTTGGTAAATACATTGACTAAATTTCCCCAGATTATTTCATATTTTACCTTTGTAACACCAGAGACATCTTCCCTTCTAAGCATTTTTTCTAAGGTGTAAAACTAGTATTTCATATGCCTACTGATTGAAGTCAAACCCAATCTCTTAATATATAGGGATCACATTAGTTTCTAAGTTCTCATCTTATACAAACAAAATTGATCTGGTATACTAATTTCTGAACATTAAAAAAAAACAAAATCCCATGGTGTAAATCCTTATGGCATTTAGCATTAGTTACTTGAATTTAACATCTTACTATATATTACTTTTAGTCACAAAATTTTTATTTTCCAGCTTTTTTGAGATATAAGTGACATGTAACATTGTGTAAGTTAAGGTGTACAACATGTTGATTTCATGCTATTGTATATTGCAGAATGATGCTACTATAGCATAATAGCTCTACCCCATTACATAATTTGAGATTTATTCTCTTAGCAGCTTTGAAGTAATAACACTATTACTAACTGTAATCAAAATTCTATACTTTAGGTCCCCAGAACTCATCCATCTTGTAACTGAAAGTGTGCACCCTGTGGCTACTCCCCATTTCCTTTCCCCTTCAGTCGCTAGCAACCACCACTCAACCCTCAGTTTCTTTGAGTTTGGCTTTTCTTCTCTGGTATCACAAAGAAGTGATACCATACCATATTTGTCTTTCTCTAACTGATTTACTTCACTTAGCATAATGCCCTCAAGGTTCATCTATATTGTTTACAAAGGCAGGATTTCCTTCTTCCTCATTGCTGAATATATATGCCACATCTTTATCCACTTATTCACTGACAGACACTTGGCTATAGTGACATATATTTAAAAACAAATATAACTTAGGTATTTTCCTAAATGGAACAGTAATACTCCAAGGCTTAAGAGAAAAGTCATTTCTATAATATGGCTTGGAATTCATCAAACTATTAATATATTTTAGGTGCTATACAATCGTCTTAAACTGTGCCAGACCAGGAGGAAAACTTGAGCATTTTCAAAGGGAATCATTAGCAATTTGGGGCAAGTTACTTAATATTTTCCTTGTAGATGATGACATGAATCAATTAGTAGGTACTCCTTGAACACCTACAATGAGCCCAATTTTATGTTACTTACAAGGCAAAGTGCCAATACAAAGTAAAGTCTGTAAAATATATTGATTTTCTCTAAGAGATGTTAGCAAAATGCTTACCTTGAATAACCATGGCAATAAAAAGCAAAATAGACAGTTGCTATTAAAGCCTATAAATGTTCAAGGGGAAAAGCATATGGGTTGCTGGGAAAATTTATTTTTACCTGTGGCAAACAGAAGAGAATCAGCATGGAAGAAAATAGAGAACCTAAAAGAAAATCTATATTTTTCATTTTAAGTAAGATCCTTAGTCTCCTCTAGTGTTTTGAAACTCTTTGTAGCTTTAAGGACATCACATACGATTTCCTTACAAAGGTATACAAATGAGATTATCTGTGTTAATATTTGTGTTCCTTGCTCTCTGTTGAAATGACATCATTTTCTTCTAGAGAATATTAATTTTCATGAGAAAAGGAATCAAAATTAGTTGGTAATCATTATAAATCAAGCCAGACTATGATAAAAGATAAATAGAATTTCAAATTGTACAAGTTATTTCATTAGGACAGGGGTATAAAATTAAGTGTTTTCTGAGTATTAATGATGTTTTAGTGGTGTTTCATGGAGAAGGCAATGTACTCTTGCCTGGAAAATCCCATGGACGGAGGAGCCTGGTAGGATGCAGTTCATGGGGTCATGAAGAGTCAGACATGACTGAGCGACTTCACTTTCACGCACTGGAGAAGGAAATGGCAACCCACTCCAGTGTTTCTGCCCGGAGAATCCCAGGGATGGGGGTGCCTGGTGGGCTGCTGTCTATGGGGTCGCACAGAGTCGGACACGACTAAAGTGACTTAGCAGCAGTGGTGTTTCAAAACTGGCTTTTTAAAGAGCTTGTAGAAAAGAGCCCATAATGCTTACAGATTAATCAAAGCAGTGTGTACTTTTTCATTTTTAAAATAATCTTTAAAAAAATAAATAAAAATAATCTGAAAACTGATCAATCCTAATCACTCTCTTTTTAAAGGGCTTTGAGATATCATAATAAACCAGAAGTTTTTTTCTTTAACATACCACTCTTTAACATAATGATACACACCCTACTTTGCTTGGAATACCAACTTAGACTATGCAACCTTATAGTTTCCACATAATACTGTTTATCTCTGGATTATAACATAGTTATGCTTTTGTTTACAAATTAGAGATTAGAGTAAAAGGAAAGCCCATCTTACTAGATATATAATCAAAACATTACAACTCTTACTCAGGAACCATGTAGAATGAAAGCAGGGTATAATAAATCTTCCTTTGCTTCAGAATATAAGAGACTCCCGTGTTTCCTTACACGACATTCAGAAGAGTGGCTTATGTATATAACAACTGCAAATATTCTTGCCTTCCATACTTTCACTTAGAATTCTCCTTCTCTTCTCCCTTGGATGCTCAAGAGCCCATGGTTATCCAAAACCATCTCTTCTCCCTAACCTCAGTACTAGTAGACACAAAGGAATCTCTGGGAGGAAGGCACCAATGTGTGTGTTAGTTACTCAGTTGTGTCCCATTATTTGGGACCCCATAGGCTGTAGCCCGCCAAGCTCTTCTGTCCATGGAATTCTCCAGGCACAAATACTGTAGTGGGCTGCCATTCCCTTCTCCAGGGGATCGTCCCAACCCAGGGATTGAACCCAAGTCTCCTGCACTGCAGGCAGATTCTTTACCATCTGAGCTACCAGGGAAGCCTCAGGAAGGGGCTGAGGAAGTTGTAATTTCCGATCTAGTCATACACACCCTCCTGCCTAAGGCACCCTCTCTAGTCAATCTCACGTTCCAATGTATCGCACAAAGCTCTTGGTTCTCACTTCAGTGAGTCTATTCACCCTGGTTGCTGCTGCTAAGTCGCTTCAGTCGTGTCCGACTCTGTGCAACCCCAGAGACAGCAGCCCACCAAGCTCCCCCGTCCCTGGGATTCTCCAGGCAAGAACACTGGAGTGGGTTGCCATTTCCTTCTCCAATGCATGAAAGTGAAAAGTGAAAGTGAAAGTGAAGTCGTGTCTGACCCTCAGCGACCCCACAGACTGCAGCCTTCCAGGCTCCTCCGTCCATGGGATTTTCCAGGCAAGAGTACTGGAGTGGGGTGCCACTGCCTTCTCCGATTCACCCTGGTTACTACAGTGAAACTTGCATACAACCTTCCTTTATAAAGGGAACCCTGAGTTATACTAACTGGATTTCTTAAACTATAGATGAATCTTACTTGTGTTTCTAAATATTCATTAGCAATGCTTAAGAAAAAATTAAGAATGGACCTTGAGGGGATTATACTAAGTGAAATAAGTCAGACAAAGAAAGTTAAATACTGTATGAGCTCACTCTGAAAATAAACAACAACAACAACAAAACAACTCAGAGAACAGCTTCCTGGTTGCCAGGGGCAGAAAATGGGTGAGAACGGTCAAAGTATACAAGCATCCAGTTATAAGATGAGTAAATTTTGGAGTGTAATGGATAGCATAGTGACTGTAGTTAATAACACTCTATTGTATATTTGACAGTTTCTATGAGAATAGATCTAAAAAGTTCCTATCTACACATACAAAAATTATAAAATTATGAGGTGATAGATGTGTTTACTAACCTTCTTGTGGTACACTTTACAATATATACATATATCAAATTGTTATGCTGCATATCCCGTAAACTTGTATGATGTTATATGTCAATTATATCTCAATAAAACTTAAAAAAAATTAAGAGGGAAGGAGAGAGGAGCATTCTCTAAACATGAAAGGGATCTTAAGCACATGTACTCTGACATTTTAAAAAGTTAGAGAATAAACCCCGAGGTCACAAAGAAGAAATAATAATTGTAGGGAGAAGAAGTATCATAAATATTCACTAAGAAATGACTAAAATATTTGTGGAATTAGATAAAGAAAAATCAGAGACTGGTCCCACTTAAAATCTAAGAACTGGGAACATATTTTACTGTACATTTTTGGAAACCTGGTCATATCACCCTTGTTTATTTGTAATTTTTGTCCTGATAGTTCTCCCATATTGTTAACACATAAAAAAAACCAAAAAACAAAAAAACCCTAAACTCTAAGCCTCAAAATACTAGTCAATTATTTTTGCCTCAGGTACTGAAAAGGAAGGGACGGAGGGTGATATTTCTCAGAATGAATTCTATTCTATAGTAGGCAGGGAATTGAGAAATCTTAACCAGACTAAGTAGATGCAGTAGGAACGGAAGCAAGATCCAAAGGAAAAAATGAGATGAGAGCTAGATTAACACGAGGAAAACGGCACTTTGCCACTCGTATTTATATTATTATAAAATGAAATCTTTTCTATTTTGTTCTCATTCATTTCTCAATAAAAACGTACGAGATAAATGCTATTATTATCCTCACTTTACAGGTGAGGAAACTGAGGGGCGGGAAGGTTAGTTTGTTGAAAGCCATTCAATTAAGTGGTGAAACAAGTACATGAACTTAGGGAAGTGGAATTCCAGAGTTTGCTCTTTTAATCACTATTCTATATTGCCTGAAGAATCAAATTAATAACTCACAAGGAGAGAAAGAATCTTATAAAAAGTAAGACAGATAGAAAAACATACAAATGACAACAGCTGAGCTGTTAAAAGACCAAAAACAATTACTAACGATATTAATCCAACAAAATTTCCTGAATATATAGCTTGAGAAGTTGTAAATCTCAAGCTGTTATTCCCTTTTATACGAAAAAAGAGAATACATGACAAACTTGAGTGCTTACAAAGATCAGTGTCTCAAAAGAAAGGTTCTGCAGTATGAAAACAGTTTACATACTATATCCTTTGACAGTGTTCAAAGGAATTTAAAATGCAACAGTACCTACTGTAACACTAACATAAAATTTAAAACTTTTACTTAACATAAATATGAGCAAATCATGCTGTTTTCCTTTTTTCTTTCATTTTCCAAAAGACAAATGCTAATGAAATAACTGGGGCTTCCCTGGTAGCTCAGATGGTAAAGAATCTGCCTGTAATGCAGGAGACCCAGGTTGGATCCCTGGGTCAGGAAGACAGTCTGGAAGGGAGAAGGGAATGACAGCCCACTCCAGTATTCTTGCCCGGAGAATTCCATGGACAGAGGAGCCCGGTGGACGACAGTGGGACAGGGCTATTCAGTCCTCTGATACCCAAACGCACACACAGAGGCATATGTATGTACAAACTGCATCTATAAAGAATACACAGATGTGTAAGCACACGCATATGAATAGGGGCTGTCATCTGCACACACATCACCGGTACACATGCTGCCCACGTGCAGACTCACAGAAACCCCCACCCCAGAACAAAGAAATAGATATTTCCAAACACAGATTTATCTCCACAGATATAGCTAGCTTTGGGACACTTTAGTTTTTGATACAGAAATTTATTTACCAATAAGGTATATCTGCCAATAGAGGAATGCTGACAATAATACCATTGAGAAAAAAGTTCATAAAACAACTAGATTGCACAGATATACTGTAACCGCTCTACAGATGAGGAAGCACTTTAAAAAGTAAAGTATCTTTCCCAAATAATGGGACACAACTGAGTAACTAACACACACATTGGTGCCTTCCTCCCAGAGATTCCTTTGTGTCTACTAGTACTGAGGTTAGGGAGAAGAGATGGTTTTGGATAACCATGGGCTCTTGAGCATCCAAGGGAGAAGAGAAGGAGAATTCTAAGTGAAAGTATGGAAGGCAAGAATATTTGCAGTTGTTATATACATAAGCCACTCTTCTGAATGTCGTGTAAGGAAACACGGGAGTCTCTTATATTCTGAAGGTAACACAACTAATAAACGGCAGACCCAGTCCTTTAGCCTTTAGTTCCTAACCTCTATTAGCTACCAGCGCTGCTGAAAGTAGTACTACATTAGTGTTCACAAATAACCACTAATACCTCGCTGTGTATTGGCTCATAATCGCAACCACTTCGCAAAGTAACTTCCTTTCTTAATGCTAGAGATATTGCAAGATGTGAAATTGCAGTAAAGATGAACAAAAATTTGATGTAGCAACAAAAATTTGATGTAGCAATTAACTGACTACATAATAACTTACTGATACAGTTCTTTTTCAGTAAGCAGTTTGATGACCCTAAACACCATTTTTATTGGTTCAATTTTAAATAATGAAAATATGACATCTTTACAATTCAATATAATTTGAACTCAGAATTTACTTACTGGATGAGTATTTGTGCTTTTAAGGTTTTACCACATAATTAAATAGAAATTCTTCAGAATGTTGTCTTTTAGGTCCAGAGAAAATATTACTGCAATTATTTTCCTCTAGTATGGTATGATAAAACAATTCTTTTTAAATAGCAAAAGTTAACAGAACATTAGGGCAGTTATACTCTTAGTAATGAGTATGAGGAAACTTTTATTTTTCTTACTGAAAAAAGAAAGACCCCAACAATATTTGTTAATCACTATTTGATCAGAAACAAGAAATGTCCCTAATCATTTCACTTAGAGAAAAACTATCCCAAGCAGTAAGAGAGCTTATTGATGAGATAAAGAAGCAACCTATGATTTTTTTCTTATATCAACTGAAGAACTTAAAAATACTCACTTTTTTAACTTATCTTTATCAAAGTCAGAAACAATGTAAAAGAGTCAAAACAACGAATATAGTAATATTATTTATACTCTGGGAATGTCACCCTCTGGGATAAAGATAGGTTTACTTACTCCTTACTATTAATATAAAAACAGTGGATTCTCCAAGTTCTGTTTCTCTCCTGTAATGTGATCTATTATTTGTGCAGGCATCCACTCAGACCCTCTCCATCACCCCACTGGGGTTTACAGGAACTAATGCAAACTCAATAGTCTTGTTACTTGCTATGCTGTGAATAATAAAGTCCATTATCTCTAAACCATGAGCCTCATGGCTTCTGCTAGTGTCCATGAACTAGTAAAAGGTTAACTTATTAGGCTATCAATAGAAAAAATAAAATCCAAGATGTGAACCAGTGTATTTCCTCTTCTGCCTCAAATGAAGAGAAAGGAGTTTTAATGGAACATCTTGGAAAGACTGATTGCTCCTCACAGATAAAAGGACACGACAGACTGGAATCTGACTCCCACTCCTGATACCGATAATGCTGAGCTAGGATGATGGAGATTTACTGTTGCATCAGAGTCAGCCTCAACTCCCGGATATTAATCAGATTTTTTAAACGTGCGAGTTTCTCAGTAACCATCTGGGAAATCTGAAAGTGAGAGTCCCAATGGAGGGCTGGCTTAGGTTCTACCTAGGAGGGCTACCCCAAAGGGTAAACAGAGCTCAACACTGGAGAAACTGAACATTATTTCTAGAATTCTAGAGTCTTAGGAGAAAGTAAGCTAGAATCATAGGAAAGAGATTCAGCAACAAGAGATGTCCAAAGAACCCAAGAAATTTCAAAAGAAAGTCAGTTTCAAAAATCTGTCAAGACCAGGCAATAGAAAGGTACCTTATAACAGTACCAGCAAGTAGGAACATTTCTGTTCCCCTTATCTCCCCATAGGCCTTCCCTGGTGGTTCAGATGCTAAGAATCTGCCTGCAGTGCAGGAGACATGGGTTTGATCCCTGGGTCAGGAAGATCCCCTGGAGGAGGGCATGGCTACCCACTCCAATATTCTTGCCTGGAGAATCCCATGGATAGAGGAGGCTGGAGACCTACAGTTCATGGTGTCACAGAGTCAGACACGACTGAGCAACTAATACAACACTACCACTCCACCTCTCTCTTAAGCTCCAACTCCAGAGGCTCAGACGCAGTAGCTATGGAGTTAGGACAAAGGTAAGCAAAAAAGACAAACGGAGCTCAGGTTCCCTTCCCCCAGGAAGCCACTCAGGGGTAGTATGTCCTAGCTAGAAGAGGAGCAACCACAACCGTGAAATAAGGAGGAGCTTTCCAAGAGACTGGAATGCATGCTCACTTAAAGGAATCACAGGAGTGTAAGAGCTTCTAGTTTTGCACTGAACTTCTCTCACCAAATAAAGGACAGTGAGAGTTAATATAAAGTTCTTTTATTATCCCATAAAGCCTTAGTTTCCTTTCCTAATATGTAATTAAGCTCTTTAAAAAGTAGATTTTACCTACTGTTTCTTTTGAAATTCTACATGCTTTTACATAATTTTGAGCATACAGTCTTACGCATTTGATGCTAATCCATGAACAAATGCATTGCCACTATAGGCTGATAATGTATACTAAAAAATATCTTTAAAATTTTCCTTTTTTCTCTTTTACCTCTATTAAATGTATACAAATCAAGTACCATAAAAATAGAAATAGTCACAGATGTAGAAAACAAACACAGTTACCAGGGGAGAAAGTGAGGTGAGGGGGATACATTGGAAGACTGGGATTGACATAGACACATTACTATATAAAATAGATAACTAACAAGGACGTACCCAGTAGCCCAGGGGAGTCTTCTCAATATTCTGTAAAGAATGATATGGGCAGAGAATCTGGAAATGAGTAGACGTATGTATGTGCATGACATTCACCTTGCGGCATGGTAGAAACCAACACAACACTGTAAATCAACTCTACAGGCCGCGCGGCACAACCCATCACTACATTGTACCCGGCTGTCAGTTACAGGTCCTGATATATGAGCTGATAATCTGGTTCCCAGTTTTTTCATAGGTAATCTGCTTTTTTCTAATTGCAAGAATGAGTATGTGTGTGTGTGCTTGATCTACAACTCACCAGACCTAGAAGTGGAAATTTTTGTTTTGTTTATCTTCCAAGGAATTGGTGGGCTTTTTCAATCTAAAGACCCACGTCACTCTCCAAATCCAGCATATTGTCAAACTTTAAGGAATATCTCTTCCCTGATACCTACTATTCTTACCTTTGGAAACTCCTTACTCAGTCTGTTTTCCATGTTTCTTAACTTCTCTTTCATATTTTTAACCTCTATCTTTTTAAAAATTATTTTTTATTGAAGTATAATTGATTTACAATGTTGTAGTAGTTTCTGGTATATAACAAAGTGTTAAGCTGTAGATCTATCTATTCTTTTTCATTGTTTTTCCATTATGGTCTACTACAGGATATTGAATATAGCGTGCTGTGCTATACAGTAGGTCCTTGTTGGTATTTACTTCGTATATAATCACTTGTACCTGCTAATCCTAAACTCCTAATTTATCTCCCCCACCTAGTCTCTTTCTCCTTTGGTAACCGTAAGTTTGTTCTCCATGTCTGTGAGTTTGCTTCTGTTTTGTAAATAAGTTCATTTGTATCTTATTTCCCTGGTGGCTCAGAGGGTAAAGCGTCTGCCTACAATGCAGGAGACCTGGGTTCAGTCCCTGGGTCGGGAAGATCCCTTGGAGAAGGAAATGGCAACCCACTCCAGTACTCTTGCCTGAAAAATCCCATGGACGGAGAAGCCTGGTAGGCTACAGTCCATGGGCTTGCAAAGAGTCGGACATGACTGAGCAACTTCACAGTGTGTGAGTGACATCATACGGTCTTTCTGACTTACTTCACTTAGTATGATAATCTTTAGGTCCATCCATGTTGCTGTAAATGGCATTAATTCATTCTTTTTATGGCTGAGTAAAGCTTTATCTAGTGCTGCTATGAACATATGGGTGCATGTATCTTTTTGGATTAGAGTTTTTGTTTTTTTCTGGATATATGCCCAGGAGTGGGGTTGTTGAGTCATATGGTAGCTCTATTTTTAGTTTTTTACGGAACCTCCATACTGTTTTCCATAGTGGCTGTACCAATTCACATTCCCACCAACATCACACACAGGAGCATTTCCTTTCCTCCATACCCTCTCCAGCATTTACTGTTCGTAGATTTTTTAATGATAGACATTCAAACTGTCAATTTCTGTCTTTTTATTTTATATTCTAGATGATTTGCTCATCCAGACTTTCTCATTTGAGACTTTTGATTCACTAATTCTCAATTCTGCTATGTCAACTTAATCCACTGAAGAGTTTACTTTCAGTTTCACCAACTTCTCAGTTTCACCAATATGCCTTGGAAAGGACCCTTTATCATTCTGCCTATTCTTACTTCTGTTCTCATTGCGAGTTACTGTTTCATTTGAAATTCTTAAATATCCTAAGTTCTTTTGGGGGATTGTGTTATTTTCCCAGATATACCCCATTTAATGTATCCACTCTCTCTTATAGCAATACATTTCCTTACATACCCTAAAACACTTACTTGCAAGTTCTCTGTATGTGGGAGTTTTATCCTTTATAAACTCTTTACTCTCTGTCTTGCTCACAGTTCAACTGATAAAAAATCTGCTTTATTGCCATATTATTTCATGGTTGCTCAAGACTATGGTGTTTCAAAGGTGCATAGCTTCAGAGCAAGCCTTAAATCAGGAAGACTGGGGCTGTGCCCCCATGTGAGTACAGCTCTATTCCAGACACCATACCCACGCACAGCATATGGTTACTATTTCAATTTTTTTACAGATGTTCTTTTTATACAACACCAACAGTGTCAGGTGAAGTTACTTCAGATCTAGTTTTACTGTTTAGACACATGGTCCTAGTTCCCTGCTTTAAGCATATAGCCCAGTTTCAATCTCCCATTTGCAAGACACATTTTACCCTCTAAAAAGGTGGTGGTGTTCAGTTGCCCAGTCGTGTCTGACTCTTTGTGACCCTATGGACTACAGCACGCCAGGCCTCCCTGTCCCTCACAATCTCCTGAAGTTTGCCCAAATTCATGTTCATTGCATCAGTGATGCCATCCAGCCATTTCATCCTCTGATGCCTACCCTGTTCTCCTGCCCTCAATCTTTTCCAGCA
This sequence comes from Bos javanicus, assembly GCF_032452875.1. Taxonomy (NCBI): domain Eukaryota; kingdom Metazoa; phylum Chordata; class Mammalia; order Artiodactyla; family Bovidae; genus Bos; species Bos javanicus. Next base: position 16,690,732 of record NC_083871.1, on the reverse strand, counting down.
TCAGGGACTTTTCCAATGAGTCAACAGTTTGCATCAGATGACCAAAATACTAGAGTTTCAGCTTCAGCATCAGTCCTTCCAACAAGTACTCAGGGTTGATTTCCCTTAAGATTGACTGCTTTGATCTCCTTGCTGTCCTAGCAACACTCAGGAGTCTTCTCCAGCACCATCGTTTGAAGGCATCAATTCTTCGGTGCTCCTCCTCCTTTATGGTCCAGCTGTCACAACCATAGGTGACCACTGGGAAGACCAAAGACCTTTGTCGGCAGAATAATGTCTCTGCTTTTAAACACATTGTCTAGGTTTGTCATGCTTTCCTGCCAAGAAGCAAATGTCTTCTAATTTCATAGCTGCAGTCACCATCTGCAGTGATTTTTGAGCCCAAGAAGAGGAAGTCTGTCACTACTTCCACCTTTTCCCCCTCTATTTGCCATGAAGTAATAGGGCTGGAAGTCATATTAGTTTTTTTTTAATATTTAGTTTTAAGCCAGCTCTTTCACTCTCTTCCTTCACCCTTATCAAGAGGCTCTTTAGTTCTTCTTTGCTTTCGGCCATTAAGGTGGTGTCATCCATACGTCTGAGGTTGTTTATGTTTCTCCCACCTATCTTGACTGCAGCTTGTAACTCATCCAGCTCGGCATTTTGTTCATGACGTGCTCAGCATACAGATTAAACAAACAGGGTGACAGCGGACAGCCCTGCCAAACTCCTTTCTCAATCTTGAACCAATCAGTTGTTCCATCCAGGGTTCTAACTGTTGCTTCTTGACCCGCATACAGGTTTCTCAAGAGACAGGTAAAATTGTCTGGTATTCCCATCTCCTTAAAATGTGTAGTAATCTACAATTTCTTAAATTTGGCTCAACTCAGAGAAATCTGGCCAACACGATCCAGATTTCTATGAGTCAGATAACATCAGCATCTACTCATCATTAAGGATTTCCCTTCTATTCATGGGTGTAGGGGGTTCTCTTGTCTTAAATGTAGCTAAAATATATTAAGGTATTTCTTTGAACATTTTTCACATTGTAGTCTTATAAGCTTGGAGCAAAGCAGAAGTAAACTATACAGGTACTTTCACTGACGTTGAAGTCAGAAATCCAGATGCAGACTATCTGAGGTGGGGAGCATATCTCTGACTCAGGAAGAATGGATGTGATACAGCTGAATTTGATACCAGGACAAGGAAGCAGGTCAAAGTTATTTAAAAAAAAAACAACAACAAATTTTAGTAGCATATAATTTTAAAAATATTACTGTTTCAATAACATTAATAGTTTTGGCTTTCGTAATTTCCTCAGATTCCAGTTTTGTCATCTTTTATAAGTATTAATATTTTATGTAGTCTTTACCCATATACTCATTTTCCAGGCTCAGTTATATAAAATCTACCATGAATATACCATGCAAAGCCTACTAGTCTTTTATGTCTATTCCTCTTTTTTTTTTTAATCTTTACTGAAGTGTAATTTACATTGCCTTAACTTCATCCATTGTAAGGGTAAAATTAAATAAGTTGTAATCACTTTGTAGAGTTGCACAAAGTAATCACGAATCAATTTTTAGGACTTTTTCATCACCCCCCATATTTGCTTTGAGTCTATTTACAGCCAATCACCACTGCCTCCACCCTAGCCCCAGCCACATGCAACCGCTAATGGGCTTTATTTCCTCTATAGATTTGCCCTTTCTGGCATTTCAATATAAATGAAACCATATAATATGTAATCTTATTCATCTGGCTTCTTTCACTTAGCAGGGAGTGGCAAGCTACAGTCTGCAGGCCAAATCTAGGATGCCACATGTTTTCGTAAATACAATTTATTGGAACATAATCACACTCCATACTGTCTATGGCTGCTTTCACCTACAGCAGTGGAGCTGAGCAGCTGCAGCAGAGGCTCTGTGACCCACACACCATAAAATAGTTACTATCTGGCTTTTCATAGAAAAACAAAATGTGCTGACTCTTGACTTAGTAAAACGTTTTTGAAGTTCATTCCCACTGTAGCATGTATCAGGATTCATCACAGTGTTCCTTTTTATTGCTGAACAGTCTGGTATTGCATGAATATATGACATTTTCTTTATCCATTTACCAAACAATGGCTATTTTTATTATTTTTTTTTTTTAGAGGTGTTTTCAAGACTCTTATGGAGTCCCAGAAATAGAATTGCTGGGCTATATGCTAAATTTCTGATGAAGTTTTTATTCATTCATTTTTGGCTACACGGATTCTTGCTGCTGTGCAGGCTTTTCCCCAGCTGCAGCGCGGGGCAGCCACTGTCTGCCGCGGTGCACAGCTTCTTGCGGAGGCGCCTCTCGTTGTGGGCACAGGTTCCAGGTGCAGGAGCCTCTTCAGTAGGTGCAGCACGCAGGCTCAGGGATTGTGGCTCATGGGCTCCAGAGCACAGGCTCAACAGTGTGGCACACAGGCTTACTTGCTGAACGTGAGATCTCTTTGGATCAGGGATTGAACCTGTGTCCCCTATACTGGCGGGCAGATTCTTAACCACTGGACCACCAGGGAAGTATCTCTGATTATCTTTTAAGGAAACTGTCAAAACTGTTTTTCAAAGTTGGGTGTAACATTTTATTTTCCGAACAATGTTGAGGGCCCCGGATGCTCTTCATTCTTGCCATCACTTGGTGTTATCTGTCATTTAAATTACAGTCACTGTAGTAGTGTGTAGTTGTATCCTGAGGTTTAAATCTACGCTTGCCTAATGTCAAATGATGTTGACTACCTTTTCATGTGGTAATTTACCATCCATACATCTTTGATGAGAAATTTCTATCAAAGTATCTTACCCTTTTTTTAATGGGCTGTCTTCTTATTGATTTTTAAGAGTTCTTTATATATTCTGGATGTAAGTCCTATATCAGATATTTCTGTCTGGTTTTGTCTTTTCATACTTTTAGTCATGTAGTGTAAATGTTCATTTAAATGAAGTTCAATTTTTTTTCTTTTATGGCCTTACTACTGGTACTGTATCTAAGAATGTCTTGCCTAATCCAAGGTCTTCTAGAAGATCTAAAATTTTAGAGCTTATATTCAGGACTATGATCCATTTTGAGTTCATTTCCCTCTATGGTGAGTGTCAAGGATCTAAGTTTCTTTTAACTTTTAATTTTGTATTGTTTGTATAACAAACAATTTTGTGATAGTTTCAAGTGAACAGCAAAGGGACTCAGCAAATGGACTCATGGGTCCATTCTCTCCCAGTCTCCCTTCCCATCCAGGCTGCCACACAGCACCGAGCAGAGTTCCATGTGCCATACAGTAGGCCCCTGTTGGCTATCCATTTAAAATGTAATAGTGTGTACATGTCCATCCCAAACTCCCTAACTATCCCTTCCCCTATCCTTCCCTCCTGCAATCATAAGTTCATTCTTTAAGTCTGTGAATCTTTTTCTGTTTTGTAAGTAAGTTCATCTGTATCATTTCTTTTTAGATTCTATATATGAGCCATATCATACAATATTCCTCTGAGTTCCTTCACTCAGTATGACAGTCTCTAAGTCCATCCATGTTGCTGCCAGTGGTACTATTTCATTCTTGTAAATGGCTGAGGAATATTCCATTGTGTGTGTGTGCATGTGTGTGTGCACACATATACCACATCTTTATCTATTCTTCTGTCAATGGACATTTAGGTTGATTCCGTGTGCTATCATAAACAGCTCTTCAGTGAACGCTGGGGTACATGTATCCTATCAGCTCATGTTGTTCTCCAGATGTATGCCCAGAAGTGGGCCTGCTATGGATATGTAATTATTCTAGTACCAGTTGTTAGAAACACTGTCCTTTTCAACTGAGTTGTGTTGGCAGCTCTGCTAAAAACTGACCATAAAATACAAGGATTTATCCTTGGGTTCACCATTTTGAATCATCTATATTTTTTCTTTATGCTAGTATTTTGCCAAATTCATTAATATAAATTTATAAGAAGTAGTGAAATTATATAAGAAGTAGTTCTCCAAAATTTTCCTTGTTTTCAAAATTACTTTTGCCATTCTAGGTCCTTTTCATTTCCACATACATTTTAGGATCATCTTGTCAATTTTTACCAAAAACAAAAACCCTACGAAAAAACAGGGGTTACACTAAATCAATATGAGGAGAATTACCATCTTAATGATAATATTGAGTTTTCCAATCCATGAACAGTCTTCTAGTTATTTCAATTTTTAAAAACTTTATCCAGCAGTTTTGTTTTCAGTATACAAATTTTTAACTGCTTCTATTATACTTCTTCTTAAATATTTTAATATTTTTGATTCAACTATAATAAATTATTTTCTGATTTGGGGATTGTTCACATCTGATACCTAGACAAGCACTTGATTTCTGTATGTTGATGTTTTTTTTCCTGCTGAACTTGTATTAGTTCTAGTAATTTATATATTTGTATGTTCCCTAGGAATTTCTATATATAGGATCATATATCTGTGAATAAAGACAGTTTTGCCATCCCCAAATGTCTTATTCATTTTTTCTGCCTGACTAGAACTTCCTGTACCATACTAAGAGAAGTGGTGACAAGGTGACTGTAGACATCACTACCTTATCTTAGGAGGAAAGCATTCTGGCTTTCACCACTGAATATGATGATGTCTGTAGGTTTTTCAGAAACAGTCTTTATCAGGCAGAGAAAATTCTCTTTTATTCCTGGTTTATTTAGAGATTTTTTTTTTTAATCATGAATAGATACTGGAGCTTGGCAAATGCTTTCTCTGACTCTACTGAGATAATTATGTGGTCCTGTTCTTTAGTTTATTAATATAGTGTATTTACATTAATTGAATTTTGGATCTTAAAACAACTTTGCATTTCTAGAACCAATCTCACTCGCTCTTTGTGTATAATCCTTTTTATAAGTTGCTAGATTTGGTTTGCTAATATTTTGTTAAGGATGTCTACATCTATGTTCAAGAGAGAAACTGATCTGAAATGTTCTTTTCTTGAGGTATCTTTGCCTGCCAACATCACATAACTCTAGACTGATAAAATACATTGGGGAGTGCTCCCTTCTCTTTTATTTTCTGAAAGAGCTTTTGAAGGATTGTTTCTTCTTTGAATATTTGATAGAATTCACCATATCAAACCTTGGGATTTTCTTTGCAGAACATTTTTAATTCCTTACTTAATTTCTTTATTGCTACAATTTATACTCATATTTTTCTATTTGTTCTTAAATCAGTTTTGGTAATTTGTTTCTTTCTAGTAATTCTTATCTTGCTAGAATTTTATCCATTTCATCTTATGTTCTATTAATAAATGATGACACACATTTGATTATAAGATTCCTTTATAAAACCTTTACGTTCTAAAAGGTTGGTAGTAACGGCCCCTCTTTCACTATTCATTTTGGTAATTTGTATATTTTCTTTCTTGGTCAATCTAACTAATGGTTTGTCAACTTTGTTCATCTTTCCAAAAAAACAACTTTTAATTTCATTGACTTTTCTCTTATTTTTCTGTTTCATTAGTTTTTGCTATATTTTTTATCATTTCCTTTGCTTGCTTTCGGTATGATTTTCTCTTCTTTGTCTAGTTTCTTAAGATGGAAGCTTAGGTACTGATTTGAGAATTTTCTTTTTCTTATATGTGCACTTACATATAACTTTTCCTTGAAGTACTGCTTTATCTGTAAACACAAATTCTAAGCTGTCTTTTTTGCTTTCATTTATTCAAATATTTAAAATTTCCTTTTTGGTATTAGGTAAATGTTCTTTAAAAGACAAATATTTGGGTTTGTTACAAGATTATTTTCTGTTACATGATTTGAGTCTTTCACAACCTATTGAGTCTTGTTTTATGGCCCAGTTTATGGTCTAACCCAGAAAATGCTTCAATTTGAAAAAAATGTGTATTCTACAGTCAATGGGCAGTTTTCTATGTATGTTAGGTCAAGTTGACTGATTATCCTGTTTAAACTCTTCTATCTCCTTGCTGGTTTTCTACCCAGTTCTATCAAACATTGTTAAGCAAAATGATTTCTTCTTCCATAGTTGTGCTTCATGCATGTTGAGACTGTGTTATATGTATAAACAATTATGAGATGTCTCTGTCTTCAGTAATATTTTTTGTCTAAGTCTATTTCATCTGATAAGAAAGCATCATTACTCTTTTCACTGTGTAGCTTTCCCCATCTTTTTATTTTCAACCTACCTATTCATATCTTTGAATATAAGGTGTGTTTCTTATAGACAAGATATAGGTGAGTGTTGCTTTTTTATCCAATTTGACAATCTCTGCCTTTTAAACAGAATGTTCACTCCATTCACTGAATGTAATTAAATAACTGGATTTGTTCCTGTCATTTTGCTATTTTTCTACTTGTGTCACATCTTTTTTACTTGTCTCTTCCTCCTCTAGGTGCTTTCTTTTGTGATATTTTTTATTGTATCGTTTTATTCTACTTTTGGGGAGAAGGCAATGGCAACCCATTCCAGTACTCTTCCCTGGAAAATCCCACGGATGGAGGAGCCTGGCGGGCTGTAGTCCATGGGGTCGCAAAGAGTTGGACATGACTGAGCGGTTTCACTTTCACTTTTCACTTTCATGCATTGGAGAAGGAAATGGCAACCCACTCCAGTGTTCTTGCCTGGAGAATCCCAGGGACGGGGGAACCTGGTGGGCTGCTGTCTATGGGGTCACACAGAGTCGGACACGACTGAAGCGACTTAGCAGCAGCATCAGCATTCTACTTTTGATATTTCCTATTCTTATATAGCGTTATTTTGTCAGGAACTGCTCTAAGGATTATAACAAGAATTTTAATTTATTATCAGATCAGATCAGTCGCTCAGTCGTGTCTGACTCTTTGCGACCCCATGAATCGCAGCATGCCAGGCCTCCCTGTCCATCACCAACTCCCAGAGTTCACTCAGACTTACGTCCATCAAGTCAGTTATGCCATCCAGCCATTTCATCCTCTGTCGTTCCTTTCTCCTCTTGCCCCCAATCCCTCCCAGCATCAGAATCTTTTCCAATGAGTCAACGCTTCGCATGAGGTGGCCAAAGTACTGGAGTTTCAGCTTTAGCATCATTCCTTCCAAAGAAATCCCAGGGCTGATCTCCTTCAGAATGGACTGGTTGGATCTCCTTGCAGTCCAAGGGATTCTCAAGAGTCTTCTCCAACACCACAGTTCAAAAGCATCAATTCTTTGGCGCTCAGCCTTCTTCACAGTCCAACTCTCACATCCATACATGACCACAGGAAAAACCATAGCCTTGACTAGATGGACCTTTGTTGGCAAAGTAATGTCTCTGCTTTTGAATATGCTATCTAGGTTGGTCATAACTTTCCTTCCAAGGAGTAAGCATCTTTTAATTTCATGGCTGCAGTCACCATCTGTAGTGATTTTGGAACCCAGAAAAATAAAGTCTGACACTGTTTCCACTGTTTCCCCATCTATTTCCCATGAAGTGATGGGACCAGATAATTTATTATAGTCTACTTCAAAATAATATTTAATTCCAGTAAATGGGAATCTATATTCTAAAATATGTCTTTTCCCTTGTCCTCTTTTGTGTTATTACTGTTATATTTAATGTATATGTTATACACCCAGCATAATAGTATTATAATTATTGTTTCATGTAATCTTGTGTTTTAAATAGGTAGAAAAATGAGAAAAATGTATCTACAGGTTGTTTTATATTTACTCACATATTTGCCATACCCAACACTCTTCAAATTTTCCTATCAATTTGAATTAAGCTAGAGTCAGTACCTTCAGTATTTCTTGTAAGACAGCCTCAGTTCAGTTCAGTCGCTCAGTCCGACTCTTTGCGACCCCACCCAAGACGGGCGGGTCATGGTGAAGAGGTCTGACAGAATGTGGTCCACTGGAGAAGGGAATGGCAAACCACTTCAGTATTCTTGCCTTGAGAACCCCATGAACTGTATGAAGAGTAAGACAGCCTAGTAGCAGGAAATTCTGTGAATCTTTATCTCAGAATACTTTATTTCACCTTTAAAGGTTTTCTGAATATAGAATACTTGGTTGATATTTTTTCTTTTAGCACTTTGAATATGTCCCGCTTTACGGTTTCACTAGAAACCGTATTTATCATACTTCTGATTAAAAAAATCAGCCATTATGGTATTATTGGTCCCCTACTGTAACGTGTCATTTTTTTCTTCCAGTTTCAAGATTTTCTCTTTTCCTTTGGCTTTCAACAGTTTAACTATGATGTGTCTATGTGTAGTTTTTTGTTTTTGTACTTGGGGTTTGTTGAGCTTCTTGAATTCATAGATTGTTTTTCATCAAATCTGCAAAGTTTTCTGTCATTATTTCTTCAAACTTATCTCCTCTCCCCTCTCCTCTCCTCCATCTCCATTTTGTGTATACATATGAACTTAATATTTCCCCACAGGAATGTTTCCCTTTGAGGCTCTTCTGACTTTTCTTCCATCTTTTTCTCTGCTCTTTGAGAGTATTCTATTGACCTGTACTGAAACTCACTGATTCTTCTGCCATCTCAAATTTTCTACCAAGTTCATCTAGTGAATTTTTAATTTTAGTTACTACACATTTTAGCTCTATAGAGTTTTGTATATTTTTTCCTAATAATTGCATCTTTGTGGATATTCTTTATTGAGTCATAGATGTCCTACTTCCCTTTAATGCTTTAAACATGGTTTTCTTTAGTTCTTTGAACGTACTTATAATAGGGGCTTTGATGTTTCAGTCTGCTAAATCCAACATATGGAGACACTTAGATACAGTTTCTACTGACTGTTTTTTATCCCTCAAGAATCATTTTAGTTCAGTCACTTACTCATGTCTGACTCTTTGCGACTCCATGGACTGCAGCATGCCAGGCTTCCCTGTCTATGACCAACTCCCAGAGGTTGTGCAAACTCACGTCCATTGAGTCGGTGATGCCATCCAACCATATCACCCTCCGTCGTCCCCTTTTCCTCCTGCCTTCAATCTTTCCCAGCATCAGGGTCTTTTCCAGTGAGTCAGCTCTTCACATCAGGTGGCCAAATTATTGGAGCTTCAGCTTCAGCATCAGTCCTTCCAATGCATACTCACAATTGATTTCCTTTAGGATTGACTGGTTTGATCTCCTTGCAGTCCAAGGGACTCTCAAGAGTCTTCTCCAACACCACACTTCAAAGTATCAGTTCTGTGGCCCTCAGCTTTCTCTATAGTCCAGCTCTCACATCCATACATGACTCATGGAAAAACTATAGTTTTGACTATATTGACCTTTGACGGCAAAGTAAGGTCTCTGTTTTTTAATATGATGTCTAGGTTTGTCATAGCTTTTCTTCCAAGGAGCAAGCGTCTTTTAATTTCACTGCTTCAGTTACCATCCTTCAGTGATTCTGGAACTCAAGAAAATAAAGTCCGTCACTATTTCCACTGTTTCCCCATCTATTTTCCATGAAGTGATGGGACCGGATGCCACGATCGTTGTTTTTTGAACGTTGAGTTTTAAGCCAGCTTTTTCCACTCTCCTCTTTCACTTTCATCAAGCTCTTTAGTTTCTATTCACTTTCTGCCATAAGGGTGGTGGTATCTGCATACCTGAGGTTATTGATATTTCTCCCTGCAGTCTTGATTCCAGCTTGTGTTTCACCCAGTCCAGCATTTTGCATGATATACTCTGCATATAAGTTAAATAGCAAGGTGACAATATACAGCCTTGATGTACTCCTTTCCCAATTTGGAACCAGTCCATTGTTCCAGGTCAGGTTCTAACTGTTGCTTCTTGACCTGCATACAGATTTCTCAGAAGGCAGGTTAGGTGGTCTGGTATTCCCATCTCTCGAAGAATTTTCCACAGTTTGTTGTGATCCACACAGTCAAAGGCTTTAGCATAGTCAATGAAGCAGATGTTTTTCTGGAATTCTCTTGCTTTTTCAATAATCCAACGGATGTTGGCAATTTGATCTCTGGTTTCTTTGCCTTTTCTGAATCCAGCTTGAACATCTGGAAGTTCTTGGTTCATGTACTGTTGAAGCCTAGCGTGGAGAATTTTGATCATTACCTTGCTAGCGTGTGAGATGAGTACGATTGTGTGGTAGTTTGAACGTTCTTTGGCATTGCTTTTCTCTGGAATTGGAATGAAAACTGATCTTTTCCAGTTCTGTGGCCACTGTTGAGTTTTCCAAATTTGCTGGCATATTGAGTGCAGTACTTTCTCAGCATTATCTTTTAGGATTTGAAATAGCTCAGCTGGAATTCCATCATGTCCATTAGCTTTGTTCATATTGATGCTTCCTAAGTGAGGCCCACTTGACTTCACATTCCAGGATGTCTGGCTCTAGGTGAGTGATCACACCACCGTGGTTATCTGGGTTTAAGATCTTTTTTGTATAGTTCTTCTGCATATTCTTGCCACCTCTTCTTAGTATCTTCTGCTTCTGTTAGGTCCATACCATTTCTGTCCGTCATTGTGCCCGTCTTTGCATGTAATGTTCCCTTGGTATCTCTAATTTTCTTGGAGAGATCTGTAGTCTTTCCCATTCTATTGTTTTCCTCTATTGATCACTGAGGAAGGCTTGCTTATCTCTCCTTGCTGTTCTTCGGAACTCTGTATCCAGATGGATATATCTTTCCTTTCCTCCTTTGCCTTTTGCTTCTTTTTTTTTCTCAGCTATCTGTAAGGCCTTCTGAGACATTTTGCCTTTTTTGCATTTCTTCTTCTTAGGGATGGTTTTGATCACCACCTCCTGTATAATGTTACAAACCTCCGTCCGTAGTTCTTCAGGCATAGTTCCTCAAGTATGGGTAATCCTCTCTTGTCTCTTTGCATATGTCTAAATTTTTTGTTGAATGTGGACATTTTAGATAATATATTGGAGCAACTAGATTCTGATTTTGTTTGAGAGCAGTTGATAGACTAAAAGTCTGTTTTCCCCACAATATGTGGCCACTGACATCTCTCCTCCATTTCTCCTGCCCCTTCATTTTTCTAAGACTGGCTTTTTCATACCTTTTTAAGTGGTCTCCAGTGTCACCTTGCTGCTGCTGCTGCTGCTAAGTCACTTCAGTCGTGTCTGACTCTTTGCTGCTGCTAAGTCGCTTCAGTCATGTCCGACTCTGTGCAACCCCATAGACGGCAGCCCACCAGGCTCTGCCGTCCCTGGGATTCTCCAGGCAAGAACACTGGAGTGGGTTGCCATTTCCTTCTCCAATGCATTAAAGCGAAAAGTGAAAGTGAAGTCGCTCAGTCGTGTCCGACTCTTAGCGACCCCATGGACTGCAGCCCACCAGGCTCCTCCATCCATGGGATTCTCCAAGCAAGAGTACTGGAGTGGGTGCCATTGCCTTCTCCACCAGTGTCACCTTACTGTTTAGCAAAACACTATTCAGACATTTTACTCAAACATCTCAGTCCAATAAAGCTTCCACTCTCAGGACGTGTGTATATCTAAATGAGGTTTGTGTGTGGAATGAGGAGTGCATTCAAAACTTGGGCCTTTTACAAGCTGGCCTCAGATTTTATTACCACTGGGCCTGTTTGGTCTCATTTCCGCTTATTCTTAAGCTATACTACCCACTAAGAAGTGGGTGACTTGGGCCCATTTGATATTCTGCTACACTATTCTACAGCCTCCAGTCAACCTGGGATATGGGGTGAACTTATCAAGCCTCCAAGACTGTCTGACTTCCAAGAACTCTCTATAAAATCCTGCCACTCTGTGAGTCTGGGCTTGCCAGAAATCACCCCACAATCTCAGATCAGCAGAGCCATAGGTCCTTCCTACTTCGCAACTAAGAACGTTATTTTACTCTGTAATACTCCCTTAGCAAGGTTCTCTCTCCAGCAGGGGCAGCAAAGCTTCTGGTTTTCAAGGCCTGCCCTGTCCTGGCTGAAATACCACATCTGCAAAGTTGGAGATGAGGAATAGGGAAAGAAGCGCAGCACCAAGTAAGAACACCACAAACTTGTGTTATTCTTACCCTGAGGAGTTCAGTACTTTCCATGAATAAGGTTTCTTAATTTGATTGATTTCCAGAGTGCTGAATTTGTTTTGATTATTTTGTCCAGCTTTATTATTCTTTTGTGAGGAGAGTAATTAAATCTCTCACTCCGTCATGTCAGCCATTCCTTTTTAATAGGGTATATCATGAACTGCTGTAGTCCAAAGTTCAACTACACCAAATCCTGGCTATAGCTTTAAGATTATATTTACCTGTGAGATAAAAGAGCAAATTTACTTTTTATTCAATATCACTCAATAGTCTATGCATGTATATATATATTCAATGCCTATCTTAAACTAGATATACTGGAGTCAGCTTCCTTTTTTGTTGCTGTTGGTAAAAATTGATTTTGTGCATGTGTGTTTGTATGTGGCATGGATAGGAGCTGAGGATTTCTCTACATCAATAATGTAATGAAGCAACTAAAAATGTAACACAGTCACAGGCAACAGACTATGCGAATAGACTACTATATCTGTTCAGTCCAGATACCACAGTACATGAGAAATACTGATACCTAAAGTATAAGAAAATGATACTAAGAGGTATGGAAACTATCATATGAAATGTACTTGAGAGAAATGTCAATGTTTATCCTGGAGGAAAATGACATACTGCAAGCCTTTCAAATATTTAAATTATACTTTTTCAATATTGATGCAGAGGGCAGAGTCAAAACTTAGGGGTATAATTTTAAGTTCAATATACAAAATAAACTAGTTAACAACTTAAGCTGCAACAACTGAACTGGTTTGGTTCCCTTGCAAAGTGATGAGCTTTTTCACTGAGAATGACTATAATAGACCAGATGAACATTTTCTAAGGAGTGCTTTGTTCTTTTTTATTTTTGATTGGAGGATAATTGCTTTACAAGGTTGTGTTGGTCTCTGGAGTACAACAGTGTGAATCAACTATAAGTATACAAGTATTTATATAGGAGATGGACTAGGTGATCTTTCAACTTTAAGTTTCTCTAACTTTATCGTGCCTTTGTAAAAACTGTGATCTATAGTTCTAGTTGCTGTGATTCAAGAACAAGAACGCTGAAATGGGGAAAAAAATAACTAAAATGAACAAGATAAAATTACATAAAATCAGACTTCATTCTGGAAAGGCAAAAAAATCTCAGTGAGTACATAAGAAATATTCATAAAAATATGAAGGGCACAAATGATGTAAACTCAGAATTATTCACCAAAAAGTGGAAAGCAACCCTTAAAACTCTGAAAGAGGTAAGTTTATCATAAATACAGGAAGTATCATTATATTCAGGAAATAGTTAAGAATTTGCTAGGACCAGAGCACGTTACAGACTGGAAACAGAAGTAACTTACCTCTTTCAGTTGATCAGCACTCCCCCATGATGCAGAACGCTGATGTGATCTCTTTTCTGCACCTTCTTCTGCCCAACAACTAGGTGTCTTTAAAAAAAGAAACAAATAAAAAATGAGGAATTTTGTCTCTACTCCTTAATCTCATAGCAACTCAAACATATTAGCACATATCAATTATGGGGTTATACTAAATACTAAAAACCTTAAAAGCTAGGACTTTCATGACCCTGTGAAATGTTTATTATTCTAACTTAGATACAGTCAATCTAAGATGTCTCTGAGTAATGTTACTCAAAACATTTGACTTTTTACATCAACATTAATAACTTAACGGAGAAGGCACTGGCAACCCACTCCAGTACTCTTGCCTGGAAAATCCCATGGACGGAGGAGCCTGGTAGGCTGCAGTCCACGGGGTCGCTAAGAGTCGGACACGACTGAGTGACTTCACTTTCACTTTTCACTTTCATGCATTGGAGAAGGAAATGGCAACCCACTCCAGTGTTCTTGCCTGGAGAATCCCAGGGATGGGAGCCTCGTGGGCTGCCATCTATGGGGTCGCACAGAGTCGGACATGACTGAAGCGACTTAGCAGCAGCAGCAGCAGCAGCAATAACTTAAAGTTATCAAATTCAAAGAGAACTGTGAAATATGCATATTGGTATTTTTTTTAAAGAGAAAAGGCAAGCTAATTATGAAATGGTATTTTTATTACATAAAATAGAAGTAAAATCAACAGAATGTGTTTAGAAGCAGTGGGCTTACAGATTACTTCTATGTCAAATATCTATTGATAGGTAGTACTGTTTTTTGAAAAACATCAAGCATGTTTATATAAAAATGTTGTTATAAAAATAGGAAAAGATTAGGCTAAATTGACTATAATATTTGCTCTTGTTTTTGCTAAGAATAATTGCTTTACAGAATTTTGTTATTTTCTGCCACGTATCAACATGAATCAGCCATAGGCATACGTATGTCGCCTCCCTACCACCTCCCTCCCCATCCCACCCCTCTAGGTTGTTGTTACCACAGCCCCTGTTTGAGTTCCCCGAGTCATACAGTAAATTCCCGATGGCTATCTATTTTACATACCAAAATGTAAGTTTCCATGTTACTTTCTCCATACATTTTGCCTTTTCCCTCCTCCCCAACCCCTGTGTCCATAAGTCTGTTCTCTATGTCTGCTTCTGCACTGCTGCCCTGTAAATAAATCCTTTGGTACCATCTTTCTAGATTCCATATATATGCATTAGTATATGATATGTATCTTTCTCCTTCTGACTTACTACACTCTGTTATATAGGCTCTAGGTTCATCCACCTCATTAGAACTGACTCAGATGTGCTCCTTTTTATGGCTGAGTAATATTCCATGTGTATATGTACCACAGCTCTCTATCTATTCATCTGTTGGTGGACACCTAGGTTGCTTCCATGTTCCAGTTATTGTAAATAGTGCTGCAGTGAACATTGGGGTACATGTGTCTTTTTCAATTTTGGTTTCCTCAGGGTATATGCCTAGGAGTGGGATTGCTGGGTCATATGGTGCTTTTATTCCTAGCTTTTAAAGCAATCTCCTAGTTTTTTAAGTCTTCCATAGCGGCTGTATCAATTTAAATTCCCACCACCAGTGCAAGAGGGTTCCCTTTTCTCCACATCTTCTTCAACATTTATTGTTTGTAGACTTTTTGATGATGGCCATCCTGACTGGTGTGAGGTGATATCTCATTGTGGTTTTGATTTGCATTTCTCTAATAATGAGAGATGTTGAGCATCTTTTCATGTGTTTGTTAGCCACCTGTATGTCTTCTTTGGAAAAATGTCTGTTTAGGTCTTTTTCCCACTTTTTGATTGGGTTGTTTGTTTTTCTGGTATTGAGCTGTGTAAGCTGCTTGTTTACTCTGGAAATTAATCCTTTGTAAACTGACTATAATTTAAAGTAGTGCATCTTAAAAAACAAAAAGAAACTGAGCTACATGTCAGTAAACAGAATTGCTTTTACCTAAAACAACATTTTGAGTGATTTAATCCATAATACACACTTCATCCAAATATACCATAAAACATTAATTGCCACATAGTAAGGTCGTTTACTGGTTGTATTAAAAATGAAAAATAGTAAAACTATCATCTTTAATATATGAGAAGATTTTTGCAACTTAGGGAACATTAAAACCACTATTTTAAGACAGACAAAAGGCATTGATTATCACACATAAATATAAATATATATAGCTTTAAAATTATTTTTTATTATGTACCTAAAATTCATGATTTATATTGAGGCTACATCTGTGACTCTACATAATGCACAACTTCTTATGAGGAAGCCATCAGTTCTATACAATTCAAAATGCTTGTGGACAACTTTTTAAATAATTACCAGCTCTTAAAAGTAACGATACTCCAAAAAAAAAAAAAAGTAATGATACTCCAAAATAAAACCAGTAACAACTGAATGCTAGTTGAATAAAAATACATATAAACTGCTTTAAGAGTTCAATACTAAAGTGAAACTATTTAGGCATATTATTGAGTAAAATATTTTATTCAGCTGGCATGTGCAAAGAGGTATTATTAATATATTAAATAAGCTGCTTGCAAATAACTGGTTATTAAAATTTCCTAATCTCAGTGTTAGATAAGAAAAACTACTCTGAAATTAATCCCTAAGTAGTTATATCTTTAACAATTTATTCTAAAATTATTCAATTATGATAGTTTTAGTCAAACTTTTCTTTTGAGAATCTACATGCCTTAATACTTTTGCCTTTCTACCAAACACAGGCATTATTCTAACCCAAAATCAGATGATATCAAATGACTAAGGATCAATGTTTAAAACTCAAAAGTATATTTGCAGAAAATGAGTCAAATTTCTGATATGTTCCATAATTATTTAACAATAACATTTATAACACTATTTTCATTTTGTAAGCTCTAATTTTTTCAAAGGATATTTATATAAACTGTATCTCCAACTTAGAGATAAATCAATAACCGGAAAAATTCTGCAGATGCCTCAGTTCTGGCCAGCACACCAATGGCAAATGAAACTAAATCTGGGGTCTCATCTGAGGGTACCTTCTTCCTTCCTATTGTCATTCTTTTCTTCAAACTGAATGTGAAACCCTTTTGATCATTTGGAATGTAGTACTGCTTATACAAAAGAAATACATAAAAAATAACTGTAAAAAAATATTTAT
Organism: Bos javanicus; assembly: GCF_032452875.1. NCBI lineage: Eukaryota > Metazoa > Chordata > Mammalia > Artiodactyla > Bovidae > Bos > Bos javanicus. The sequence goes on along the minus strand of NC_083871.1, from coordinate 16,674,232 downwards.
GAAAAAAAAAAATATTTATGGTCCTGAAATCTATCTAGTAAATTACATAGTTTTTTTTTTTTTAAGTACAAAACCACTGGGAGAATTCTTTCAATCATGTGGCTATAAAATGACATGAATATAAATTATTTAAGTATATTCATCAGTTTCAGCTTTTCCAAAAAAGAATTATTTCATTTTAATTGCACATATATACAAATATATTCTAAAGACTGCACTGTCCAAAACAGAAGCTACTAGCCACATGTAATAATTTAAATTAACAAAAATAAAACAGAAAATTCAGTTCCTTGGCCTCACTAGCACATTTTACATGCTTAATAACCACATGTAGCTACTGACTGCCATACAGAACAGCACAGATATAGCACATTTCTACCACTGCAGAAAGTTCTGTTGAGTGCAGTGTTTTAAAAATCATTGATTTTTAACAAGTTATTCAAATCAAACCAAAACCAAAGATGGCCACTTGGTCTTCTAATCTATAATTATGCTTCTGAAGCCACAGAGGATGAGTTAATTTGTATCTAATTTGTTAAGACTGAGTACATGAGAAGTATTTTACCATTTGAATTAGGAAAACAACACAAAGTAGCAAAAGGTATTTGCTTTCATGCCAGCAAGAGATTCTTTTCCAACTGGCCTGTTATTCCGTCCATTAATCTAGAGTAGAATTTTATGAACTGTCCTACTTATGTCCTGGATTTTAGTAAAAAACTTATGAAAGAAGAATCCCATGGTCAAACAAATTTGGGAAATATTATATACTATATCTGTCTATTCAGTGTAACAATGCAATTAGCATTTCAAAACTCAAATACACAAACACACATACACAAATAACTTTTTTTTTAAACCTGCTTTACTTACTCTCTCTTACGGGCTTCCTTTGTAGCTCAGCCGGTAAAGAATCCGCCTGCGATGCAGGAGACCCCTGGGTTTGATTCCTGGGTTGGGAAGATCCACAGGAGAAGGGATAGGCTACCCACCCCAGTTGGGCTTCCCTGGTGGCTCAGCTGGTAAAGATTCTGCCTGCAATGTGGGAGACCTGGGTTCAATCCCTAGGTTGGGAAGATCCCTTGGAGAAGGGAATGGCTACCCACTTCAGTATTCTGGTCTGGAGAATTCCATGGACTGTATATCCATGGGGTCACAAAGAGTCAGACACAACTGAATAACTTTCATTTTCACATACTCTCTCTTACTTATATGATCCTAGAACACTTATTTTACACTTACTAACATTTCCAGGCAACCTGGAAAGAAACAAAAGAAATATAATCCTCAATGAGTGGTATTATATATAACAGCTTGCTTTTCAGCCCACATACTTACGAGGATTCTTCCTTTCTAGCTGCCTCCACTTAAACTACTAGGGGAGAGAAAATGAACCTTGGTTGGCAAAAAAAAAAAAAAAAAAATCCCCTCTACATCAAAAGGATACCTATAGGTGGAAGAGGCCATTTTAAAATTTTACCTCTCAGAATCACACAAAGTCCAGCCCATGAAGCTTTAAGGACCCCCTTAGCCAGTCTACTATCTTGGTTTCCTGTGTGATGAATGCTGCTTCTCTGAGTGAAATAAACAAAAAATAATCCTACTGCACAGGACTACACATTTGTATTTAAGACTATTTTTAAAGACCAGTTTTAGGCTAATAGACAGACTGAGAGACATTACAGAGATTTTCTATATACCCTTCACCTCCACAAATGCACAGCTATCCCTACAGAGTGGGACATTTGTTATAACTGATGAACCCACACTGACACATCATTATTACCCAGAGTCCATAGTTTACATTTAGAGTTCACTCTTGGTGATGTGCGTTCTATGGGTTTGGAAAAATGTATAATGACACGTATCCATCATTATAGTACCATGCTGCTGCTGCTAAGTCGCGTCAGTCGTGTCCGACTCTGTGCAACCCCATAGATGGCAGCCCACCAGGCTCCCCTGTCCCTGGGATTCTCCAGGTAAGAACACTGGAGTGAGCTGCCATTTCCTTCTCCAATGCATGAAAGTGAAAAGTGAAAGTGAAGTCACTCAGTCGTGTCCTACTCTTTGTGACCCCAGGAACTGTAGCCCACCAGGCTCTTCCATCCATGGGATTTTCCAGGCAAGAGTACTGGAGTGGGGTGCCATTGCCTTCTCCATACATACAGAGTTATTTTCACTGCCCTAAAAATCCTCTGTGCTCTATTAATTCCTCCCCATCTCCAAACCCCTGACAACCATTGATCTTTTTACTCTTTCCACTGTTTTGCCTTTTCCAGAATGTCAGGTAGTTAGAATCATATAGTAGGTTGCCTTTTCAGAGTTACTTCTTTCACTTAGTAATATACATTAAAGGTTCCTCCATGCTGTTTTAAAAAAATATTTCTTGGCTGCGTCAGGTCTTAGTTACAACACGCAGGATCTTCGATCTTCATTGCAGCACGTGGGGTATTTAATTGCGGCATGCGAACTCTTAGTTGTGGCACGTGGGATCTAGTTCATTCATTCATTCACCTACTGAAGGATATTTTGGTTGCTTCCAAGTTTGGCAATTATGAATAAAGCTGCTGTAAACATCTGTATGCAGGTTTTTCTAAGTTTTCAACTTCTTTGGGTAAATACCAAGGAACATGAATGCTGGCCTATAAGCTAAGAGTATATTTAGTTTTGTAAGATACTGCCAAACATCTTCCAAAGTGGATGTACCACTTCTTTTATTTCCACCAACAACATATGACAGTTCCTGTTGCTCTGCATTCTGCTCAGCATCTGGTGCTCTTAGTACTGGGTTTTGACCATTCTAGTAGATATCAGTGTGGAGTACCTCATTTTAACTGGCATTTCCCTAATAACCTATACTGTGGAACACCTTTTCATATGCTTGTTCACAGTGTGCACATCTTCCTTAGTGACCTGTCTGTTAAGGTCTTTGGCCCATTTTTTAATCAGCTAGTTTGTTTTCTTCTTGCTGAGTTTTAAAAGGTGTTTGCATATTTTGGATAAGGGTCTTTTATTAGATATGAACAATGGGTACTTTTGCTATTCATATCTGTATTCACAGACTATCAAGGGTGAATATACTTTCCTGCTTTCTCAACTTCAAAACGGATCAAACTAACTTCTAGCAAAATATTCTTTTTCTTTTTTTTTTTCACTTTTTTTTTGTTTTTTTTTTACTTTATTTTATTTTTAAACTTTACATAATTGTATTAGTTTTGCCAAATATCAAAATGAATCTGCCACAGGTATACACATGTGAAAATATTCTTTTTCAATATGCAAGAGCCTAGAGTCAGTTCCAAAAATCTCACCAAAAAAAAAAAAGAAAAAGCGAATCACTTCAGAAAATTCTCTTAATCTTACTTAAAACTTACTTTAAGTCCTATGTAAAACTTTAAAATCTGTATTTTTTGTGTGGTTTAAATTTAGTCTTAAAAATTTACTATAGTTTATAGTGTATTACAGAAATATGATTACTAACTGCTAATTGTTTTTACTTTACTTAAATAGATGATACTTAACATTATGGTACTAATAAACCTGACAAGAAAAGAAATGGAATTACTTGAAAAATCAATGATATTAAATTAATAATTAAGATTATAATCTGATTTTAAGGTACAGAAAAGTTTTTAAAATAGAAAATGACAAACCTCTCATTCTTCATAAATATGTCTTTGAGAGATTTGGTTTTCTTTTGACTAATAAATTTTTTTAACTTTTTAAAAACTTTGAAAAGACTATCCTGATGAAGCATTAAAAAATACAGCACAAAAAGACTGTGACTATAATATTATGGTTCACTTTCCCAGTAACTGTATATAAGTTTATATAGTTTTATAACCAAATATAAACATAAATAGTCTCTTCACTAGTTAAGAAGTGTACAAAAGGAAGAGTCTGGCTAAAAACAAGAGCTTTAGGAATTCAGTGAGAGCAGTTACACACTCAGATTATTTCATCATGCTCCAGCTACATACTAAGTTATGTGCTCATTCTGTTAGATTACAAAAATGTATAAAATCCATGTATATTTAGGCTTAAAAGTGTTCCACACACACCTGAATAAAAGCCTGTGTAGTAATGGTTTGTGATTTTCTAGATTATTAGCCAGGGAACTTATTCAGAAGAGTTAAGTTATATTTCTGTTTCAAGTTCTTAAGATGATGGAGGTGTTGGTGGTATATCTCTGGATTGCAATTTTTAAAAACAGGAAATACCATAGAAATCAACTATTACACCTATGTTATACATGATAAAAGTATTTGCCTGATCTGTAAGAAATGTTAATTTGAATAAAAGCAATCATAAATGTGCCCAAAATCTTAAGAATATTCATAGTAAATGTACCTTTAAAAACTAATCTGAAATGCACACCAAGAGAAGCAGTGGAAATAAATGTCTACAAACAGAGAAAAGAAAAATTGTGGAACAGTCTTACAATACAAGAAAACACACTATACAGACTGTAATCCCACTTTAGTAACCAAATACACACAAAGAGAAAAAGACTTTAAAGAGATATTTCGAAATATAAATATGTAAGAATTCTAGATAATTATAAATTCTTTTTTTCAACTGAGAAAAATCAAGATTTTAAAAAAGAGACTTAAAATAATACTTAATGACATAAAATGTTATGATTTATTAAATAGGTTATAAAACACTACCTGCAATATCATCTGAACTCTCTATTTTTTGAACTCTATTGTTTAAATGGTCTGCAATTTAAATTTTTTTCTAAATGTAAATAATCAAAATATAAGAGCGTATACATCAAAATGTTAGAAACAGCTATCTGGATAGTAGAATTATAAGTAGCTTATTTTGAGATTTTGGGTATTTTCCAAATCTTCTGCAGTGACTACTGTTTCAAAATTAGAAGTAGGATTTAAAAAAAATAAGAGAGCTGTGTTATAGAATTTGTAAGTGTGGATGTATATTCTGAGAAAGTCAAACACAGAATTTATAGAAATTCTAACTTTAGATGCAAACCTCAAATCTATCTTGGAAGACACATTACATGTTAAGTAAAGATGTTAGTATACATCACCATAAAATATTTTTCACCACACAGAGGTCCCTCTGACTAATAGGTTGGGGTTCTCTCACAACTGCAAGTGCCAGTACATAGTTTATCACTGGCTGTGGGAATGGAGTTGGAGACTTTAGAAAAGCCAAAATATTTAGGTGTTTAGAGTAACTGAAAACTGAAGATAAGTGAAATGTCCAACACCCAGAAATATTAGTGGAAAGTTATTGATGAGAATATTGACAGGAAATTGTAATTCAGTTTGGATGTCTTTCATGTTATACTTTAATTATATGGAGGAAAAAAATATCTATAAAAATGTTTTCCTGAAAAAGTTTAACATAGAGCTTCCATATGCTCCAGCAATTCCTAGAGAAATGAAAACATATGTAAACATAAAATCTTGTATGCAAATGTTCGAAGCAGTTCACCAACTCAAGAATGTACAAATAAACTGTAGCATGTCCATTCCATGAACATTATTTGGCAATACAAAGGAATGAAGTGCTGATAACTGTGCTACTGCATGGATGAAACTTAAAAATACTATACTAAATAAAAAACGCCAGAAACCAAAGGCTACAAATTGTATGAGGCTACTGACTGAAGCAACAGAGCATGCATGCATGCACTGATATGCAATGTTCAGAACACGCACACACACAGAGGGAGGAAGGAGACGACTCGGTGCTGTGTGTGGCTAAGGGAAGGAAGGCTGGGGCCAGACAGTGAGGCACTGCTAATGGGCACAGTGTTTTTTCTCACTGGATGGAATGTTCTAAAATTGATTATGGCAATGTTTGCACAACTCTGAATATATTAAGAACCATATATTGTACACTCTAAATAGATGAACTGTATGGTATATAAATTATACTTCAATAAAACGTTATTAAAAATAATTATGTAAAAGAGGAAATTATAAATCAATCTCATTTTTCAATTTTAAAAAAGCCCTGTATTGCTAAACCTGAAAGTCCCAAGCATTGCTTGTATTTTCTCAAAAATAATTAGTATTTTCTATCATACTCTTCTTGCCAAGTTTCAAATCACACTGAGGCACTAGTAATGTCATAGAAAAGGGTAGGAGGAATACATTAGTATTCTATCCAGTCAGGTTTCTCAAATCATTGCAAGAACATTTCTCAAATCATTGCAAGAACATTTAACAAAGGAAATAATGTAACAAAGTAAACTATATATCAAAAATGCTAATCTCTGACTTCTTACAGAAACAGTTACTAAATAGACTCTTGATAAACAACCGGTTTCTGCTTTAACCAAAAGGAGACAGTCATATGAAGAATTAAAATTATAAAGAATATTTTAACTTATTATTTGGTATTTATACTTAATAATACGCATTGTGACAAGTTTTATTACTATTATTGTGGATAAATTTAAAGCCAACTAATTTTCAGTTTTTAGAGAGCATTACTAAAACATTCATTCTTTACTGTTGCAATTTTTTCAGTTGCAATTTGCTTTGGTTGCTGAGTTTCAAAAAACTAATTCCACTTGTAAATAACGAGAGCAATTTTACTTTTTTAAAAGTAGTATTTCCAAACACTTAAAAATATATATATTTGACAAACATACTTGTCTATAAGTGCCTCAGTATTATCCAAGAGATAAATAACTTTTATTGCTTTTTAGTATCTTTTAATGTTTTTTAATCTCTTATACTTGACAGAAAATCAGCAACACAGGTGACTGACAAGATATATCAGAAATACTAATACTGACTAGATACCTGCCAAAAATATTTCCATACCATTCTGAAGTCATAAAAGCTAATAGTGCTCAACCGATGATGACATGAATATCATCAACGGAATACATTAGTAATGAGAAAGGAAGCAGGAGTTTCTGTAGCAATAAAAGTCTACTCTCCCATACCTGGACCTATAAATCTGAAATACCATTTCTTACTTGTAAGACTGCACAAGAGAAAACAAAAGCTACTTCTGACTGAATGAATCCTGACCTACCACGAACTGCTTACTGAGTTTGTGAGTCTGAGCATGCCCTGGAGTTAGTTGCACCATTTCTACGCCATTTCTGACCAATCCAGGCTTAATGTTCGTAATTACACAATCAATTATTGACACTAGTAATACTGTCCACTCAATTCAGTATTATTATATTTAAAGAATGAAATACTATAGATTCCAGTACAAAGGCAGGTAACATTGATCAACATCTGCTACGTCCCACTTACTGTGCTTCACCAACTAGTGTTACCCCCAAAAGCTTTAAGAATCTCAACAGCATAAAAACTTATTTTCACTTGGTTTACACTAATGTTTCCTACAGGAAACATGATGTATTTTATGCCAATCGTTTATTCAAAAATGTATGCCAAGTTATTAACAACCTGAAAGGCATACTGCTTTCCCACACTACATACACCCTTAACTATGACCCAGTTCTTAAATTCTTAACTCTTAACACTTCTTAACATTTAAGACATTCTTAAATGTCTTTCTAATATCATAGGATTTTTGATAGAGAATTGATGGATTTTAGGATATAAAAAGTTGAGAAACAATGTACCAGACAACAAAGGACAAGAAGACAGGCTAAGAAGGTTGTTTCAAATAAATACGACCTATTTCACAACTCTACCTAGAGCTAGTTTAGGGGTAAAGGTAAGGGGAGAGATAAAGGGAAATCAGTTGATTTGTTAACTGTTAAACATTTCTGGTAATGGGAAGAAACTGGTACATGGGCAACAGGAGTATGGAGAAGCTCTTTGCTATTTACCTTCTACTTTTGATTTAAATGGATACATTCTTAAAAATTCATAAGGAGAACTTTGAGTTTTCTGTTAATTTTAGTGGTAGTATTTGAAATTGATGAGTAAAATAGTAAATATTGTTCAGTAAAATAGTAAATACTGTATTTTAGCTATGTATTTAAATTTTTCATCAATACATATGAGTATATTCCTTTGGCAACCAAAAATATTACTCCCTCAACTAGGAACATGACTCCTATCATGTGGACAGTTCAACTCTAGGATTAGAAAAATCATCTTTTAATTACCTAATGGCTGAAAGAAAAAGTAATGGAGATCCTGAACAAGATAGAGTCTTTATAAACTTACTCAAGTGCCAGTTGGGGACCAGCTTCATAAAACTTAACAATTCAGATCCCTGGAATGCAATCTAAGAGGCCAAGATCTTTAGACTTGCTTCCATTTCAAGAAAAGCTTCCCCTGTCCAAAATTGTTCCAACAACTACCACTTCTTAAACAAACTTCAACAGCAAGCTCTTCAACAAGGGCACAGGAAACCCAAAGAGCTGTACAAAGTATGACTTTTGGTCAGGAAATGAGCTTCTGATCAGAGTGGTAAAACTGAAAGTTCTCTTTTATATCTATTTACTATTTGAGATGTATCACCTACTCCTTTGATTAAAGTCCTCTCCACCCAAACTCCTTTCATAAAGGGAAGAAAAGGATAGAGTGTTTTAAATGTGTATTTTCAACAGCAAAGAATTAATATATTTTAGTTGAGTTGTTGACTTTATCATACGTTGGCTCAAGTCAACAGTTAGTACCTACTCCAGATCTGTTTCTTAAAAATAAGTATAAAAAGGACTTTTAGTGAAAGACGCTAGCATAAGACCATGAAACTCCATACACTCAAACTTAATGAAATGAAGAAAAATAAAGTAAAAGTTTATCTTATATACGTTTTGGACATGTTTAAATGTTTCACACTGTGAAATTTGAAAATAAAAAACAATAAAATATCAAAGAAAAACATCAATCTGGAGAAAAGAAAGAAGTATGCAGAATTTCATTTAAAAATCTAACCATTCCATTTCTTACCCTTCAAAGAATACAAGAGATAAATGGGAAGTTCTGAAATCTTCCTCTCATCCCAACTTTGCAGAGAAGATGAATAAGGGGGCTAGACCAGCATTCAAAGAAGAGAAGGAAAAGCTGCTCTCACCTCAACTGGCCATCAGACATTTAAAAACCATCAGGCTAAAAAAAAAAAGTCAGGCTTACCATGTCATTTTTCCCTAACAAATAGATATATGGCAGATGACTCAAAAAAATATATAAATAGCTCAAAGCTAATTATTTCCAGCAATAAGCAAGATTTGTCAGACCAGAAAGACAAATGACAAAAACACTGAAAGAAAAACCATGGAAAACAGGAGGGAAAAAAGGAGGAAGAAATTGCTATTGGAAGTTCCCCTTTCCAGTTGTGAAATAAGAGTGCCACGGCCAATACCCAAACATCCACCTATTTTTTCCCTCTGCTAGTAAATGTAAGTAATGTGAAATGCAGGCTGGATGACTCACAAGCCGGAATCCAGATTGCCGGGAGAAATATCAACAACCTCAGATATGCAGACAATACCCCTCTAATGGCAGAAAGCCAAGAGGAACTAAAGAGCCTTTGATGATGGTGAGAGAGGAGAGTGAAACGAAAACCATGGTATCTGGTCCCATCACTTGATGGCAAATAGATGGTGAAAAAGTAGAAACAGTGACAGATTTTATTTTCTTGGGCTCCAAAATCAATGTAGACATTGACTGCAGTCACAAAATTAAAAGATGTTTGCTTCTTGGAAGAAAAGCTATGACAAACCTAGACAGCATATTAAAAAGGAGAGACATCACTTTGCTGACAAGGGTGCATATAGTCAAAGCTATGGTTTTTATAGTAGTCATGTATGGATGTGAGAGTTGGACTATAATATAAAGAAGGCTGAGCACCAAAGAACTGATGCTTTCAAATTGTAGTGTTGGAAAAGAAGACTCTTGAGAGTCCCCTGGACTGCAAGGAGATCAAACTAGTCAATCCTAAAAGATATCAACCCCAAATACTCATGGGAAGGACTAAAGCTGAAGCTCCAATACTCTGGCCACCTGACACCAAGAGCAGACTCACTGGAAAAGATCCTGATGCTGGGAAGGATTGAGGACAAGAGGAGCAGAGGATAAGATGGTTGGATGGTATCACTGTCTCAATGGACATGAGTCTGAGTGAACCCCAGGAGATAGTGAAGGACAGGGAAGCCTGGTGTCCTGAAGTTCATGGGGCTGCAAAGAGTTGGATATGACTTAGCAACTGAACAACACTAACTTATTGACACTTAATACACCAGTCATTTTACTTAGCATTTAAATTCATTAACCCAAATTAACCCTTACAACAATCCTGTGAGGTAGAATACTCCATTAATAAATGAGGAAACAGGCAAAGTGGTGATCTGCCCAAAATTACAAAGCTAAAATGCTAGAGCCAAGATTCAAAATCAAGTCATAGTACTTAGTCATAGTACTCTGTGACAGCCTAGATGGGTGGGATGTGGTGGGATGTGGTGGGGCAGAGGTTCAAGAGGGAGGAACCACATGTATAACTGTGGCTGGTTCACGCTGATGTACGGCAGACACCAACACAACGTTGTAAAGCAACTGCTGCTACTGTTCAGCTGCCACGCCACGTCTAACTCTCTATGACCCCACGGACCGAGGATGCCAGGCCTCCTACTCCATCTCCTGGAGATGGCCCACGTTCATGTCCATTGAATCAGTGACGTCAGCCAACCATCTTATCCTCTGTCGCCCTCTTACCTTTCTTTTTCGTATTTTTGTAAAATTTTCAATTGTAAAGCAGTTATCCTCCAATTAAAAATAAAATTAAAAAATACACAAAAAAGACAATTCCAACTCTAAGTTTTAACAACAACAAAAACCCAAGCTATCAGGTTCCCAAACCACAGCTCCTGGCCAATGAAAATGAGTTTACAATGTTAATTTATATCATAAAAAGGTTATATTCAGGGAAAAATATTCATCAAGACATTGAATATTCAGTAACAATAAACAGTATCAACCATAAGAAAGACATAACAGATATACATCTTTAAAACATCTGTATTATCATCTTTAAGGCAATGACCACTGGAAACAGAAATCAACAAAATTTTAACAACATCCAGCTCATGATAGAACAGACAGACATAAAGGGGGCTATATGGAAATTGAGTAATATAATTAATATGGTTGAATTAATATGTAATGAGGGATTCCCAGGTGGCACTAGGTGCTAAAGAGCTCTCCTGCCAATGCAGGTGATGAGAGGGTCATGGGTTCAATCCCTGGGTCAGGAAGATCTCCTGGTGGAGTGCATGGCAACCCACTTTAGTATTCTTGCCTGGACAATCCCATGGACAGAGGAGCCTAACAGGCTATAGTCCATAGGGCTGCAAAGAGTCGGACATAACTGAAGCAACTTAGCACGCATGCCAATATGTCATGAATTCTTTATCTAAAAGACTGTATCCTCATTTTCAAATACAGAGAAGTAAGAAAAAATAAATCATATATTAAGCCACATGGAAAATCAGTGAAGTTTCCAAAAACCTATTCGTCTATACTATAATGCAATAAAACTAGAAATTGAATTTTTATTAGGAAAAGAAACTTTGACCATTTAGAAGTTTAAAACAAAGCACACAAAAACTCTCATATTTTAAACAGGATATCAAAACTGAAATTGCATAATCTCTTGAAAATACAAATAATGGAAACATACGAGCCAAAGTTGAGCTCAGAAGGTAAATCTTGGCATAAAATGCATAAAACACTTATATTACTAAACGGTAAGTATCATGAATAAAAAAATTAAGCATTAATCTTCAGAATCCAGAAAAAGAACACTGCATATGCCAGGAAGGTAGAAGAAAGGCAAAAACAAATCAAAGTCAAAGGGCAAGGAACTCAAAAAAAGAAAAACAGGAAAATAAATTCAACACCTTAAAAAATTTAATATATAACCTAGTAAATTGAATTACTCGAACACAAATATATACAATATTAAAAATGAGAACAGAGAAATAACTGCAGATAAACAAAAAGTTGAAAGAATTATAGAAAAGTACTTTGTGAAACTATGAAAATACACTTGAAAATTTGGATGAACTAGATTATATTCTAGGAAAACAAATGAAAAAACTGAACAAAAGAGACAGAAATCAAAAGAAACTAACAGCCATGGAATAAACTGAGATTTACTAAAGAGCTATAATCCAAACACATACTAGTCTGCTTCACAGGGGAAATTCTTTCAGATTCAAGCAACAGATAACAGAGATGAAATTTACACCATGCCAGAAAAGAAAGGAAATCTCGCAAAATCTTTTTTATGAAGCAAATGTAACACAGAAATCTAAGGATTACACTATAGAAAGAAAAAGTTTCAGGCCTCATTTCTCAATATTGAAACAAATATAGTTAAATATTAAACACTTCAGTTGCTACTGTATATTTTAAACAACTCCATAAATGAATAGTATTCATTTCAGAAGTGTAACTATGATCAATTAAGTATTAAAAAACTCACCAAATTATAGGTTATGAGTTAAAACAACCTTCATTTCAAAGATGAAATGGCATTTCACACCTAATGAATCATTCTTGATTTAAAGAAAACAATTAGTAACATATGCATGTATGTTTGATGTTAGTCTTGTCAAAGTGAGTGCGCTAGCTTTTTTTTAAATTGAGGTATAACTGACATATGACATTATGTTAGTTTTGGGTATACAACATAATTCAGTATTTGTATATATTGCTGAATGGTCACCACAATAGTGAAATCTGCCACCATACATAGTTACAGAAAGCTTTTTCCTTGTGATGAGACCTTTTAAGATTTTCTTTCTTAGCAACTTTCAAATATACAATGAAGTATTGTCAAGTATACATACCATACTGTGAATTATATCCCCATGACTTCAGTACTAGAAGTTTGTGCTTTCTGACTCCCTTCACCCATTTTAACTACCCCTAACCCCCTCCACCCTAGCAACTACCAATCTGTTCTCTGTATCTAGGAGATAGTAGATTTTTGTTTTTGATTCCATGTATGAGTGATAAGATAAAGTATTTGTCTTTATCTGACTTATTTCACTTAGTATAACACCCTCAGGGTCCATCCATGGTGTCACAAATGGCAAGATTTCCTTCTTTTTTATGGCTGAATAATAGTATTTTTTATCTATTCATTTTCTTGATCCATTCATCTATCAACGGACAGTTAGACTGCATCCCTATCTTGGTTAAGTAATTCCATAATGAACAAGAGGGTGCCTATGCTTTTTTCAAGCTAATGTTTTCATTTCTTTTGGATAAATGCCCAGAAATTGAACTGCTAAATCATATAGTAGTTCTATTTTTAAATTTTTTGAGGAAACGCTATGCTGTTTTCTGTAGTAACTGCACCAATTTACATTCCTACAAACAGGACAAGAATTCCCTTTTCTCTACATTCTCACCAACACTTGTTATCTCTTGTGTTTCTGATAACAGATTTTCTTGAAGTAGGAGGTGATAGTTCATCGTGTATTTGATTTGCATTTCCCTGATGATTAGTGACATTGAGCATCTTTTCTTTGTCTGGTAGCCATCTGTACGTCTTTGAAAGAATGTCTATTCAGGGCTTCTGCCTGTTTTTTTAGATTGTTTTGCTATTGAGCTGTCTGAGTTCTTTATATATCTTGGATATAAACCCTTTATAGGATATATAATTTGCAAATATTTTTTCCCATTTAGTTGTTCAGTTGCTAAATTGTGTCCAGCTCTTTGTGACCATTTAGTAGGCCGCCTTATATTTTGTCTATGGCCTCCTGTGATGTGCAGAAGCTTTTTAGTTTGATGTTGTTCTGCTTGTTTATTTTTTCTTTTATTGTCTTCATTTTAAGTTTTAAATCCAAAAAAATCATCACCAAGACTCATGTCAAGGAGCTTACCACCTACGTTTTCTTTTAGGATTTCAATGACTTCAGATCTTATATTCAAGTCCTTAATCTTTTTTTTTTAACTTTGTTGAATATCATCAATTATTGGGTCTTTTACTTTCTTCAACTAGTTGCTTGAACCTAATACACAGAGGAAAAAAATGCCAAATGATGCTTTTGAAAAACAGGTCTTACATTTTTTTTAATTGAAGTATAGTTTGATTTATAATATGGCATTAGTTTCACATGTGCAGCAAAGTGATCCATACACACATACATACATACGTGTTCTTTTTCCAATGCTTTTCCCTTATAGGTTACTACAGATATTGAATATAGTTCCCTGTGGTATACAGTAAGACCGTGTTTATCTATGTTATACATAGTAGTTTGTATCTGTTAATCCCAAAGTCCTAATTTCTCTCTCTCCCCCTCTCCTCTTTTGTAATCACTAGTTTGTTTTCTATGTCTTTGAGTCAGTTTCTGTTTTATAAATTCATTCGTATCATTTTTTTAGAGTCTACGTAAGTGATATCATAATATTTGTCTTTTATCAGACTCACTTTACTTAGTATGATAATTTCTATGTATATCCATACTGCTACAAATGACAATGTTTAATTCTCCTTTATGGCTAAGTAATATTCCATTATATAACAGACAGCACATCTTCTTCATGTGTTGATGGCCACAGGTTGCTCCATGTTTTGGCTCTTGTAAATAGTGCTGCTATGAACATTGGGTGCATGTATCTTTTTGATTTAAGAGTTTTTGTCTTTTCTGGATATATGCCCAGGATTAGGATTGTGGGCTCATATGGTAGCTCTATTTTTAGTTTTTTAAGGAACCTCCATACTGTTTTTCATAGTGGCTGTACTAATTTACATTCCCATTAACAGTGTAGGAGGGTTTCCTTTTCTCCACACCCTCTCCAAGATTTATTATTTATAGACGTTTTGATGACAGCTTTTCTGACTGGTGTGAAGTGATAACTCATCATCATTTTGATTTGCAATTCTCTAATAATTAGCAATGATGAGCATCTTTTCATGTGCCTGTTGGCCATCTGTATGTCTTCTTTGGAGAAATGTCTAGTTAGCTGTCCTGCCCATTTTTTGACTGAGTTGGTTTTTGATATTAAGCTGTCAGAACTGTTTGTGTACTTTGGAAATTAAGCCCATCTGTGTCAGTTGCATCATTTGCAAATATTTTATCCCATTCCATAGGTTGTCTTTTCATTTTCTTTATGGTTTCCTTTGCTGTGCAAAACCTTTAAGTTTGATTAGCTCCCATTTGTTTACTTCTGCTTTTAATTCTTTTGCCTTGAGAGAGACTGACCTAAGAAAACACTGGTAGTATGATCTATGTCACAGAATACGGAACAATTTATGTCACAGAATGTTTGCCTATATTCTCTTCTGAGAGTTTTACTCTTTTTTTCTTTTTTGGCCCTGCTGGCTCTTTGTTGCAGCACACGGGCTTTCTCTGGTTGTGGTACGCAGGCTAAGTTGCCCAGTGGTATGTGGGATCTTGATTACTTCATTAGGGAGGAGCCTCCACATCCCCTGAATTGCAAGGTGGATTCTTAGTCACTGGACCACCAGGGAAGTCCCTCTCCTAGGAGTTTCACGGCATCACATCTTTATTTAAGTCTTTAAGCCATTTTGAGTTTATTTCTGTGTATGTTGTGAAGGTGTGTTCCAACTTCATTGATTTATATGTGGCTGGCCAGCTTTCCCACAACCACTTGCTAAAGAGACTGTCTTTTCTCCACTGAATATTCTTGCCTCTTGTGTCAAAGATTAATTGACTGTAGGTTTGTGGGTTTATTTCTGGGCTCTCTATTCTGTTCCATTGATACATATACCTGTTTGGGGGCCAATACCACACTTTTTTTTATTCCTACAGCATTGCAGTATTGCCTGAAATCTGGGAGGTTATGCATACAGCTTTATTCTTTTTCTTCAGGATTGCTTTGGCAATTCTAAGTCCTTTGTGGTCTCATATAAATTTCAGTATTATTCGTTATAGTTCTGTGAAAAATGTCATGGGTAATTTGAAATGGATCACATTAAATCTGTAGATTGCTTTGGGTAGTATGGCCATTTTAACAATATTAATTCTTCCAATCCAAGAACGAGGGATACCTAAACATCTTTTAGATGTCAATATTTATATTCTATATATTAAAGTTAAGTTGTATGTTAGAATGCACAAAGTGTATGCTTGTATAAGTTCTAATAAATATAATATATCCACCCCTGTAACCAAACCTCTGTCAAGATATACAACAATTCTACTATCCCAGAAAGTTCTCTCACTTTGGGCCTTGATTTGAACACAAGATTTGTCTCTAAAGTCCATAATCTTTTTCATACTACGCAGCTTCTTTTAAAAGGGCCCAATGTGCAAATATATTAAACAATAAGAATTCTATTTCTAACCATCAAATTAAGGTAGCTGAAATATGGAAAAATGAAAGGTGGAAAATACTTGAGATTCCCTCCACTAAAGTCAGACACCCTAGGTATTTAATATCTGTAGCAAACAGACTGCACCACTTTCTCTTTACTAATTTCCACTAAATAAATAAAAATAATCTTCTTCCTTCCCCAAGAGTTAAAGAATTAATAATAACCATCTCCTATGTTCATCTCTTATATCTTCAATTAAACTAAAAATGCTCAGGGCAAGACCATTTCTTACACATGTGAGGCAAGCACTGCACACTTGAGTGATTACTATGGAAGGCAGTGAGGAACTGGAGAAAACATACAACCTTTGGAATCAGCCAAATCTGGATTCAAATCTCTTCATATTTATTAGCTATATAACAAGTTACTAAACTTCTCTAAGCCTCAGTACGAAGCCTGTATTTTGCCTTCCTATCAACGTCTGGCTTCTCAAATAGACAATCTATAGGAAGACCCAGGCGACAGAAGGCCCTACCTTGGACCTCAAGCTTTTGGGGGAACTGCTGTGGCGCTCTTCCAGCCATGCCTCTTCCCAAAGGGTGAAGAGACCCTGGGGCCAGAAGGGCATACACATCATGAGTCCACATCTCTGCCATCAACTTTGCTCTGGGTAACCTAGACTCATGAGTTCGTTGTTCAAACCACGCCAGATCTGATTTCCAGGGTCTACAAAGACCTACTCCTGGTCTCACTCCCTGAGAAAGTATATATGGAGCATGAAGGGGAAGACTAGGGGGTTGACACATACGCATAAAGCCATCCCTCAGAGTATAGAATGGTGTGAGTGACAGGAAGGGTTCAGGCTCAGAGGGTAGGGTGGGCTCAGCATCAGGCAGACACATTCGGGCATTCAACTCTGAAAAATCCAGGACTTCATTCAAACATGAACCTCAAGGTCTATAAGAAGGTTTATATATCAAGAATGAATGGATAGAACAGATTTTATGTAACAGTTTGTTAATTTAGTATGTATATGGTATGTAGGTGTACATTTTGTATTTGCTCCAGACTCTGCAAATGTTCCAAATGGGCCTGTCTGTATCTACTGCTAATAACCTGTGTATTGCATATTCACTTTCAAGTAGTTAGTCACTCAGTTGTGTCCTACTCTTTGCAGCCCCATGGACTGTAGCCTACCAGGCTACTCTGTCCATGGCATTCTCCAGGCAAGAATACTAGAGTGGGTAGCCAGTCACTTCTCTAGGGGATCTCCCTGACCCAGGGATCGAACCCAAGTCTCCTGCATTGCAGGCAGATTCTTTACCACTGAGCCACCAGGGAAGCCCATTCACTTTCAAATATTATCCTATTTAGTCATCCAACATTATCACGAGTTAGGTTTCATTCATCCCACTGCACAGGTAAAGAAACAGATATGGTTAAGAAACCTACCCAGCTCCTTTTTCTGTTATCTCCATATCACTCTCTTCTTAACTCCCAAGTATCCTCCCCTCTTAGCATATTATCAGTATTTCACTCTCCAAGACAATATGTATGCCCCTAATCCCTATATCTAGTGCTTATGTTCTATGACCTCAGGACAGTACCTAATACTGTTAATAATCTTTTCTTTTTTAAAACAAGTTTCCCTTTGGTGTGTAAGGCTACACTATTTTAGTTTTCTCTAAGCTTTTGCTTTTCTTCTGTTTCCTCTTCTTTCTCAGAATTTTGGTGAAGAATGAGTAAGATGTTTTTGGAGACTGTCAGCATCAAGCATATATATTCAACAAAAGATAGGATTTCTTTTTAATATAAAAAGAATACCTACCATTTTTAGGTATAGTGCCAATTACTCTACTAGGTGATACACACACACACAGTATTCCATTTATCCTAAAACCCCTAGAAAATTGAAGTTTAGATCAGCTGACAAATTAACCTGTATTAGAAACCTGGCTCCAGCACTTTCTAGCTTTATGATACTGAGTAAGTCACTTAACTTCCCTGAATTTCTGCTTTTCCATTGTGTAATTTTATAATGTCCTTATAAATGAATTAAATGAGAATGACACACAGATATAAAAACACAAAGTACATGGTAAATAGTCAGTAAATGTTAACTTTCTTCTCATTGCTACCAGGTGAATACATTAATTTTTTATCCTTCCCTTTTGTGCATTTCTAAAAACTGAGTCCTTGATCTCTTGACCTTCTTTCTTTTTATAGTCTATGCCTATACTCTATCACACTTCTGAGTCCAGCTCCTCCAGAAAGATAGTTTTGAATTATCCATGACCATGTCTAAGGGTCCAGGCCCACATCCCAGGGCCTACTGTATCAAACTGCTCTTTTTCCTCATAAAGAGTGGAAAGCAAAAGACTTGGTATGGGAGACATAAAATATTACACAGACAAAACTGATAGGATGGATGATAAAAAAGCTAATTCCATGGTTTCAAGCTTGCCTGAGAAAATTACAAAACTGGAGAAGATTTCCATAGATCATAGATCATGTCCAAAATTCCCCTTTCCCTCATTCTTCAGACATGAAACTCTAATCCTTCTTTTTCCCTCATCCACAAGGCCAGAAATGTTCCCATTCCTCTGAATTCCCTTACATTTAAATGCTCCATTCAGCTAATACCTAATTATACTCTGTCTTCTATTACCAATTTTCTTGCATTTAAATCTTATCTTCCCAACTATGCTGTAAGTTCCTTAAGGCCAACAGCCATCTCTCATACTCTTAGTACTTCTTCATAATGCTGATTGACTAATGCTATACAGATATGGTCAGGAATTCAGAAACCATATATTAGGATGTTTTCAGATATTATCCTGCCATGGAAGGAAAACTTTTCAAATCAAAAGCTTCGGAAATCTTCCACAAATAGGCAAAGTGTGACAAACAGAAAATTTTCTATTTCTTTCTCGAGGATTTCAGTTTTGGTTTTAAACAGGAAAAAAATCCTTTAACATAAACTTCCTTAGCCATGTATTAATACTTTATAAATTATTTCCAATAACTGCACAAGGTTTTCTTCAAAAATTACTTATGCCAGCATACCTTTGAGATACTGCAGGTTCAGTTCCAGATCACCACAATAAAGCAAGTCACACAAAATTTTTGGTTTTCAAGTGCATACAAAAATTATGGTTATTCTATTACTATCATCTATTAAATGTTCAACAGGATTACATCTTAAAAAAACAATGTACATACTATAATTAAAAACACTTCATTGCTAAAAAATGCTAACCATCATCTGAACCTTCAGCAAATCATAATCCTTTTACAACAGTATCAATAAAGATCACTGGTGATGGATCACCATAATACATATAATAATAAAAAAAATTTGAAATGTTGAAAGAATTGACAGAATCTGACAGAGAGACATGAAGTGAGCAAATGCTGTTGGAAAAACTGATGCTGACAGACTTGCTCGGTTGAAGACTGCCGAAAACACTGAATTTGTATTAAAAAAGGCAATATCTGAGAAGCATAATAATATGAGATATGCCTGTATTTTCTAATATAGTTACTAGTCATTATATTAATTTCTGTAGGAAAGTTAATTCTTAAAACTGTAAGCCTCAAAAATCACTAATACAGACTGATGTGTTACTTATTAAATACTAAATAATTCAAAAACCCAGGTGATAAAAGTTTTTAGTTTAAAGTTTATTAAAGATATCATTTTCTTTGATATATTTAATAATTGGGAAAATTTGATTAAACTACATTTTTACTGTGATCAAAATAGAAGAACTATAGGGTAATGAAACTGATTTGCTTATTTTACCTGAGTAGCTTTATCTTTCATGCATGAAGGGTAATGAACATGAGGATCCCGTGGCCACTGTCCTGTGAGATAAGGTCCTGTTATGGTATCCAGGGAAGAGGTTCGCCTTATTGTGCTAGAGGTTCGAACTTGCTGAGATTTGGGCCTGTCCACTATAAAAAGTGAAGGAAAAAAGACATTAGTCATAAGAATAAAGTGAAACTTAAAATTATTTAAACTTCATAGTTTGTAAAATACCATCCTGCCAATTGTCCCCACAATGTATATTTACCCTAAAAGCCATCCTGTATGAGCTGATGAAATTTATAGACCAAAGGGAAATACATTCACGTATTAAATTTTGCATATACTGTCACACCCTACAAAGCTCATTCATTTTAGAGACCTATTCTTAACCCTCTATATCATCTCCACTGCCATTATTTTAATTACGACTTCATCATGTCTCAACTAAACTGCCAGTTTCCTAACTGCTATCTCTGAATCCACACTAACTTTATCTTACAGGGCCACCTCCCTCCACTGCTAAAAAAACTGCCATGGTTTATTCAGTCTTTCACTTAAAGTCCATAATATTTCACTGTTCAGCTCCCATATACCTCAATACGTAATGTCTTGCTACCACCACTCCTCCATAAACCTCTGCTAACTACTAAGAACCATAACAACTACTAATAAACTCCAATTTCCCAAGTGTGAAGTACTCGCTTCTCTGCCTCTATACTTTTTCTATCATCTCCTGCATCTAAAATATTCCCCTTCTCTGTACACTTGGCAAAAACTTATCTTCAAGACCAGCTCAGGTGTCACACTGCCTCTGTGAAACCTTTCCCAATGCCCTTCTTTTCTTCATCTCTGTCCTTCTTAAAGATATACACACTCTCCTCTGCTTGCATAAAGCCCTAAATTTGTCCTTCCTTCCTGACCAGAGGGTAAGTTTGGTCCCTACAGATTGAAAAGGAGTTGATACTCAATACTTAGAAATGAATTTATTCAAGGCTCCACGTGCACAAAAAATCATGTATACAGAATCTTATTTTAATTGTTTCCTCCTTAATGGATGAAGAATTTGAAGCCCAGAGGGATAAAATTAAATTGTCCAATGAAACAGAACTGCTAATAAGTGACAGAGGTAAAAAGGAACCAAGATCTCCGGACATTCTACACCGTTCAGTCAATCTACTATAATGATCTGTTTTACCTCTGATGCAAACAGAGATGATCATACTGAACTCTATAGTTTCTTTACAATGAAAATATAAAAGATTTTTCATGTATGCATCTCAAATGTGCATACTATAATAAAATCCAGTGGATTACAAGTATCCAAGGCTTAGTCTTATTCAGTTATATTTCACATCAAAGAAAATGCCTTGCACATTACAGAGGGTCAAGAAACATTTGTTACTGAATATTGTCCTTTATTCTTCTGAAAACAAAACACAAAATTGTTTTCCTTTTTTTAAAAATCAGAAGACAAAAGGAAATGCAGCATACTGTGAACTGTCACATTATTCACACACAGTCATCCTCAGTTCTGTAGGGGACTGGCTCTTCGTTCAGTCAGATCAGTTCAGTTCAGTCGCTCAGTCGTGTCCAACTCTTTGCGACCCCATGACTCACACTCAGTCACGTCCAACTCTCTGCCACGGCATGGACTGCAGCATGCTTCCCTATCCTTCACCTTCTCTTAGAGCTTGCTCAAACTCATGTCCGTTGAGTCTAGGACTCTCATGAATACCAGAATCTGAGAAAGCTCAAGTCTCTTACAGTTGGTCTTCCACCTCCCTGGGGTCCACCTCGTTGGACACAGAGGGCTGGAGAGCCAAACTGAATCTTACAACTGCAGTTCTGATTTCTTCTTTGACCCAAGAGTGTTAGAGAAGATCTGGAAATTACCAGGTTTCCTACCTATCTTTATTACTTAGCTCTCATTTTATTTTATGATAAGCAAAGTCTAGGATAATCTATTTCTACTGTTTGGAATCACCTGAAATTTTATTTGTGACCAAAAATCACAGTCAATCTTTATAAATATTTCATCAGTCATGGAGAGCATGTATTTTCTGTTTTCAGCATACAGTTCTTTTTCTTATATACTAACTGAAATAAAAATACAGAATATAGTAATAAAATAGAACCATGATCTGTCACATATTTAGAGAACTACTCCAAAACTTCTAAACTACTATTGAGATATGAAAATTCTCTTTATCTCTTATAATTTTTATCATTTAAATTTAGTTCTGGGGGCTTCCCTGGTGGTCCAGTGGTTAGGACTCTTGCACTTCCACTGCAGGGGCGTGGGTTCAATCCTGGTGGTTGGGGAACTAAGATCCCACAAGCTGTGCTGAGTGGCCAGAAAAAAAAAATTTTTATAGAAATTTAGTTCTGTATAATTTGGTTACATATTGATCCATGACATTATTATTAAGACATATGCTTTACCATTATAGTCTGTTCCATTTATTTTTACTTTTAAACTCTATCAAATTTAATTTTATCCCCCCTCTATGCTTTCTTTCTATTATACTGTATCTGGTATGCCTGTTCTTTTACTTTCCGTTTCTTTCAATCGTGCTATTTAGGTAACACTCTTGTATACTGTATATAATTAGGCTTTTGAAAAAACTTTATAGTAAGTCTTCTTCCTGAAAAACATATGTTCATCCCACTTATATTTATTGTTATAACAAGTCTGATTAAATCTGTAACTCTTTCATGGAACTTTTTCTTTCTCTTAGAATGCTTCCTTGCTATTTGTTTTCTATGACTTACTTTTTATTTCTTTTTCTCCTCCTTATCTCGCCCCCTACCATAAGCAATTCAGAAGACATGCATACGGTTTTTAGTTCAACTACCAGGAGCTATTTCTATTAATTCTTTTTAAAAAATGTGGTTATAAAAGCAATACGTACAAATTTTAGCAACTTTAGGAAGCAGAGAAAGTTAACACCTCTCATAATCTGATTTATAATAATTTATTTAAAAAATTTTTAAATTACGTTCTCTCCACCAAGAAGAAACAAGGACAAAAACAGATTATCCCTTGAAAAACAACCATTTTTAGCAATAAAAAAGGCCTACATAAAGGTCAGCTACAACCAGAAAATGGAAAGCCACTATATATGAAGAACTCGTGTCCCAACTTTAAGCCACATGCTAGCCTTCTCAGTTATTCAACTGACTGTCTTGGTATCACAGTGTTTGTAAGTAACAACTATTTCACTTAATAATGGCTCAAAGCACAAGAGTAGTGATGCTGGCAACCCGCTATGCCGAAGAGATACTGTAAAGCGCTCCCTTGAAGTGAAAATGTGACAGTTCTCAGCTTAATAAAGGAAGGAAAAAAATATTAAATGCTCAGGTTACTAAGATCTATGGTAAGAACAAATCTTTTATCTGTGAAATTGTGAAGAATGAAAAAGAAATTTAGTTTCTTCTGCTGTTGCACCTCAAACTGCAAAAGAGCCACAGTGTGTGATAAATACTTAGTTAAGATGGAAAACGCATTAGGCATTATATTTGTATGAGGTATTTTGAGAGAGAGCACATGCTCACATAACTTTTATTACAATATATTTAAAAAAATGTTTAATCTGGCTTC
The DNA here is from genome assembly GCF_032452875.1 of Bos javanicus. Lineage (NCBI taxonomy): Eukaryota > Metazoa > Chordata > Mammalia > Artiodactyla > Bovidae > Bos > Bos javanicus. The sequence continues at coordinate 16,650,611 of NC_083871.1, read as the reverse complement.
ACTGGGTCTTAGCTGTGGCACGTGGGATGTTTGGTATTTGCTGCGGCATGGCAGGATATTTGGTTGCAGCATGTGGGATCTAGTCTCCTGACCAGGGATCGAACCCAAGCCCCTTGCGTTGGCCCAATAGGGAAGTCCCCATAACAGTATATTCTTACAACTTTTATTTTATTATTGTTTTTGTTAATCTCTTAACTGCGCCTAACTTATAAGCTTTACACACGTACAGGAAAAATACAGGATATACAGGATATAATAGTATCTGCAGGTTTAGGCTCAACAGAGGTCCTGATATGTGTCCCCTGTGGATAAGGGCGGTCTATCCATTTATATAGGCAACATAATAAATTGTTTATTTCATGATTACAGCTGTGATTAGAATATGTATTTAGTTTTGAACTGGGTGATCACATTTCTCAACTAATTATTACAAAATTACCTCAACTCAAGTAAATCAAACAAGAGGACACCTATCCACTAGAAACATACATTAGTATACTTAATCTTTAAATTTACAAGCACTTAAATAATAAAATTTAATTAAAATTAATAATAAAATTGCTAAAATAAATATTCTAAAGTATGAAAAAAAATAAATACTTACTATCATTACTTAAGCTAAACGGGCATCAGAAAAATAGTAACTTCATATGTGGTGAAACCAGGTAATTACCACCACTGATTAAAACTTGATGAATGTCTACTACATGGAAAGTACTGTTTGACGTACCAAGGAGAATGACAAAATAAATTTTATATTCTCCTCAAGGAATTTACATTCTGGTTGAGGGAGATATAATATGTAGAATTAAGCTATAATATAAAGTAGTATTTTATGGCACATGCACACCAGTGAAGGACAAGAAGGCACACAAGGCAAAAAACAGGTAACAGACAGCTAGAGTGGTGTGCCCTAACCACATCAAGGGCAGCTGTCAAGTAGTAGGATACAATATTGTAAAGTTAAAAAATAAATAAAAAAAAAAAGACTCTTAACATGCCACTTGTAGTTCTGTTGCTAACATCTCCTACTTAAATATTTGAGGGTAAAATGCAGAGTAAGTAAATTCAGCAATAAAATACGATGGCTGGAAAAAAATCACATCTGTTTCCAGTACCATCATATTAGGACCAGAAGATGACTACTCATGCAGCATTCTGTAAAATGATGTCCTCATTATAATCCATCTACAGGTTATATTAGGTATCCCTGGTGACTCAGACAGTAAAGAATCTGCCTGCAGTGCGGGAAACCTGGGTTCAATCCCTGGGTTGGGAAGATCCCCTAGTGAAGGGAATGGCAACCCACTTCAGTACTCTTGCCTGGAGAATCCCACGGACAGAAGAGCCTGATGTGTTGCAGAGCTGGACAGACGGAGTGACTAACATACACAACACACACACACACACAGGCTGTACTATCCCTCTCCTCTTATCTTCCCTGAGGATGGAGCAGTGTAGGCCTGGGGTTCCTCTGGGATACCTGCTGAGGATTGTACAAAAGAATTATTGCTTTCTAACAGCCAATTGGAAATTTAAGGCGACTTGATCGTAGTATAATAGGTTTAAATGCAAGAAGCTGTATTAGAAACTCTGAATCCAAATAGCATACAAGGCATTGTTCTAAACAGGCAAAAGACACTTAAAGTCTAACTGCCAGAGAACTGTAATATGATGTTAGATTAATTAGTTAGTTCCCAACAATTTTTCATTTAGAGGCAATACCTGAAGATTGACTGACTAGTGGGTTTGGAAATCTGATGTATTAAGAAACTAATCTGAAGTAGAAAATTAACGAAGTTAAGTGCAATTTCTACAAATTAAAAAAAAATTGTTGTTAGAAACTTTAAGAACTTTAGCTACAGAGTAACATGAAACAAGCCACCACACATTCTAAACCAACCTCACCAGGTGATAAAAAGGATGCAGTATTTTTGAGTGCCATAATGTAGCCATACAGAATGTACACTAATACACATAATAAAAAATGCTCACATTCTTTTCTTAAAACTTTAACATACTTAAACGTTTTCATAGGTTCAGTCTGCATAAGTCAATAAAAAGTAAAAATTGTTGATTCTCTGTGTTTAGCTCTCAATAAAGATTATAAGCCAAGCTTTCTATTAACACTGATGTTACAAGCAAAACACATCTAAACTTAAAGAAAGCATTTCAGTGACCACTTATTTAAACCTTCTGAAAAAGACCTACTGTTCCTTCAACTGCTGTGTAAGGACTATAACTCTGTGAAACTTTGCTATTGTAACACCACCACCAAGAATGAACTTCTGCTTTCTTTATTCAAAACCCAACATTGATTACAACTGTAAAGAATCCTCAAGTCATACAATTCAGCAGAATGCCTAATATAACTGAGTAACAAGTACCAATTTTTCCAGATCTTTCTACACAGAACTCATATTAAATTACTAGTTTTACACATATATACCACATTAACAATGTTAGTCAATAGTATCAAAACACAAGTGTGTAAAACCTTTTTATCCTTTAACAGTTATATTCAAAAAGAAGGAGCCATTAAATCCCATAATGTGTGTGTGTGTGTGCACGCGCGTACACACACACACAAGCCTTAAATCACCTAGTATTGAATAGAAAAATGTAAGGCAATTTTAGTTATGCCCCATGCAACATCTGGGCATGTCTGAGAAGTAACAGCAAGAGCTTTCTAGAAATTAGATCTTGGGAGATCCCTAGAACATAAAGGTACAAAGCCCTCAGGCACAGGTGAAACTAAGCAACAGATCTCAAAGATGGGAGCCTGAGATGTGGCTTTCTGTCTAAGCATCACCAGGCAGCTTGTTAAAAATGCAGGTTACTGGACCATAGTCCCAGATAGTCGAATGTAGTAATCAGATGGACCAGGTATTAACATATTTTTTAAACCAAACCAGATTGATTCAAAAGCATCCTCAGGCTTGGGAACCATGGAGGTCCTGAAGTAGAGTTTCTCAGAGTGTTGGACATTTGCTAGGAATGCTCATACCAGGCCCAATTTGTTGTCAACAATGTGAGACTCTCTGCTAGTGAGACCAGAAAATTCTGAATTTTTAATAAGCATGTGATCTAATGCTACTAAAAACTTAGGAACTTATGTCTAAAGGATTGGGACTAGATCCTTTAGAGTTGCAGCTGCTCAAAAAAAAAAAAAAAAATTTTGTTGACTATAAATCTACTCCATTTACAGGCACTGAAAGTCTGAATATAAATCCAAGAAAATATCCTGCTGTAAAAATAGTCAACCAATTCTTTAAAATCTGCACCTAGCAGCTTACCTTTTAGAATCTAGTACATTTAAACTTTTAGTCATCTCCTTCAAAAGGTCACTTTCTAAACTGAGTGCCAGTCATGAAAATAAGAACCTTTAAATCTAAACACAGAGCACTCCAGGCAGAATGCTTAGGAACACTAGAAAGATGAGATAACTGACAAAAAGCAATACAGCTTCTTTGGAAAGACTGCCTCCCACCCAAACAGGGCATTTTGCATAGAAATAAAAGTTAACTACAATAAAATTCACTTCCCCAAAAAATACAAGAAATTCTGAAAAAATAAACTAAGTAGGTTCTTTTCTATAAAGTGCTAAGGAAAAATTAAATAAAATATATAAACAAAGTAAAATTTAGATTTTAATCATTAACCTGAATAAAGAATTTAAGCTTAACTCTCAAAATATGACAATATTTTATAGCTAGTTTATTTAAAACCTTTATCTTTTAACAGAAAAGCAGTGAGTTTTTATGATGTCTAAATTAGCTTCTTCATATTATAATTTCAGTCCTCATCACTGAAATCAAAATAACAAAATCATGAAGCAGAGCCTGAATATAAGACATTAAGTTGTTTTTTCTTCAACTTCAAAATAATCTGAAATGATACAGATCCTAGTGATCAAGAATAACCAAAAGTAGATGCAGGTAGGGAATATTCCTTCTATTGGTTCACTGAGCTTAAGCATGAACTACTACAGGTCTATTCTGTTAATAGAGATTTGCTTCAGTATTTCTATAATGACAGCTCCTTCCTTGAAAGTTATAGTTTTAAATTTATTAACACTGTCAAAAAGTGTCTCTTTGACCATACTTTATCCAGCTCCTCTAAACTCTTCCCAGTTAGGCCCTAATTGTAGGCTTCTGTATTTAGCTCTGAATTGTCCGACTTTAGCAAGTATCCTACGATGTCAGTTTAACCAGAATCCCCCACCCTCAACATTGATCACCCTCGATACGTGATCAGGCTCCTCATCTCCACCAGCTCCCATGTTGTATCTTGCTGCCCTGGCCTGTCTTCAGTAATCCTTTTCAGATCTGTTTAGCCAAGATCCCCCTTATTTGGATGTTTCCTTCCAAACCACTCCAGTACTCTTGCCTGGAAAATCCCATGGACTGGAGAAGCCTGGTGGGCTACAGTCCATGGGGTCGCAAAGAGTCGGACACGACTGAGCGACTTCACTTCACTTTTCCTCTTAGTAATTTTTCATCTATTCACCCCCATCCTTCTTCTTAGCCAGATATACAGCCTCACTTTTTCTACTTGTATTTTGAGTTTGAGCCCCATTTCTCTGTATTTACTTCTGGTTATTCTCTCTGCATTGCAGTGGTGCCTACACCTATCCCAATAGTCTCCTTGAAAATAGTCTGCTTTACTATTCTTTAAAAAGTGTCATGAAAAAAAAAAATAAAAAGTGTCATGAACAGTTTTTTCTTAAACATCACTACCAACATTGTGAGTAATTTTCCTCCTTACCTCACAGTTACAGAGAGCAATTTCCAAAATAAATCCCACTACCCCCCAAAAAAAGAGCAATTTAAAGAATTATATAAGAATAAAAAATGTAGAAAAGAGGAGATTGGTATACCTCTCTAGCCAATCTAATGCATATTAATACTGATCATCTAGCAGAATTATTGTTAGATTCAGCTTTCTAAAATCGGCACTGTCTAGGCACTTCACAAATGGCCTTCATGGGCCTTTCTTGCATAACATATAAGAAGATGGAAAGTAAGCCAAATACATGGGCCATATAAAATCATCAAAATCAAATGAACTTCCGATAACAGACAGGAAGGACACCAGATCTGAATGTGCTATCTGAACTAAAACTAAAGGGCAAAAACTAAAGCCCTCTCAGTGTGAGTAGTTTCTGAAACACTAATCAACCAGACCTGGAATCCTGCCACAGAAGCAATCTAGAAAATATGCTGAAATGACCATCTGGCTGCCCTGCAGAAATCTGGAAAGGAACCAGTCAAGAAGCTGACAAGAGAAACAAACATGTGTCTGACCCAATGAGGCCTGACACCTGTAACCTGAGGTCTGTCAAGAAAAACAAACAGGAGAATGGAGTCAAGCAGCCATTTAGGAATGATTCTCTAGGTTACAGCTCACTCAAATTTGTGTCAAATGATACATAAGTTGAGATAAGACATTTGGAGGAAGGCCTTCAGCCTATTTTCAAAGAAAATTCAAGAGAGTGTCTTTTTGTATTAAGGCTGTAAAGAAAACTTCACCAAGATGGTCATGAAGGCAGGTGACAAGCACTGGAAGAAATACACAACAAATTACGATGGAGTTCTGACATTTAGAATACATCTACAAAGAATTACGGGTATAGCAGCTGAGATGCTAAAGATTTTTAAGTTCATTTTTTTTCTGGTGGCAAAATGGTATTTCTTTAGGGAACCTCGGCAAAGTCATAATTAGCAGAAGAACATTCCATAAACTTTATGAACTTCCCATTGAATTCAATTAATAGAGATTCCAAATATCCAAAATCTCACGTGACTAATGGGTTCAAATTTTAAAGAGACAATCACAAAGTATTAGCAACTATAAGATAATATAAGATGATCAAAGATGGAAATTAATATAATGAGAGGAAAGCAGATATTCCTTAACCGGAAGATGAAATGCTTCATAAAGTTTTGTTTCAAAGCACCTAACTTTCAGTTAAAGCCATGGTAGAGCTTAGAAAATTTTTAACCAAATAAGGCAGATCCACTATTATACCCCAATTAAAAATAAAAAACAAACTAACAAAAAAGATTACAGTACAATAAAGGCTACCAAATGGGCTGTATCTTTACCACAGTATGACATCCAATGTTAACTGATGAAACCCCCTGATCGAAAGTAGGGAAAGCTGTGATCTCATAGTTCAAAACATGCTAAAAATCTACTTTAATTAAATGTGAGAAGCAATGAAAAACCTCAAAATTAGAAACATTCAGAAATGATGTGTTTGCAGTCAAGGAAGATATGAAAAGAGAGGTGATCAAACTCAGGAAAGATTTAGAAATAAAAGAAAAACTTATTCTAGGAATGAAAACTTTAAGTTACAAGAAACAGAGTGGGTTAATGCATTGCCTAAGGTAGAAAATAGAACATAACACAAATTTTAGAATTTAAAAAAAGAAAATTTAAATTTTAGAATTTAAAAAAATTTTAAGAGACAATAGTTATTACGTAACATAAGCAAAACTGTCCAACATGTTTAGGAGGAGTCCTTGAAGAAGACCAAGGCAACAAAACAAAACATACTAAAAACTACAATTTAAGAAAACTCTCCTAGAATAAAAGATAACTTCAAACTACATACTGAAAGACCATACATGGATCTGAGAAAAATGATACAGCCAATACAGTCCATATCAAACACACTTTAATGAAGCTAGTGACCTTCAAGTATAACAAGCCATAGATTAAAAAAACTCAGTTCTTGCTACATAATATATGTAGAACTCAAGGAATATTGTTCCCATGAGTCTTTCCTGAAGAATCTACCAGAGAATAAGCTTCATACAACCAACAGCTTGGAAAGGAATTAACATGAAGACTGCTGGAATGTGTGAGCCATTCATGCAGTAATTTTCAAAGGAGAAAACAGCAGAATGCTCAGTATCTCTAAGGCAAGTCTTTCATCAGTACATGAAAGAAATAACCAGAGGAGGATTGCAAATTCATATGGTTATTCTCTCAGCACATCTGAATTTAAGACTTAAGAATTTCCAGAACATGTGATAACCAAATTAAAAATTTTATATAGCCATATTTATATTAAAAATTTTAATATTCCTCCAATATTTATTGCGTTGACTCAGAAAAATTAATACTAGCCCCAGAGAGGTATACTTTCTTCCTAGGTAACCTAGTAAAGAAATGAGCTCCTGCTCAATCTACTGAAGAAACGAACTGAAATGGAGCATCCATAGTCACTCTATTATTAGAATTTTTGCCCATCCCCTTCCTCTAGAGGTGGCAGTTACAGAGTCAAGTTTGAAAATACACCCTACAGAAGCCTGTAGCAAGAACCAGGAATGGATCAAGGAACAGGAATTCCTTTTATGGGGAAAAGTAGAATAATGGGCTGAGGTGCTTGGAGAGAGAAGCATTTGGAAAAAACAAGACGGAAAGTCTGAAGAGGACCTTCACCTCGCAAGGGGCTAAATCTAGAAGGACCTGCTTTTCGAAGGAACAAAAGCAAGCAGCCTCTTTCCACATCATCCTACTATCTATGGGACAAGTTAATAAAGAACAAAAAGTCCTAAAATAATTTTCAAGGCCAAGAAAAGAATTGACTATTAACATTATGGAATCAGGATCTTACCACTATTACAAAAGAACAATCAAGTTATACCATGAAAAACAAGGTATTTAGAAATCTGTATGACTCCTATAGTTCCTCTGATTCTGAAAAAGAACCTGAAAATGATCATCTTTCTCATCTCTTATTTGAATAAAGAATAATGACTAAATATGGCACAGAAAGCACAACAGTCTCCTAGGCAAGTAAATATCTCTTCTTAAATCTACACTGAAAATTTGCAGAATTCTAAATCCAAATATATTTTAACAACATACAATTTATAAATGAAAGTAAGATTCAAGCATTTAAGTCTTCAGTTTGAAACATTTTGTTTAGGTAATAAAAACTACAGATTAGCTCATAATAGCATGATAATAGCTCATAATAGCATAATAAGAGGGTAAATAGTTAACTCCATGGTTAAACATAGAAAAGATTAAGGAGAAAGGCTTAGGAAAAGAAAACTGTTTAGTTTCATTAAGATCTGACTGCTAGTCAACTTAATTTGCTGATGGTAGGCAAATTATAAACAGAAGGCTGTACTGCAATACATCTGGATGCCACTGATTTGCTTCATGAAAAAGAATCTAATTAAATCTACCCTACTAGTTGTATTTTTCCCTTCAAAAATTGTATTTTTCCCTGTGTTCCCAAATCCAGCCATGGTGAATACAGAACTAACTACACTTCTGTAGATGAAACCCAGAATCAGTAGGCTCAACAGAACGAAGGCTTCAGAAATAAGGAAACACAGATGTTTATTCTAGCATTTACTTTCATAAATATTGACATCAAAGAACCAAATATGTAGTATGAAGCAGTAGTTTATCCAAAATTGGATGCTTCATTAAAGCTGGAAATGGCCAAAAGCTGCAGGAAACATCCTGAAGGAAAAGGCCTTATATAAATGATACCTTTGTAGAAACCATGGAGTAAAACAGAACATGGTAAAAACTAGTTCTGTGTTTGCATACACAGAACACCTTCCACCTCAACAATTCTACAAATATTATGCATAGAAGGTTGCCAGGAAACGTTGCCAAGGACTGGGAGCAACTTCAGAAAAAATAGAATAAAACTACGAGTGGCATGACTAAGTGTAGGGAAAAGTGTCGAAAGTATTTTAGAAGAGCATCATGTTTTATTCCTCCAGAATAGACCCAAACTGGTAATTATAATCTTAGTCAAAAACAGTCTATTGATATTATTGATTGAACTGTACTTAATCCAAAATGGCACTGCCCGGGAGCAACAAATGGACTGAAGTCACAAAGTTTCAGAGTTTGTTATTAGCATCTAAGTTAATTTTTTCCCTTAAATGATAAAAAGAACATTGTTCAAGAGCCCAAGAAATGAGTGCACAAATATCAGACTATACTTTTTGGATATAGCATGAGTCAATCATACCTACAATAGCTAGGGCATTTGTCATAAAAACCTGAACAACACTTTAAGATGTACTAAAAAGATTCATCTCAACAAGGGAAGAAAACAAAACCACATTTTTGCCAATTATACAAAGGAGATGAGTCAACTGGATTTTTGCCCTTTTCCTCCATTCTTTCCTCCTTCACCTCTTAAGTATCTCCTGTGTAGTGTTTGAGGCAGGACAAGTACTGAACAATATATGTTCAAACATTACAAATAAAACCATTTTTCATGAATACGTCAAATCATTTATCCCTCTCTCTGAAAGCTATTTTACTTTCACTTAAGAATGAAATAAGAAAGCAAAACCTAACACAATTCACTAATCTGTTTAGTTTATACTTAAAACATAAACATATTTGCCAGAGGGTGGGCTCCTTTCCTAAAAATTAAGGCTGTCTCTTTTTTTCTTTGTTTCTCTAACAACTGGCACAACTTCTCAAGTTTTGTTAAACCTGTGGATTTATTTCAGTTATACATTCTTTCCTTATTCTTAACGTAATAAATTACCCCAAAACTAAGATAGAACTCATTACCAAAGGACACTTTTTGGCAGGGCCTCAACAGAATGGCTCCTATTTTTTTTTTTTTAACATTCTGTATGTGGAGCTCATCTAAAATCATTGTGAATAGGGTGCAAGACGGCGACAAAAGGAACTTGAATTCAGATCCTATTATCATCCTGTTTTCAACATGTACATAAAAGGCTATGATCTCCATGCTTAGGTATTTCACAAGCAGGTCATTAGGTTCATATAATAAAGAACTCTTCCATTTTCTGCATGCCCAAGAAAAGTAACATTCATATAAAATAACAAGATCACTAAACTTAGTGCCCTCACAGGCACTCTGCGAGACCATGGACTGATTTCCACAAGGCTATCAATGCTTAAAATATCTCCAAACTTTTTCAAAAATGGTTACAAGGTCTTCAGTTAATAAAAATAAAATAGCAAATTATATAAAAATAAATCCATTCCACCCAGATCACACAAGCTTGGTGTGTGAACTTCACGTAGGGTCTCCTGCATACTGACTGAGGCACTGACTACCATGAACCACATGTGCCTATGTGCTGGGTCACGGGAGGGAACAGTGACACTCCCAAGGTAAAATTCACCAGCTCCAGGCGAAGCAGTTGGCAGACCACATTTCTTTGAACTGTGAAGTGCAGCAAAGTTGCTAATGCTAGCAGCTACCATTTTTTTAAATTTGTGGCTTAGCACAATAAAAACTCAATGTATCTTCCTGGCTGACAGATGGCCTTCCATATAATCATTCATGGATTCTGACTTCCTTCATTTCATGGCTCCATCATTCCCCCAGGGCCTTGGTTAGACTCCTCTCCTAAATTCTTTGCATCCAGCTGGCAGATGAGGAAAGAGAAAGAATGAGGAGGATCAAACTAGTGCTTTTTCACTGAACACAGATGAAAGTGTTGTTGTGTATCACAAAGCTTTATCTAATTGCAAGGAGTAGGAAAAATAGTCTAGATGTGGGCCAAGAGGGAGACAAAACAGGATCTGGTGAATACTTAGAAGTCTCTACAATAGAAAGGCAGTTTGTCTGAATTACCCTCGTAGATAGTTTGATAGCCAAATTTTAGAGTGTGTCTCACTGAATTATTATAATCATTACCACAAATAGAATAATTAATTTTTTTTTACAGTAATCAATAGATTACCTTACCCTGACAAGGAATCCTTACCCTGACAAGGAAAGAAGTATGGAGCTACTGAAAGATAACAGCATTTTCAGTACAAAGTGAGTTCAGTTTACAAAGTACTTGAGGTACACAACTGTGGATGTTAACATGAGTCATTTATGTCAAGGCAAGGATTGTGAACTTCAGAATTTTTTTTTTTAAAGAAAGACTGTGTTTATAACAATGCCAGTGGGTAAATTAGAGATGGGGAACTAATGGTAGGGGAACCACTAGAGAGGCGGCAGTTCTAGCAAAGCAATAAGCAGTAATGAAGCCATGAGGTGACGGAAAGAAGCTCCCAGATTCAGGACATAATTCTATGGAGATGGGAGATGGGATAAGACACAGAATGGGATAAATGAGGGAAGAGGAAAAGTTAATAATTATGCTATAAGGAAGTTAAGAACCCAATCCAATGATGCTCTGGGTCGGAAAGTCTTAACCAAGGCTGCTGTGTTTCACATTGCCAGTAAGCAAATACAAGAAACTATTCAGCTCTGTTTCTGTACCAAATCTCTGAGTTTAAATTGGTGGCTCAGAAAGTAAGGAGTCTACCTACAATGCAGGAGAGCCAGGTTTGATCCTTGTGTCAGGAAGATCCCCTGGAGAAGGAAATGGCTATCTACTCCAGTGTTCTTGTCTGGAGAATTTCCATGGAAAGAGGAGCCTGGTGGGCTACAGTCCATGGGATGGCAAAGAGTCGGACACGACTGAGCAACTAACACACACACAGTGATAATATTTCTAATACTATCTTATCACATGGGAATAATTAAAGCACATTACCTAAATTTGAAATTACACAGAGTAAAATGTAGTAATAAATCATTGCTTTTCTGTCAGCACAGAAAAATACACTAGGCCACCTTTTCAAAGCATATGATATATTCTACTGTGTGAAACATAGGTGGAGTATACTTTAAGGGAAAACTTTATATATAGATGGTAACAAAATCAGCAAGGAGGTAAAGAGCATGAGCAAAACATCCAAGGACAATTATAATGATATTTTAAAATATTTGGATATGTAAACTTGCAGGATGTCAGCATCATGTCTGTTTTAATTTGCTATATACAGTTATCACCTTTAAGAATACCCATTCCAATCAGTGGAAATGCAATAACTACACCTTTCAATGCCTGTTTCAACTTTGAATTTAAATACCAACATAATCTTCTGCTCAAAAATCACAAAGCCAATTCCAGCAGAGAAAATTATCATACACTTGTTAAAAAAATTAAACTACAGATAACTGAATTGTCATTCCAAATTATGTTAGTTGACTCAGAAAGGGGAATTTATATTTAAACCAATCAATCTGTATCTAAAAACCCATCCAACAAACTCATTTTTACCAGAGTCCTGAAGTAAATACTACAAAGAATTCAGCTTTTAAGACATGCCTCTAGAAGGAAATATAATTGTGTTAGAAATAGTAAATTTCTCTATAACCACAAGGAAGATGTTCAGAATTCTCATCTAGTTAGATGTGCACTGGTTTTCTTACATGGGGCAAGTAACATAGAGCTCTAAGTAACTAATACTTAGTATAAGTCACTACCATTTAGTATATTAAAATTACTTACAGCATTATGAGAAGATGACCATGAATTTCTACTCTACATAGCAAAAGTGTCAAGAGCCAGTGACTATCCAGTGACTGTTGAGAAAGGAATGTGAACTTTGCAGCATTCTCTCTCTTGTATACACACACACCACACTAATGGATACTGTGCAGACTTCAGGTATAATCAGATTAGGTGACCAATTAATTTCTTTTTTTTAAAAAAATCTGTACACAAATTTTTGTAACATTTTATAAAACAGATTTTTATTTGTAATAGCCCCAAACTTAACCACGATGTACTCCAATAAGTGGTGGGTTAAAGAAACTGTGGTACATCCGTGGATCTTGGAATTTTGCTTGGCAATAAAGGGGAACAGACTATCGGTACTCTCAACAACTTTGATATATGTTGGTGGCATTATGTTGAGTGAAAAAGAGTCACGCTCAAAAGGCCACATAGTGTATGATTCCTTTTATCTAACGTTCTCAAAATGACAAACTTATACAGACTGAGAACAGCCTGGTGACTGCCAGGAGTCAGGATGGCGGGTGGTGGTGGGGGGAGTGGTGTGACTGCGGGGCAGCACGAGAGGGGGTCCGCGTGGCCTCCGCCGTCTGTGATAGGGCAGCTCTGCATCTTGATTACGCTGGTGGTTACGCAGATCTGCTGCACACGCGATAAGACTGATACACACGTATAGCGTCAGGCACACCAATACAAAAATCCTGGTTTAATGCCATACTTTAATTTTGTAAGATATACTCATTAAAGGAGAAGTTGATGGAGGATACATGGGACTTCTCTGTACTGTCTTTTCAACTTCCTGTGAATGTTTGTTTATCTTTCAATTTCTATTGGGGTGAGGTTGATTTACAGTGTTTTGTTAGCTTCAGGTGCACAGCGAAATGAATCTGGTATACATATACCCACTCTCTTAGATTCTTTCCCCATATAGGCCATTACGTAGCACTGAGTAGTGTTCCCTTTGCTATACAGTAGGTGCTTGTTAGCTTATAGTGTATATATGGGTGAGCAATTAATTTCTTAATCCTTAAGTATATACAGAAACTTTAAGTTAAAGTCAGACTATAGGAATATACAACTATAAAGATCATAATCCACAGTGTTAATCATATTTCTAGTCTAATCACGCTGACTTATTGCCTTGTCCTCTTGACATTAGTAACAGGGGAAGGTTTGGTGAAAGTTTTTCATGAAGGAAGAAATATTTCCTCCATGAAACTGGTTAGGAAAGGTTTGGTAGGAAATTATAACTCAAATAATAACTTTTTTTATAAGGACAAAATAATCCGGTAAAAAAAACCTGGAATATTTATTGAATTTAAAAGCATACCTTTCCACAGAAAAATGTGAGAAATAGAATCATTAGTGCATATGAATTCTTTCCCTTTTAGGGGTTATCTGAATACAAAATCTCTTATAATTTTAATACTCACACTAGAAAGGGAATGGAAGAGATCTATTCATGTTCATTTATAACTTCTTAGGATATTAATTCTGCTAAATGTCAGTAGAACATTTTATGTAGCAATGAGAAATTACACTATTCAGTAATATATTTTTACAACCGCAGATGAACCTCAATCTTGTGTAACTGACTTCCTAAAAAGTTTGTATAAATAACACTTTGGTAAATTGAATAATTTTACTTGCACATAAATTGGATATTCTCTTAAGCAAATAACCACCCCAAAATCTGCTCTTTACTTTAAAATTTTTACATTATAATAAAGCACAAATTAATATGTAATTCACATTCTCCTACTTGGAGCTTAGAATAATCATGATCTTTATGACAGATCTGAAAACATTTAAATTTTTAATTGAGTATGTCCACAGTTTTTGGCATGATGGTTTTTTAAGTTTCTCCAAGTAGAACAGCTTCAGAAGCTGATTTCATGTTAATTCCACAAGGCTAGGCCAAACTTTAGCAGAATATTTTAATATGTCTAGGCAGCAATATCGGAGAACGCAATGGCACCCCACTCCAGTACTTTTGCCTGGAAAATCCCATGGATGGAGGAGCCTGGTAGGCTGCAATCCATGGGGTCGCTAAGAGTCGGACACGACTGAGCGACTTCGCTTTCACTTTTCACTTTCATGCACTGGAGAAGGAGACGGCAAACCACTCCAGTGTTCTTGCCTGGAGAATCCCAGGGACGGGGGGAGCCTGGTGGCTGCCGTCTATGGGGTCGTACAGAGTCAGACACGAATGAAGTGACTTAGCATAGCATAGGCAGCAATACAGCTTAGACCTAGATATATTAGAGAAGCCACAAGATGATGCTCTCCTAAGTTTCATCTAGTAAGGGAAAAACACATATAAGTAAGTATTCAGTATTCAAAAAAGAATACCAAAAAGCTCAACCTAATCTTGAAAGAGAAGCATAGGAACATAATAATTCATATGTGAAGTTCAAAGCTCAGAGAAAACAGTGGGTCATATTCTTGGAAGATTTTAAATAACCTGAGTTTGTTGAGAAATATAAATGTGAACACCCCAACTGCACCTAGAATATGTATTCTTTAAGGGTTAAACAGCTCTTCAGACATGGTAGAGACTCAATAAATATTCATTGTGTGAAAGACAGAGAAAATCCACTAGTTTTACCCATCAACATACTATCAACAGCTACTGCAATACCTGAAAATAAAAATTTCTTAAATGAACAGTTATCACTGAAATTAAAGCTGTACTCATCCTTTTTGTATTTTAACCAAAAAGACAAAGAGTGAACAAATGCGATCAACTGGCCAGGTGTTTTTCAATAATGGGTCACTTAGATATGTAAAGAATGACCAGAATTTTAAAATAAGGTTTATTTTAAGCTCTCTGATCAAAATATTGCTGCATATTTTAGCTTTTCCCCAAAACATTATTTCTGAGCACAATCTTCCTAATTTTACAACACTAATGAAACTGCATTTAGCAGTATTTGCTAATCCCTGCTTAGTAAGTATTAGACACTTAAATGAAACCACCTGACTTCAAACAGGAAAAGGACAGTTGATTCTTTTCAGAGTACCTTCAAAAACCCTTCAGTAGAAAGAAAATGACGCTGTCAGAAAACTCAAAACTATCATAAATATAATTTGTTTATAGATTACCAGCTAATATAGAGAAAAATCAGTATTTTACCATGATCTTTTGTACACATTTATGGAAAGATCATTTCACAGGTTACATGCACACAGCAAACAGTTTTTAAAGGTAACTAAGCAACTGAGCTCTGTAAGTTTTTTTATTATTTTCTATGATACAAAGATTACTTCACTAATCCAACTTATAAACTGATGTATTTAACTAGGAAACTAATTACAGAAGAAATGTCATGAGAAACTTCATCACATAGACTCTATAAAACACTTTCAGTATCAGAACAACAATAGAAATGCCATGTCTCATGTTACTTATGAAAGGATCCATATTCCACACTATCAAAGAGAGCGTGCAGTAAGCACAAGGGGCACTGAAGGATGTCACAGCATCCTGAAAGCAGTTGTTAAAATGGAGACTGAAATATCTCTCTAGATCACATCAGCAAACCTAGAAAAAGGAAAAGAGCCCAAGCAGGCATAAACGGAGAAGACAGCACACCTTACTTTGCCAAGAGAATGAAATATAAAAAGATACTATTTTGAATGCTGCTGAGCTGTCACAGAACGGTGGAGGTTAAAATCAGTGTTATGCTTGAATGGAACCTTATGATGCTTTATTACAAATGCAAAGGTTACATTATCAAATATGAAAATACAAAAGACTCATTCTGCCCAGATTTTGAGATTTCACACGAAATCTAAATTCTGTCTTAACAAAGTGTATTTTAAGGACCGAGGGAAAGGCCCACTAATGACATAATGAAGTTCTGAAGTGCTATGGCATTCTTACAGACATATCTGAGGCCCGAATCACTGGGAATACCTGCAGCTATTTTAAGTTCTGTGGACCCTAGAGTTTAGTCCCATTTAGCTTTCTCTTCACCCAACCCCCTGCCAACTCTATTTTTGGCCTTTCTGTGTCTTAACTACATAAGCAATGGGATTACCCATTGTGCATGTTTTCCTGTCCCATAATTAACTGGGTTCCAAAAGCAACTTCCAGCTAACCTGAAGTCAGGACTTAGAGAGTTACATGGCCCTGTGGGCCTTCTGTGCATGCCACCTGACCCTGAGCAAATTACTTAACCTCTCAAGAGAGAAGTGAGATTATAAAAGTTATCTGTGAAGAGAGATTGTAAAAGTATTATAAAAGTATTCTACACTGAGTTCTGGTTAAGACTAGTTGCTCAACACATAACTAACTGTACGAAGAATCATCTAGTGTATACAGTGCTATAGCAGTGGAGACAGTATGGTACTGGCATAGAAACAGACACATAAACCAATGGGTCAGAGGGCCCAGATAAATAAATCCACGCATATTTGTTGTTGTTCAGTCATTAAGTTGTGTCCGACTGGACTGCATGGACTGCAGTACGCCAGGCTTCCCTGTCCTTCACTATCTCCCAGGGTTTGCTCAAACTCATGTCCATTGGGTCAGTGATGCCATCCAACCATCTCATCCTTTGTCACCCTCTTCTCCTATGCCCTCAACCTTTCTCAGCATCAGGGTCTTTTCCAATGAGCTGGCTCTACACATCAGACCAATGGCACAGAGGGCCCAGATATAAAAATCCACAGATATATGGTCAACTGATCTTTGACAGAGGTACCAAGAATATACAATGAGAAAAGGATAGTCTCTCTATACATGGTGCTAGGAAAACTGGATATCTATGTGCAGAAGAGTGAAACTGAACCCCATCTTATACCATGCACAAAATTAACTTGAAATGGATTAAAGACTTAAATATAAGACCTGGAACTGTCAAACTCCTAGAAGAAAATGTAGGGAAAAAGCTCAGTCCTGGCAATGCCATTTTGGATATAATACCAAAAGCACAAGCAACAGAAGCAAAAATAAACAAGCAACTATAAAGCTTCTGCGCAGCGAAGGAAACAATTAACAAAACGAAAAGACAAGTTATGGCACAGAAGAAAATACCTGCAAACCATGCATCTGATAAGGGCCTACTATTCTGGATATATACATTTGCTGTACCCAAAATATATATATGGAATTCATGTAACTCAATAGCAGAAAACACAAATAAGCTTATTAAATAATAGACAAAGGAGCTAAGTGGACATTTTCCAAAGATGACATATAAACAGCTAATGAGGGCACATGAAAAGGTGCTCAAACAGCACTAACCAGAGAAACGCAAATTAAAACCACAATGACATACCATCTCACACTGGGTAGAATGGCTACTATCAAAAAGACAAGAGAATAACACACGTTGGTGAGGATGTGGAGAAAACAGAACCCTCGTACACCACTGGCGAGACAGTAAACTGGTGGGACTGGGAAACAGCATGAAGGTTCCTCAAACACTTAAAAACATATAATCTAGCAACCTCACTCTGAGTATATGCTTATAGGAAATAACACCAGGATCCTGAAAAGATACCTGCACTCCCATATTCAATGCGGCATTATCCACAATAACTAAGATACGGAGAACCTCTGTGTTCACTCATGGCGGAATGGACAAAGAAAATACATACATATATGTATGTGTACACACACACACACACGGAATATTACACAGTCTTTTAAAAAGGAAATCCTGCCATTGGCAACAACATAAATGAACCTGGAGGATATTTTTCTAAGTGAAATAAGCCAGACACAAAAAAACAAATACACGGGGGAAAAAACAATTATGATCTCACTTATGTGTGTAATCTTAAAAAGTAATCCACAGGAGAGAGTTGAATGATGGTTGCCATGGCCTGGCAGGTGGGGAAAGTTGCTGGAAGGGTACAAACTTAAAGTTGTAAGACAGGTTAGTTCTGGGAAACTAATGTACAGCTGGTGACTGTAGTCAGTAATACTGTATTGTATACTTGGAATTTGCTAAGAGTAGATCTTAAGTGTTCTCATCACACATCAAAAAAAAAAAGGTGCTCTGTGAGGTGATAGATATGCAGTTATCTTGATTATGGTAATCACTTCACTTTGTAAATGTATACCAAATCATCACACTGTATACCTTACAATATATACAACTTTGTCAGCTACACCTCAGTAAAACTAGTTTTAAAAATTCAAAAGAATCATCTAGTTTAATAAACTTACTTTTACTTTTCCTTTCCATAGTAGACTCTTTTCCTTACCCAACTAAACTCTTAAAAAGCCCACTCATTTTAAAGAGAGAGAAAATAAGATGAAGATTTAGGGACATAGTGTAAGTCAAACGTTGCAAGTGGATAAATAACTCAAGTCTCTTGACTTCAAATCTGGTTATTTTTCAGCATACCTTTTTGTTTCTAAGGTTCTTTTATGGAACCATTTGGAAAATAATTTTTTGGTTTTTAACTTGATAAGAGAAAAAAGCCAGGTTATTCTATTAAGGAATAAATGGGGCCACACACTGTTTCATTCCACATTTATCAGAAAAAAAGACCCTTCCCAAAGCAAATTTATATGATCAGCAATAGGCCATGCTCATTCAATCTTATATTCAATAGTATCTATAGCAATCATTTTAAGATATATCATAGGTATTAACAAAACTAATTAAGCCACAAAGAGTTCATTGAGGTTTTGTTTTTTCTGCTTAAGAAAACAATTGTATAATGATTTTAGAAAGCCTTTGTTTCACCAAATAGTTAATATTTTAGTCATCTAAAAGCTAGCTATGTGAAGTTCTCCCTGTGACCATACTGGCTAAATAAGGGGCTATTACTGTCAGCAGGAGATAGACACTTGATCTTTAGTGACACTAGGCAGAAATCTGTAGCAGTTTTTGCATTCTTGTTATCAAACACACCCAGAAGTTTAGTGAGTTTCTTAATTCTAATATCTTGGAAGACAATTTTGGACACCAGTCTTCCCACACAATGATGAGTCTCACAAGTTTAACTCGTCCTTATTTTTGGTGAGCCATCATTAAAGTACACCATAGTGGCATTTCATTAAGTTACAAACATTCAGAGTTCAAACCCACAAATTGCAGGATAACTATTAGCTTCTTAGGGGTGAGGGGCTGAATTAATCCAGCACCAGTTGCTGGGACTATCACCTGAGATCAGAATCTCTGCTTAGTGATTCCTGAAATATTTACCAGTTTATCACCGCATATAACTAACTTTTAATAATCATGGGGAAAAGTACTTCTCACTATAATACAATTCAGAAACAGTACAGATTCTAGAAGTACACAAGGCCAGATACAGCCAATTTCATATCCTTGACCCTTCAGGAACCAGGATTTCTCACACAGTCACTTATACCTGACTTTCTCTCTCTCCTCTCTTCTCTCTCTCTCTTCTCTCTCTCTCTCTTCTCTCTCTCTCTTCTCCCTCTCTCTTCTCTCTCTTCTCTCCTCTCTCTTTCTCTCTCTCTTCTCTCTCTCTCTTCTCTCTCTTCTCTCTCTCTCTCTCCTCTCTCTCTCTCTCACACACACACACACACACTCACTCACTCACTCACTCACTCACTCCTACTCACACACACATTCTCAGGCTTTTATGTGACAAAGAGATATGACCAATCCAACCATATTCTATTTCAGTTACATTCACTAACCTAGGTCTTACATTTTTAGACATTCTGAAAATGTCAAAACATACTCCAGCACAGTGTAATAGTGCTGTGGAAGCAACAGAAAACCTATTCATTAGTAATTTTTACAGCTCAGAAGTCACAGCTGATAACCAGTATCAAAGTCTTCTTTCAATTAGGAGCAACAGGATAATCCTGTAGAGTGAACACCGCATCTAGAATCAAAAATTAGATTTCAAATCCACTTTCTTGATGAATGAAAGTATATACTGCCTTAAGCACTCACATGTTTTCTTCCTTTCTACCTACATCTTTAGAAATACAACATAATATTGTAGAGGTTATTGAGGTATCTGGGGCTTCCCAAGTAGCTCAGTGGCAAAGAATCTGCCTGCAATGCAGGAGATGCCAGAGGCGTGGGTTCAATCCCTGGGTTGAGAAGATCCCCTGGAGGGAGGAAATGGCAACCCTCTCCAGTATTCTTGCCTGGGGAATCCCATGGACAGAGGAGCCAGGAGGCCACAATCCATAAGGTCGCGAAGAGCCAAACATGACTGAGCAACTAAGCCTGCAAGATTGAGGTATCCATGAACTTGCCTCGTCCAGCCAGCTGCCACAGTAACATTTACCTGCGGTAAACATCACAGCTTAAAGGTATCTGCCATGCTTGCTCCTACAAAAATGAAATATTTTTTTCCACAATTTGTTCATAATTAAGAATAATCCTCTTTTCTTCAGAATTACTATAAAGCCATTATATGTGTGTATCACATATATATATTTTATGTACACACATATATGTATATATATTTTTTTTTGCAGAATAAACACAAATCTTGTTCTTCTAGAATAAGCTGGATGAGTGATGAAGTCATAGTCAGTTCCAGGGACTCAGATGAGGGGTAGAAAGGGAAAGCAAGATGGCTTCTGGCTCTTCCATCAGTTTCTCAAGTTTTTTACATCACGGATGATAGTGTGCTCTCTGTCTTCCACTTGCTTTAAGCAAACCCAGTTAGCGACAATTATGAGATAACCTCAACTTCTTGTTAAAAAAGAACACAGGACAGAAACAGCACAGTGATTTGGTCTCTTAGACATTTAATAAGAGAACAAAATTATATATTGAAGACAAAAAACAGCAGCAGCAGGCACAAACCCCAGACAGGTGCTAAGGAAAATCCTATCAGGGGATTTAAACTCTGGAGAAAAGACTAAACTAAAATTAAGAATAACAAAGTCATCAGTAGATACGTCTTGGCAGATTATTAGCTACGTGTGAAAGCTTAGATAAAATGGGCTTTTAGCAATGTTTTAAATTTCAGATTTAAGAAAAATCCTCTCCTACTAGCCATTCGTTGAACATTGCCATTTATTTCCATTGTTATTCATTGCCATGGAGCCCAATTACTCCTTTATTTTCTTCTTCACATTTAGTCTGCATTAGCACAAATAAAAATCACAAGGATACCATTACCCTTCAACATTTCCCCAATATATAAATCCTAATTTGCATTAAATCCTTGAGGAAACATACACTGTGGTGAATGAAATGTCCTCTGTAAAAAGTAAATAATGAAGTAATTTTTAGCTAAATATATGTACACACAACTTTACAGTTAAACTGATCAAGGTGCTTTTATAACACTAGGTGTATACAATATTCAATATGCTTAGAATAATAGTTATTTGAGAGGAATGTAATCTTTGAGCATGAAAAAGTTTAAGAATATAAAACTTCTATAAATTCACTCAGATCCATTTTGCTATTGACCCACTGATGTAGAAGTTTTATGTACCATAATTAATGGGAAAAATTAATGAATGCTGCTGATACTTAGTGTAGTTCTCAAAAGCTAAAAATCTTTCCCCAAAATCAGTATTTGAAAGCTATCTCTTTAGGGAAAAAAGTCAAAGCTTTAACTGTCAGTATATTTTTCAGTCTAGTATAATAAAGCTTTGAAACAAGGATCTAAGCACAGGAGTGGGGGACCATAATTTTCAAAAATATTAGCCTGAGAAGTAACTTTATAATAAGAGAATGTCTGAATATCTTTAAAATGGGGGAAAAATGTAATTAAAAATGCTGGAATTCTACAAATTGAGCACAGCACTAAAAATGACTCAACAGGGGAAATTTAATGAAAAGATAAACTGAAAGCAAATTGACTGATTAAAACACACACACACACACACTCTGAAGGCAGTCATTCAGGATTATATGTTAGTTGGCTTTGTATTTTCTTTTAAATAGAATAACTTCTTAATGTATAAAACAATAAAGCTCTCAAGCATTCATGAAAAATTCTTATCAAATTTCACTCTAGAGTTAATAATCTGTTAGACTACTAGGCCTAAATAAATCTATTATGTTAAATCAGGAATTAACACATGCTGTTTTCCATAGCAGGAAATATATAAAATTATAAGCTCTTCATGTTTTTGTTATTAGGTTTGGTACCCTTAAAAATAAGTAGTATTCTACATCCAGAGTGCTCTAACGCAATTGTCTTTATATCTTTTAGAATTTATAATTCATCTCAATGCTCAGTCCTTACAGAAAACCACAAAAGGACGTGCAACTGCTACTTACTGTCTTGAACAGTAAAACTGTATTTGTTCTGTTTTTGAGCCCATAGGTTTTGCTTTATGACGTTTTCAGAATGAAGCAAATTTATTCTATTTTCTTTTCACTGTTACACATGATTTCTAAGATCATTAATTTTAACACTAACATCCTGTTACATTCTCATTTGAGTTGTTCTATTTATCTCGAAGGTAGACTTACATATTAACATTACAAAAAATAACTATTTGCATAATACTTTATGATTTTACATCTATTACAAACACATCACAGGGAGCCTGAGGATGCATTCAGTAGCTTGTCATTCACCACTTCAAGACCCTTCAGAACTAAACAAGGGGGAGGGTGACATTTTGCTAATGGCAGAAGTAAAGAAATGAATATAAATAACAA
This sequence comes from Bos javanicus, assembly GCF_032452875.1. Classification (NCBI taxonomy): domain Eukaryota; kingdom Metazoa; phylum Chordata; class Mammalia; order Artiodactyla; family Bovidae; genus Bos; species Bos javanicus. Next base: position 16,627,693 of record NC_083871.1, on the reverse strand, counting down.
ACTTTGAAGTTTTAAAAATGCAAACTAAAATTTTTAAAAATGCAAACAAAAATATGATCCATATGCATAAACAAGATAGTTTCAATTTATAAAACTTGGTGATATTTGTAGAAAGTAAGGTGTTTGGAGATTTATGTATCTTCTATTATGACAGCCATTTAAATTATCTAAAACTGTTCTACAAAATAAAGAAAATTAACACCTTCCTGCTAAATTTTATAAATTATATCATATTAAAACTGTACCTATTTACATAATTCAGCTTTTTCTCAGCCTTGTGAAATAATCTGATTATCACTTATTACTCTAGACTTAACCCTATAAATGCATATTAAGAATGTTTCAGAGGGAGATAATGATCTAACATGTTTAGAAATCATGTTGTTTCATAACTTCTTGGTAAAACAACTACAAAGAAAACTGTTTACAGCTTCTGTATTTTCTTCCATAGCTACCAGTGCAGATAAAAAAATACCGAATGCTGTTATGTCACCTCTAGTCTAAATGCTCATAGCACTTGAAGCTTTTTGTAAACAATATGCCTCTATACTAAATGCCTACCCTGAGCCACTAGCTACCTAACTGAACATTTTTAAATGTAGTTTTAAATGCAGCACAATACCGTCTTAAATACACACACACACACACACACAGGAGTGTGCAGAAAAGGAAGGAGGTGGAAAGCAAGCAATGGAGCACGTTGTTGTTTTTCATTCATGCAGTATAGTGATGTCAGTGTCTGCAGCAGCAGCAGCAGCGGGAGGAGCCTTGACCTGTGGAGGCTAAAATCCACTGAAGTCAGAACCTTGCAGAATTCAAAAGAAACTGAGTAGATAATCGTTTGAAAAAATTGTTCAACTGTTCATAGTATGAATTTTAAATAGCAAAGTAAACACAAAAGATTAGCTCTATAGTTTTAACTTGAGTAGAGAGGAGTAAGGCGGGATGTGGAGAAGTGACATAAACGTAATATCATCAGCGAACTGGGGGCAGAAGAGCCTACATTCAAAATCACTTCAATGTAAGAAACTGACAAACCACTTGATGTTAAAACCAACAGAAAGGCCTCCTCTAGTCCCTGTACAAGCTCTCTGATGATGCAAATCTGTCTCCTGCACAACTAGACTCAGAGAAGCGTTTTCATCATGATTGTGTTAAAATTGCATTAAACTCAGATGTGCCGTACTACAACAAAGAGGACAGTTTAAGTCTGGTCACAAATTTTATTAAAACTACTTGATGATGGACCTTGTAATTCCTAATCAATTAAGACTTTTGAAAGATGCAGAAAAAGCAAGTTGTACTACAATCTATTGTAAGATGTTAGTGGTTATCAGCAAAAGGGGAGGAGGTAGTAGATGGCCATCATACTGTTGCAGCAATTGCTCAAACTACTCTTACTATGCCCACAAAACCCTCTGGACAGAATCTTTCTGCAGTGCTTATTTTATGGCTCTCATATTAGTCCTTAAAAGAAAGTCCCAAAACCCAATGGACATACTGTTGAAGCTAAATCACTCAAAAATGTACGTAACTGCTGCCGTCTTTTCTTTCTGTTACCTTTCCTTTCATACAGTTCTAGAAAATGAGCAAGGGAGTCGCATATGGCATTAATCTGTTAGAAAATGGTGGCCTTTTCTGTAAAATACAGCCAAAGATGTGTGTTCAGTTGTGGTCATTATTAGGGCGATCACGTTGTTTTCATTCATTCATTCAGGATTTGCTGGAGGATGTCAGTTTCTGCAGCTGGCTTGACCTGGGGGAGGAGTAGGGGAGCAAATTCCTTCTGGTGCATACAGATTACAGGATGTGTTTCTTGGTGCTCCTGTACACATACCACTGCACTACATCCTACCCTGCCTTCACCATCAAGTGGTCTGAAAACAAGGGCCTTAGCAACATGCAAATTACAGGTCCGAAACACTAAAACAAAAACACCCAAACTGCAGTCTATCTTACTAACACAATCACTTTCTCCAAGTCTAAGACCCTCATTGAGAAAACACCATGAAAAAAATTCCACATACCATATAAAACACCATACAGAGCTCCACAATGTTTTCCTCCCAAGCAGAGATTTTTCCACTCTGTTACCGGTATGATAGGGTCTCTCCACAATGCAGAAGCAGCAGCAGCAGCAGCATCTGTAACCCTAACCCGGTATCTAATCACATGAGCTACTACTCCTCTCTTCCTTATGAGCTTTACATCCCTGTTTTGGCTTATCTCCCTCTTCTCCCCCAGGACTCAACTAGATCATGCACTATGTCCCTAGAGATAAACCAAACCACACCAGAACACAAAACATTAAGGGAAGCCGACAGCATCCACCAGGTCTCCATTGCCTTTGACAACTAACAGAAAAGAAACTCGAGATCCTTTAATAGCTGAACTGAACTGTTAAGTGTACTTACAAATGGAAGAAAAAAAGTAAGCACACTCCACAAATAGGTCCTCAGAAATTTACCATGCAAGTCTTGAGTTGGGCATAAACTGTTTTCAGTGCAGTACCGCCCAGATGCATATGACTATATAAAGTAGAGAAAAGGAGACCAAAAAAAAAAAAAACACCAAACACTATACACTTCAATTGCACATCCAAAACTGTCCCCTCTACACACCCAACAGGATATCCTTACATCATAACTAGTGCCTCCACCCCTCCAAAAAAGAAAAAAATTACCCCGGTAGGCATAGACACATTATGGGAACTTTGTAGGAAAGCACAAAGAGGCTGTAGAGATTACAACCACCACCTTATCTGCTGCCGGAGTTGGTGTGCGTGTTTTTTTAAAGTGTTTCACCCAGCTCCTCCTTCCCCCACTACAAACAGCAAACACAGGAGTGAGCTAATCAGCTCTTAAACTGAAAAACCTTTCGATGCAGGCGTGTGATGGTAGATAAAAGCTGAAGGGGAGGCAGAAGGGTCAAATAAAAGTTGCTCTGCAGTCCGCTCCTCCAAGCCCCGCAGCGACCGCAGAGGGGTGAGGTTCCCAAAGCCACTTTCACACCTTCGATAATGCACTAGCAAAGAGAAGCCCGGAGAGGCTGAAGTTTCCACGGAGGGCACCGTCGGGGAAGGGAGACGTAGCCCGGGAGGACGGAAGGGTTGGGCTCGCTACCTCTGCAGACGGGCGAGCCGGGGCTCCGTCGCTCAGGTGAGTTGCTCCTCCGGTGGCTCTCGGGGGACCGTCTCGGGCGGCCCTTGGCCCGCGGCGCCTGCTCGGTTGGGGCCGCGGCTGGCGGCGGCGTCGGGCTGGGCGGGCTGGGGCCGCGGGCCGCGCCGGGCCCCGGGAGGCTGCCCAGCGAGGCGGCGGCGGCGGCGGCGGGCGGGCGCGTGGGACTGTGCTGGCTGCCCCGCAGGAGTTGGTAGGGCACCGTGGCGCGGATGGGCTGCAGCAGCCGGCCGGCTCCCGCAGCTGGGGCGCAGCCCACACCGCCGCCACCGCCGCCGCCTGCACCGTTCCCGCTGCCGGCGGCGGGGGCGGCGGGCGGGGAACCCGCGGCGCTGCGCCGCATCCTCTGCGGCGGGGGATGAGGGGTCTGAGAGGAACTGGAAGAGGAGGCGGCAGTGGACATGGTGGCTCCGCGGGCCCGGGACGACGCCGGCCGACACCGAGGCGCGGAGCGGGAGGCGCGCGAGCGTGTGGGAGCCGGCGCGATAGTGCGTGCGAGTGTGTAAGGGGGAGGGGCGGGGGTATCGGGGAGGGGGAGGAGTCTCCCGGCTCCCCCTTCCCAACGCGCACCCCCGCCGCCTCGGCGAAGGGGGAGGGGAAAGCTGCGAAAACAAACGTCCAACGGCCCCAACCGCCCGGCCGGGCTCGCTGTGGCGGTCACGGCCGGGGCCGCAAGGAGCCCGAAGCCGCCGCCGCCGCCCCGGGCATCGCGCTGACAGGGGAGAGGGGCAACCGGCCGGATCACGCCGACTCGCGGGGCTGCACGCGCGGGAGAGGCCGGTAGCTGCAAAGAGGGCTTGGACCCCTGCTTTTGGGGACCAGGGTAGGGGGAAAAGGGCCTCGAGGTGCCCGGCTCTCCGCGGAGCCGCGCCACCGCAAACGCCGCCGCCGCCGCCGCTTCTGCCCTCTCCTCACTCCAAAAGGCAACTAACCCCTAAGCTGTACCCCGCCCCCGGCACCGCCTCCCGGCGCTCGGGACCGGCAGCTGCCGCAACGAGCATTCCCATTGGCTCCGTCCTTCTCCACCAACGCTGTAGTGATTGGTTTCAGGATAGGAGTGAGAAGAGTATCTGCCAATGAAAGTGGGTGTCCTACTCTGGAGGCGGGATATGAAGGGGTGGAAGAGGGAGGAGGGGGCTGTGCGCGCAAGGAGGGGCGTGAGAGTTGACAGCCTTTGAGGTGAGAGGGGGACTTTGATTGGGCTGCTTTGGGAGAGTGGGTCCGTACGTGTCCTGCCCCAACACCCACAGACACGCGTACACCCGAGGAAGCAGGTTACGAGGGCTCCACCCTCCAGGGCCGATTGTACAATATGAGACAGAGGGTACATCAGGCAAATTTGACTTTACAAGTACACCTGTTCTGATAGTGGGATGTTTTTAGAATCCATCCCTTTCTCTCTAACTTTAGTAATCTGAGGTTTTGCAGCGAGCAGACTAATCGAAAGAACTTCAGGGCATCAGAAGCAATGTGTGGGAGTTGGATTAAACACTGAGTGGATACTTTTACAGTTAACCTATGGAGTGAAAAGAGTCAAATCTTCTGTTCCAAGATAATAACTTGGAATTGCAAGAGTCAACAAGGAGTTGTACATCATTACACCATCAGTTAAATACATTAATGGAGGGTACGCTGTTGTCTTTCCCAGAAGCAGATGCCCTCTTGGGAGAAGTACCAGACTTGATGTAACAATACACTGTGGTAAATTTCGTTTTTATTCTGCAGTGAAACTGAAGGGATACAAAGATTTTAGATGACTACCAGGAACCTAAGTTTACCCCTAAATTGTTCCTGCTTAAACCTTAAGGAACAATTGATTGATGGGTCTAATCAGATAACCTCCCTTAGTTTCCATGAGATAAGAAAAGCATAACTGGGGGGTCAGATTGATCTACTCTTGGTGTCTGCCCACAGTGACACGCTTCCTCTGATTTTCGGCACTAAATGCAGAGATCGGTTTCACTTAGAGGGGCCATCCTTCTCAGCTTCCTTGTGTCCTCAGAAAAGAAAGTATACCCGGTTCTGTAAAAAGTGGATGAAACCCACTTTTTCTGTAAAAATGCAAGAATTGCACCCATTAAGACTGCTGATAGTTCCTCACTTTATCACATACTAGAATAATAGTGAACAGTTATTGAACATTTCATGTGTCGGTCATTGTTCTAAGACTGTTGTATGTGTTAACGCCTTCAATCCTTCTATAATCCACAACGTAGATACTATTATTATCACCACTGTGTTCATATATGTTTGCTTTCCAGAATAATATATTAATTATGAATACAGTAAAATTTTTACTCGTTAAAATTTGGTATAATTGACCTATTGTAGTATTTTTTTCCATCTAAAATAAAAGATTTCCTCATTCATTAGGAAATTGAATTCCTTCATGAGGAAAAAGAATGATAAATGGCTTCTTTCTGATGACTTTTTTGGAATATCAAGAACAAAAATTGACAGATTAAAATGAATAAAGTTTTTTAAAAATTGCTGGAAAATATCCAAGTTGTTGATTTGATTACAGCATGGTTTCATTATAGAAATGTTATCTCTGGAAACAAACTCAATGCTTTAGATTACAATAATTCTAAATTTATACCAAGCCACAGCCATAACGATCAATACTTCAGTTCAGTCTCTCAGTCGTGTCCAACTCTTTGAGACCCCATGAACTGCGGCACGCCAGGCTTCCCTGTCCATCACCAACTCCCAGAGCTTACTCAAACTCGTGGCCATAGAGTCAATGATGCTATCCAACCATCTCATCCTCTGTCATCCCCTTCTCCTTATGCCCTCAACCTTTCCCAGCATCAGGGTCTTTTCCAATCAATACTTGATTTGGATCTAAAACAACATACCTTTTAAAGGCTTTCTGTATTTGTTCAAAACTATCATACCAAGTTAAATATCCAAAACAAATCTAAATGACACACAAAGAGAACTAGTATGATCTTAAAATACTATTTTTAGTTGCTGGTAAGTCATCAAGTCATCATGACCTATTTAGATGTTCAGTCACCTCTTTACTAAAGATAGCTTGGTCATCTCTTAAACCTTTGTTCTCATGAAATAAATATGGATCTCTATGTGTTAAGAATCGAGTCTCTAAACAAATGAAAGCTGGGCTAAAATAAACTAAACCCAGCATCTGCTTTCAAATGTCCACATGTTGAGGTCTTAATAGCATTTTCTTCTTAGTGAGGATGGGAGTGGGCTCCAAGGGTATAAATTTAAGTTTTAGGAAAACATACTCCCCAGTAAATTGGAAACCCCTTAGAAGGAAGTGTGAATTTCTAGGCTAGAAGAGCATTGTTGTTATCAGACTGTGCTAGGTATGGAATCATACACCCAGTATGGATTATCTCTGTTTGTTGAATATAAGTGTAACAATCCCTGTAAATTCTGTAAATGTTAATATTGATAATAACCTCTTTTTTTGTGTTGTCCTGCCTGGAAGAAGACACCACTGAAAGCACAATCAGGTGGCAGAGGAAACATCTTTGTCCTCAGTAACCTGTGTCTTAGTTATTCGTGGAACAGGTCTCACCATTAGCTTATCTGAGGTAGAACTCTGGTACACTTACTTCTTGATTCATATATGGTAATGGGCTGCAATACCCATTAGGTTACATTAAAACTTGGAATCATTGGCTGTGTCTGATTAATATGCAGTACCGTGTGAAAAGAGAACGAGATAACCATCGGGCCTACAGAGCTACCAGAACCCCCCTCTTCTAGTTTCGTCCACGTTTGCCAGGCTGTGCATCCAAGGCCCAACCAAATGTAAGAGGCAGTCCAAGCTGTCAGCGTTAGAAATGAGGTCATGGCTGAGAGAAAACACTAAACAGATCTGCACTGATGTTCAGCTTAAGCTGATTAAACTCTCTTGTAGGTGGATTCTTTATAGCAACAACAAAAAGAGCCTTGCCTGAATATTTGTCCCTGGCAGATGCTTACAGTAAAACTCCTTACTGCTTGTGACAGCCTACGTGTGCCTTTGCATTAGGTGCTCTCTCTGCCTGAGGAGTTCTTGCCCCAGTTACCCACATGGCTTGCTCCCTCAGTTCCCCCAGGTCTCTACTCAGATGTCATCCCCTTCACAATGAAAGCTTTTCTGAAAACTCTTTTGAAAATTGCAAGCACCCCGAGATGGTCCCTACTCTCTGTCATACTTTTCTTTCCCAGATTACCATCCACACATTGTATATTGTAATTATTTTTTATTCTGTCCGTGCAGAATACACCATGAAGGCAAGACTTTTTATCAGTTTTATTATTGCTGAATCTCCATAGTAGTGCTTGGTACCCGGTAGACAATATTTGCTCAATGTTTTTAAAAGGGTAGCAAATTTTAATCAGTGCTTGTTCCAAAGACTAAATTGCACCTTTCATCAGAAAACAAAATTGACAATAACAAGTGTATGTGTATCACTGTTGTAGAGGCATAGCCACAAGGTAGAAAAATGTTCCATGTGGCTTCTGTAAACTATACAGATACTCACATTGGGGCCAGCATTCAAAAGGAAAGCGTATCTTGTATTGTGATCGTTATAAAGGCAGAGTAAAAAATACTAGTCCTCGTGGCTCTTGTAGGCTCATCTGATGTTGAAAGTGGAGAATGAAATTGATAATGGAGAAAAGGCAGTTGAAATCTGTAGAAAAAAATAACCAACTGAAATTGACAGAGGCCAGTTGAGGAGCATCAGTTAGAGAATGACATCTGCTGATATGTAATTAGTTCTATCTCTCTATTGGGAGCAGTTATTCTCAAGAGGCCTGTGTGAGGGAACCGAAAAATACATACATTTAAGCAGAAAGGAACATTTCATGAAAATAATAATCATCTTACTTTGTTTCTTCCCCCCAGCCCCAGCTTTATTGAGATGTAATTGACATAAGGAGAAGGAAATGGCAACCCACTCCAGTGTTCTTGCCTGGAGAATTCCAGGGGCGGGGGATCCTGGTGGGCTGCCATCTCTGGGGTCTCACAGAGTCGGACACGACTGAAGCGACTTAGCAGTAGCAGCAGCAGAAGTAATTGACATAAAACATTGTGTAAGTTTAAGGTATGTAATGATTTGCTACTTAGTGGAAAATAACATCATAAGGTTAGTTAACACATCCATCACCTCACATAGTTACAAAATTTTTTATGATGAGAACTTTTAAAATCTATTCTCTTAGCAACTTTTAAATATTCAATTTAGTATTGTTAAAAAATAACCTCTATACCTCACATTATATCCCCAGAATGTATTCATCTTATACCTAGAAGTTTGTACCTTTGACCATCTTCACCCATTGCCCTCCAGCCCCTGTTCCTGTTCTCTATTTATACAAGTTTGGATTTTTTTTTCTAGATTCCACATATAAGTGAGATCATATAGTGTTTGTCTTTCTCCATCTGACTGACTTCTCTTGTAACGCCTTCAAGGTTCATCTGTGTGGACACAAATGGCAGAATTTCATTCTTTTTATGACTGAGTAATACTCCTTTGTGTATATATGTCACATTTGTTATCCGTTCATTCATTAATGGACACTGAGGTTGTTTTCATATCTTGGCTGCTGTAAATAGTGCAAACATGGAAGTACACATATCTCTTGGAGAGATTGATTTCATTTCCTTCAGCTATGTACCCAGAAGTAGGATTGCTGGATCATATGGTAGTTCTATTTTTAAGTTTTTTAGTAACTTGTAATGTTTTATAACTTGTAATGTTTTAAGTAGTGGCTGCATCAATTTACAGTCCCACCAACAGTGCACAAGGGTTCCTAAGTCTTTATATCCTCCACAGTACTTATTCGGAGAAGGCAATGGCACCCCACTCCAGTACTCTTGCCTGGAAAATCCCATGGACGGAGGAGCCTGGTAGGCTGCAGTCCATGGGGTCGCTAAGAGTCGGACACGACTGAGCGACTTCACTTTTACTTCTCGCTTTCATGCATTGGAGAAGGAAATGGCAACCCACTCCAGTGTTCTTGCCTGGAGAATCCCAGGGACAGGGGAGCCTGGTGGGCTGCCGTCTATGGGGTCGCACAGAGTCGGACACGACTGAAGCGACTTAGCAGCAGCAGCAGCAGTACTTATTATTTCTTGTCTTTTTCATAATACCCACTTTAACAGTGAGGAGGTAGCTCAGTGTGGTTGTAATTTGCATTTCTCTGATGAGTGATGTTGAACACCTTTTCATGTACCTGTTGACCATTTGAATATCTTCTTCAGAAAAAAATCTCTGCCCAGATCCTTTGCCCATTTTTAAGTGGATTGTTCGTTGTGTTTTTCTTTCTTTCTTTGCTTTCATATGAGTTGCTTGTATATTTGCGGTATTAACTCCCATTGAAATATGTTATTTGCAAATATTTCTCCCGTGATCTAGGTTGACTTTTCATTTTGTTGATTGTGTCTTGTGCTGTGTAGAACGCCTTCTAGTTTGATGTAGTTTCACTGGTTTATTCTGTTTTTGTTGTGGTGCTTTGAGTGTCATATCCATAAAATCCTTGCTAAGACTAATGTCAAGGGATTTTCCCTTATGCTTTGGATTTTAAAAGTTCAGAAGAAGCAATAAAAGTCAGGGATATTTTCTTTTTTAACTGGTAAATATCAAAAGAGTAAAGGATGCAACTATTATTACCTGGATAGAAAATAGTGAGGAGGACCACCAGTTTTTCAGCTTTCATCTTCAAAGCAATTCCTGTCCCCAACTATGATGCCAGGCGCACATCCCCTAAGCTGGTATACGTAAGTAGGATTTTATCATTTAACTAAGAGATTATATTCTACAAACCCAGCACATTCAGAGGCTAAATAGATTTTGGGACCAGGAAACTGGAAATATTCTCTCTTTGCTGTGACATTTCATTTGTTTTAGTTCCAAACACAGTGTCAACAATATATGAGAGCAATTGTGATCCTATGAAAAGACTGTACTTGATTATCACAGTACTATTTTTTCAATGAGAGTTTAGAGTAATTAAAATTTGCCATTGATTAATTTCCTCCTATGTGGCTGAAGCTTACTTTTTACCACATAAGTGTGTTGAATGACTGTTGTTAAAGGGCCATCAATTCATCAGCAGAGAAATTTTTTTAATTATTAAATGTTTGTAATGCATAAGTTCCAGTGGCCTCCCCAATATCCTGTTGAAAAGGTTCATATTAATATATTTAATAAGCCTGTATGAGGATTTAATAGCAATACTACTAGCATCAGGCCTTAGTAACTCCTCATCAAGTTACTTATTAAATACCTTCAAAGTAAGACACTGTTGTTTTAAATACCTTCAAAGTAAGACACTGTTGTATACTCTGTAAGGGCTGCACCTGTTCTCACACTTTGGTAAATTGAAATCCATCAGAGGCAAAATGGAGAAGGCAATGGCACCCCACTCCAGTACTCTTGCCTGGAAAATCCCATGGATGGAGGGGCCTGGTGGGCTGCAGGCCATGGGGTTGCTAAGAGTCGGACACGACTGGGCGACTTCACTTTCACTTCTCACTTTCATGCATTGGAGAAGGAAATGGCAACCCACTCCAGTGTTCTTGCCTGGAGAATCCCAGGGATGGGGGAGCTTGGTGGGCTTCCATCTATGGGGTCGCATAGGGTCGGACACGACTGAAGCGACTTAGCAGCAGCAGCAGCAGCAGCAGCAGAGGCAAAAAGATATTTCTACAAATAAAGGAGAAACCATGTCTAAACTAGCATGGCTTCCATAGGAGCTATGCAGATAAAGCAAATAGAAGTAATGGGAGGGAAAGATCACTTTTGAGGAACGGCTTCAGGAAAGAGTGTGAAGAAGTCTTGTCACCAGGAAAACAGAGGATGTGTTAGGAGATGATCGAGCAGCCTGCCTCGACTGATTGAAGATAAGGCTTGGTCTGTTGATGACATGTCATGACATGTCATGGAGGTTGCACTTTATTGAGTTTGCAAGAGGAACTGTTGAAGATTCTTAAATTGGGGGGGGGGGGACATGAAAGAGGCTGGGCTTTATGAAGATTAATGCAAAAAGAGTCTACAACTTGGATGGAGACTGCAAACTGGAAGATGATAGTAGACTTTGAGAAGAGTCTGTGGAAGTTTAGGTAACAAGAGTTAGGGGAGTGAGAGGGGACATGCAGAGGGGGAAAAGGTGCAAGTGATACTCCTTCTCAGCTGATGGACCTTGAAAGTAGGAGGTCAGACAGCTCTGAAGTTTCAGGCTTGGATGCCTAAGAGGATAGTTGTGGCTTTAATAGGAACAGGGAGCCAAGGGAAGGAGTAGGGTTGGGAAAAAATAATGAGTTCAGTTACAAATAAGGGAACCAGAGGACATTCATGGGGAGACAGTTTTTCCCTTTGTATTATTGAGATATAATTGACATACAGCACTGTATAAGTTTAAGGGTTACGGCATCAAGACTTGACTTGCCTATGTTATGAAGTGATTACAGTAACTAGTTTAGCTAACATTCATCATCTCATATCGATACAAGGGGTGGGGGGGAGAATATTTTAGAGTTCTTAAAGACAGTTTTTAAATGATAGTTGAGAAGAGCAGAGGTTTGGTTTGGGGTCTGGGAGAGGTTATCCATGCACATTTTGTAGTTGAAGCCATGGACACAAATGAAGTTGGCAAGGGAACAAAGTATAGCAGTAAAGAAAAAGAGGATTAAGGACAAAATGTGGGGAGATTATGCATTAGTGGAGGAGGATATGTAAACAAACAAACCAAAGACAGCAAAACTAGGAAGCACTTCTTAATTAGAGTTCGGGGTCTCGGAGGATGTTTGGTAGATGCCTCTGGGGATCTGGGAGCTCACAACCCCTTCTCTAAGAATTAGTCCTCCCCCAACACAGAGAGGGCTTAGGCCTGACGGCTGTGTTTGTACACAGTGACCTTGTTCTTCTGACCATGGCTGGCTTGACCTGAGTTCGATAACTGACCAAACCTGGACCAATCAAATTTTCTCCCCTGGAAATTTGGAATTAAGAAATACAGTGTTATTCTATTAAGGGCATGAACTGAGTGATCCTATTAAGGGCATGAACTGGGTGATCACAGAGACTTGTGCATGGGGTGGCCATCTTCTTTCACAGAAATGGAGAAGCGGAAGAAACCTGACTTCTGAAAGAAAAGAATGAAGTGACTTTCAGAAAATAGAAATGAGAACAGGTGACCTGAGAGAGAGAGACTGGGAGTATGTTTATTTTCCCATAATGACTTGTTCAATGTTCTAAAACCATCCCCACACCTGCCTACCCCTAATACAATTCCAGTATACTCCTACCATCAAATCTACAAATCCTTTGGCACTTGGACCAGACCTTCCTTTCTGTTAAAAGTGGTATTTTCTCCTCTCCTATCAAAACCCATTCCTCTACTTGTGATTTAAATCCCTTCCCCTCTTTCCTTCTTAGGGGCTTCGTTTCTTCAGTAATTCCCCTTCCTCTTGTAAATCATCAGATTCTTGATTATCCTGAACATGTATGCATCTGTGCTCAGTTGTGTCCAGCTCTTTGCAACCTCATGACTACAGCCCGCCAGGCTGCTCTGTCCATGAAATTTTCCAGGCAAGAATATTGGAGTGGGTTGCCATTTCACTCCATCCACTATGTATGAATATGCTCTATCCCAACATTAAAAAAAAAAAAAGATTCTTATGCTGTCCCTCTCCATCTATAGTACTAATTCTCTGATTCCTTCACAATAACCGTTCTTGAGAAAGATGTCGGCAAGTTAACTCGGATTTGCTCTTAAATCTACTCGACTCAGACTTTCACTCCGGCCATGCCAGTGGAAACTGCTAATCAGTGTTGTCAGCAGCCTCCTTAATGCCAGGCCCAGTGGGTGTTCCTTGAACCTTAGCCTCCTACTCCAACTTTTAGCAGTTTTCAACACTGTTGGTCAGGTTCAACTTCTTTTTTAAAAAATTGCTTCTGTCGGCTGATCTGTCTCCTACTTCTCTAACCACTGCTGTTAGTGACCTTCAGGGATTTTTCCTCCTCTGTGTGTGTGTGTGAAGTCGCTCAGTCGTGTCCGACTCTTTTCGAGCCCGTGGACTATAGCGCACCAGGCTCCTCTGTCCATGGGATTCTTCAGGCAAGAATACTGGAGTGGGTTGCCATTTCCTTCTCCAGGGAATCTTCCCAACCCAGGGATTGAACCCAGGTCTCCCACATTGCAGGCAGATGCTTTAACCTCTGAGCCACCAGGGAAGATTTCCTCCTCTAGTGGCCTCTAGAAACTGGGATCCATTCTCTGCTTTCTTCTCTATGAACTCACCTCCTTGGTAATCTATGTCCTTCCCATAGCTTTAAATGCTATAAAATGGTAACAAACTCCCAAATTTATCTCCACAGTGTAGACACTTCCTCCAAATTCTGTTTCCAGGTACTCATTTGCCTATATGACATGTCAAGTCTCCATGAATATATGAAATTAAAGTATCTGAAATAGAACTAAAACTCTAAATTTCTGTATCCCTTTCCTCCCCTCCCTATCTTCATTTTTTCTCCACTTCAGTACATGGTATCACCATCCACTCAGTTACTCTAAGCAAGACTACCCAGGCAACATTCTTGATTTTGTTTTTTTTCCACTCTCCTTCCCCAACTCTAACCCATCAGCTGGTCCTTTTATTTGCTCCTCATGAACAGACACCTAATCCATCCAGGTCTATCCATCTCCTCTGCTACCACCTTAATCCAAACTGCCATCATCTCTTGCCTGAGTTATCGTTGTAGCTGCCAACTGGTCTACCTTCTACCCTTGCCACCTTTCATCTGTTTTCTGCTAATTAGTCAGGGTAAGCTTGGAACTACATTGGACCCTCTTATTTCCTACTTAAATCTGTTTGATGTCTTCCAATTACTTTGCACTGAGATCCAAATTCCTTTAAATAGCTTTAAAGGTCTGCTTCCTTCTCCAACCTCACCTTGCTCTATTCTCCCCCCACCCTTCAGATTCCAGCCACAGTGGCCTTCTTTCATTTCCCCTGAAACACCCCTGCAGGACCTTCACACGTGTATCCTCAGCCTAAAACACTCCTTCCATAATCCGGCTTCTCAGCTTCCCTGACTGGCTCCCTCACAGTCTTCAGATCTGTTTAACTGCCATGTCTGTAGAGTGTCCTTTCTGAGGAGTACGAGTAATAACCTATAATAATGTATCACAAGGTCAGTTTGTTTCATCTGTAGAGCTCATTACACAGTGTAAATACATATTTGTTTACCTGTTGATATAAGCCTTCCCTGCTGCTGCTGCTAAGTCACTTCAGTTGTGTCTGACTCTGTGCGACCCCATAGATGGCAGCCCACCAGGCTCCCCTGTCCCTGGGATTCTCCAGGCAAGAACACTGGAGTGGATTGCCATGTCCTTCTCCAAGGCATGAAAGTGAAAAGTGAGAGTGAAGTCACTCAATCATGTCTGACTCTTAGCAACCCCATGGACTGCAGCCCACCAGGCTCCTCCGTCCATGGGATTTTCCAGGCAAGAGTTCTGGAGTGGGTTGCCATTGCCTTCTCCACTAGATTGTAAAGTGTCTAAAGGCAGAGACCTTGTCTCTTCTATTCACTACTTGGTCACTTGACACAGTGCCTAGAATACAGCAGGTGCCCAAGAATTTGTTAAAACTTTATTGCTTACTGATAGGTTCCCTGGAGGAGGACATGGCAGTCCACTCCAGTGTTCTTGCCTGGAGAATCCCATGGACAGAGGAGCCTATAGTCCATGGGTTTACATCCATGTAGACTGTAGGAGGGCTACATATAGTCCATGGAGTCACAAAGAGTCAGACATGACTGAAGCGACTTAGCATGCATGATAGGTTTCTGGTTCCTAATTCTAAGCTTGGTGCAGTGATATTACACTTTCTGTAAGAGTTTCTGTGGTCTTAAATTACCCTTCCCCTTATTGTTTCAATTATTTGAATAAGATTCTGTCCTTACAATTCCATGATCACTAGTTGATTAGTGTTTTTTTGAAGGATGCGGTGATCAGCAATGTCAAAAGCTGTTAGACGGAGAAGAATGTTAGGGGCTAAGGAAAATCATTGGATCTCATCACTGGTAATCTTCACACCAGCAGTGTCCATAAAATGTGGCTCTGCAGGAGCCAGGGTACAGTTGGGTTGATGAGAATGGTGAGAAAATGAATGCAACTAATATAGAGTTCTCTTTCTGAGAAATTTGACAATAAACATAAGGTATGAAGTAAAATGAGATCTTGAGGTTCAGTGGAGTCCAAACAAGTATAAAAAGCTTTAGTTTAAAAAGAATAGGGAAGAAACATCTATTGATGGGCTAATGGAAGCCAAAAGAGAAAAAGTTTGAATGAGGAAGATTAAGAGATTTAGTTTCTATGAGGCAGTAGAGGATTTGATCAACAGCACAAGTCTGACAAAAATAGAATAGTGTTTTCCCTTCCATTACAGGATGAAGGGAAGATAAGAGAGTGAAGGGAAAGAAAAATTTTATTTAGCAAAAAGGAGGTTGAACATGGCCATTCGAGGAGGTACCAATGTCTTCTACAACTGCTTGTCAAGGGGAGTCTCTGGGAAGACTTTTCCAGACTACACTTCTATCCCTTTGCTCCATCACCTCTCTCCCCAAGATGGTTGATGCTGTCTACCACCACTGCAGTGGGGACTCACTGCCGAGGGCCACAGCGGTTGGTGGGGACGTGCCTTATCTCTTAGGTGGGGTAGAACAGAAAAAAGCCTACAGTCACTGAGGAGTGGGGTAGGCAAAAGGGAATATTGGGGTCTGAAGAGTTCTAACATCATCAGGAATACAACAAGGGCACAGCTATTTTTCAAACATATAGCTCATGAGGCATTCTTGGGACCTTCCTGAAAAACAGATTTCAGCCTTGTACCCTGTAGAGTCTAAATTTGGCAGGTCTGGGAGCAGGAGGGGTAGAAGTGGATAGTTTTTTACAAGTTCCCTGAGTGATGTATATGATTAGGCAAATTTGGGGAACTGTTGATTAGAAATGAATAAAAGTTCCCCAAATTTAATCACAGGCCCTAAATATTAGTGTTTAGCAAAATATAATTCAAACAAAAATAGATAACTGACATCAATTTATGGAAATTACTCAAATAAAACAGTTTTCAAAGGATAGGTATCTAATTCTATGGTTCTGAATAAGCTACAGCAGTACTTAAATATAAGAGTAGTTTATGGTTATTTCTTTATTATGGAGAATTTCACTGAGGAAAAGGTAAATGGAATAAACCAGCTAACAGTGATTACTCATAATACAGTAACAAGTCAGGTATTTTAAAGCCTGTTCTGCTTCTAGTTTGCTTAGCTCCCAAATTAATAAGCTAAACATAATAAAAATCTAAGAATGTAACTTGATCTTACCCATTCCTAGCATTCTTAAAGGAGATCTTTAGCCCGACAGCAGTAGAGCCATTAAGAGCAGATTCAGATCTGCTTAAAATATTTTTTCCATTCCCTCCCAGAAGGGGTGATTTGTATTGATATACAACATTTGAGCCCCAGACCACTTTCAGGGACCACAGGGCCTCACTAATTTGTACCAGTTTTCCTCTCTCCTAGTTGACTCTGACCATCAGGTATAAATTAGTGCTAAATCAATATTAGCTGATACTTCCCCAGGTGTGGGAAGTGTGGAAACTGGATCACATGAGCAAACACAGCCCTTCTTGGCTACATTTAAAATAAGATGGTTATTATTACACTGCATGGGGAAAAGGCTTTTTAAAAAACAAATCTCATGCCACCTTAATTTGCATTAACTCGATAGACTGCCATCAATAGTCAGAATCAATTTTCAGCTGTTAGTCTCCCTGTCACCCCTCACACTTCCTTCATTCATTCAGAGAGGCTTCTCCTGCCCTGTATTCCCACCTCAGCCACGTCACGTGGCCCACACTGGTCTTCCCTCCTAGTACTACTTACTCAGGGTTCAATGGAGAAGCCGACGGGGACTTAGGTTACATACCTGCTCTAATCGCTCGCCTTGGGTGGAGCAGTGTCCTACATAAACTTCAGTTTTGCCACAGCACCATTACTCAATAAGGTATTTATACAAATGTCACTTAATCACATGAAAATAAACAAGGCACTTAAATTTGTTGCTGAGAAAGAAGCTTTAGGCTTTAGCTGCCCCCTTTCCTTACTCAAGGGCCAATCTCACCTCACTTATTCTTGCAAAACTTTTAAGGAGTTTTCCTTGAAGAAAATCTAAGAAAAACCAGTCTGAGTAGAGAACTGTGAGTCAGATCTAAGCTACCCTTACCTTTGAAAGAATTAGTTCCTTTGTTTTAATTATCAATAATAAGACATCTTGTAATTTCTCTCAATATTTCCCAGTCATAGCTATTCATAGTGGAGCTGGGCATTCAACAAACTCATAAATATCAAAAATATATATGTTCAGTATTCAGCTAGAGATGAAAACCAAAACAAATATTCAGCATTCCAAAGAAATGGTGTGATTCTCCATGGTTTTTTCTTTTCTAGAAATTTCATAGTATTTTTAAAGACCTTTCGTAAGTAGGACCTTTTTATATGCAATCCTTGTGTGAAGTAGTTATATGACTTCCATTTTACAAACGGGGAAATTGAGGCTTGAAGCCTTGGCTGGGGTCACAGCTCATGAGAGATTCAGAACTAGAAATCAGCTCTCCTGACTGCAGGCCCAGTGTTCTTTCCTCTGAATAAAAACTGCCTGTATAGAAAGAGAGTCAGGGATATGTTGAGTAAATAACAGAGAAGCATGGATCTTTTCCACCCCTGGTCTTTGAAGGACCTATCAGCTGATCGTGTATGTGAGAGCGGACACTTCCTGCCTAAGAGATTGATTACCTAATTGCCAAGCAACCTGATGATGCACCCTGATAGGAGAAGGGCTGTCTACAAGGTCCTAATTTGCTTTAAACACCCCGAGTTCCTGATAGGAAGACAGGGTGTGGTAATTATATATCTTACTTTTGGCTTATCTTCTCCGTATCCTCACCCTCACAGATGTCTTTCAAACATTGGTAATTACAGCTTTCACAGCCAAAGCCTACAGACTCCTAATCCACACAGATGACATACCAAAATCTACTCAAACATGTAAGGCTAGAGAAACTCTCAGCTACTGGACTCGCATTAAGAAGAAAACTGCTTCCAAAAGAGGCAGGCTTTATTTCTGTGTCCCTACTCCACTGCATAGATGGATAAATGGCTTCTTGTTGAACTGTGAGGGTGCAGATTAACTCATTTGCCCTAAATGCAATCAGCAATTTAAGAATAGATTATAGTACATGTGCAGATGACATGACCATACAATTAAAACCAAATAGTCTGACATTGGAAAACAGACCCAAATGAATGAAACTAACTTGAAACAAGGAACTGCTTCTAAGCAAGAGGAAGAGTCAGTATCAAGAAATAAGTACAACACAGGAAAGCAGTTATCCTTGTCATGCTGGCCTATAAATGGAACCCAAGTGAATAACATCAGAATCTCTTAAGAATTCAGTGAGTTCTTTCTATAATGGCAGCGAGACAATATATAAAGAATGGTGAAATTTCCCACCATCAGTGTCACTGGCCAGACCAGTGGCAATATCTCCTGTATAACTTCCGTTCAGTTCAGTTCAGTCGCTCAGTTGTGTCTGACACTTTGCGACCCCATGAATTGCAGCACGCCAGGCCTCCCTGTCCATCACCAACTCCCGGAGTTCACTCAGACTCACGTCCATTGAGTCAGTGATGCCATCCAGCCATCTCATCCTCTGTCGTCCCCTTCACCTCCTGCCCCCAATCCCTCCTAGCATCAGAGTCTTTTCCAATGAGTCAACTCTTCGCATGAGGTGGCCAAAGTACTGGAGTTTCAGCTTCAGCATCATTCCTTCCAAAGAAATCCCAAGGCTGATCTCTTTCAGAAGGGACTGGTTGGATCTCCTTGCAGTCCAAGGGACTCTCAAGAGTCTTCTCCAACACCACAGTTCAAAAGCATCAGTTCTTCAGTGCTCAGCCTTCTTCACAGTCCAACTCTCACATCCATACATGACCACAGGAAAAACCATAGCCTTGACTAGACGGACCTTTGTTGGCAAAGTAATGTCTCTGCTTTTGAATATGCTGTCTAGGTTGGTCATAACTTTCCTTCCAAGGAGTAAGCGTCTTCTAATTTCATGGCTGCAGTCACCATCTGCAGTGATTTTGGAGCCCAGAAAAATAAAGTCTGACACTGTTTGGTGTCTTGCAATTTCGGAAGGTCTGAATGTTTAAGAATTATGAAAGCAGACTCTAGAAAACATCAAACCAGTTTCGAGGACTTAGTAATGATCTTCAGAAATATTGCTTTGTGTTTACTTGAATTGTAGAAAAATGCAAGGACATCTTACAGATTTGAGAAATGCAGGGTAAATAAAATGTTCTAGCATATGTTCAGCATCTATACTGTGCAGGACAAGCTATATACATTATCTTATGGAATCTTTCAAAAACCCTGCAATGGAATCCTCATAGAAACAAAGTAAATGAGAGTAATAAAGTCCAAGTCAAAGGTCAGAGTCCTTTATTTAGTATTCGGTCCAGGGTCAAAGCCTGTGCTCCTGACACCAAGTCTCCATAATATTATACTTCCCTCATTAAATTCAAGATAGTTTCTAGAAAGATATATCTGAGACAGTGATATATTCCTATGTAGAAGTAGGAAAATTGACTAAATTCCTCTGAAGTTGCCTTTAACCCTGTAGTTTTAGATTAAAATTAAGATCTATAGAAATTTGGTTCAATGCTTTTATAATCATGAAAGATCTAAGACCTATAACGTGGGGAAGACTTTAGGAATTTATATTTAAAGTTTTCCCACCTGTACTTATGTTCAACGATAAGGGCTTGGTCTAGTTATTAAAGTATAACCATGCAATGGGATTCTGTGTTTCAAATTACGTAGGAAACTTTAATGATTGTAAGAAAGCATTTTGATATACTATTATCAAATGAATTTTTAAAAATCAGTAAAATCAAACCAAGCTATAAAGTATGTTTCCAGTTAAATTTGAGTATATTTTTATATACACATGGATAAAAGCAACTTGGAGAATATACACCAAAATGTTAACAATGGTTCCCTGAGGGCACTGGCATAACTGATGGCTTTTATTTTCATATCTGGGTGGCTTGACATTCCTCTATATGTAGAAAAAAATAGGTTTTACACATATTACTAGAAAGAATGCTTTACCACCACACATGTGCCTGTGCACAGCCTCCCACACACAAACATGACTTTCTGCAAACATGTTAACATTTAGAAATAAAACAATATATCAGGAATTATGCAAATGATAAGGGATATTTATTACATAGCATCAAGCCCATTGGTGGCAGCAAACTGTGTTCTCATCACTGCAAATAAAATTGATCCTTCAAGTAATTTCTTATTATGGTAAAATTATTACATGGAACTTCCAGAGTTTAGTTCCCTGCCTAAAACTAACATGGCACAGAGAAAACATACAGTTAAGCTTATGGTACCGTGTGTGTAAAATAGGTGTGAACCTAGCTCACAGAGTTCTCAAAAGAGTTCAGTAGATGATACTTCTAAAGCTCCTAGCACAGTGCCTGGCACATAGTAAGCACTCAGTAAAAGCTGGCTATCTTGGTTATTGTGTTCTACTGATAAGCTAAGGAACTGAAGAATTCACAAAGGAAGATGACTGTTGATCTTAGAAGTCCATATCCATTACCTGGCACACATATTTCATTTAAAAACACCTTACAATTAATGTAGGTTGTGTCCAAAGGAATCTCTGGCACACTGTAATTATGTAGTACATTTTATTCACCACACTTATCAAAGTTTTAATGAGTAATGAAAACAGGAAATGAAGCCATGAGATAATTTCATTTTTCTTTAATCATACTGATTATGTTTATATTTCCAGAAATATTTGAAATGCAAAGAAAACATCAGCACTTGATAGCTACACTGTTATTTGAACCTGCATTTACAGTTTTTATTTGTGATTAAAACCAGTTTTGAATTTAGATCAGCCCTTTATTATATAACACAAACAAAGAGACGTCTAAAATTCTTTTTTGAAGATATCATCGTCCCACTTGGAAGCTATCTTCCTTCAGACTGCTGTAACAAGAATACCATAGACTGGGTGGGTCAAACGCCAAACATTATTTCTCACAGTTCCGGAGGCAGGGAAGTTCAGGATCTAGGTGCCAGCAGATGCGGCATCTTGGTGAGGCCCTGCTTCCCAGTTTATAGAGAGTCATCTTCTCACTGTGTCCTCACAGTGTGAAAGGGCCCAGAAAGCTCTCTGGAGTCCCTTTTGTAAGAGCCCTAGGGCCATTCCTGAGAGGACCTAAGGACCTAACCACCCCCTGCAAAAAAAACTTACCCCCTAATACTGTCACACACTGGGGGTTAAGATTTCAACATATGAGTTTTGCCAGGACACAAACATTCAGTCTGTAGCAGACACACAAACACTTGTTTAAATGTATTTTAATCATCTGTGTTAGATAAAATTGGAATGGTTAAACATCCCACAATTTTTGAGGGAAACCGTTTTAGGAGTTACATTTCTAAACGAAGGAACATTAACCCAGTGATCTCAAGGAATACGGCCTGGGTCTGGCATCACATTTCAAGACCAACAATTAGAACCTCAGTTACTTACTGAGGTTATAAGTGAAAGATACAATTATAATCAATAAGAAAGCAGCTCAGCAATATGAGTGGGATTTTTAAACAACTAGATTTGTTTGTCTCCCACTCTGATTGGATCCAGAAGTATTTATTTAGGGGGAGCAAAGAATCCAGATGACCTAGAGAAAAATGTTTCTGTTCATTGAAGAATAAGGATGTCTTTGCCCAATTCAGCCACTTCCAAAAAGCAATTATGGCCTGTGCCTCACATATCAGTCCCGCCCCTTCCTGTCTCAGCCTTTAGTCTCTATCTTCTCTGAATTCCCTTGGAGGTTTCCCTTCAGGACCGTTGCTAATTAATGCCTTCTGGAGTCCACCTTCCTCACAGTTATTGGGGATTTTTCTGCCTTTTCAGGAAAAGTTTGCCCTAGGTGATATAAATCTTTGCTCAGCCTCCTCCAGCTTGTTTTCTAGCTAACGGGTTTATTTGTGGCCCCAGGGAGCAGCCTAATGGGAGAGAGTGGGCTCAAATACACCATTACCCTTCAGTACACAGCTGGTAAACTTATTCCACCAAAGATCACCGGTATGTATATTTCCTTAAAATATGCTTTTTAAAAACTCCATCAAAATTTCACATTTTAAATATTTTTAGTGTTTCTATTTCTATCTTGTGCTTTAAATATAATCATTTTAAAGCAAGAAAAGGAGAAAGGGTAAAACTCAAAGAGGAAAGGCTGGGAGCAATACAAAGTTGTTCCCTTATTGTCTCAGCAGATTCGCATTTGACGGGCTAGTGGCTCTGTGTTTATATCCCAGGTAGCAAATTACTCTTCTGTATAAATAGGGAATGCCTCTTTCTCTCCCTAAGGGGAAACTACATGATTCTAGATTTGGATACTAGAAAGCAGCTGCCAACATGGGGCAGAATGATTTAAAAGAAGATGGAAATATGGACTTGGATTACAGAAGCTTTGGTGGTTTAGTCGCTCAGTTGTGTCCGATTCTTGTGACCCCATGGACTGTAGCCTGCCAATCTCCTCTGTCCATGGGATTTCCCAGGCAAGAATACTGGAATAGGTTGGCATTTCCTTCTCTAGGGGATCTTCCAGGAATGAAATCCAGGTCTCCTGCATTGCAGGAGATTTCTTTACCAACTGACCCACCAGGGACGCTCAAGAGAAGAGATATCTTAGGCAACTAAAAGAACATATTTGGATCTGTAAGATTAAAAGAGCCTGAACAAGACTGTACTTTGTGTTGGACAGACTTACCTAGACAAAAAAGAACCTCCCTGAATGCTGAGGGACAAAACAGTTAAGTGGCCTGAGTTTCACTCTCTCTAAGTATTAAATCTGGTAATTAAACTGGCCAAACAGAGGATATGATAAATATAGATTGGAATAAATCTGCATTTTCCAAACCTGATGAATTTTTTAAAAACTGAATTAAGTGACTAGCTGGAATCTTGAAGCTGAAAGAACCCAGACATGCTTCTTGAACTGAAAAGAGGTCTAACTTAAAGTTTTGTTGTCTCTGAGGATACATTACAAAGAGATAAAGAGACTCAAGACCATATGGATGGCCTCTGCTCCCACTCTGAGACCATAAAGTTAGGTCTGGAAAAATGAGTATTCTCCATGGAAACATAAATGTTAAAATATGAACATTTTGCTTTGATTTCAATCCAAAAAAATAAACAAATGAAATGCCAAAGATATCTATTCTAATTTTAAATGTTCTGTACATAACCTAATATGCAGTAGGCACTAAAAGTCTGTTCATGGTATGTGACTGGACATTCTTTATGCAGTGTGTGTTATTGTTGTTCAACTACTAAGCCATGCCCCATTCCTTGTGACCCCATGGACTGTAGCACGCCAGGCTTCCCTGTCCTCCACTGTCTCCTGGAGTTTTGTCAGATTCATGTCCATTGAGTCAGTGATGTTGTCTAACCATCTCATCCTCTGCCACCCTCTTCTCCTTTTGCCTTCCATCTTTCCCAGGATCAGAGTCTTTTCCAATGAATTGGCTTTTCATATCATGTGGCCAAAGTATTGGAGCTTCAGCATCAGTTCTTCCAATGAATATTCAGGGTTGAGTTCCTTTAGGATTGACCGGTTTGATCTCCTTGCAGTCCAAGGGCCTCTCAAGAGTCTTCTCCAGCACTGCAATTCAAAAGCATCAATTCTTTGGTGCTCTGCCTTCTTTATGGACCAATTCTCATATCTGTACATGACTACTGATAAAAATATAGCTTCGACTATACTCTTTTGCAGGCAAAGTGATGTCTCTGCTTTTTAATACACTGCCTAGGTTTATCAGAGCTTTTCTTCTAAGCAACGTCTCTAAAATTGCATCAAATGTGAAATTAATGGCATGTCATAATGTAATTGGCAGCATCTTTTTTCTTAGCATCACTTTAAAATAATGGTACAACTTAATAGTGTCTTCAATCTGATGGAATCCAGTATTCAATACAGTGTAAAAAGTCAAAACTCTGTCTAGGGTTCCAAGGACTTCATAGATATTTCAATATTTGAGACTTAAGAATAACCTGAAAGATGTTTTAAAAAATACTCCTGAGAAGCTCTGTTCTTGGGAGCAAAGACGATGTGCATGGTCGGGGAGGTAGGTGGGCTGAGAAACGAGCCTGATACTGACATCAGTCCTTTAGGTCTGATATCAAACTCCTGCCCCACTTCCCTTAATTCCCAAAGCTGGGTTTAGGCAATGCCAGTCCCTCTGCATTGTGTTGCAGGTCACTGATACACACTGAACTCCATGGAAAAGTTCAAATAGACTCATACTGAGCGGAATAATAGGTGTTATGTATTTTCTAGGTATTTATCCAAAGTTTGGCTGTAGAAGGTGTCTTGTACTTTTAAAAGATTTCAAATCTCATGGGAGTCCTATGAGGTAGATATATTACTGCTGCTGCTGCTACTGCTAAGTCCCTTCAGTCGTGTCTGACTCTGTTGTGACCCCATAGACGGCAGCCCACCAGGCTCCCCCATCCCTGGAATTCTCTAGGCAAGAATACTGGAGTGGGTTGCCATTTCCTTCTCCAACACATGAAAGTGAAAAGTCAAAGTGAAGTCGCTCAGTCGTGTCTGACTCTTAGCGACCCCATGGACTGCAGCCTACCAGGTTCCTCTGTCCATGGGATTTTCCAAGCAAAAGTACTGGAGTGGGGTGCCATTGCCTTCTCCAGATATATTACTAAAAACTTTTAATTAAAGCATTTTTCACCCTATTTAGATCAGTTTAAAACAGCATCAGTTTTCCCATAAGAGCTTCAGAGATCTTAAGTTAAAGGAACAAAGAAGTATTATTGAAGATTAAAACAAATAACTCACTGTTTTAATAAAGATGAATATATACACATATTATATATAGCTATGTAGATAAGGCAGTAGGAGGGTGTGTCAGAATTGGTTACTTCTAAATAAAAACTATCGTTTTTATTTTATTTTTTTTCTCATTGTATTTTTAAACATGTCGGAGAAGGCAATGGCACCCCACTCCAGTAGTTTTGCCTAGAAAATCCCATGGACGGAGGAGCCTGGTAGGCTGCAGTCCATGGGGTCGCTAAGAGTCAGACACAACTGAGCGACTTCACTTTGACTTTTCACTTTGCATTGGAGAAGGACATGGCAACCCACTCCAGTGTTCTTGCCTGGAGAATCCCAGGGATGGGGAAGCCTGGTGGGCTGCCGTCTATGGGGTCACACAGAGTTGGACACGACTGAAGCAACTTAGCAGCAGCAGCAGCAGCAGCATAGTAAACATGTATTGCATTTGTAGTACTTTTTTTTTAAAAGCAATAAGGGTTTTCTTTTTTACCATTAAGTTCTGGGTATGAAGAAACACAGCCGGAATCATCGTGGGTGCATCTTCAAGGGAACACTGACTTTGTAATGTCTTGCAACAAAGTTACAGACCATCAGTCTAGCCACAAAGTACAATTTAGAGTTAGTTACGCATGAGACAGGGAGGGCCCCGGAGCTGACGCAGAAAGAATAATTCTGCCTTCTATCTTAACACTGATAGAGAAGGAATAATTTTGCCTTCCATTTTGATAGAGACAGATTTTTGCATGTTTCTGTGTGTTGACAGTTTATATGTGCACATGCAATTTGCTTTCTCTGGCCAGGCTACAGAAAGAAGCAGTTTACTTAACAGCATACATTTCTTGATGTGGATTTTGTTCAAATTTCTGGCAGTTTGGATGTTGCTTCAATCCCTTATGGCATAAAACCCTTTCAGCATGGGTCTTTCTCCTACTGTAATCCCATTTTTGCCAAATTAAAAATATTGATAAGCACTATCTGAAAATTAATGATGCAGTCAATACCCTCTTTTGCCTAGCTGTTAGCACAATTTTAGGATACTGTGCCTCCTTTACCATCTATTTGGTAGAAAATTATATTTCTGCTTTCTAAATTACTCAAAAAAGTCAGTATTATTCAGGTCCTTTGTTTCTTCAAATCATGCAATAAACATGTATTGACATATATAGTTCTTCTTTTATCTTAGGTGTATATAATTTTATCAACTTTGCAGGAAAAACAGATCCCCTCAGGGTCTGAACTGGTATTTGAAGAGATAAGCTCACTTTTAGCTCATTCCTAATAATATTACATTGTTGTTTAGAAGGAGATAGCAGCCTCTGTGTTATAAATTTTAATATACTCTGTCATCAAATAACAACTGAATTATATTGCAGATAAACCATAGGACTCCTATTGAACTGTGAATGACGTCTAGTCACTCTGTTTTTGCCAACTAAGAGCACAGAGAAATATTATGCAATGACCAGAGCCTCAGTGACTTTAGGAACCTGTATGCAGTTAGTGCCTGCCTTTTCACATATTGCTCATGGAGCATATTTTCCAATGATTTCAGGAGAAGAACAAAAGGGAATGGCAAGGAGAATTAACTGAGTATTTGTGAAATTGGGCAATGGAACTTCTCTAAGCCTCAGTTTCCTCCCCGGTAAAATAAAGAAGATAATTTCTTTCTTACAAGGTGGTTGCGACTGTTATGTGTGTGCATGCTCGCTCATTCATGTCCAACTCTCTTTGACCCCATGGACTTTAACCCACCAGGCTCCTCTGTTCATGGGATTCTCCAGGCAAAAATAATGGAGTGTGGTGCCATTTCCTCCTCTAGTGACTGTTAAGTAGTAGTAACTGGATGAAAACAGATCATAAAGTATTGAGCTAGTTATTGTTGTTGCAGACATATGAACATTGAACACATTAGGAAAGACCTTATTAAATGTGGTACTTTAGCACTCAGGGGAATTAGGGGACAGGTTGGAACACTGTTGACCCTAGCACTGCAAAATCCACTCCCCAAATTTCCGGGTTGGCAGTGACATTCAGTTTGTTCAAGGTCTGTCCCTCTCATAGCAGGGGAACTCCCCCTCTGGCCAAGGTGTCCAGTGTGGCTATGTCGTCCTCTTTAGTAATCAGGAAGCGTGGGAGCATTAATGGAAAATAGGAGGCTAGCTTTCCCTTGAGGGAGTTCAAGGAAGCTTTTCCAACTGAGGATTGAGATGGGCAGCAAACTACGATTTAAACAGTTAATGGGCATTAACTAAATATGCCACAAGGAAAGCTGGTTGGATGAAATACATATTATCTCTTCCTGTCTCTACAAACACACCGAAGTCCTATTAACACAGTAGCTCCACACCCAAGTAAGAGAGTGAAAGATAAGGGCCTGGGTGACGCCAGTGTCCTGGGGGCAGGAGGATGCCTGGTGGCTGAAGAGGTCCACTCTGTTTGCTGTAAGCAGAGATTCTACTTCCATCATCTTCTTGTGCAACAACAGAGACAAACAAAGGGGATTTTCCTGAGCAGCCAGAGTGACAAAGAAATGTGGCAAATTATTGAGAAACCAATTGGCATTCATCTAAGAGCAACAAACTTGATTGATCAGCCTGAAGGGACTGCCTTCAGAGGGAAGATGAAAGAGATAAGTCTCCCAGCATGACCACTGGCTCTCACTAAGAGGGACTGGCTCATTGGCCATAAGAACTTGAAGGGTGTAAATAGCAGGGACGGAGAGGAATAATTTAGTGTGATCCAAGGGGACGGCAGGAGGAGGGGTGGAAATGAAAGTCAAAACAAAGATGATTTACGTGGCTGAGCAGGTCTCATGCCCTAATGGAGAGACCTATTATTGACTGAGCTGCGCTGTCCCCCAGGAAGGCACGGAAGCCCCATCACTTGTGACATTTACAATTGGAAAAGGCACTAAAAAGTAGATCAGCATATTGGAGAGGGAAAAAACCACCACACGCCCTCAGAGAATCAGTGGGATGACTTAATAGGTCTTTCCCATCTCAAATTACAGTGATGTGGCTTGTGTACATGGGGACCTGAGTTGCTGGAATAATTTTCCATCATCTGGGCTGCTTTTCTGTTCCTACACGGCCCCAGTGAAGAAATGAGAATAGGTAATGGAGAGCCGTTTCTGCATTATAAATAGAAGTCTAACTGCACTGAGGCTGTAGTGTGACGGCAGAACTGAGTCAGTTAAGTTTCTCATTGTGATGTCAGTGTAAATAAATACCACACATCCTGACTGAGACTCAAAGCAACATCCATATTGACTGAGACCCAAGACAAAGGAAAGGGGCTTTGCCATGTTTGCATGGTGACTGCCTCAGTGCAAGTTCAAGTACCTTATTCTCTAACCTGGGGAAACCAATGTCCAAACACTTGCATGCTATCTTGAAATTATCTGGCCTTCAAAAACTATTAAACATTTACTGCGTAGGAAGTTTAGGACCCATGTTTTGGACAGGCTTCTGTATTTCTGTCTACAGCGGCAGTGGTATTAGCGACTGACACATTCTGAAACTCTCGATGGCCCAGAAGGGCACATGCAGGCATGAGGCCGTGCTAACCTGGGTAGCAACTGCCAGTGCCAGGGATGGGCACACTTGGTCACATGGAAACTGGGGCAGGCAGAGAAGGGCCCGTGTGACCGTGATTGCTAGAAGGAGCACAGCTGTGATCATCACAACCTCTCCCCGCCAGAGAATGACACAGATGCAGGGGGACAAAAGTGGTCACAGGGCAACAGGAGGGAGAGAGGCAGTGAGAAAGAAAGCAAAAGAATCGACGTGGAGGGGGGAACCCACAGATGTTAAGCTCCCCGCAGGTGGAGGATATCACGGTTCCTGATAAAAATATTGTATGTGGTCAAGCACAAGGGAAACTTGGCGTTCTGGAACACTGAAGTTTGCTACAAACAAATTCAGGGTTTGCCTTCCACCCGACAGATATAGGTCAAGCCTCATCCTGCTGTTGTAGCAGCTGTGGCCAATGGGGGACGGAGCTGCCCAGCACGCCAGTTTAAGCCGCTGCTAATAGATGGAAATCAACCTAACCCCATTTCCTGCCTCTCTGCTGTCCTCACTTGTACGTTCACGGCCCATGTAGGCACAGGCTGAGCTGCTGGATTGCTGTAACTGCTGGGAGACTGATGGGATAGTATCTGATGCTGGCAAAAACTCCCTTCTTATCTAGGTGAAAGGTCTGTTTGTAAGCCCTTAAAACAAGGACGGTGTAAAAATACAGTGGTATTAGCCTGAAAGTGAAGTCGCTCAGTCGTGTCCTACTCTTTGCAACCCCATGGACTGTAGCCTACCACGCTCCTCTGTCCATGGGATTTTCCAGGCAAGAGTACTGGAGTGGGCTGCCCTTTCCTTCTCCTGAAGGCTATGCTAAATTTATAGATTTTCCTGATCTTTCATTTCAAGGAAACCCTGGAGATGTTGAGATAGAGGGAAGTCCATGACAGAGCCTCTCTCTGAAAGGCTACAGCAGAGGTTAAATGACTTGTCTAAGGTTACTCAGAAAGGTGGAGAATCAAACGGGTGGTCTGAGAAAAAAATAGGGAAAATGATCAAATTAAATCTGGAGGAAGGACATTGTCACTGATACTCATGGTTAAAGATCTGTTGGAAGTCCCAGTTCAGTAACACACATTTCTTAATCCCAGGTGTTCAGACTCTTCACTTAAAAGTGAGTTCAGATGTTTTCCTGTGCTCATGTTTTTAAAACTGGCCTGCCTGTTCTCAGCAAAAGCGACGGTAGACCCAGCTCAGTCTGGTCATGTGACTCTGACTGTTTGCGCACTAAGGCCTCTAGCCAGGCGCCTCTGGAGCTGAACTAGAGCATGGATTAGAATAAACCTTGTGCTAAATGTTGTGTAGATAGCTACATATCTTTCTGCAGGATTTTATGACTTGTTTCTTTTTCTTCCCCCACTGGATTCTGCAACCTGGAATCTTTGATTCAGATAGATTGTTGTTTTCTTTTCATCCCCTTCAGAGAACAATGAAACCTTGCCACTGCTTTTCCCACTGCTTAAGCTTTCAGAGGATATTTCTGACTGAAAGTGGTCCATGTTCTGAAATAACAGGTTCCTTCATGTTCTTTGTGTTTGAATAAACAAAATTAGGCTTGTTAAAGAATATTTGGAAAATATTTAAAAGAAAATAAAAATTACCCATAAACTTGCCAGCCAGTAACAACCACAAGAACATTTTTGTGTGTTTCTGTCTTATTTCTATACACATGCATGCTTCCCAAAATCTGTCATAAGTGTTTTCAAGGTTTTTCATATATTGCCAAGTTGCCCTCCAGAAAGATTCAATCAATTTATAAGCTGTTTTAAATGAATGATAATTTTGTACAGTTCAAGCAGACTTGAAGTTTGCAAGTTGAACAATGACACCTCACTGCTGTCCTTGTTTTCTTGTATCTGCTTCACTCCTAAGGTTGACTGTTTCCCCCCATGGTTGGCCAGTATCAGTGAACTTTGTATTTGATTCCTCAGCAACACTGTGGTTTCTGGAATTGACCCCAGTGCCAGGAATGGGTCTCAATTAACACAAACCAAACGTGCAAATCCAATCTCTCTTGCTAGCGAATGGTTCAAAGTCAGAATATGGCATTCCTCTGATAGCAGAATTGATCGAGCCTGGTCCGAAACTGACTCAGTGAAGCTAAGGAGAAGTGCTTATATTGTACTGGTAGCAAAGAGACTCCATTTCTCTTCTGATGAATGTGAACAAGAGAACATGTTGCCCCCCGCCCCCCAGTGACTGTTGGGTACCATCTTATGATCCCAAAAGAAGCCATCCTCTCCTTTTGGTTCCACGAGATAGTATTTCCTTATTTTTTAGGTCACTTTTATTTGGAGTTTCAATTTCTTCAGTGAAAGTTTATCATAACCCTTTTTGTTCTATGGGCTTTTGTAGTTGTTGTTGCTGTTTTTTTATTTCATTTTGTCAATTCTTGTTGGGTGTTCTTAGCATCTGTATTGCTGATGTGGCAAGGACTCTACTGAGAATATAGTCTTCTTGCCTTTCTTTACATTGTGAATATATCTCCAAATTTATCACTTATAATTTATTCTTTACTTTTGTTTAATATAGGTAAGAATGTAATCTAAATCTATTAAATCCATCAGTGGTTTTTTTTAATGATATATTCCATTGCATTTACTTTTATTCATTCATTCATTAAAGAGTGTGTATATGTGTCTGTGTGTGTGAACTATAAGGTGCCAGGCATTATTAGAGACAATAAGACTATTGTGAGTCAAGAAAGACACAGTCCCTGTCCTCCTGGAGTTCATATCCTGGTGGGGCATTGGTGTATATTAGAAATTAACTGAAAAGCCACATAAATGCATGTAAGTATTAATGGATAAGTCCTATGATGGGAAGGACACAGTGTAGGAGAGCTTTCAAAAGAGGACTAGAGTTAGGGAAGTCGGGGCAGCTTTCCTGGGGAAGTGGTGACTGAGCTCAGAATGATAAAGAGGAATTAGGTAGTTGGGTAAGAGCATTACAGGCAGTGGAAAGAGCAGGTGCAAAGGTCCAGCTCAGGGGCAAGCACAGGAAACCGGAAGGACTGAAAGAGTGTAAACAGAGTCCACATCCTGAGAAGAGCCTGGTGCAAGATGAAGGTGGAAGGTTGAAGGGTGGGGGGTGCGGACGCTGACCACGCAGGGGCAAGAGTCCATGTCAAGGAGTTGTGTCTCCTTCGTAAGATCCATGGGATGTCACTGAAGGTGTCATCTTTGAGAACCGCATTACTTTTACCTCCAACATCCATTCTAATAGCAAGTCCTAAAAATTTTATTTCTAAACATCTCTTCAATCTATCTACTTCAACCTACCCACTCATGTTCATCATTTCCAAACGTTCTCTGGTTCGTCTAGCATCACTTCTGCCTGGACTAATGGAATAGCCTCCTCGGTGATCTATCTGCACCTACTCTTGCCCCGATCCAACCCATTCCTACCCTGTTATGAGATCCAGCCCTGACCTTGATGCCCTTTGATGACACAGAAAGCACTGAAAGAGGGTCAGTTTGTTTTTTATTAGTTTTGTTCTTGAGAGCTTGTGGAGTGGGCAGTTCATGAGTTTAATCTTGGACGTGTTGAATTTTAAATACCCCTGCATGTCCTAGAGAAGAAGCCAACTAGGAGGTGAATAGATCTCTTCTGCCTCCCCATCTAGAGCCAGTCTCCACCCATCTCTACTCTGATGCATGTCCAGAGACTCTGACCTGTGTGGGAGGTGTCAAGATTCCATGTATCTCCATCACATGGCCCCCATGTGCTCTGGCTTCTAGTTGCATTCAGTCAAGGGGAGGTATAGGCAGATTAGGAAGAAGAGTGAAGGCTGAGTGTTTGTATCGTCTACATCCTGCATCATCTCTTCCCCTTTCCCATCTCCTTCTCTTTCCACCTTGACTCCTTCAAACCCTCCTCCTTTGCCTCCTGCTTCTCCTGCTCTTCTTCCTCCCATGTCTTCCTGTTTTTTTCCTTTGTAATCCATTAATCACTTCCATCTCCTACTTAAAGTCTAGGCAGGAAAATTTCCCTGAGATGCTGGAGCATAGATTCTCTATTGTTTTCCCTAAGCCCTCTGCAAATGATCTTGTGACTACAGGCTCCTTAATTATGGTACATTTGGTTGCACCACCTGTATCTTTCAGCGATCTTGACCTATACTAGTAGGAAAGAAATGGCTGCGCTAGAGTTAAATTTGAGTCGCTTGAGTAGAGGTGGTAATTGGAGCTGTGGGTATAGATGTGAATACCTTGGGAGACAGTGTAGAGAAAGAATGGGCTCTGAGGAACTCAAATGTATAATGGCTTTTGGAGGAGGATAATCTTACAAAGGAATTGGAGAAGTAGCAACCAAAGTGGGGTGAAAAATCAGGGCATTGTATATTGTAGAAGTCAAAGAAGCAAAGGGAAGAAAAAGAAGGTTGGTAATCAAGACTATCAGTTGGTACTGCAAAGTTATTGGATTTAGTGACATATTAATACCATCGTGAATATGTTGCATATTTTCTGTTTCCTCTGTATAATGATTTAAATTTTTCACATTAATTCATCTATAATTTAGATAAATACAGTCAAATTTGTTTCAGAATATATTTTAAGGTAAAAAATTAACTATCCTTCCTTAGCTATTAAGTTCAGTTCATTCTCTCAGTTGTATCTGACTCTGCAACCGCGTGGACTGCAGCACGCCAGGCTCCCCTGTCTATCACCAACTCCTGGAGCTTGCTCAAACTCATGTCCATCAAGTCAGTGATGCCATCCAACCATCTCATCCTCTGTCATCCCCTTCTCCTCCGGCCTTCAATCTTTCCCAGAATGAGGGTAGTTTCCAATGAGTCAGTTCTTTGCATCAGATGGCCCAAGTATTGGAGTTTCAGCTTCAGCATCAGTCTTTCCAATGAATATTCAGGATTTCTTTCCTTTAGGATGGACTTGTTGGATCTCCTTGCTGTCCAAGGGACTCTCAAGAGTCTTCTCCAACACCACAGTTCAAAAGCATCAATTCTTCGCTGTTCAGCTTTGTTTATAGTCCAACTCTCACATCCATACATGACGACTATAAAAACCATAGCTTTGACTGAATGGACCTTTGTTGGCAAAGCAATGTCTCTGCTTTTTAATATGCTGTCTAGGTTGGTCATAGCTTTTCTTCCAAGGAGCAAGCGTCTTTTAATTTCATGGTACAGTCACCATCTGCTGTGATTTTGGAGCCATTATTCCAACATTATTTATCTTCTGCTTTCTCTATGACCATTATTTCCTCCAACATTCACTGTTTCTAAAAATATAAAATGATGTTTGAGCACTTTGTACTAGCTATTAAAGAGCTTCCTATTTGTATCATAGTGGTTCAGTAGTTGTTGCTTTATCATTAATTTTACTTATTTCTTAAATAGTTTTTAAAGTATTTCTTTATTTATTTGGCCGTGCTGAATCTCAGCTGCAGCATGCTAGACCTTTTAGTCATGGCATGAGAACTCTTAGTTGTGGCATGGTGCGGGGGGAGGGAGTCTAGTTCCCTGACCAAGGACTGAACCAGGGCCCCCTGCGCTGGGAGCACAGACTCTTAGCCTCTGGGCCACCAGGCAAGTTCCTATCATTCATTTAAAAATTTATCCATTAGAACACATCTAACCTCTTAATTTTTAATTTTCAGAATTCTGTTGTCAATATTTCTTTCTTTCTTTTATTATTCTGTTGTCTCATTTATTCTTCCAGATAACTTTAGAACTGTTTTATCAATTAGAAAAATTACTTCACCTGGATTTTTTTGGGATTATTTTAATCCTGTAAATTAAATTGAAAAGTTAAATCTTCATGATATTGCCTTTTAGCCAGAGACTTGATGGATGATAGACAGATGGATCCATTTATCTTCAAATATCATTTTTTTTTTTTACCTCTAAGAATAGTGTTGTAATTTTCTTCAAATAACATGAATATTTTGTGAAGGTCATTTCCAAATATTTTATGTTTACGTTCTTCTTTCTAATCTTTCTCAGATATTTTTTGTTACTCTTTCTCTGACTTCTTTTGGTATAAGAGTAATAATGTTTCTGGTAGAGAAAAATGAGAGGAAATCAAAAGGAAAAGCACTAAACGTAATTCTAATAGCCAACATCCAGATCCCAGCACAGTTAACTTTTTGGTGCACTAACTGAACACTTAATAGTCTTATGTATGTGTATTTTTATGCTTCTTATGCAAATGAGATACTGTATTATTCTGTAACTTCTTTTACCTACTATACAGCTTTTCATGTCACTATATGCACTTCTGATTCATAATCCTTCATGACTAGATTCTGCTCTGTGTTATATATGTACCTTAATTTATTTAATCAGACCTTTATTGGGGATCTTAGTTGTTTCTAACTTTCCAGCATGAAATCATTCTGTGATAAACCTCTTTTTACCTCCTCAATTCCAAAAAAGCCTTGACATTTTATTAAGTATTGAATATGTACAAAATAATATTTATAAAATGTTTAATGATTAAAAAAAGTAACACTACACTGATCACTTATGTATCCAGTGTCCTGTTTAAGACATAGAGCATTTAACCCCCTTTGTGTCCCACTCCAATCTCATCCTTCCTTCCTAATCATTCCGTATACATATGTATGTATGTGTGTGTGTCTGAATTTGCATGCTTTGAACTTCATATAATTGGAATGTTACCATATGGGTCTTTCCGGGACATGCTTTTTCCACATAATAACATATTCCTGAAATTCATCCATGTCGTTGCAAATAACGACAGTTTACTCATGTTTTTTCCTCTATAGTATTCAATTATATGAATGTACCATAATTTTTAATCCATTCTATTGTTGGTGGATGCTTTGGTTATTTCTACTTTTTGCTCTTACAAATATGCTACTGTGAACATCTTG
Source organism: Bos javanicus (assembly GCF_032452875.1). Classification (NCBI taxonomy): domain Eukaryota; kingdom Metazoa; phylum Chordata; class Mammalia; order Artiodactyla; family Bovidae; genus Bos; species Bos javanicus. Next base: position 16,592,110 of record NC_083871.1, on the reverse strand, counting down.
TACTTATCTCCCATGCTGTGTGTATAAGACCAAACATCAGAGAATAGAATTGCTAGGTCAAAAGCATGCAGTGCCTTCAACCTAATAGATAATGCAAATTGTTTTCCAAAATGGTTGAAATAAATTTACTCTCCCACCAAGCAGTATAAGAATTCAGTGACTCCACATTTGTAATTCTTGGTATTTCACAATTATAAATTTTTGTCAATATGATCAGATTTCACTGATTAAAAATGAAGTTAAACATATTTTCATATGTTAATTTGCCATTTATGTTCTCCCTTCAATGATGTGCCCATTCAAATTGTTTTCCCATTTAAAATAAATTAGGTTGTATTTTTTCCTTAATGGTTATAGTTTTTGTATGTCTGGATACTAACCCTTTGTCACATGCAATGCCCTCTCTCAGTGTGTCTTAATGGTTATAGTTTTTGTATGTCTGGATACTAACCCTTTGTCACATGCAATGCCCTCTCTCAGTGTGTCTTAATGGTTATAGTTTTTGTATGTCTGGATACTAACCCTTTGTCACATGCAATGCCCTCTCTCAGCGTGTAGCTCATCTTTTCACTCGTGTTATGGTTTCTCTGGATGAACAGAAAAAAGTTCATAATGTATAAGTTGAAGTTTTAATGTAGTTGACTTTAATAATAATTTCCTCTACTGTCTGTGCTTTTCTGTCTGGTAGGTAGGTTTAGTTGCTTAGTGGTATCTGACTCTTTGTGAACCCCATTGTCTGTAGCCTGCCATGCTCCTCTGTCCATGGGATTTCCCAGGCAAGAATGCTGGAATGGGTTGCCATTTCCTTCTCCAGGGGATCTTCCTGACCCAGAAATTGAACCTGGGTTTCCTGCATTGTAGGCAGACTCTTTACCAACTGGGCCACCAGCGAAGACATAGAGAATCTTATGTTCCTTTAACTGAAATGATCATTTTCTTCTATTACTTTCAAAAATGTTTAAAGCTATACCAAATTTTGAGTATTTTATACACATAGAACTGATTTTTGGTGTGTGGTGTTAGTAAGAGTTCAGATTAATTTTTTTCTATATGGATAACCAGTTTTCTCAGCATCACTTTTCAGGATGGGGAACACATGTATACCTGTGGCGGATTCATTTTGATATTTGGCAAAACTAATACAATTATGTAAAGTTTAAAAATAAAATAAAATTTAAAAAATAAAGCTTATACTTTCTCAACTGATTTTCAGTGTCAGCTGTGACATACTTGAGAATCAACTTACCAAAATCCACTATCCATCCCTCAATGCCCACCAGTCAAAATAAATACTTTGTTGGGATTTTAAATATAATGAAATAAATCTGTGGATCAATCTGAAAAGCAATGACAACTTTATAATATTGAATCTTCCTATCCATGAACATAGTATCTCTTTCCACTTATTTACGTTTCCTTTAATTTCACTCAATCTTTTTATGATTTTATGTATACAGGCCTTACTTGGATTTTGTTAAGTTTCTTCCTAGATCATTAATATTTTTGATACTACTATAAGCAGCATCTTTTAATTACATGTTCTAATTATTTGTTGCTGGTATACAGAAATGCATTTTTAAAATATTGATCTTATAAGCATCAATTTTACTTTAAAAATCTTAATTCTATTTGATATATAGATTCTGTTATACTTTCTATGTAAAAATCTTATCTCCCGCAAATGACGACTCCCTACTGTCTGCCTCTCCAATCTTTATAAAGTGTACATATATTTTATACTATCTGATATTTCCAATACCTAACATTTGCATAGGTGATGTGAGTTTTTTGTTGTTTTGTTGGAGCTCACTCATCATGCCTTTCTTTTTTTAATTGTAGACACATATTTATATGGGAATTATTTGAAGTCAAGATTAAAAGGAGTTCATTTAAAAAGGATCTGTGTGTGTTTCTGGCAGATGCCCATGGCTACTGCTGAAAGAGGACCATTTTAAACTGAATTCTCAGCTTGAAGTTTTGAAGACTACTGAGGTAGAGCTAGTCCAGTAAGAAAACTCACACATGAGGGCTAGCTTGTACTTAGAAACTTTCAGGAAAGATTTTTTTTTCCCCTTTACCAGTGCCAAATTTTAAGATAAGTAGATATCCTTGTTGTCTGCTTTGGGAACAGTTTTATTTCTAGTATACCCTTTTGAGCTTTATGTAGGATTGTCTTTGAGACTGCCCTCTTTTGCTTTGTCAAATATCATCCATATCTCTAAAGGCTGTGAACACTGGAACTCAAGATCCTCTGATTTGTCAAAAGCCCTCAGTCCTAAGGCCAGTATCAGTGCCTGGGTCATCCCACTAGGACCTCACTTTGAGTTCATTTTGGCCTTACATTATTAGCAGGTCATTGATGCATTTTAAAATATAATTGTATATTTTATTCATTGTTTTTAGTTATTCTCAATGGGAAGTTTGTTAAGGGCATCCAGGTTGTTAAGCATCCTCCGCCTCATTTCAGCTATAACCTCTCATATTCTAGATCTTTTCATTTCCGATACCTGTTTCACCTCCTAAATCTCAATTTCTGATATCTTCTCTGTGGCCATCATCTCCTGTCTTCGGATGCCTCTCATTTACCAGTCTCACCTTAACGATTCTTTAACTCTATTAGGGCTCCCAGTTCATTCACCCTCCCAAATATTTACTGTCCATTTACCTAGGTTCTCCCTCATCCATGTTACAATCTATGCAGGATCCCTGTATTGCAGAATACAATGTAAACAGTACCTTCTGGAACTGTGCCATGCTGTGGTCCTGAGTTTGTGTTCCATCATCATAATCGCTCCCTTAGACACACACTCATGTCCTTTTGTTTTTTCCCCTCCTATCATCTGACACTACACAGTTATTGATTAAACCCCTGCTTATCTGCCAACTTTGTACCTGGTTCTGGAAGAAAGCAAGCAACTATGCCAACTAGTTTCCTTCAAAGTTCATGCAGTTTCAGGATGCTTAGCAATCCTGTATTTCTCTAATCAGTTCTCTCTACCATTTTTGAAAGCAGCTTCTCTCTGCAAACCCCAAGTCTTCCCTTTCTCCCTTATTCCACTGAGACAATGGAGTCTAACACTGAAGTGCATCCTCGTCCACCCACCACCAACCTCCCTGCATTTGTCATAGATTCTCAGCTTTCCCTCTTGTGACTTCAGATGAACTATCCATTGTCATATCGAAGGCCAACCTGTGCACAGGATCGCACCCTTTCTTCTCCCTCCTCCCATCACTACCAGTGAGTGATTCTCTTGTCATTCTGACTCTGTTCCTGCCCTGAAAATGAACACATCTGTCAGATTATATTTTTCTTGAAATAAAAGACAACTTCTTCTCGGAAGATGGAGTTGATGTACTTTCCCATATTCTTCCAGCTAAGTAAAACTAAAAACCCTTGGACATTATGTATAAAAGAAACATAAGAAGGCTGAGAGGTAGAGAGAAGAAGGCAGATCAGCTAGGGGCTTTGAGACCTGAAGAATGACATATGGTTAGTTCCTATGTTGGTTGTTTGTTTGCCTCAAAAAATCCCAGACTTGGAGCTGAAGAAGCTGGCAACCCAGAAATACCAACAGGAACAGACAAAAACAAAACAAAACAAAAACCCTTAACCAAAGCCTGCTTTGCCTAGACAGAGAACCAGGAATGGGTCATCCTAGTGAAATGGAAAACTTTTAGAATTATCTAAACAGTTCTGGCTTCCCAAGTGGCTCAGTGGTAAAGAATCCTCCTGCCAGTGCCAGAGACACAGGAGATGTGGGTTCGATCCTTGGGTCAGGAAAGATCCCCTGGAGGGCATGGCAACTCACTCCAGTATTCTTGCTTGGAGAAGCCCATGGACAGAGAAGCCTGGTGGGCTACAGTGCTGCTGCTGCTAAGTCGCTTCAGTCGTGTCTGACTCTGTGCAACCCCATAGACGGCAGCCCACATGGCTCTCCCATCCCTGGGATTATCCAGGCAAGAGCACTGGAGTGGGTTGCATTTCCTTCTCCAAAGCATGAAAGTGAAAAGTGAAAGTGAAGTCTCTCAGTCGTGTCCGACTCCTAGCAATCCTGTGGACTGCAGCCCACCAGGCTCCTCCATCCATGGGACCTTCCCAGCAAGAGTACTGGAGTGGGGTGCCATTGCCTTCTCTGGGGCTACAGTTCATGGGATGGCAAAGAGTTGGACATGGCTGAGTACGCATGCACAAACAGCTCTCCTCTAGCCAAAACCACAGAAAACCACTGACCTATTCCCACCCATGCCAGCAAAGTCTTAGGGGGAAGCCTCGACTTCAGCCTCCGCTAGGCTGTACCAAGGCACCCCCACATACCTGCCAAGGTGGTGACAGAGAGGGATACATAGGGAGCTGGGATTTTCCTCCCCACCAGGCAGGGATGACACTTGCTGTCCTCCCTTCCCTCCCCACAGTACCAGTAGAGACCACACAGGGAGCCTGGACTTCCAGACCCTCTTGGTAGCAACAAGGCCTCCCTCCCTATCCCAGATGGGGTGCTGTTAGAGAAGGCCTAGCTTGGAAAATCCCATGGACGGAGGAGCCTGGTGGGCTGCAGTCCATGGGGTTGCTAAGAGTCGGACACGACTGAGCGACTTCACTTTCACTTTTCACTTTCATGCACTGGAGAAGGCAATGGCAACCCACTCCAGTGTTCTTGCCTGGAGAATCCCAGGGACGGGGGAGCCTGGTGGGCTGCCGTCTATGGGGTCGCATAGGGTCGGACACAACAGAAGCTACTTAGCAGCAGCAGCAGCAGCAGCAGCAGCAGTGGAGGTTCGTGGCTTTTGCCACCACCCAGCAGCAAAGAGGCACTTCTGCTCCTCCCAGCCAGGAAGGCATTGGTGCAGTCTTCATGAGGAGCTCACAACTTTAAGACAGCGTGGCCTTTACCTTCTAGGTCATTGTGTTACCCCAGTGCCTGGAAAAATAGGGACTAGTTGGGTGATCTTGCTCAAATCACTCATCCTTCCTGTGTCTCAATTTGTTTCTCTGTAAACTGAGAATGAAAATAATAGTGCCTGCCCGTAGGTTGCCGTGTTGACTCATTTAATCCTCACATGTAAAGCTCCTAGAATAGAAAGCGGCAGCCATTGCTGGTGCTGCTTGCCTTGTCGCTTCTCATTCCTCACTGATTTACGTGCCTCTTAAATATAGCTTTAGTCATATTTCATGAGTTTTGATTTGCATGTTTTCATTTTTTTATTTTCTAAATATTCTATGATTGCAAACATATTTCCTCCTTTATGCCCAAGAGATATATAGAAGGGTATGTTTGAATTTCCAAGTGGGTGGGAAATTTCTCCTTAAATGTTTCCAATTTATAGTTTTATTGTTCTGTGGTCAGAGCATGTCTGTGCACTTTGTGCTTTAGGAGATTTATTGATGTTTTCTTTTCAGTCTAGTCCATGATCTATTTTTAAAAAATAATTTCTTCAATTAAAATTGTTTTTCCCTTTTCCCTCATTGTGAAGGCTTTTATGCTAAGGATATATCCTATAAACATACTTTCCAACACACCAAACTAGACAGTTAAATGAAATATTCAATAAAAGCTTCAATCATGTAGAGTTAAAATGCTTTATTCCAGTTCAATTTGCAGTAAGCACAGTTTGCAGATTCCCCAGAGGGAGAGAAATGGGAGCAGGCACACTCAGCCTTCAGGTGTGATTTGTTAGTTGTTTCGGCTGCTTCTTTTCTCCCTCTTTTTTTTTTTTTTTCCTTGTAAAGAAGGTCTTTAATTCTAGTTGCAGAAGATGGTAATTTCCAAAAGTGGCCACAGCAATATTTCTGGCCCCACATTGCTGTTCCAGGACCTTGCCAGCTCCCAACAAGGGGTGAAGATCCATCTCCTTCCCCTTGAAGCAGGGTAGAACTTGATGTCTGCCTCAACGAAAAGAGGAGAGGTGGATGTCCTGCTGGGTGTTATGTTGTGGACCTTCCCAGCTGGGTCATAAATGGCAGTACGGCCTCTGCCTGACTCTCTTGTGATGCTCACCCTTGAAAGCCAGTCACCGTGCTGGGAAGAAGCTCAGGCTACTCCTGTAGCGCAGGAGGGGCTGCTCTTAGGTATTGAGGTCCCAGCAATAGCCACCATCCGTCAGCAGCCATGTGAGGGAATGACTTCAGGAGATCCCAGCCCCTAGTCATCCCCAGGGTCTCCTGCCTGAATTGTGACCCACAGACCCAGTAAGCCCTATGCTGCTGCTGCTGCTAAGTTGCCTCAGTCATGTCCGACTCTGTGCGACCCCGTAGATGGCGGCCCACCACGCTCCCCCATCCCTGGGATTCTCCAGGCAAGAACACTGGAGTGGGTTGCCATTTCCTTCTCCAATGCATGAAAGTGAAAAGTGAAAGTGAAGTCGCTCAGTCGTGTCCAACCCTCAGTGACCCCATGGACCACAGCCCACCAGGCTCCTCCATCCATGGGATTTTCCAGGCAAGAGTCCTAGAGTGGGTTGCCATTGCCTTCTCCGAGGAAGCCCTATAAATGGGTGTTTTACCACTGGTGGTTTACAAATAGTATTTTATCATTGAGTTGTAGGATAATTTGTTCCTCAGCTGTAGTAACCAGATGTCTAAGGATGAAGTGATCCCAGCTACTCAGAAAATTCCAGTAAGAAGTAGGGTGCTATAATAACAAAAACATGAGGACCTGGGAGACCTAGGTCATAGGCTAGATTAACTCATCATTGACTTTGGGACCTTGAACATAGCATGTAACCTTTCTGAGTCTTAGTATTGGACCCTTTTCAGCCCCTCCTAGTTCTACTATTGATTAATATCTTGATATAGAACATTGTGTATTATAAAAGGTTTCATATCAGAAGTACTCTGTCTCTTGAGAGATGGTGTATCTATATTTAATCAATGACATTCTTGATCTTGCAGTTAACTCTTACAGGGAAATCTTATTTCCCTCATTTCCAAACTATTGGAAATAATTTTCCAAAGTATTGACAGCAGAGAATAGAATCATTTTTTATTAACCCAATCTTAGCATAAAATAAATTAGAACACTGACTAGGCATTTGCTGCAAAAGGTGGGCTCCCCAGTCTCAGTTCGTGGAAACATATTAACCACTGCTTTGATTACCGACTTGTATATTGTCCAGTGATCTTTGCCTGCTCTTTTGGGTATTCTTTATTAGTGACCAGGTGACTTGCTGCCAGAATATGCTTACTGCCAGATGGTACTGTCTCTGTCTAAATTCAGCAGTTTGAAAATGTTAACTGTGCCTTGCAAAGCTAAATCGGCTAGGTGATATATAAGGCTGGTTTCTTGGCAGTTGTAATTCTCTAGTAGTTTCATTGTGAAGAGGAGTCAGCTGTTATTCCACATACTACATTTTAGAAGAAGCTAAAGCAAGTGTGCACGGCATGCTTTCCAATGCACAATACTGCACAGTCCCTAGGGTGTGATGACTTGGGACAACCGCCCCAAGTCAATATTCAGGGGACCCAGCCAGGCTGGCAGCTTGTCAGTGACTCAGGAAGCACCAGCTGGGGCCCCATTACGGGCTTCTACTTCCCTCACAGAGAAACAGTCTTCACTTAACTCCCTTTCCTGGATTCACCAGAATCACTGCCCACTGCCTCTATCCCCCAGCATTCACACACACACAGAACAAAGTAGGTTAGCCTCTCATATGAATTGTATGCTCCCTGAGAAGCAGTTGTTTCCCACATCTGTTTATGACAGTTGCATTTTGTTATTTTAATGATGTGGTTTCATTAAGTATTACATAAATAGATGGAATACAAAGACAAAAAGAGTTTCTATGCATAAGTCAAAAGCTTCATAAAGTCTGAGTGATGTAGCTGCAATAGATTGTGGGAAAAACTCTAGAAGAATTCTGCACTCAGGTCCATTCCCCTTTCTCTGCAAGTTTTCACTCTCTTTGAAAGACACCCATATTTTAAATCTCAGTTAATGTGTTATGTGCTGTACTTAGTCGCTCAGTCATGTCCAACTCTTTGCTACCCCATGGACTGTAGCCCACCAGGCTTCTCTGTCCATGGTGATTCTCCAGGCGAGAATACTGGAGTGGGTTGCTGTGCTCTCCTCCACGGGATCTTCCCAACCCAGGGATCGAACCCAGGTGTCCCACACTGCAGGCAGATTCTTTACCATCTGAGTCACCAGGGAAGCCCAAGAAAACTGGAGTGGGTAGCCTATCCCTTCTCCAGGGGATCTTCTTGAGCCAGGAATCGAACTGGGGTCTCCTGCAATGCAGGCAGATTCTATACCAACTGAGCTACCAGGGAAGCCTTAATATGTTATGGGTGTGCTTTATTCAAGAGTAATGCTCTGCGCTCAAAGACCTTGCCCTTATGTCAAAAGATTGGTCAACTGATACACACTTGTTTTCAGTTAAACAAAATATTTGTGGAAATTTCCATTTTTTGACTTGTTGCTTTAACCTACTTTTGAACAGAGCAACAGAAGCTACTAAGGAAGAAGCTGGCTTGAGCTGTACATGAATCCAGCTCATCTCTGCTCTCTGTTTCATCACAACAAACATAGAGCTGTGCAGACTGCCCTTTCCTGCTGCCAACTACAAACTGCCACTCTGTGACCTTGTTTTCACATCAAGGATCCTCTTCAGCTTTAGCCAGATGCCCACAAGCCATTTTTCCCTCACTCCCCCGACTCATTCTAGAAGAATGTGCTCTAACCTCGCCTCCATAAACCTCATGGAGATGGTTCCCAGTAAGTTCATCTACCCTGGCCATCCTCTGCTATTGACCCAAATCTAAAAAGACCTCTTGCTCCAGGCAGCTCCCTGGTGCAGCACCCTAGTACAACACCTTCTCTTCTGTGTTTCAGCAGAAACATATGGGTGTTTATTGGGCATCAGAATTTACTGGGCACCTATCACGTGTCAGGCTTAGCACCAGGCACTGGTTTTGCCATAGTGAATAAACTGTGTTTATATCATGAACAATAGACATATAGTATGAGCAGAAGAGCAGTAGCTAAGCCCTTTTTTTTTTAATTGAGAAATTGTAAACGAATGAGGGAGAGTTTCCATAGTACTTTTGACTTGGGAAATTGTTAGTTTGTCATTATGTATGCATTTATATATGGTACGTATTTATATGTATTTCTGTGGAAATTAAATGGGCATGTAATACTTTAATCCAAGGGCTTACAAATTTTTCTCTAAGCGGGGCAGAGAGTAGATATTTTTGGCTTTGTGTCATAGGGTCTCTGTTACAACTACTAAGCTAAGTAAGCTCTTGTGGTGTAAAAACAGTTATAGATAATACATAAGTGGATGGCAGTGGCTGGGTTCCAATACAATTTTATTTACAAAAACAGGCAGGAGCTCTAGTTTGCTGACCCCTAGAATCTATCAAAATACCTTACTGCTTCTCCTAGTAGCAATTAAACTTCCTCAAGCCTCTTCCCTAAAAAAAAAAAAAAATCAAAATCCCACGTCACTGCAAGAAATTGTCTTGTACTTACCACCTCTACATCCCGACCTCTCATTTACCCCCAGTGCCAGACAATCTGACCTCTGTGCTCACCGCCCTCTGAAATTGCTCTTATCAGAGTCACCAGCAATCTCCGGGTTGCTAAATACCTCAGAGACTCCAGTGCTCTCTTTCTTACTCACTCTCGCCACAGCTTACAACATAGCCAGCCACTCCTTGCTCCTGGAAACACTCCCCACTCTTAGCTTCTGAAACCTCACTGGATGGGTTTTCCTTGTATGGCAGTAGCCACTCTTTCTGCCATCAGTCTTCTCTTGACAATCTCTACATGGTGAAGTTACTCAGGGTTCCATCTTGGGTTCTGTTCTTCTCTCCTTTGGGGACCTCATCCACTCTTTAGCTTTAAACGACTTGCTGAAAACTCCCACCTTTATGTCTTCGGCCCAGATCTTTCCCCCACCTACCCTTTCCTGCCTCACATATCTAGTTGCTGACTTGACATTTCAAGTCTCTCAGGTATCTAAAACATAAAGTAATGAATAAATATGACTGAATAAATAAATGAATTTACCTGGTTGCCCAACAGAAACCAGAGCCTCATCAATAACCCCTCCCTTTTGCTCACCTCATGCATTACCCAAATGTAAGCCTTCTCTTTCCTAACCATCTCCTGGATCTTTCCTGGCTCTCCATACCTAATTCCCAGGCAACAGATACAGCTGTATCTGTTGCTGAAATATTGAAATATCAATTCTTCCATACTGGCTACAAAGAGCTGCTAGTCTAAGCTCCAATTGTGTTGGCCTCACCTTTGGGTGCCAGCTGTCTATCCAGCCTGGCCTGGCAGAGAGATGTCTGCAGACCCTTGTTTTTGATTAGTCACTCAGTCGTGTCCAACTCTTTGTGACCCCATGAACTGCAGCATGCCAGTCTTCCCTGTTCTTCATTATCTCCCATGGTTTTCTCAAACTCATGTCCATTGAGCTGGTGATGCCATCCAATCATCTCATCCTCTGTCATCCCCTTTCTCCTCCTGCCTTAAATCTTTCCCAGCATCAGGGTCTTTTCCAAGGAGTCAGCTCTTCCCATCAGGTGGGCAAAGTATTGGAGCTTTGGCATCATTCCTTCCAATGAATATTCAGGATTGATTTCCTTAGGATTTACTGGTTTGATTTCCTTGCTGATGAAAGGACTCTCGAGTCTTCTCCAGCACCACAGTTTGAAAACATCAATTCTGTAGACACTGCTCAAGGCTAAAGCTACCATCCATCCTGATGAATTAATGCTCATGCAAAACTGATTATTAAAGATTTTAATATTACCCTTACCTAATACACTGTCACTAAAATATTCTAGGACTAGGAAATCATCTCTCACCCAGTTCATTGGAAAAGCCATCTAACTGAGATCCCTACCTTCTCCTCCTGCCTCCTCAAGACTCTGCACAGCAGCCAGAATGATTTGTCTAAAATACAAGTTGATTGCATCTCTCCTCTACTTAAAACCTTTAAACATGGATTGCTTTTGCTCTGTTACTAGCTCATGTCTGACTCTTTGCAACTCCATGGACTGCAGCACACCAGGCTTCCCTGTCCTTCCCTATCTCCTGGAGTTTACTCAAACTCATGGATAACCATAAAGATAAAACCCCAACTCCCTAATAAAGTTCACCAGGCCCTTCATGATCTGACCCCTTTTCCCTTCAAACCTCACCTCCTCAGAGACATCCCCTCTGAAACCACGTTAAGTAGGCTCTTCCTCTTATGGTTGCACCCGTGTGTTTTCTTCATTGCGCCGATCGCAATTTGATACGATGTTGATTTGTAAAAGTCTGTTTCCCCTACTAAAGCATCAGCTCCTGAGGGCAGATGCCACGTGTGGCTTATGCTCTGGTAGACCCCTTGCCCTTGTATATTCGTGAAGCTGATAAATCTGGTCCCCTGAATCTCTTCTAGCTTTGTCTCTTGCCCCTTTCTCCCTTGAAATCTGTGGTTTAGCTGTATGCAGCCGCAAATATTCAAGTATCATTTGATCACAAGCTTCTCAGTTCCTTAAATATTCCAGGGTACCCTTTGCTTGGAAGACTTTGCACCCTGCTGTCCTTTCCCCTGAACTCCCGCTTGACTTCCAGGAATCAACACTGTCATTACGCCCTCCTCTTCAGGACGTTTTGCCTGCTAATCCCTCCAGATCAGAACCCTAAATACTATCATTTAAATGCCTATTTCCCTTTCTGCTTTCCTCACTAGATGGTAAGCTTGTAGAAGGCAAGAACCGTCTGTCATTTTTCATAGTTGCATCTAAGACAACCTGCTTAGTGCCTGGCAAACATTTAGCAGGCCAGTTCAGCCCAAAGCAGACGCTCAAAGTCCTGAGAGGGAGTCAGGGAACTTATATCCATTTGGGTGTTGATACACTATTTGTAAGTGGACTATCTTCCCCCAGTAGTAAAGGGTTTTGTTTGTTTTTCCTAAGAATGAATTTTCCCTTAGTGAAAATTTTCCTTAGTGCTTCTGTGATAGGCAGTGACTTCACCTGGAACTCACTGTTTGGCTTTATGGGAAGAAAGTGGTTCTTAGTGGGAAGTACAAAATATAGGTTACTAAAAAGATCTTTAGTGAGACTGGATTTTGTAATGTCTTAGAGGACACCAGAAGACAGCAGTTACCCTTCTTTGAAATAATTTTTTTGTGTGTTCATCCTGAATTCATGTAATTCAGTTAAAAAAAGAATCTCTTTCCTCTGCTTGTTAATGGTGGTTTTATGGTTTCATTTTGCTGGGCACATAAATATGTTATAATATAAACAAGCCAATGGTGTAATGAATCATTGCAGTCTTATTGTGTGTATGTTTTTACTACAAATCTTGAGGGGGAAAAGCTACTCATGCTTTGCATTTTTAAATTATGCTAATGTGATTAGTCATTATGATCCTACTTACTCTTCATGATGGATGAATGATGTCTAAGAATCCGATGTACTTGTGAGGGACCTGATTAGTGCTTGAGACCCAATCAAGAAGCTGATGGTGGATTCACATAACACATTAAAAAGTTACTTAGAACAGAGGAGTTGATGATTGCTTATATAAGATTGTATAGAGGAATAAAATAAGTGTAAATTGTCCTAACATATATTTTTTTTAATTAAAAAAAATTTTATGAAATATATTTGATTTTCAACGTTCAGGTATACAGCAAAGTGCTTCAGATACATACACACACACACACACATTCTTTTTCAGAATTTTCCACTCTAGTTTATTACAAGATATTGAATTTGTTCCTAGTTCTATACACTAGGCCCTTGTTGCTTATCTGTTTTATATATAGTAGTGTATATCTGTTAATCTGAAACTAATTTATCCCCTCGCCTTTGCCCTTTGCTACCAAAGCTATAAGTTCTAATGTACGTTTTTATTCTTCCATGAAAATATCAGCTGTTGCCATAACCTTTGAATATATTTTGCCAGGATATGTCCGGGCCACCTTTTTTTTTTTTTTTTGCAATCAAAGTGTGAAAATGACCGAGTAAGCTACTGTCATTGTTTGGTAGGAAAATTCACACACTCACATCTGTAAACAGGTGTTTGCAAAGCCCAGACTTCAAAATAATTCACCCATTCTTGCATTTTGATGTTGCAATCAAGCAAAATGAAAACCAGAAGAGACACATTTTTGTTGATTATTATCCTGCCAAATCAGATTGTTTCTGTTATTGTCTTACACAAGTACGAAGCTCAGAGAGCAAAGCGGGGAACAGAGAGAAAAATATGGATGTGTGTGAGGAGAGAAAAAGGGGGGGGGGGTTAGAATTTTAAATGAGTCCAGTAAATTGAAGACTTGCTTAATGCTCTCAGAAATAAAAGTCCCTAGAAAAAGAAGTAGTTTAAAAAAGTAGAAAAGAAGCACTTTACGTTCAGTTTTTTAAAAGACTATTCTAGAAGTAGAACCCTCTTTTCAGACAAAATATTACGAAGAGTCACACAAATATATAAAATAGGAAGAATATTTTTAGTAAACGTATATTAGTTCAAATTTATCACATTTTTTCAAATTCACTGAAAAAACAAGACTGTTTTGATAATACCTAACATTAAAATTAGGGGATTAGTAAAAATTTTCATCTTACGTGAGCTTCAGCAACAAACTTATTTCTGTGATTTCTTCTTGTGTATTATCAAGATTCTTCTTGATGACAATGCTAAACTGTGGGAAAGAGAGTTCTTACACAAGTTACCTGTTGATCTCAGGTCATCATTCCATTTCTGTGGCAAGGAGGAGCTTCATTTGTCCTGGGGGCTGCACCAAGAGATTTAACCTGAGGAGGCCGTGAAGCATGTTGCTGGCCTCTATTGGGTTACCATTTTGTACGTGACACTTGAATGCGCCTATTTTTCAAAATATTGTTTTATAGAGGTTAAAAATTAAGTAAAATTCCAATGGAATGTTCGCTGACCCCTTGAGTCTCCTCAGCGCTTCCCTGGTGGCTCAGACAGTAAAGAATCCGCCTGCAATACAGGAGACCCGGTTTCGATCCCTGAGTTGGGAAGATACCCTGGAGGAGGGCATGGCAACCCACTCCACTATTCTTGCCTGGAGAATCCCATAGAAAGAGGAGCCTGACGGGCTATAGTCCATGGGGTCGCAAAGAGCTGGACACGACTGAGAGTCACCTCAAGGACATAGAAGGGTGGGGCGTGTGAGGACACTTCTGGCTGACCTTCTCTGAGTTGGAGACGTCTCCACTCTACAAGGAGGATTTTAACAACAGATTTGCTGGCCTCACCTGTATTCTTTTTCCAGTATTTTCTATCTCAGTCAATGGCATCACCATTTTAGGAGCTGAGGCCCCTTCAACTTTCCCTCTTCCTTATCCCTAACATTTAATACCTCATGAAAGTCTATTCATACCATCTCCAAAATGTCTATGAAATTCATCCTCTCATCTCCTTGCTCTTCTACTGTGATGACCTCAAGGCTTGAGCTTTACCCTACCTCTCACAGCTAGAACTTTTGTTCTGAGACACAATTAGATCCGGTCATCCCCCTGGTTCAAAGCTAGTAATGCTATCTTTCCCTTACCTGGTTGAGACCAAACCCCTCAGCATAGTACAGGAGGCCCCTCACTGTCTGACCCCACCATTCTCCAACCTCACAGGCCCCGAACGCATCACACTAGATGCACCTTATTCTTTGCATCTGATTTCTTTGTGCCCAGAGAACGCTTAGTCATTCTTCAAGTTCCAATCCAAACATTATCCCTTTCCAAAGCATTTCTTGAGGCTTCCCAAGTGGCTCAGTGGTAAAGAATCTGTCTGCAAATGCAGGAGTTTGAGGAGATGTGGGTTTGAACCCTGGGTGGGGAAGATCCCCTGGAGTAGGAATGGCAACCCACTCCAGTATTCTTGCCTGGAAAATTCCAATGGCAGAGGATCCTAGTGGGCTACAGTGCATGGGGTCACAAAGAGTCAGACTTGACTAGCGACTGAGCGCACACAAAACATTTCTGATTTCTTCAGGCAAAGCAAATTGTCCCTCTTCCGCTTCCTTTACACTGCTCATGCTTGTAGCATGTGCTCCATTTCCTTTTACTGGGATTATCTGTTTATGTCTCCCACTTCTCTAATATATTGTGAACTCTTAATGAGCAGACTGTTTCTCATCCATTTTTTTACCCCAAACACCTACCGTCACACTTGACATGTGCCTGAGATATGGGAAACTCTCAGTGTGTATTTTTGAACTTTTCATTACAGCACTTCATGGGGAGTTTGTTCCTGATCTGTACAGTGATAAACTAGCAGAAACCACAGCGTATCCTGTAGACTCCCTCTGGTCTAAATTGTCAGTTTCTTTTCTCCTTCAGGCTCTCCAAGCCTTTGGACACCTAAGTCTTTATCTTCCTCCAAATGTATTAGCATATTTCCGACTTGAATTTCAGTTCAATTGAACTGAATTTCAAAACATCTTTTCTCTATGGTGTTTGCTTTCCCAAATTTATTTATCCTACTCTCTCCCACCTGGTGTGATACTTCCCTGGTGTTTGGAATTTCAAAAAAGAACTGATTTATCCTGGTTTTAGCAGGTCAGACTTTGGGGGGAGGATTACTTATCCTGCTCCAGGTAACTTTGGTGTAGAGACTCTTTCATTTTGTTTCCCCACTACATTTTATAATCCTTCCCAAGAGAGCTCACATGCAAGCTATCGCTGATTTGCAAATATTAGGTCCCCTGCCCCCATATTTCTTAGGCCTTGAAGATGCTGAAATGAGGTTGCGATCTGAATCAGTTTTGTATATTCATGTGAATATGCATCTGTTATTATTTTCCTTGTCTGTCTTTACAATTCAATAAAAATTCATCCCATGATATCGTTACTGCTTACAAACTCAGTTGTTATTCCTGGTTATTTGGATATTTTATAGGTTTTTTTTTTTATCATCTTTTATTTGCTTCATGATTGTACTTGAAGAGAATTCAATAACACCTACCAGGATGGGTATTCTTTCTCAGACACTCAGTGGTATCCACCCCTTTTCAAGGCATAACATTTCCTATTTCCAATCCTCTCTGGGTTTGAAAAAAATAGCCTGGCAATGGTTCACTAAGAATTGTAATTTAATCCTTTGGAATAACAGGCTTTTCATCTGTGCTCCCTGCAATGATCCGAGATCTGCCACACAATCAGTTCCTTAGAGAAGAACAATGCTACTCAGAAGGAAAAAAAGTACTGGCAACGTGAACAAAAAATACATATATATATAGCTGGTAAAATATGTATATATAATATATATGAGGCCATTTATAAAATTTATAAATTTAAATTAACCTTGAGAGTGAATGGCATCAAATTATGAATTATCACTACTTTTCAAAAGAGGAATCAGAACATTTCTGACAGCAAATGAACTCGAATGAATGTCTATGCTTTTGATCCGGACTGTGTCAACACAGGCTCATAACTAGGTAGTTTTGTGCTTATGTTGGTGGAGTCTCTAAAGTTATGCTTACAGTTCCAGGAACAATGTAATATTTAAGAAAAGACAAACACAGACCTAATTCTTACCTCTCGTGGTCCTCGACCTCAAGAGTGTTTGTCCAGGTTGTTTGGAGTCCCTGTGTTTTATGGACCAGGTTACTGAAAAAAAACAAAAACTGCACAGGTACAACCCTGTATGTCTATAATGTTACATGTATATTTGTTTAAATGGAATAGGGCTGATGCCCTCCTTCTGAGACAATCATAGGTCATCAGCAACCTGCGTAGTAATTTATCACCTCGTTTTCAGTCCTTATCACTGTTAGTCAACCGTGTGTTCTACAGCCTTCACATCACAGATAGTTCACTGGAATTGGATGTTTTAAGATTCATTAGCATCACCAGTATTACTACAAATCACACCATTTGTTTAGCACCAACAATGTGCTGAAGAAAGCAAGTTGGCACAATCTAAAGTGGGTAAGGAACAACCCCAAGTGTAAAAGGAGCCTGGGACTTGAGCTCTGGGCAAGGGTGAGTGAGGGCGGATGACTGGCAGACTCTCAGGAAAAAGGCTATTGGAGTTTCATACACATTTTCATACCCAGAATGCAGCCTCCTGGAAGGACAAATACTTTGCAAAAATCCTTTTCTTTCTCCCAGTGGCCTGATAATCCATAGAAAGTAAAGATAGCTGACCAGAAGGCATATTTAAGATGAATTTGGGCAAACTGCTCATGTTTATGGCACATTTTTTTTTTCTGCAAAGCCTATTGGAACTAGAACTCTGTTGAGCCTTTCTGAGCTGAAGTTGGTGTCCGAATTCATGTGTCTCGGGCTCCCTCCTCTATCAACACAGGCTACCAGATAATGTCCAGAGAAGACATCTGCTCAGTTAGTTGAGTGGGATGTGAGAAGTTGAGTCTGAGTTTAACCCACAGAATACTGTATAATACAAAAGGAGGCATTTCCTTCTGATCTAATTACTATTGCAATCAACTTAAGGTTCTACTATGCCTTATTTGCTATATAAAGGACAAGTCTAATACTCCTTTTCCTTTCTATAAAATAAAAACATTCAGAGTTTGGTGACCCTAAACGTGATTATAAAATTTGGCTTGGAAACTAAGTTAAAGAAAAAGCAGAGAAAGAATTTTTACTTGTCTTTCATGGTATCAGCCCAAGCTTTGAACAATGCTTAAGAATGAAATAAATCATTTAGAGAGAATGTTTGTGTTCCTCTTTTATACATTTATTTAATACTTTTATAAATTTTGAAAGTGATACTGTTAGTTACTCAGTCAAGTCTGACCCTTGGGGCCCCCATGAATTGCAGCCCACCAAGCTCCTCAATCCTTGGGATTTCCCAGGCAAGAATATGGAGTGGGTGGCCATTCCCTTCTCCAGGAGATCTTCCCAACCCAGGCATCACACCCAGGGCTCCTGCATTGCAGGCAGATTCTTTACCATCTGAGCCACCAGGGAAGCCCCTAGTAAAATAAAAATTCATATCAATAAAAATTCACTTTATTTTTATTGAGAATCAGTACGTTTAAAGCCATCTTATATTTGATGAGTAAATCTGAATTATTAATGAAATTTTCAGTTTGCATGAAAAATCATACATTTTTCCTTAGATGTGATATAATTTTTAACATTTTATAAAGAGTTATAGGATAAACTATTATTTCTGGGGTCTGATTTGCAATAAGATAATTATTTGATCTTTCATATATCCTTTTGACTTCTGGTTATAAAATTAAGGCTAAAGACACTCCATGTTTTAATAGGCCCAGGTTTTCTATAATGTCTAAATGTTCATAATCCCTTTACTGTACTCCAGTTAGCATCTGTGCACATAAGTGTAACTGAGAAAGAAGAAAAAATACCCTTTTCCACCTGAGTATTTCAGTTTGGTATTCTTAGTATGAGATGAGTACATTTTTATAGAAAATGGCTGCAGAAGAAAAAAGTAATATTTGAGAAGATAGAGTCCAAGAATTCTTAAATACCTGGGAAGATTTTTTTAAGTAAATAAAAAAGAAAAAAAAATGGTGGGCTTTCTCAGAAAACAAAGTGAACCAATATATCTCACCACTTATTTATTGTTTTGGAAAAACAATCCACAAACCTGTACCAGCTAAAACACCCTTCCCACAATGACTGATGCCATTGGCAAGGTTGCTATGTGCAGAAAGAAGACTGAAAATGATAGAGTACAAATATTGTGGGTTTTCATTGTCATTATGAGAAACTAATGTTTTTAGACCTTGGATCTGAGAGGTAATTTACATGGCCGATTATGAGAACTCTCATGGAATGATTGTGCACCTGCATTTGGTCAAACAGAAAGAAAACTCTCTCACTGAGTAATGTACCATATGCAAATTGAGGGATCAAAGGATCAGAACAGCTGGCATGCAAAGAATATTTTACAGATTCTTAGGGAGCACTAGTCTGGAGGCATTCAGACCTTCCACCAAGCTGGCAAGTGTAGCTTAGGTAACCTTACCTGGAGTCTGAATGAAAATGGCTTTTGGAGAAAGGGAGAAATGTTACGGCCAAAGTCCAAAACTCACTAGCATTGATAACAGCATCCAGAAAAGTGAGAAGAGCCATTAACAAAGTCATTAATTAGAATGTTTTTTACATTCCTTCCATCAACTGAAAACATATTTAATATGCACTTTCCTTAATTTTTTTAGTCTTTTCTTTCCTATTTTTTAAAATTTATTTTAGTTGATTTACTGTGTTGTGTTAATTGCTGCTATATAGCAAAGTGATCCAGTTATATGCATATATACATTCTTTTCAAATTATTCTTTTCCATTATGCCCTATTACAGGATACTGAATATAATTCCCTGTGCTAAACAGACCTTGTTTTTATCCATTCTGTATATAATAGCTTTATCTGCTAGTCTCAAACTTCCCATCCCTCTCCCATACACTCTCCCCCATGGCAACCAGAAGTCTATTTCCTAGGTGAGTTGTTTCTGTTTTGTAGTCAGTTCATTTTTGTTATTTAAATTCCACATATAAGTGATATTATATGGTTTTTGTCTTTCTCTTTCTGACTTACTTCACTTAGTATAATAATTTTTAGGCCTGTCCTTGTTGCTGCAAATAGCATTATTTCATTCTTTTTTGTGGTTGAGTAGTATTCTGCTATATATGTGTATGTCCCATCTTCATTATCCCTTTGTCTGCAAATGGACATTTAGGTTGTTTCCATGTCCTGGCTCTTGTTAATATTGCTGCTATATTTCAACATTTATTGCTAGAAAAAGATAACCTGCCTGAATTTCATAAAGACACATTGGTGAATTTCATAAAGACATATTGATGAATACAATAAAGACATATCAGCACACTACTTATATTTCCAGGGCAGAGTGGGCACATCTTCAGCCAACACATAGATTAAATGAGAGTAGTGCTTGAAGGCTCAGCTGTTACTTGAGCAAAGAAGTTATTATTCATCAGAAACAGACTGCTAACAGGACTTGAGAGACGGTGTGGTCTATGGAAAGAGTTCTGGACCATGTGCAGCTTCAACTTGCTCATCTGTTAAGTGGGGATAATAACACTTGCCCTGCCCAGGTCATATTTGTTGTGAACATCAAACAAAGTCTTAAGAGGTGAATGCACTCTGTAATGTATGATATGTAATGTACATGATGCAAGGGATTATTCTTAATGAATGAATTCACTAATAGCTATTCTTCTATAGGGATTAGAGAGGTCCTAAATCCCCAGAGATTGATGCAATTATATCAATAATTATTTGACCCTTGTATTTATTTTAGTTAATAATCACATGCATCTCTTATTTAGGGAAGAAAGCTGAATTTCCTGTGTGAGCCACCCTTCTGCCTACATTCAAGTCTGCTTTCTTTGTGTTTGCATAACTCAGTGAACTCAGCCAAGATGTCAACAGGGAAGTCCTCTTTTTGATTAAAATGGGTTATTTTGGCATGTATGTCCTAACTCTAATCACTAAGACAAGACCAAAAAAAACCCCAATGTCCCATTCCATGTGATTCCAGAACCCTGGGCTTCCCTCATTCTTGGTCCACTGACCAAAAAAAGCTACCATTTTAGCAAAATTTACACACCCCACTGCTCTTCTATGTAAGTTTTAGAACAGCACGTTCATAATACTATACTAAGAAGCATCAGAAATAATCAAGGTTCAACTGTATTCACAGAGCAGCCCTTTATTTTTGTCTTTCTAGAAAATTCACAACTTGGCATCTGGTCACAAAATTTTAGAAGCCCTTGGCCATGCCAGTAAGCTTTGAAGTATAGAGGTGGATAAGCCCTGGGACAGAACTTTCTTGACCTAAATTTTACATGCTTATCGTTTGGTAACTAATTTTTCTTGCTTTTTTTGTTGTTGTTTCCTTTGAAAGAGGAGAAGGCCTTGTAACTGAATGTATATTTTGCAAAGATTTGGTAGCCTTTTTAATAATAAGCCTGAGTTATAATAAGGACCATGTGTAATACTCTTGATCTACCTCTCTGGAAGTGCCTCTAGACCTACAGTTCTGGGAGGGCCCTCTTCTTTGCTGTTGTTCAGTCACTAAGTTCTGTCTGACTTTGTGACCCCATGGACTGCAGCACATCAGGCTTCCCTGTCCTTCACTATCTACCGGAGTTTGCTCAAACTCCTGTCCACTGAGTCAATGAAGCCATCCAGCCATCTCATCCTCTGTCACCCCCTTTTCTTCCTGCCCTCAAATCATTCCCAGCATCAGGGTCTTTTCCAATGAATCAGCTCTCCTTATCAGGTGGCCAAAGTATTGGGAGCTTCAGCATCAGTCCTTCCAGTGAATATTCAGGGTTGATTTCCTTTAGGATGGACTGGTTTCCTTGTTGCCTTCAGGTAACCTGGCTGTCTTAGTTTGTAACCTCAAGGCTCAAGGCCAACTCTGGGACCAATTTTTTCATTTGTAAAAGCATTATTGAGTTGAGGATCTCAAAGCCCCTTTCAGCTCTGAGCTACACCTTCAAAGATGATCCAGTTTAGTCAGTCCATAAGACTGAAGCGACTTAGCAGCAGCAGCAGCAAGCCTGAAAAATGCACTCTTAATCTTTGGAAACTACCCTCAACATCTCTCATGAAAACAATTCTTACCTCCTATATTAACTTGAGTTTTCATTCAAACTTCTACAACTGAAACCATCTATCAACAACAAAACCCCACAACTAAAATAATGTTATTGTTTTTTTTTTTTAAAAGACCATTCAATTTCAACTTATTGGATTCATTTGTCCACTCTATGGGGAAAATGTATGGAGTATTTCACTGTGAGCAATTACACTTTGAGTGACAAACATTTACTGTGATGATCACTGGAAAAGCAATGCTAATTATTGGTTAACCACTTAGCTGGCTAATATCTAATCTAAGCTCTGTCATTAACGGGCCAAGTGGCCTAGAATAAACTTCAGTTTCCTTATCTGCAAAGTGGGAACTGAGCCAGTGACCCAACTCTTGAAAAGTACTTGTAATCACTCTTGAGTCTCAGAGGGCAAATGACCATGGGCACCATCTGACACCCTTTGGAGGGTGCATTTACTCTTTGAGGCCATTCAGGGAACCATTTAGTACTGTAGCAGTGACTTACTGATGTTGCCCCAGTGGTCCCAAAGACGTAATGCACTGTCCGTATATCTCTTGCTTTCTTTGTGTGTATCAACTAATCTATCAGATAGTACCTTTGATAGATCAATTTGCTAGACACAAGTGGGTGGGCATTTTACTCCCAGACAGTACTTGCCTCTTCCCTGCTCTTAAAAGAATCAGAGACAAACCCAAACAGGCACCCACACAGCACTCCTACAGAGAGCTTTGGGGTTATTTATGAAACAGAGCTGCTAACTGCTGTAACCTCCCTGTGGCACTACTGTATTCTCTGGTGTTAAGAAGAACTACACTGAGTGGGAGTGTTGGAGGTACTTTTTTGATTTTAACATTATTAATAATAGCTCTAGGGTATGAGTGTCTCTCCACTTGTCCTCTTCTCTTTCCATCTAGATTCGGAGAAAGAGGGATTTTGAATAAGGTAAATCTACTTAATTTCTGGATCACTTTCTATCTGCTCTCTCCTCAAGTAGCATTTTGATCAAATATTCATAGTCTCTCCTGTGTCATTAATTTTTCTTTGGCTACTCTTTTCTTCCAAACTCTGTAAAAATCTCTAATTTAAAAATTTTTGCTGGAGAACACTTGATTTATAATATTGTGTTAGTTTCAGATGTACAACAAAGTGGCTCAGTTATACATATATTCATTCTTTTTCCGATTCTTTACTCACATAGGTTATTACAGAATATAGAATAAAGTCCCTTGTGCTACACAGTAGGTCATTGTTGGTTATCCATTTTATATACAGCAGTGTGTGTATATTAATCCCAAACTCCTGATTTATCTCTCCCCTCAGTGTTTCTCCTCTGGTAGCCATAAATTTGTGTTTTCAAAACCTGTGAGTCTCTTCCTGTTTTGTAAATAAGATCATTTATATCATTTTAAAAATTAGATCCCACATCTAAGTGAAATCATGTGATAAATGTGTGTTTCTCTTTCAGACTTCCCTCACTTAGCATGGTAATCTCCAGGTCCATCCATGTTGCTGCAAATGGCACTATTTGGTTCTTTTTTATGGCTGAGTAATACTTGATTGTTGGAGAAGGCAATGGCACCCCACTCCGGTACTTTTGCCTGGAAAATCCCATGGACGGAGGAGCCTGGCAGGCTGCAGTCCATGAGGTCGCTAGAGTCGGACACGACTGAGCGACTTCACTTTCACTTTTCACTTTCGTGCATTGGAGAAGGAAATGGCAACCCACTCCAGTGTTCTTGCCTGGAGAATCCCAGGGATGGGGGGGCCTGGTGGGCTGTTGTCTATGGGGTCGCACAGAGTCAGACACGACTGAAGCGACTTAGCAGTAGCAGCAGCAATACTTGATTGTATATATGTATCATATCTTCTTTATGCATTTTTCTGCTGATGGACACTGAGTTTGCTTCCATAATTTGACCATTGTAAACAATGCTACAATGAACATTGCGGTGCATGTATCTTTTAAAACTATGGTTCATCTGGAAATATACCCAGGAGTGGTATTACTGGATCAAATGGTAGTTCTATTTTTAGTTTTATAAGGACCCTCCATACTGTTCTCCATAGTGGTTGTACTAATTTACACTCCCACCAACAGTATAGGATGGTTCCTTTTCCTCCACCTCAATCTCCAGCATTCACTATTGGTAGGCTTTTTGATGATGCTTTTTGGATTGGGGTGATGTGATACCCTGTTGCAGTCTTGATTTGCATTTCTCTGATAGTAAGTGATGTTGAGCAGAAAAGCTCTAATCTTCAATAAATCATACTCTCCCTGGACTTTATACCCTTGTTTGCCTCTCGCCTGCTCTTTCGTTTCTTTCCTAGTTCTGCCTGTGAAAGGGAAATCCATTCAGAGTGTCCTCACTTCATCACTCACTCACTCCATAACCCACCATAGCCTGTGAATGTGGTCATCATTGATAATGGTCCTCTGGGTTTTCAAGAACCTGTACAATGTTTGTGATCTACAGAAAAGTTGATTGGCTTAAATACAAAAAAAATTTAACTAGTACTAACTTCAAAGGGAAAATTTTTATGAGATGAATTTAATGTGGAATTTGGCATGTGATGGTGGCTCAATTGGTAAAGAATCTGCCCATAATGTGGGAGACCTGGCCTTGATCCCTGGGCCAGGAAGATTTCCTGGAGAAGGAAATGGCAACCCACTCCAGTATTCTTGCCTGGAGAATTCCTTGGACAGAGGAGTTCATGGGGTCGCAAAGAGTCAGACACAACTGAGTAACACACTTTCACTTTCACGCCAGAAATGAGTCTGTTTAGGATCTAGGAGAATTTTAAATGATGAGTCTACTTTTTATTTCATGTCCCTAGCTAAGTAAAGAGTACATATCCCTTCAACAGCTCAATCCAGAAATCTGGGAGATGTGTTATACCTTTTTCCCCTCACATCTTATATCCAGTCAGTCACCAATTCATTCAATTCCTTTACTTTCTTGAATATGTCCACTTCTCTACATCTTTTAAAAACACAGTTCTGGTCTTGCTGCCCTCATGCTTCATCCTTTTAGTGGTTCCCATTAACTTGGGATGAAGCCCCCAATGCTACCACGACTCCTAAAGCCCACCATACTGGCCTCTGCCTGCTTCTCCAGCTCGATTCCAGTCCTGGCCCTCTTCCCTCTCAGTACGTTAGCTGTAGCCAGAACGGTGTGCATCTTAAATCACTCTGGCAAGAATCCTCCCCTTTCACAAGGCATTTATCTTAGAACATCTTTCTACCCACTCCCCCGAACCTCCAGATTGTGTCGGCTGCTCCTGTGCCTGTCACCATCCACCACCATCACATTCTCATTGCAGTCTGGGCCGCACCTTCTGTAGCTCTCCAACACACTTTATTTTTTTAAATGTTATTGGTGTATAGTTGATTTACAATATTGTGTTAGTTTCAGGTGTACAGCTTAGTAATTCAGTTACACATATATTCATTCTTTTTCAGATTCTTTTCCCATATAGGCTACTACAGAATATTGAGTAGAGTTCCCTGTGCTATACAGAAGGTCCTTGTTGGTTATCTATTTTATATATATGGTGTGAGTGTATATTAATCCCAAGCTCTTAATTTATCCCCTGCCCATGTTTCCCCTTTGGTAACCATAAGTTTGTTTTTGAATCTGTGAGTCTGTTTCAGGTTTTGTAAATAAGATCACTTATATCATTTTTAAAAAAGTAGTTTCCACATATGAGTGCTATTATATGATATGTGTCTTTGTCTGACTTACTTCACTTATGATAATCTCTAAGTTCATCCATGTTGCTGCAAATGACATTATTTTGTTCTTTCTTTATGGCTAATATTCCCTCATATATAGGTACTGCATCTTCTTTATCCATGCATCTATTGATGGACATTTGGGTTGCTTTCATGTCCTGGCTATTGTAAACAGTGCTGAGATGAGCATTGGCGTGCATGTATCTATTTGAGTTATGGTTTCAACACACTTTAAATTCTTTGTTCAATGTCTGTTTTCCCAATAAGAGTGCCTAATATTTATTAAGTACTTCCTATGTGTGAGGCATCTTTATATATACTATTTCATTTTAATCTTTACAACAACTATGAGGTAGGTTCTATTATTACCCTAGCTTTATAAGTAAAGAAGCTGAAATTTAAGAAGCTGAAGGCCACATAGCTAGTGAAGGATAAATTAAAACTGGAACCTAGGCAGTCTGTATCCAGAGCCCATGTGTAACCATGATTAATATGCTTCAGTGAAGCAATAAACTCCGTAAGGGCAGAGGCCAGATCTTATACCCCCAGAGCCTAACACAGGATTGGCATATAGTAGGGGCCAACAAGGACTTGCTGATATACTTAATGCAGTGCCAGCTCCTAGAGTGGCCTATGGTCCACCACATTCTTCCCCTCCTCTACCTCTCTAGACTTTTCTCCCAGTGGGCCTGTCCCCTTTTCCCCATGCCCCATCTCCTAGCCATATAAGCAGTTCCCTGTACAGGCCATGGTGGTTCACACTTCTGCCTTTTGTCTGTTCATTATGTTATTTCCCTCATTTGCTCATCCATTCATTCACTCACTCACCATGCATCTATTTACTGAATACCTACTGAAGGCTCTGTGTGTGTGCACGTGCGTGCGTGTGTGTTCAGTCACTTCAGTGCTGTCAGACTCTTTGCAACCCTATGTATGTTTGTATCCCACCAGGTTCCTCTCTCCATGGCGATTCTCCAGGCAAGAATACTGGAGTGGGTCGCCATGCCCTCCTCCAGGGGATCTTCCTGACCCAGGGATCAAACCCGAGTTTCTTCTGTCTCCTGCACTGGCAAGTGGGTTCTTTACCACTAGCACCACCTGGGAAGCCCTAGGCAGTGAGAAAAGTCCTGTGATAGACTATGCAACACTAAAAAGGATGTCTAAATGAGACTGGGGAGTCAAGAAAGGCTCCCAAGAGACGTAACATTGAAATTGTGTCAAAGGCTGCATGGCAGAGCTGCACGGCAAGCTCCTGTTTACCTTCAGGACTCTGCTCTGTCTCTTCCATCACTCTCTTCATGGCAGAGCATTCAGGGATTTTGTACCGCATGTCTTTAGAGGACTGCTCCTCCTGTCAGTGAGGTCCTCTTACTCTCTCTGTGTATCATCTCAGCACATGAGCTCCTGACACAGATGAGACACCCAATAAAGCACCGATGAACGAACAAGTAACATCATGGTTCTTTTAGTGAAAACATTCCTCTTAAATTCATTGTACAACCCTGTGCATTTACCTGAAACCATAGAATTTGGGTTCATTTACAGAATATAAATAGTCAAAGCTATGGTTTTTCCAGTAGTCATGTATGGATATGAGAGTTGGATCATAAAGAAGGCTGAGAGCCAAAGAGCTGATGCTTTTGAACTGTGGTGTTGGAGAAGACTGTTGAGGGTCCCTTGGACAACAAGGAGATCCAACCAATCAATCCTAAAGGAAATTAACCCTGAATATTCATTGGAAGGACTGATGCTGAAACTGAAGCTCCAGTACTTTGGCCACCTGATGTGAAGAGCTGATTCATTGGAAAAGACCTTGATGCTGGGAAAGACTGAGGACAAGATGAGAAGGGGGAAACAGAGGATGAAATGGTTAGAAGGCACCCTTGACTCAATGGGCATGAGTTTGAGCAAGCTCTGGGAGATAATGAAGGACAGGGAGGCCTGGCGTGTTGCAGTCCATGGGGTGGCAAAGAGTTGGGCACGACTGAGCAACTGAACAACAGGAACAATAGAATAGACATTTTCTTAACATACAAATAAAAGGGATTTGGGGACCACTGACACCTGGCAACATGGTATCATTTTAGACACAGATATATGAACTCCATAAAAACACTTCTGTAAATTCACATATACACACAGCCATATGGTTTTGTCAAATTTGTGAGTCTAATACCTTGAGGAGAGAATTCACACAGTCAGGCACATTCTCCTGAAAGCTCTGGATACTCGAGAATATTACATGACAGAATGTTAGTACATTTTATGGAAGGCAAGATGATCCTCACGATTCTCCCATCAATGAGAAAGACTTTCTCATTATTGAAATGGGCCCTAAATGTTAGGCAGTTAATGTGTTTTGTGCACGTGTGAAAAAAAAAAAATGATGCCGTTATACATCCTGGACTAACATCAAAGCACACATCTGTCACACTGTTCTTTTGGGGTTTGTCATATACAGGGCTCTTTAAAAATTGTAATGAGATGCAAACTTACCCCAATGTCCCCTTCTCTACTTAATATATGCAGGGCTGCGATGACTCTCTGGGGACAAAGCTCTTATAGGAATTGCTGAGGATGACGCCTGGCATTCTACAGTCCTGTGTCTCTTTGAATGTATTACATTGAGCTACCACTTTCTCTCTTAGGATGAGTTATCTCACCTGCCAAATCAGTAAGCTGGACTAGAGCAGGGGTCAGCAAACCTTTTTGGTAAAGGGTAAAATAGTAAATGTTTTGGCCCTTGAATCACATGGTCTGTGTTGCAACCACTTAACTCCATCACTGAAGAGTGGAAGCAGTCATCCAAATATGTAAACAAACAGGCATGCCTACTTGCCAATAAAATTTTATTTACAAAAATGGTGGGCCAGATTTGGGCAGTGGGTCAGAGTCACAGATGCCTGGACTTGTTGAATTCTAGCATCCCTTTTAAGCTTTTTTTCTGCCATGGTGTTTGGTTTCAGTCATCCCAGAAGAGATCAGAATTCAGGGACAGCTGAGAAAAAAAGAGAAGCACACTTTAAGAAATCATTGGCTGGATGAGATGACTATATTTGACTTATCTTTTCACTTGAAATCTTTTAACTTTGTAGCATAATGCCCTATTATATTTAGCAATTAGAATGCCATCACAAAGTAAAATGTAAAACCATTATTCCTTGAAAAGAGAAAAGGCTTGTGGTATGAAATGATGCATGCAAGGAGTGTGGGTGATAATTTACTCATATAATCATTTCTATTTCAGTTCTATGGCAAGTATTTCTGGAGATGGCTCACACAGCAAGGAGATCTTTAAAGATGTGCACACCATAATTAACCTTTTTATATACTCTGATAGAAATATCAATAGTCTTTTCTCTGGTAGCAGTTTTAACTTTACTTATGGTCTATGGAATGGTTTGAATTAAAGAATGACGATTATAAGGGAAAAAAAAAAACCTTTATATACTTTGAGCTTAAAACAAAACATGCATATTCTTCCCATTACTTTTATTTCATAGTTAAGTTCTAGACAATGAAAACTCTGTTTCTTTTTTCTCCCTGGCAGAGGAGATTAGATAACTTACTGGCTAGTACTTCTGTAGCACATAGATCAGTGATTCCCTAAGCATGGTCTCTGGACCAGCAGCAGCCTCACTAGGGACTTAGGAATGCAAATCCTCCAGCCTTCCCCCAGACCTACTGAGGTTGGGGCCCAGGAGTCTGTATTTTAACAGACCCTGTAAGTGATTCTGATGCCCAATCAAGTTTAAGAACTACTGGCATAGATGATCACTTTCTAGAAACAAAAGTTAAAGGGAAGACTTGACCTCATGCAAACAGCAGAATGACCCTAGAGTAGGCAGACTCAAAAAGTGCAGAATAAGGACAATAAGGCTAGCGTATATTACAGGCTTCCCCCATGGCTCAGTGGGTAAAGAATTTGCCTGCAATGCAGGAGACACAAGATACGCAGGTTTGATCCCAGGTCAGGAAGATCCCCTGGAGAAGGAAATGGCAACCCACTCCAGTCTTCTTGCCTGGAGAATCCCATGGACAGAGGAGCCTGGCAGGCTATAGTCCATGGGGTCACTAAGAGTTGGATATGACTGAGTGAATAAGCATACATACAAATAAATTACAGGAAGAAAGAGTCTGGGAAAGAAAAACAATAGGTAAGAAGAGAGATAGAACTTGGATGAGTAAGAACTAGAAAATCTCAGAGGTTCCATTTGCAGCTGAGGCTGAGCTCATAGACATCACCATCCCTTCCAGTCTCAAAGTCACCCATTCAACAACCCAGCCCATGATTGATGGGTGAGGACTATGCTAGGTGATGGGGACATGGGAATGAAGAAGATAACTATTCCTGTCTGTGAAGAGGTCATGGTCTTAGAGTGAAAATGAAAAGAAGCAGCTCCCCCGAGAATTTACAAGTACCTAATGGTCAAAGTGAGAGAAGAAGCAGGATGGCGGGAGAGGAGAGACAAGGTGAAGAGAACAAAGATGAAAGAGGATAAATACGAGGATGAAAAGAATGAGCATCAAACAATTTTCTTTGTGTTAGGGCTTTGAGGAAGCTGTCCTTCTAATCCCTCCCATGACTCAATGGCAAGTTCTGCTGTGACTTGGAGATACGGATCTCTAACAATTCTTGATGCCTCACTGGTCCACTGATCAGAACTGCAAAACTGCTACCAAGAGCCTTCCCTTCTCGTCCTTTATGATGCTTACAGCTGGCAAAAAAGCAAAAGTAACACAGACATGAAGAACGTTAAGTTATGTATGTCAAAAACAATATGCTCTTACTCCAACATTACCTGGTCATTCTTCTAGTTCTGTGGCATAGTGTTAATAAACTTAGAGCCTCATCTTAAAGTCGCCTTTAGGTTCACAAGGAGAGTGTCACAGATGAAAGCATGTTATTAGAAACTAACATCAAATCAAACATCATAGTGCTTTTAGCTTTAGATAATTTCTAAACGTCCCCTTGTCAAACAGACTCAGATGTTCTAAAGAATGACTTTATTGTTTTATAGAATAATGTCTATTATTGTTTTAAAAAATTCAAGAAATACAGAAAGGTACAAAGGAAGAGGTAAATAATTTCCCAAAGTAAAGATTACTAAATTTGGTGAACAAATATAAATACAATGACAGGTAATTAGATATGGTTTGAGAAAGAGGGATCACACAATACCTGTTATCATTTGAAACCAAGTTTTTATTTTGGTATAATTTTAGATTTACAGGAACATTATAAGCATACTACAGAGTATTACCAGCTTCCTCTCCTTTTAACATATTCCATTACCGTGGTACATTTAACACATTTAAAAATCAACATTGATACATTATGATTACCTAAATTCAAGACTTTGTTTGAATTTTTTAAAATTTTATTTTATTTTTAAACTTTACAATATTGTATTAGTTTTGCCCAACATCGAAATGAATCCGCCACAGGTATACCCGTGCTCCCCATCCTGAACCCTCCTCCCTCCTCCCTCCCCATACCATCCCTCTGGGCCATCCCAGTGCACTGGCCCCAAGCATCCAGCATCGTGCATCGAACCTGGACTGGCGACTCGTCTCATACATGATATTACACATGTTTCAATGCCATTCTCCCAAAGCTCCCCACCCTCTCCCTCTCCCACAGAGTCCATAAGACTGTTCTATACATCAGAGTCTCTTTTACTGTCTCGTACACAGGGTTATTGTTACCATCTTTCTAAATTCCATATATATGCGTTAGTATACTGTATTGGTGTTTTTCTTTCTGGCTTACTTCACTCTGTATAATAGGTTCCAGTTTCATCCACCACTTTGTTTGAATTTTGCAGTTTTTCCACTAATCTCTTCTTTCTGTTCCAAGTTTCACATTGCATTTACTTGTCAGGTATTCTATTAGTCAAGATTCTCCAGAGCAGCAGAACCAATAGGATATGTGCATATATTGCATAAGAAATAAATAATAATTATTTATTTAAAGAATTGGCTTGCTTGATTTTTTATTAATTTTTATTGGAGTACAGCTGCTTTACAATGTTGTGTTAGTTTTTGCTGTACAACAAAGTGAATCAGCTGTATGTTTACATATATCCCCCCTTTTGTGGATTTCCTTCCCATTTAGGTCACCACTGAGCACTGAGTAGAGTTCCCTGTGCTATACAGTAAGTTCTCGTTAGGTATCTATTTTATATATATTAACAATATCAGTAGGGTATATACATCAATTCCAATCTCCAAATTCATCCCATAGCCCCCTTCCTCCTTTGTTCTCTACATCTGTATCTCCATTTCTGCTTTATACATAAGATCCTCTATACCATTTTTCTAGATTTCACAAATATGTGTTAATATACAATATTTGTGTTTCTCTTTGACTTACTTCACTCTGACAGTCTCAAGGTCCATCCACATCTCTGCAAATGGCACAATTTCATTCCTTTTTATGACTGAGTAATATTCCATTCCAGTGTATATGTACCACGTCTTCTTTATCTAGTTATCTATCAATGGACACTTAGATTGTTTCCATATCATGGTTATTGTAAACAATGCTCCAGTGAACACTGGGGTGCATGTATCTTTTTGAATTATGGTTTTCTTTGGATATATGCCCAGGAGTGGATTGTTAGGTCATATGGTAGTTCTATTTTTAGTTTTTTATGGAACTTCCTTACTATTCTCTATAGAGACTTTACCAATGTACATTCCCACCAACAGTGTCAGAGGGTTCTTTTTTCCTCCACACTGTCTCCAGCATTTACTTGTTCATTTTTTGATAATGGTCATTCTGACTGGTGTGACGTAATACCTCATGTAGCTTTGGTTTGCGTTTCCCTAACAATTAGTGATATCGAGCATCTTTTCATGTGTTTTTTTTGGCCATCTGTATGTCTTCTTTGAAGAAATGTCTAGGTCTTCTGCCCATTTTTTGATTGGATTGTTTGTTTTCTTGATATTGAGCTCCATGAGCTATTTATATATTTTGGAGATTAATCCCTTGTCAGTCGCTTTTCTTTGCAAATATTATCTCCCATTCTGAGGGCTGTCCTTTCATCTTTATGGTTTCATCTTTATGGTTTCCTTTGTTGTGAAAAAGCTTTTAAACATAAATAGTTCAATTTGTTTATTTTTGTTTTATTTTCATTTCTCCAGGAATTGGGTTAAAAAATATCTTGCCATTATTTATATCAAAGAGTTTTCTGCCTGTGAATTTTCCTCTTTGAATTTTATAATGTCTGGCCTTACAGTTAGGTCTTTAATCCATTTTGAGTTTATTTTTCTGTATAATGTTAGACAGTGTTCTAATTTCATCCTTTTATATGTCCAGTTTTCCCAGTACCACTTATTGAATCTCTTAAATTTTTTATCCTAATTCTGTGAAAAATGCCATTGGTGATTTGATAGGGATTGCATTGAATCTGTAGATTGCTTTGGGTTAGTATAGTCATTTTTACAATATTGATTCTTCCAATACAAGAATGTGGTACTGATATGAACATGGTACTGATATATCTCTTTATCTATTTGTGTCATCCTTTATTTCTTTCATCAGTATCTTATAGTTTTCTGCATACAGATTTTTTTGCTCCTTCAGTTCAGTTCAGTGCAATTCAGTCACTCGGTCGTGTCCGACTCTTTGCACCCCATGGACTGCAGCACGCTAGGCTTCCCTGTCCATCACTAATTCTTGGAGCTTGCTCAAACTCATGTCCATTGAGTCTGTGATGCCATCTAACCATCTTACCCTCTGTTGTCACCTTCTCCTCCTGCCTTCAATCTTTCCCAGCATCAGGGTCTTTTCCAAAGAGTCAGTTCTTCACATCAGGTGGCCAAAGTATTGGAGTTTCAGCTTCAGCATCAGTCCTTCCAATGAATATTCAGGACTGATTTCCTTTAGGATGGACTGGTTGGATCTCCTTGCAGTCCAAGGGACTCTCAAGAGTCTTCTCCAACACCACAGTTCAAAAGCATCAATTCTTTGGCACTCAGCCTTCTTTATGACCCAACTCTCACAACCATACATAGCGACCGCATAAGCCATAGCCTTGACGAGATGGACCTTTGTTGGCAAAGTAATGTCTCTGCTTTTTAATATGCTGTCTAGGTTGGTCATAGCTTTTCTTCCAAAGAGCAAGTGTCTTTTAATTTCATGGCTGCAGTCACCATATGCAGTGATTTTGGAGCCCAGAAAAATAAAGTCTCTCACTGTTCCATTGTTTCCCCATCTATTTGCCATGAATTGATGGGACCGGATGCCATGATCTTCGTTTTCTGAATGTTGAGCTTTAAGACAACTTTTCACCCTCCTCTTTCACTTTCATTGAGAGGCTCTTTAGTTCTTCTTTGCTTTCTGCCATAAGGGTGGTATCATCTGTGTATCCAAAGTTATTGATATTTCTTCTGGTAATCTTGATTCCAGCTTGTGCTTCTTCCAGCCCAGGATTTCGCATGATGTACTCTGCATATAAGTTAAATAAGAGGGTGAAAATATACAGACTTGATGTACTCCTTTTCCAATTTGGAAGCAGTGTGTTGTTCCATGTCCAGTTCTAACTGTTGCTTCTTGATCTGCATATACGTTTGTCAGGAAGCAGGTAAGGTGGTCTGGTATTCCCATCTCTTTCAGAATTTTCCACAGTTTGTTGTAATCCACACAGTCAAAGGCTTTGGCATAGTCCTCCTTAGGTAGGTTTACTCCTAGGCATTTTATTACTTTTGTTATAAACAATCCCAATGGTAAATGGGATTGTTTCCTTAGTATCTCTTTCTGATCTTCTGTTGTTAGTGTATAGGAATGCAAGAGATTTCAGAGTATTAATTTTGTATCCTGCAACTTTACTAAATTCATTTGTTAGCTCTAGGAGTTTTCTGGTGGCCTCTTTAGGATTTTCTATGTGTAATATCATGTCATCTGAAAACAGTGACAGTTTTACTTCTTTTCCAAGTTGGATTCCTTTTATTTCTTTTTCTTCTCTGATTGCCATGGCCGGTACTTCCAAAACTATGGTGAAAATACAGGTGAGAGTAGATACACCCTTGTCTTGTTCCTGATCTTAGAGGAAATGCTTTCAGTTTTTCACCATTGAGAGTGATGTTTGCTATGGTCTGTCATGTGGCAGTTGTTTCGCTCTATGCTCACTTTATGAAGAATTTTTATCTTGAATGGGTGCTGAATTTTTCAAAAGCATTTTTGCATCTATTGAGAAGGTTGATGGTTTTTATTCTTCAATTTGTTAATATGGTGTATCACATTTATTTGCATATATTGAAGAATCCTTGCATCACTGAGATAAATCCCACTTGATCGTGGTGTATTTAATGTGTTGTTGAATTCTGTTTGATAGTATTTTGTTGAGAATTTCTGCATCTATGTTCACCAGTGATACTGGTCTATAATTTCCTTTTTCTGTGATATCTTTGTCTAATTTTGGTATCAGGGTGATGGTGGCCTTGTAGAATGAGTATGAGACTGTTACTCCCTTTGCAACTTCTTGAAAAAATTTGAGGATAGGTATTATATCTTCTCTAAATGTTTGATAGAATTTGCCTGGTCATTTGATAGAATGGTCAGAAGTCATCTGGTTCTGGACTTTTGTTTGTTGGAAGATTTTTAATCACAGTTTCAATTTTATTGCTTGTGATTTATCTGTTCAGATTTTCTATTTCTTCCTGGTTCAGTATTGGAAAGTTTTATTTTTCTAAGAGTTTATCCATTTATTACAATTTATCCATGTTATTGGCATGCAGTGGCTTGTAGTAGTATCTTAGGATCTTTTGTCTTACTGTGGGGTCAGTTGTAACTTCTTTTTCATTTCTAATTTTATTGATCTGAGTTCTCTCCTTTTTTCCTTGATGAGTCTAGGTAAATGTTTACATCACTTTGTTTATCTTCTCAAAGAACCAGCTTTTAGTTTCATTGATCTTTGGTATTTTTCTCTTGTTTCTATTTCATTTATTTCTGCCCTGATCTTTATTTCTTTCCTTCTAGTAACTTTGGCTTTGTTTACTTTTCTTTGTCGAGTTACTTTCTATGTAAAGGTTAGCTTGTTCATTTGAGAAATTTCTTGTTTCTTAAAGTAGGATTTTATTGCTCTGAACTTACCTCTCAGAACTGCTTTTGCTGCATCCCACAGGTTTTGTTTTCATTATCATTTGTTCTAAGTAGTTTTTAAAATTTCCTTTTTGATTTCTTTGGTGACTCTTTTTTTTTTAGTAGTGATATTATTTAGCCTCCATGTGTTTGCCTTTTTTTTTTTTTTTTACAGTTTTTTTCCTGTAATTGATTTCTAATCTCATAGCATTTTGGTCAGAAAATATGCTTGATATGATTTCAATTTCCTTAAATTTAGATGTTATCTATCCTGGAGAATGTTCTGTGTACGCTTGAAGAAAGTGTATTCTGTTTTTTGCTTTTTTTTTTTGGTTGGAATGTCCTATAAATACCCACTAAGTCTATCTGGTATAATGTGTAATTTAAAGTTTGGGTTTCCTTATTAATTTTCTGCCTGGATGGTCTATGCATGGGATCACCCATAAGTGTGTAAGTAGTGCTCAGGTACCTCACTATTATTGTGTTACTGTCAATTTCCCCTTTTATGGCTATTAGCATTTGCATAATATATTGAGGTGCTCTTATGTTGGGTGCATAAATATTTACAATTTTTATATTCTTGGATCGAATCCTTGATCATTACGTAGTGTCCTTCTCTGTCTCTCGTAATTGTCTTTACTTTAAAGTTTAGTTTATCTATGGCTCACTTGATTTTGGAGGCTAAGAAGTCCTAAGATTTGCATTTAGCCAGCTAGAGACTTAGGGTAACCCGTGTGTAGTCTCACTCTGAAAGCAATAAGCTGAAGCCCCAGGACAACCTGATGTTTCAGTTCAAGTCCAAAAACTAGAGAAAACAAAAACAAAAACGATGTTCCAGAGCTCAAATCAGTGAAGCAAAAGGAGTTCCTCCTTATTCAACCTTTTCGAGCTGTTCATATTTTCAATTTATTGGATGAGGCTCACCCACATTAGGAAGGGCAGGCTGCTTTGCTCAGTCTTACCATT
Source organism: Bos javanicus (assembly GCF_032452875.1). NCBI lineage: Eukaryota > Metazoa > Chordata > Mammalia > Artiodactyla > Bovidae > Bos > Bos javanicus. Next base: position 16,555,775 of record NC_083871.1, on the reverse strand, counting down.
GAAAGGTTAATTACATTCAGTAATACCTTCACAGACATACCCAGAATAATATTTGATCAAAAGTCTGGACATCCTGTGACCCAGTCAAGTTGACACACATTAACCACCACAGGTACACATACTATTTGTAATAGATTCATTTTTATTATTAAAATTATTTAAACTTCCTGTTAGATCATTTCTTTTTTTTTAAATTTTATTTTATTTTTAAACTTTACAATATTGTATTAGTTTTGCCAAATATCAAAATGAATCTGCCACAGGTATACCCGTGCTCCCCATCCTGAACCCTCCTCCCTCCTCCCTCCCCATACCCTCCCTCTGGGTCATCCCAGTGCACCAGCCCCAAGCGTCCAGTATCGTGCATCGAACCTGGACTGGCGACTTGTTTCATACATGATGTTATACATGTTTCAATGCCATTCTCCCAAATCTCCTCACCCTCTCCCTCTCCCACAGAGTCCATAAGACTGATCTATACATCAGTGTCTCTTTTGCTGTCTCATACACAGGGTTATTGTTACCATCTTTCTAAATTCCATATATATGTATTAGTATACTGTATTGGTGTTTTTCTTTCTGGCTTACTTCACTCTATATAATAGGTTCCAGTTTCATCCACCTCATTAGAACTGAATCAAATGTATTCTTTTTAATGGCTGAGTAATACTCCATTGTGTATATGTATCACAGCTTTCTTATCCATTCATCTGCTGATGGGCATCTAGGTTGCTTCCATGTCCTGGCTATTATAAACAGTGCTGTGATGAACATTTCTTAAAATGCTTATGGTAAACAGACAGCTCTCTAACTTCCCCTACTCATTAGTTCAACTGGATACTTTCCAAGAGTCAACTGTATTTGAACCCAAACCTTTAAAATCATATAACTTCATTGAATTTTATGAAAAAAATGATAAAAATACCAATGCAAAAAAGAATGAATCATTGTTTCATAAAGACTAGACTGAGCACCCGGAAGACTAGGTAAATGTAGGGTTATTCAAAACTTGCTTTAAGTTTAGCTGGTAAACTATTGGGAGGTAGCAGAGGATCACAGAGGGGAGGATGCAGCACTCAGGTTCTCTCCCAATGTTTTTCGGTTCTTGTTTCATTTTAAAGAAATCGAAACTGAAAATCCTGGAGAGTTTGTTATTAGTGTAGTTCATGCAAAAAAGATGGCCAGGGGGAATTCCGGTCAGGCAACTGCACTCAAAGAAAAGATCTTGGCCCCAAATCAAAAGATTGGCAAATGGCTATATATGTTATATAAATATATTAAAATATGCATTTAGGGAAGATAAAATAGTTCCAAAGATAAAGAGTGTGATAGTTGTACAATGATATGAATATGTTTGTGTCATAGAATTGTACACTTAAAAATGCATAATACATTAAACTTGATATCCATTTTTTATCACACTCAGAAATATTAAATATGAAAACTAGGTTTATTTTTTCATATTCTGTGTTTCAACAAGTTTTGTTAAACTTACAAATGATTATATTTGTAAGAGGGCTTATTCTGTATTAAGTTGACTTTTATTTTAATTCAGTAGAAGAAAGGGATAACAATGTGAAATTGAATGATTTGATGTAAAGAATCCCTTCTGTGATTTTTCAGTAAGGAGACCTTAAATCTCCAACATTGCTCTAAATTTGAAGAAAAAAGTGTTATAAAAAAAACCTATAAGAGGTGAGAGTAGTGTTTCTCAATCTAATGCAGTGCCAAGTTCTTAGGATACTTTTAGAAATGCAAGGACATGTTTTTGGTGGTCACGATAACTGGCGTTTAGTGACTGGGCTGCAGAGATGCCAAACATCTTACAGTGCACAGAACCTTCATAATATCAAAGACACGCCCCTCCCAAAAGTCACTAGTTACTCAGTGATCAGTACTGAGGTAGAGTCAATATAGTTTTAAAAGTACGCTTGTTTTGCATCCTATCTGTTGACTTTCTTACGAAATTTGAAGAAAGAGACACTAGTTTGCTTTCTCTCACCTCACTCCTTCTAACCTTACTTTTGATTAGTTTTACTATTCTGTACAGTGCTTGGGTTTATAACACTCATCTCCTGTTCTGAAACCATCAAACAGTTGTTTACTCTTGATCCTCTTTTAAATAATTTAGTGCTCAACACCAGATCTTTTCATGGCCTGGCTTTTCTATTTCTGCACTCTTTACTTTGATTCATCTACTTGGTTGCCTTGAGTTTGCCATACAATATATATTTTCTTTAATTGGAGTATCATTGATTTTCAATGTTGTGTTTCAGGTTACATATCATACAATAGTTTTAAATTTTTATTCCAAGGAAAGCTCATGGATTTTTATTTCTTTATGTTCTTTCACTTTATTATCTGTTTGCATTTATTTTAGGAGGTAACTTGATTGGGTTTAAAACTTTCAAGTCATGCATTCATTTCCTCAGAGTTTTATAGACACTGCTGCACTGTCTGTGGTTTTGAGAGTGGGGTGGGAAAATAAAATTTGAAATTTAGTCACTCAGTCATGTCTGACTCTTTGCGACCCCGTGCACTGTAGCCCTTCAGGCTCCTCTGTTCATGGAATTCACCAGGCAAGAACACTGGATTTGGTTGCCATTTCCTTCTCCAATACCTGTATTATCATTTTAAAGATTTGTAAGTTTTATTATAAGTAGAACATTAGATTCAAAGAGTAAATATAAAATATGTAAATTATAGATAATCAAAATGAAAAACTTTTAAATAATCAGTCAAGAACCAAAACAATCACCAATATGCATCTGCCTATGGATTCCTCCTCTGTTCCATTTCCTTCTCTTCCCCCTGAGGGAGCAACTTTCCTGTATGTTTATCCTGCCTTTGCAATATTCCAAATAGTTTTATCATATATGTGCATATCCATAAGTAATAAGGGCTTCCCAGGTGGCCCTAGTGGTAAAGAACCTGCCTGCCAATGCAGGAAATGTAAGGGACTCGAGTTTGATCCCTGAGTTGGGAGATCCCCTAGAGAAGGAAATGGCAACCCACTCCAGTATTCTTGCCTGGAGAATCCCATGGACAGAGGAGCCTGGCAGGCTTCAGGCCGCAGGGTCATAAAGACTTGGAAGCGACTTAGCATGCATGCATAAATAATGTATCATTTCACTATGCCTTTTAAAATTTCACTTAATATTCCTAAAGATTCATCTCTGTAACTTTGTGTTACTATAGAGCACTCTTTAATTGCATTATTGACAATTTACACACCATAAAGTTCACCCATTTAAAGTTTATAGTTCAATAACTGGCAGTATATATACAGACTTGTACAACCATCATCATTTTCTAATTTTAGAGTCATCACTTCCCCAAAAAACTTTATGCCCATTAGCAATCATTCCCAATCTCTTCCTTCCTTTTTTTTCCATACCCTGTCTCACCACCATTTATGTGTTATACCATCTGTATTACATATAAAGTTTCCATGTATTTTTGAGTTACTCTCTGTTTCATTCTGTCACTCTCCTTGTGTCGACTTTTCTAACTCTGCCAAAATCACACTGTCTTAATTATTACAGCTTTATAGAAGATCTTCGTACCTGGTACAAATTGTTACACTCAAATTTTTTAGGAGATTCAGTTTTTCTTAGGTTTCTGTCTTTCCTTTTACATTTTAGAATTAGCTTGCCCATTGCATGAAAAATTCTTCTGAAATTTTAAGACTGTAGGCCAATTTGAGAGAATATCCATCTTTAAAATATTAAGTATTGCTATCCATAATGTGGTACATCTTTTCATTTATTTAGGTCCCTAATGACTTTCAAGTTTTATTATTTTCTCTAGGTAAACCTTGTATGCCTTTTGTTAGATTTATTCCCAGATTTATGTTTTTTCTGGAATTATAAATTGTATCTTTTAATTATTACATTTTAAAATGTTGATGGCCACTGTTTGGAAAGGCAGTGAATTTTTGCATGTTGGTCTTAGAGCTGTACACAATAGGAAAGTAACGTTGCTGAACTCTTCTGTTATTGCTAATATGTTGTTTTTAGATTGTTTGTGGTTTTCTGTATATGTAATCATAGTAACTGCAACTAATGTTGGGTTTGTTCCTTTCTAGTCTTTGACGTCTTTATTTGCTTTTCTTATTGTCTGGCTAGAGCCTCCAGCTTCAGTGATGATCAAAACATGATAGGAAGCAAATGTCCTTTTTCTGATTTTAAATGGGATGCTTCTAACTTACCATCATTAAGAATGATGTTTACTGAAGCTTTAGTAGATATCTTCATTCAAGTAAAGTAAATAAAATTCTCTTCCACTCAAAGTCTGCAAAGACTTTTTATGCTGAATCAAAGCTTAACTTTATCCAATTTTTGGAGGGGAGGGTTCTATTGAGATTATATATTGGTTTTTCTTTTTAATCTATTATGGTAGGTCACAATTCTAGATTTTCTAATGTTAAACTACTCTAGCATTTCTGGGATAAACCCAACTAAGTCATGATAAATAAACTAAAAAAAAAAAAAAAAGAAAACAGTGGATTTAATATTTTGTTTAGCTTGTTGAGTGAGATTGGTCTATAATTTCTATTCTCAGATTGTACTTATCTATTTTGGGTACCCAGATTATGCAGAATGATTTACAGAGCAGTTCTTATTTTTCTATTTGCTGAGTAAACCCATAAAAGATAGAAATTAGCTGTTGAATGTTTAGTGATTTCCTTAATCCTATAAAATTTCCTGGAGCTGGTCTTTCCTTGTAGGAATATTTTAAATTATTGATTCAATTGCTTTAATAGTTTTAGGACTATTCAAGTTTTGTAATTCTTAAGTCAGTCTTTAAGTTATGTTTTTCTAAGAATTGTTTTATCTAGGTTTTTAAATTATTGGCATAAAATCACTCAGGGTATTTTCTTTCTTCGCTCTATATTTACATTCCCCTTTTAGTCATTTTGTATTCTCTTTTTTCTTAATTGGTCTTGCAAAAGGATTGTCTCTTTCATTAGTCTTTTCAAAAAGTTAAATTTTAACTTTATCGATGTTTCTATTGTACTTTTGTTTTCAATTTCATGGAATTCTCTTATTTTCATTGTTTCTTTTGTTCTCTTTGTTTATTTTTTGTTTCTTTCTAAATACTTAAGATGGATGCTTGGTTCACTTTCAGATTTTCCTATTGTAAGCATTATGGCTGACAGATATCACTCAAAAATAGTCTTGACATGTTAATTTTCATTATAATTTAGCATATAATTAAAAACTTCATTGTGATTTCTTTTTCAAAAATTTTATCAGAGTATAGTTGATTTACAAAGTTGTGCTAGTTTCTGCTGTACAGCAAAGTGAATCAGTTATTCATGTACATATGATATGTCCACTCTTTTTTAGATTCTTTTCCCATATAGGTCATTATAGAGTCCTGAGTAGAGTTTCCTGTGCTTCATAGCAGGTCTTTATTAGTTATCTATTTTATATAGTAGTATGTATACGTCAATCCCAGTCTTCCAAGTTATCCCTCCTCCATCTTTCTCTACTGACAATCATAAGATTGTTCTCTACATCTCTGACCCTAAATAAGTTCATTTGTCCCATTTTAAAAGATTCCACATATAAGCAATATCATGTATTTGTCTTTCTCTGTCTGACTTCACTCAGTATGACAATCTCTAGATCCATCCATGTTGGTGCACACGGCATTATTTCATTCTTTTTTAATGGCTGAATAATATTCCATTGTATATATGTACTACTGCTAAGTCGCTTCAGTCGTGTCTGACTCTGTGTGACCCCATAGATGGCAGCCCACCAGGCTTTCCCGTCCCTGGGATTCTCCAGGCAAGAACACTGGAGTGGGTTGCCATTTCCTTCTCCAATGCATGAAAGTGAAAAGTGAAAGTGAAGTCACTCAGTCGTGTCAGACCCTCAGCGACCCCATGGACTGCAGCCCACCAGGCTCCTCCGTCCATGGGAGTTTCCAGGCAAGAATACTGGAGTGGGGTGCCATCGCCTTCTCTGATATACGTACTACATCTTCTCTATTCATTCTTCTGTCAGTGGATATTTAGGTTGCTTCTATTTCCTGGCTGTTGTAAACAATGCTGCAATGCATGCTGGGTGCATGTATCTTTTTGAATTATACTTCTCTCTGGCGTGCTGTGGTTCATGGGGTCGCAAAGAGTTGGACACGACTGAGTGACTGAACTGAACTGAACTGGATATATGCCCAAGAGTGAGATTGCTGGATCACATGGTAATTCTTTTTTTCTTTCTTAAGGAAATTTTTACTATTCTCCATAGTTGTACCAATTTACATTCCCACCAACAGTGTAAGAGGGTTCCCTTTTCTTCACACCCTCTCCAGCATTTATTGTTTGTAGATTTTTTGACGATGGCCATTATGACTAGTGTGAGGTGATACCTCATTGTAGTTGTAATTTGCATTTCTCTAATAATTAATGATGTTGAGCATCTTTTCATGTGCTTTTTGGCTATCTAAAAAATGTCTTTGTTTCACTCTAAGATTTGATAATACCTATTTCCTCTCAAAACTGAATATATATGTGTGTGTGTGTGTGTGTATATATAAATATAAATATATGATTCTATTGCCTCTGTTTCCTGTAATTATAGTGGAACAGTCTGCTGTCTATAAAATAATCATTTCTTTGTGGTATCTTTTACTTTGGCCACTTTAAAAAAGTTTGTCTTTGTTGCTCTACAGAGTCACTAAGAGGTGACATCTAGGCATTGATTTTCTTGTTGTTTCTCCTGCTTGAGAAACTATGCTTTCCAAAAAGGTAGATTAATAGCTTTCAGCATTTCTGGAAACTTCTTATTCTCTCTTTTCATGAATATTACTTGACATATGTTTAACTCATTTTATCCTCAGTATTTTAAATTATTCTCTTATTTTCCAGTCCTTTTTCTTTCTGAATTACATTTTGATTAAATTCTTAACTTCTTCCTTCAAGTTGACTAATTCTTTCAAATGTGACTAATTTGCTCTTTAAAACATTTTGTTTGTTCTTTCACCATTTACATATTTTTGTTTAAATACTCCGTTTAGTTATTTTTCAGAACTGCCTGATCATTCCTGATAGTTTTCTGCTGCTTGTTCATTCTTCTGATTCTATGCTTTATTTCTTTAAGTACTTCATAAGCAGCTATTCTGTATCTGACAGCTGTAACATAGATGGCTTACTTCCTCATGTGCTTGGTGGCCTTAGCTGTGAACCAATATTTGCCCACTTATAAATTGTGGGAATCTGATGCGTTATTCTGTAGGATGTATTCCTAAGGAAATCTGGTTTGTTTCTGCTGGGACTGGGAAGCAATCTGGGGCCATTTAAGCTCTCCTGGAGAGTCCTGGACTAATGCAGAGTCTCAGGTTCAGTGCCCTTTCTTTGCTGTTAACTCTAGATTTAGTGTCAAAACTGCAATATAAATATAAATAACTGGCATTTTCTCTCAGAATAACCCACTTTCTCTCCTTTGCTTTTTGTTCAGCGTATTTATCTGTTCACTGCTCCAAGCTCCACTTTTCACTCAGCTTTGTTCATTTGGAATGTGGGAGAGAGGAGGACTGGCCTTGGAGATTATTTTACCTACTTCTAGGGAGTACAGCAATGAACCAAAATGTTTTATTTAGGATCTAGTTGGTTTCCACCAACTAGACAATAGCTTGTCTGCCATTGATGCTGGAAGTGGCAGTTTTATTCTGAATCTAAGTTCAATAAATAAAACTCGTGTGCTGATCATTGTGTCTTGGTTTTTCCAGCATAAGGTTCCCTATTATGATTTAAAGGGTGGTATATCTATAATTATTTTTAAATTTTCAATTTACAAATAAGGGAATTGGGGTTCTAAAAGGGTAAGTGACTTACCCAATTCATGATAAAGGGGGACTAGAAACTATTTTATGTCCAATCCAGTAGACTTTTCAATAACTCCTATTACTCTTTAGACCTGATTTTAGAAGACATGTTTAATTAAATTCCACTTGTAAGTGTTTATATTATAACCTGGTCTATGATTTTATTTTTTTATGTCTGTGCATAACCAAGTCTAGATATACATGTCCATGTTTAATCTCACAAATATATAAATCAAGCCTAAATAGAAACTATTATAAATACAATTTCATCTCTATAGAGGCATGACTATAAGGGAAACACCTTGGAGACCCAAAAGGAAACTACAGAATCCCAATCTTGTCTCTCTGTAATAAGCATGGCCTTTAAGATCAAAATAATTGTACACACAGAACATTTGTTTTTACTTATACACAAAAGCAAACAATTGCTGGGTGATGAGAATGACTTGGATTAATCATGTTAATCCACATTATGCTATGTCTCAAGTAGTTTTTTGAAATAATCTTTCCACTAATTCATAGGGTGAAATTATAAATTATATGGATACACCAATGAAGAAAAAAATGTGGGATTCCTTGTGGACTCATCATCTGTCCTCAGGAAATCTGTCAACATAAACAGTTGCTAGCATAGCACAAAATTAATAATGATTAAGAATCCCTCTCCCAGCCCAGGGAGAGCAAGGGTGAAAACTGGAGGCAATCAGTGAAGCAGACCTTTCAATTTAGGGCAGTCTGCTATCAGAGAACCTGGGAGGAAAGGATTAGAAATACACCCTCTGATCTACCAGCATTCCAACAAAGTTATGAATAGCTGCCACAAGTGACCTTGGGATTTTTTAAATTCCATCCAGTTTCTATTTTACTAATTTTGTTTAGAAGTATTTTTAAAGTTAAAATAATAATGACTTAATATCCTAAACTTCATCTTAGATATTTTGAGGATTAAGTATGGAGAGAGAATATTTTTTAAAGTGCTTTTCAGGTGACTTGGCCATATTACTTATCCCTTTTCAAAAGTTTTCAGAGATTCCCCCCACCTCCCTGCCCCAGAGGTATTTAAGTGAATTATTTTTTCTGTCCTTGTTGATAATGTACCTACAAGTACCCACCCCCCACCCCGCTCCCGGCCTTTGGACTTTCCCATTCAAGTTTTAATTCTCCATCCCCCGCCTCCCTACCCAAAAAGAACCCAAACAAACCAACAACACCCTCAGGCATGAAGCTCTACTTGTCAAAACCAGGTATTGTTTTAGTCAATAGTCTGAACACAGTTAGGCCGAGGCATTTTCTTTGGGGGTGGGACTGTAGCCTTTTAAAATCTGTGCTGCTAAGGTTGTTCCCAGCACAGTGCACATCTGCTATTACTCTTGAAAAACACTAACAGATGAAGATGTTTATTCAATGGGTGAGAATTGAGGGGTGGAGCTTGGAGTGGCAGAGCCTGTATCAGCCCTTGAATGGTGGGAGACACTAAGAGAAGTCAATTTGGAGGGAAGGGGACACAGAAGAAGGTGGTTTCAACAAACCAAGTCTGTAATTGGCGTCTCCAGAGTCAACTTCTAGTTTTTTTTTTTCTTCCAGTTTGAGATTTAATTGACCTCCAGCACTGTATAAGGTGTAGAGCATAATGAATGGACTTACATGTACGTGATGAAATGATGACCACAATAAGTGTAGAGAACAGTCATCATCTCATACAGATACGTAATTTTGTATGGATATAAATAAATATACAAAATATAAAAACTATTTCCCTTGTGATGGTAACTCACAGGATTTACTCTGTTAACACCTCTGCTTCTAATGATTATTCATTGATTAATAATCTGTAAATGATGATTAATTTAGTGAATTTTTCAGGGCTTTTGTTTCTTCTTTTCAACTTCTACCTTATATAATAGCATGGAACTTCATAGGAGATACGTTTTTTTCCTACACCAGGGGATCTTCCCCACTCAGGGCTCAAACCTGTGTCTGTCTCTTGGATTGGCAGGCGTGTTCTTTACCACTAGCGCCACCTGGGAAGTCCATTTATATTACACATACTTTCAAATACAGGCTTCCACGGTGGCTCAGTGGTAAAGAATGCCTACAATGCAGGAGACTCTGGGTCAGGAGGATCCCCTGGAGAAGGAAATGGCAACCCACTCCAGTACTCTTGCCTGGGAAATCCCATGGACAGAGGAGTCTCGTGGGCTGCTGTGCATGGGGTCACAAAACAGTGGGACAGGACTGAGCGACTAAATAACAACAATACCTTTCAAATCTGCTCTAAAGTTTAAGCGTGGAATTACTGATTTATTTTTACCTGAAATATCTAACCAAGCCCTCCCCTCTCCCAGGGGAGTGGTCCCTGTATGTGGGTGTGAATGAGTACTCCAACCAATTCACTGTGCCCAGAGGGTTTAAAAATGAGATCCCATCAACTTAAACATCCTGTGCATTATAAGTTGCCTAATAAGTTACGGTATTTTTAATAGCAATGATAGTTTCACTTAAGGAAATCAGCCAGTTCTGTCTTAACAATGGGAGTAGTTGGTGTCTCGTAACACAAGTTGGAGAAGGAAATGGCAACCCACTCCAGTGTTCTTGCCTGGAGAATCCCAGGGACGGCGGAGCCTGGTGGGCTGTCCTCTATGGGGTCACATAGAGTCGGACACGACTGAAGCGACTTAGCAGCAGCAGCAGCAGCATAACACAATCATTTCTGATTGCCTGAGGAGATGTTCAATCTCTGGAGTCAGAAGTTAGGGCAGTGAGAGAAGCTGGTTACCCCTGGAGCCCAGTGGGAAGCAGGTGACAGTTGGCATTTTCTCAGGAGAGCCAGTTTACTCATTATTTCAGTGTTTGTGTGCATGAACACCTTCAAAGCGAAATTAATTTCCCTTTTGGATTACTTAGGATATTATTTTTAATGCTGAAGTTTTCCACATCATCCTGAGCACCTTTTTTTTCCCCCTCAGAATGATTAAGTAAAGAAAAAAGTCACATGATTGTTTCTAGCAGCACATAAAAAGTAAGATTTTGAGACTTTTTATTATTTCCTGTGATTTTGTGTAGATATTCTGTGATGCTTGTTCTACAAGGAGGAAAAAAATTGAAACAAAAACATTTAGTGTTATGTATTAAAATGAAATTTGTTTTATTGGAATGAGGGGGTGAAGCTCTGCTTAAAATATCCAAAAATGAAATTCCACCCACTTCTGTCTATAGCCGAGGTCTCCGGCCTCCAGGTGGCAGACCCATAAGTCCTGTCAAATCAGCATTGGCGTTAGATCAGAAATAAAGTGCACAATAAGTGGAATGTACTTGAATCATTCCAAAACCATTCCCCGCCCCCACTCCCGGTCCATGCAAAAAATGTCTCCCAAGAAATCAGTTCATGGTGCCCAAAAGGTTGGGGACCGCTGGTCTAAAAAAATCCCAAACAACTAAAACCTAAATCTTGCTAATCAAGAATAAGCTCAGAATATCAAGGTCACTCTGGACCTGCCTGAAGTCCTATTTTACATCTGTCACCGCATCTCTGGTCTGTGAGGGAATGGAGGGACAAAAGGCCTTTCTTCATCTATCCAGCTGCTCCTACTCCTGCCAGAGAATGTCTGGGCTGTGCCTAGGGGACAAGAGGCAAGTTAGAGGAGCATGAAATCAGCCCGTTTCTACTTCCTCTTCTTACCACCGCCACCCCCCACCCATCCCATCAAGACCTCCAATTCCCAGTGGTTGGAGGAGCTTCATACCTGTCTAGGTCCCCTTGGCCAACTGCACATGGGCCGCCTCTTGAGAACACATTCCGAGCTTCCAGACATTTAGTGTCACTTCCTCAGCACTAAACTTTTAGATGATTTTCCAAGCTTTAGGCACGTTTGGGGAGAATTTTGCCGTCACTTCCTTAGGAAGGGCTTACTAGAAATGGGCTTTTAATATCCTTACAAGCAGCTGTGTTTAAGCTCAGTTTAATAAGTTATTATTAATACATAATTATTAAGTAATTAAATAAATTATTCAGTAACTCTAGATAAGACGCACTATGACAGTAAAGGGTGGAACATAATATTTCAACTTTTTTTAAATTTTATATTGGAGTATACGCAATGGCACCCCACTCCAGTACTCTTGCCTGGAAAATCCCATGGACAGAGGAGCCTGGTAGGCTGCAGTCCATGGGGTCACTAGGAGTCGGACACAACTGAGCAACTTCGCTTTCACTTTTCACTTTCATGCATTGGAGAAGGAAATGGCACCCCACTCCAGTGTTCTTGCCTGGAGAATCCCAGGGACGGGGGAGCCTGGTGGGCTTCCGTCTATGGGGTCGCACAGAGTCGGACACGACTGAAGCAACTTAGCAGCAGCAGCATACTTAACAATGTTGTGTTTCAGGTGTACAGCAAAGTGATTTAGTCATACATATACAAGTATCTATTCAAGTTATTTTCCCATTTATGAGTTAGCCTAGAGTTAGGTCAGAGAAGGCAATGGCACCCCGCTTCAGTACTCTTGCCTGAAAATCCATGGATGGAGGAGCCTGGTAGGCTGCAGTCCATGGGGTCACTAAGAGTCAGACATGACTGAGCGTCTTCACTTTCTCTCTTCACTTTCATGAATTGGAGAAGGAAATGGCAACCCACTCAGTGTTCTTGCCTGGAGAATCCCAGGGACGGGGGAGCCTGGTGGGCTTCCGTCTATGGGGTCGCACAGAGTCGGACACGACTGAAGCAACTTAGCAGCAGCAGCATACTTAACAATGTTGTGTTTCAGGTGTACAGCAAAGTGATTTAGTCATACATATACAAGTATCTATTCAAGTTATTTTCCCATTTATGAGTTAGCCTAGAGTTAGGTCAGAGAAGGCAATGGCACCCCGCTTCAGTACTCTTGCCTGGAAAATCCCATGGATGGAGGAGCCTGGTAGGCTGCAGTCCATGGGGTCACTAAGAGTCAGACATGACTGAGCGTCTTCACTTTCTCTCTTCACTTTCATGAATTGGAGAAGGAAATGGCAACCCACTCAGTGTTCTTGCCTGGAGAATCCCAGGGATGGGGGAGCCTGGTGGGCTTCTGTCTATGGGGTTGCACAGAGTTGGACATGACTGAAGCAACTTAGCAGCAGCAGCTTTATAAAAAGTATACTTAAAATGTAGTGTATGTTTTATTATATGGCTTTTAATTAAAGAGTGCTCCTTTATGTTTGTATTTCTATGATACAATAAGGTTTTATTTTATAGGAGAAAATAATAATTGTTCTTTGGCTAGGTTCAAACATGCCATAAGAAGTCCTAACCAGAATCATACCACCCAGCATGGGCATCCACCAGGCAGAACTCAAACTTCATGGTATGTCAAATGATACAAGACATGGGAATAAAGTGAACAGTTTGAGGAGCATTTATTATTACATTTACTTAGGAGATATTTCCTGAGCATCTCTATTCATTCTGTTCCATCTCAAAGGCCAAGATTCCTTACCGCATCCCAGAAACCAAAGGGGATGAATAAATCTAGACAAAGCATTTCATCCGGGTCTAAAGAAATCCACCTCACATTTTATGAAATTTTCGTGTGGGGCCCTATATTTTTCTTCTTCAATATAAATCATTCCCAACTCCACTGAGACTTAGAATAAAGGAGAGAAGGTAGAAAGAAAAAAAAAAAAAAAGAATCAGAAGTTCTAAAGTAAAAGAATTGCTTGAACACAATCAGGCAAAAACCAGGGAGCCAAAAATTAATGTTTTCCCATAAAGGATGTAGGATGACTAGTTGCGCTATTAAATGGATACTGGAGGATGCAGAAAGGGCCATAAGAAGGATTTATTGTTGTTGGGAGAGTTTTCACCTAGCATTTCCTGACTTTTGTGCTTTCAACTTTATAGTCAGATATTCCACTCTGGCAGTTAAAAAAAAAAAAAAAGCTTATGTGATAAAATTAATACTATGAAGAAAAGAGTTGTTCAGTCACCAAGTCATGTCCAACTCTTTGAAGCCCCATGAACTGCAGCATACTAGGCTTCCCTGTCCTTCTCTATCTCCCAGAGTTTGCTCGAACTCATGTCCATTGAGCTGATGATGCCATCCAACCATCTCATCCTCTGTTGTCCCCTTCTCCTCTTGTCCTCAAGTTTTACCAGCATCAGGGTCTTTTCCAGTGAGTTGGCTCTTCGCATCAGGTGGCCAAAGTATTAGAGTTTCAGCTTCACCATCAGATCTTTGAATGAATAGTCAGGATTGATTTCCTTTAGGATTGACTTGTTTGATCTCCTTGCTGCTCAAGGACTCTCAAGAGTCTTCTCCAACACCACAGTTTGAAAGCATCAATTCTTCAGCACTCAGCCTTTTTAATGGTCCAACTCTCACATCTGCACATGACTACTGGAAAAACCATAGCTTTGACTATGTGGACCTTTGTCAGCAAAGTGATGTATCTACTTTTTAATACACAGTCTAGGTTTGTCATGGCAGTTATTCCAAGGAGCAAGTGTCTATTTTAATTTCGTGGCTGCAGTCACCATCTACAGTTATTTTGGAGCCCAAGAAAATAAAATGTCACTGTTTCCACTTTTCCCCCCATTTATTTGCCATGAAGTGATGGGCCCAGATGCCATGATCTTTGTTTTTGAAATATTGAGTTTTAAGCCAGCCTTTTCACTCTCCTTTTTAACTTTCATCAAGAGGCTCTTTAGTTCCTCTTCGCCTTCTGCCATAAGAGTGTCATCTGCATATCTGAGGTTGTTGATATTTCTCCCAGCAATCTTGATTCAAGCTTGTGAGTCTTCCAGCCCAGCATTTCACATGATGTACTCTGCATATAAGTTAAATAAGCACAGTGACAATATACAGCCTTGATGTACTCCTTTCCTGATTTTGAACCAGTCTGTTGTTCCATGTCCAGGTCTAACTGTTGCTTCTTGTCCTGCTTACAGGTTTCTCAGAAGACAGGTAAGGTGGTCTGGTATTCCCATCTCTTTAAGAATTTTCCACAGTTTGTTGTGATCCACCTAATCAAAGACTTAGCATAGTTAATAATGCAGAAATAGAGGTGTTTTTGAATTCCCTTGTTTTTTTTTAATGATCCAGCAGATGTTGGCAATTTGATCTCTGGTTCCTTTGCCTTTTCTAAATCTCGCTTGTACATCTGGAAGTTCTCGGTTCATGTACTCTTGAAGCCTAGCTTGAAGGTTTTTGAGCATAGCCTTACTATCATGTGAAAGTGAAGTCGCTCAGTCATGTCTGACTCTCTGCGACCCCATGGACTGTAGCCTACCAGGTTCCTCCATACATGGGGTTTTCCAGGCAAGAATACTGGAGTGGGTTGCCATTTCCTTCTCCAACTAGCATGTGAAATGAGTACAATTGTATGGTAGTTTGAGCATTCTTTGGCATTGCCTTTCTTTGGGATTGGAAGGCAAACTGACCTTTTCCAGTCCTGTGGGCACTGCTGAGTTTTCCAAATTTGCTGGCATGTTGAGTGCAGCAATTTCACAGCACCATCTTTTAGGATTTGAAATAGCTCAACTGGAATTTCATCATGTCCACTACCTTTGTTGATAGTGATGCTTTCTAAGACCCACTTAACTTCACACTCTAGGACGTCTGGCAGGAGGAAATGAGAGAAGAGGTGAATTAGGTTGATTTGAAGGAAAGTGTTTCAGAAGACAGGAATACATACATTCAATTATGTTTTTGAGATGATGGCTAAAAGGCAGTAAGAATTCTAAGCCCAGTAGTTGAGACCAGCAATGATTTCAAGTCAGATGCTGGGACAATTAATAACAGTAATCTCTAGGCCAGAGAATTTCTTGAAGGAATCTAGTATAGTGCCAAAGAAGATAAATCCAGTGTTCAGCTATGAACATATTATAAGATTATCCTATGATTCATGTGATGGAATTAATAGCAGTTCCCTAAGCCAAAATTTAGTCTAGAATATGTGCCTTTCTAGCAAATAGAGTGGTTAGTAGTAGTTATAATGATTCTAAACTAGTGTGGTCAGGATAAAAAGTGACTGCTGTAATCTGTGAGCCATTTGCTTTATAGCCAGATGGGGTCACAAACATAAAATAAAGCTGTGGATTATTTCATGTATCTTCTTCACTTTAATATCTCACATATATTTTAACAACTTGAAAGAAATGTCAGAAATATAGGGTTTAGAAAGAATTGCACAGAATCTCTCTCCCAACACCGTCTATAGCTTTAGTAACCCTAAGAAGACATCCTGACTAAATAGTGAACTTATTTTCAGAGAAGAAATTTAAAAGATAGAAGCAATAGCTACTTTCCCAAGTCATCCTATTTCCACCTCTACCTGCCCCATTATAAAAAGCATCTATCCTCTGAACACTTTATTATCCAAAGTCAATAGACAACTGAATTATGAACCCAGGAGCATTAGCGAGTTCTACATACAAACCACCTACTTCAGACACCCAGGTAACAGTAAGCACCCATTTCCTTCAGGTCATCAGTCAGCATAATACTGCCAAGGTGCATTTTAAATTGATAATGTTTTAGAGAATAACAAAAAAATAAATGATTGTTTTTTTTTATGTTTTCCTATGTGGAAATAAGGGTTTATTTTTATTTTATTTGAAGGATAATAAGGATATTTATTTTATTTGAAGGATAATTTTATTTGAAGGCTTTACACTGTTATGTTGGTTTCTGCCATACAATACCCTGGAGAATCATAACTATATATATATATGTGTGTGTGTGTGTGTGTGTGTGTGTGTGTGTGTGTGTATATATGTATATATCCCTCCCTCTTGGGCTCCCCCCATCCTGCCCCTCTAGGTTGTCACACAGCACCAGGCTGGGTTCCTTGTGTTATATAGCAGCCTCCTACTAGCTAGCTGTTTTGCACATGGTAGTAAATATATGTCAATGCTCAATTTGCCCCTCTCCTCTCGCTGTATCTACAAGTCCATTCTCTATATCTGTTTCCATTCATTCCCTGAAAACAGATTCATCAGTCCACTTTTCTAGATTCCATATATATGCTTTAATATACGATATTTGTTTTTCTCTTTCAACTTACTTCACTCTGTATAACAGGCCCTAGGCTCATCCACCTCACTAGAACTGACTCAGATCAGATCAGATCAGTCACTCAGTCGTATCCGACTCTTTGAGACCCTGTGAATCGCAGCACGCCTCCCTGTCTATCACCAACTCCCAGAGTTCACCGAGACTCACATCCATCGAGTCAGTGATGCCATCCAGCCATCTCATCCTCTGTCATCCCCTTCTCCTCTTGCCCCCAATCCCTCCCAGCATCAGAGTCTTTTCCAATGAGTCACCTCTTCGCATGAGGTGGCCAAAGTACTGGAGTTTCAGCTTTGGCATCATTCCTTCCAAAGAAATCCCAGGGCTGATCTCCTTCAGAATGGACTGGTTGGATCTCCTTGCAGTCCAAGGGACTCTCAAGAGTCTTCTCCAACACCACAGTTCAAAAGCATCAACTCTTTGGCGCTCAGCCTTCTTCACAGTCCAACTCTCACATCCATACATGACCTGACTCAAGTGTGTTCCTTTTTATGGCTAAAATTCCATTGTTTATACATATCACAACTTCTTTATCCATTCATCTGTTGATGGACATCTAGGTTGCTTTCATGTTCGACTATTGTAAATATAAGCAAAGGGGTTTTAAAGAAATAAGACAACAAATGCAAACTCTGTGAACAGGGACTGTGCCTTATGCTATCTTTCAGGGAATAGATATGCATGAATGAGTTCATTTACTCTCCACCATCTTATGAGGAAAGAAGGGCAGGTACCTTCCTCCTAATCGTTAAAGGAGGATGCTGATAAACAGATGTTAAGTGACTTGCTGAGAGTGGTGGACAGCATCAGCTCGAGGGAGGTGTACAGGGAGACAGGGTCCAGTGTGGCCCTTCTCCTGCGTGAACCTTAGGCAGCTTGTCTTTATGCTCAGCAGGAACCATGACTAAGTTCAGAACAAGTAGACTCAATCCTGGCCGACTCTCCTGAGCCAACCACTGAGTGATGAGGAATCTCTTAGGTCACTTTGATCTGAATCAGTCCATTCTCATACTACCATCTATTTTTTCTATCAGAAAAAATTGCTTTACTCAATATTATTTACACACACTATTGCCAGTAGTTGCCACATGTTTGCCATTCACTACTGGCTAGGCTCTCTGCTAAGCAGTTGACATATAATAGCTCCTTTAATTCTTATCTCAACACTATCTCAAACATCATGCCCATTTCAAAGATAAGAAAATGGAGGTTCAATGAGGTCATGTAACTTGTCCAACATCAAGGAATTAAAGCTAGAGCTACTAAATTTCATGGTTCGTAAACGTGTCTTCCTCACTATATTTACTAGCTATTCTGTGATGTGAGTAATCAGCTGATGATGCAGACACGTTTTTAATACTGTGAGTGTATTTCTAGACACTTTTATTTCTTAAAGAAAACAGATGCCTCTCTGAATAATGGAGACTGAAGAAAAGGGAGGAAATTCACTTGTTGGGAGGCATGTTCCATCGAAACTAATGTGATAAAAAAAGGGAGAAAGATAAAAATGTATCACATTCATGAATAGAGAGACATGAAACTGAATTAACTGGGACTACTGACTGCACCAATAAAGGGATGAATCTAATGAAAACAGCCAGCAGGACTCCTAAAATTCACTCACCGTTCACATTCTAGAGATCCTATGTTATCTCATTTTCCGACTCTCTTGACCCCATGGACTGTAGCCCGCCAGGCTCCTCTGTCTATGGGATTCTCCATAGACAAGAATACTGGAGTGGGTTGCCATTTCCTTCTCCTATCTCATTTTAGGTAATAATATTTCTCACCTTTTCAGAAAAAAACTGCTTGCTCCACCTAGTTCCTTAGGCTACAGCAATGTTTCTCAACCTTTTTTTTTTTTTTTTCATTATTGCTCCCTCAACAAGAAGAAAATAATTTAAATACTCCTTTATAGAGAAATTAAATACTGGGATAAGATCTGTTGGGTAGGGCTGAGTTTTAATATCTAAGACATTTTTGCACTGTTGAAAATGTTTGGGTTATAAAGCTACTTGAACCTTTCTCCATCATAAATACGTGCTATGACTTCTAAACTGCAAGGGATTATGTCTAAATAACAAGCACTCAGGAAATGCATGTGGATGGTTGGCAAAGCATTTCATGGGTGTCTCATTAACTCAGTGTACAGCAAGTTAGTCCACTTGATCTGTAGCTCCTGTTAATTATAAGGCCATTTGTTCAATGGCACAGGCTGTTCAGATGGTGGCCAAGAGGAATATAAATTCAGGTGTCTGGATTGAAATCTCAGCTCCACCACTTCTCAGCAACGAGACTTCATATTTTTTTTAATTAATTAATTAATTTATTTGGCTGTGCTGGGCCTTAGTTGCGGCATGTAGGATCTAATTCCCTGATCAAGGAAAAAACTCAGGCCTCCTACATTAGAAGGGCAGAGTCTTAGCCACGGGCCACTAGGGAGGTCCCAGCAATGAGATTCTGGCCAATCATCTAACCCAGTGGTCCTCAATTAGGGACAATGCCTGGAGACATTTTTGATCATCACAACTGGGGGCGGGGTGCAGGGTGGAAGACCACTGTTATCTGATGGGTAGAGGCAAGGGATGGGGCTTAGCATCTCATCAAGTACATACCAGCCCCTCACAACGGAGAACTATCCCGTCCAAAATGTCAACGGTCAGGTTTTTTTTCCAGCAGGGGAAACTCTGCCTTAACCTCTCTGGTGCTCATTTTTGTCATTGTGCCAGATGGTGTTCTTTCCTTAACAGACATTGCCAATCCATCTCCTTGTTGCCTCCTGGAGGAGGCCTGCATGCTCTGTTGTGTCTGAGTCTTTGTGACCCCCAGGTACTATATAGCCCTCGGGGCTCCTCTGTTCATGGGACTGCCCAGGCAAGAATACTGGGCTGGGTTGCCATTTCCTCCTCCAGGGGATCTTTCTGACTCAGGGATCGAACCCACATGTTCTGCATTGGCAGGCCAGTTCTTTACCACTGAGCCATCTGGGAAGCCCAGCAGAAGAGGCTGGAAACCCTAATCACTTATTTAGCCAGGCTTCCTGGCCTTGCATCTAAGGACAGCCTGGGGGCACAGTTCTGCTTAGTCAGGTACAGTGGAAATGTATTAGAGGTATAAGAAAAACTTCTGTTTTTTTCCTGATACAAGAAAAAGATTAGACAGGTGTCATCCCCTTCTTATCCACTTCCTACCTCAAACACAGAAGCAATATGTAGAGTTGTAGCCATTTTCTTGCTATCATCAGGAAAAGGCAAGAGACTCAAAGAGGGGATGGCCTCGCTATCATTGAGGCCGTGAACCAATGCTGTATCTCCTCCTGTACTTCTTGTTTTGTCAGAATATATCACTCACATTTGTTTAAACATTCCTGTTATATTCAGATTTAAAATGAGGCTAATAATAGGATTTTTTCCACTAATTTTTATTGAGGGGCTTTCCTTATGGCTCAGACAGTAAAGAATTTGCCTGCAATGCAGAAGACCCGGGTATGATCCCTGGGTTGAGAAGATCCCCTGGAGAAGGGAATGGCACCCCACTCCAGTATTCTTGCCTGGAGAATCCCATGGAAAGAGGAGCCTGGTGGGCTACAGTCCATGGGGTCACAAAGAGTCAGACATGACTGAGCAACAAACTTTAATAACAAGGTTTTGCCCACTAACTTTTATTGAGGTAAAATATATAATAAAATATGTTGTTTTAACCATCTTAAGTGTACGATGGAGTGGCATCAGTTACATTCACCATGTTGTGCAACTGTCACCACATCTAGTTACAGTTTTGATCAACACCCCAGACAAAAACTCTGCTCACTAAGCAAGAACTGCCAGCCACCTTCTCCCCAGCCTCAAATCACTGCTAACCTCGAAGCCACTTACTGTTTTTATGAATGAATCTATTCTAGACAGTTCATATAAGTGTAATAGTGCAATATTGTTCCACAAGGCTCATTTCACCTCAAATAAGGTTTACAACGTTCATTCATGTTGTAGCAGATATCAGCACTTTGTTCCTTTTCATGGCTGAATGATATTCTAATGTTTTCATCATTTTGTTCATCCATCCACCTGTTGATAGGAGCCTAAGTTGTTTCCATCTTTTGGCAATGATAAGGTTTTAAAAGATTCAATAAAGTAATATACCTAAAGCACTTAGAACAGTGCTTTATACCTAAGGAGAACTTAGCAAATGTAAGCTAAAATTATATCTGCTATTACCATACACCATCAGGTTACATCCACCCTGTCAACTGTCTTTTTCCCAAGGAGGAATGGACAAGTATGTATGTGCACTGGCATAAAACAATGATCAGAACCTACTGTACAATTCAAAGCAAATGATACTCTCATGGATCTGTGACCATGTGCAGGTGTGATGGACAACAACCCACTTTCATTGATCCATTCATCCTTCCATTGTTGCTGTTATTCAGTCGATCAGTCATGTCCAACTCTTTGCAACCCAATAGACTGCAGCACACCAGGCTTCACTGTCCACCATCTCCTGGAGCTTGCTCAAACTCATGTGCATTGAGTCAGTGATGCCATTCAACCATCTCATCCTCTGTTGTCCCCTTTTCCTCCTGTCTTCAATCTTTCCCAGCATCAGGGTCTTTTCTAATGAGTCATCTCTTTGCATCAGGTGGCCAAAGTATTGGAGTTTCAGCATCAATCCTTCCAATGAATATTCAGGATTGATTTCCTTTAGGATTGACTGGTTTGATCTCCTTGCAGTCCAAGGGACTCTCAAGAGTCTTCTCCAACACCACAATTCAAAAGCATCGGTTCTTTGGTGTTCAACTTTACTTACAGTCCAACTCTCACATCCATCCAGTGGTAACTGGAAAAAACACAGCTTTGACTATACAGACCTTTGTTGGCAAAGTAACGTCTCTGCTTTTTAATATGCTGGCTAGGTTTGTCATAGCTTTTCTTCCAAGGAGCAAGCCTCTTTTAATTTCATGGCTGCAGTCATACATCTGTCCATTCAGAATTTACTGAGCATCTGTTACAGGAGAAATTCTATGCTTCAAACCTAAGCTGAAGTGACGCATAATTGATTTATTTAAAAATACAAAGAA
Organism: Bos javanicus; assembly: GCF_032452875.1. Classification (NCBI taxonomy): domain Eukaryota; kingdom Metazoa; phylum Chordata; class Mammalia; order Artiodactyla; family Bovidae; genus Bos; species Bos javanicus. The sequence goes on along the minus strand of NC_083871.1, from coordinate 16,533,817 downwards.
GAAAAAGAGGTGCTTAATGAACATTTCTGATAATGATAGAATAGTTCTACACTCAATCATGAGCTTCAAAAACGTCTCTAGGACTGGAATGTGTTATTTCTCCGGAGTTATCAATGAAATAGACACCTGCCTTATGAAGTCCTCATCCTGCTAAATACATTTTTTAATGGATTTTATAAATATTGTTGACTTGCATCCTTTGCACCTAATGCCTCATTTGAGAAGGTACAAAACAAAAACTCCATATAGTTACTGTCATGGGTGGTACCAGGGAGAGTGCTATTTCTTAAGTGAGAAAAACAAATTTCTGTCTCCAAGTAACATGGATAGGTAGGGAGTAGAGATGTGTGCAGAGCAGGCCAATGTTTTAGCTGGTGGGAGATATAGTTTGGGAAGAGGATCTGGGGTTGGGAGGGGGCTTATACTGAGGAGCACATGAAAACGAGGAGGAGGAAAAAGTGCGGAGGAAGAAATGACAATAAATCTGATGATGGTGATAGCAGATCTTACTTGGGCACAGCAGACCTTTTGGGTGAGTGTGGATGGTTGACACTTAAGATGAACTACTGGAATGTTGGGAGTGAGGCATTCAAGGAGCTCCTACTGTGTGTAATGTGTCCTATAAAGTGATTATCAGCCCTGGTGTAATTTACAATGTATTTAAGAGAGTCAAGATTAACCCCCACAATATCATCAGAAAGCAAGTGGAAGAAATAGAAAATCAGAATGCCATTGAGGTTCTGAGATGTATGTGAACTCCATGCATAGAGAACTTTCAGGAGGGGGCTAGAAACTGAGCTGCACTGAGTAGTTGTTTTTTTTTTCTCATTTTAATTTTTTATTTTATATTGGCATATAGCTGATGAACAGAGTTGTGATAGTTTCAGGTCAACAGCAAAGGGAATCGGCCATACATATACATGGATGCATTCTCCCCTCCCATTCAGGCTGCCACATAATACTGAGCAGAGTTCCCTGGGCTGTACAATAGGTCCTTATTAGTTATCCATTTTAAAGATAGCAGGACATCCCAAACTCCCTAACTATCTCTTCCTCTCATCTTCCCCAACCGGAACCATGAGTTTGTTCTCTATGTGTGTGAGTCTGTTTCTGCTTTGTAAGTAAGTTCATTAGTATCATTTCTTTTTAGATTCTGAGTATCAGGGATGTCATGATACTGCTCCTCTGTCTAGCCTTCACTCACTATGATGCTCTCTAGGCCCACCCATGTTGCTGCAAACGGCATTATCAGTGGGTGGCATGCTTACAGGCAGAGGAGAAGATGGAAAGGGAACAGCGTCGATAGAGGACCGACAGGGCACTGGAAAGGAGGTGGGGCTGAACAGGCAGTGAGGAGGGAGGTCGGCCTGGTTGGACCGCACAGGAAATGAGGCTCAGCGGGAGAGTGGGGCCCAGGAGGACAGCGGCAGTAAGAAACTGGTTACTGTTAGGTCCCTCACGAGATCCAGGGGCCTCCCCGGTGGCTCAGACAGTAAAGAATCTGCCTGCAATGCTGAAGACACAGGAGACGTGGGTTTGATCCCTGAGTTGGGAAGATCCCCTGGAGGAGGGCATGGCAACCCACTCCGGTACTCTTGCCTGGAGAACCCCCATGGACAGAGGAGCCTGGTGGGCTACAATCTGTAGAGTCGCAAAGAGTCAAAACTGAGCGACTAAACACAGCACGAGAGAACACAGCTTCCTCTCTGCGTGCGGGACACTCATTCCATTCCACTACCCCCTCCCCTGCCTACTTCTCTCATATCTTGTTGTGTTTCATCTTACACACTCTAGGCAAAGGGAAAAATATTAAAAAAAAAAAAAATAGCTCCCACCAAATTTTCCTGGGTTCCTCTAAATAACTCCCACACACCCTCCCAGTCCCGTCTTTCCAGGAGTTTCATTTAAATTGGCTTACCTACCTGGCATTTGCTGATGACCTAAGCTGTCACTGGCTCTTGAGGAGATACTGCGATTGCTGTCAGCTATGCCACATTCTGGAATGAAAGCGGTAGCCTTCCAGCCTCTTCTGTCTTTTGTTCTGTCAAGTGCTGGGTACACTTCTTGCACTTGGTACCTAACAAGTGTGACAAAGCAGGCCTGGGCTGAGGGATCTGGCATCAGATCCACAACAAAGGCAGCGAGCCCAGCGGTCTCCGACCTGTAGGGTGGAGAGATTGCCCTAGGAAATGAGGCTCTTATCACAATCTACGTGAAAAAAGAAATTGTGCCTCCAGTGTATCTCCATGAACACTCGAAAACCCAAATGGAAATAACCTACACCCAGGAGACTAGTGCTTTGCTTAATCAGGGTTTTATTCCTACAGTCACTCTCCAATAGGTGTACATTGCTAAGCATAGAAACTTAAAGTCACATAAAATGACTATGGTGGTAAACCTCAGATGAGCAGAGAGAGTTTCGGGAGATAGTCTTTCAATTAGAGGGAAAAAAGAAACTGTTGACCCTTGATACTCATTTAACACAATGTTTTAGTCAAGAATAGGAAGGTAATAAAGATTAAGGACTTTGTTTCAGATTGAATTTGGGAGACTATTTTTGCCCAAAAGCTTGTCTAATGGAAGATTTTATTACTTCTTGATGTTAAAGTATTTGCAAGTTGTTATTTAGACAATAGAAACATAGAATTGTGTTAACCAACATAACAGGGATTTTTGCCTTTTGCTTTTTATAAACTAAATGTAAGTTTTAAGAGATTGGCTACTATTATTTTCTCCATCTGTTGAAAATGATGTATGTCTTTATCTTTGCATCTAGGGAGAAGGGAATATCCATAAAAATGAGGAACTTTAGAGATTGTAATAATTAATGTGGTGACCAAACTGGTTAGAAATGTAATTGATTAATAATGTATAGTCATTATAATGCATTATAGAAATTAAGGTGAATTTATGCAGTAAACTGGCTACCAAGTGAATGGACCAGTTAAAGAATATTTTAGAATCTGCTTTGATTACATGAAAAATCAACATGATGGTCTTTCCTCAGATAATTATTTGTTTCTCCTCAAAAGTAAAATGAGCTTGTCCTTCCAGAATGTGGAAGGGTTAATATTTCCAAAGTCTAAATATTCCAAAGTCAATGAGGTTAGGTTACATAAAAACAAAATGCCACAACCCATTAAAAAAGCAGGCATTCAATTTTTATGGTGTATGTTTAAATCTACACAGATCTATGATTTAAGAAGAGCCATGTAATTTAATTAGCAGTAATCAATGTTGATTTAATAGAAGACAGAAGAAAGTTCCAGCTCTGTGTACATTAAGGAAAACTGAAATATAAAACCCAAGTTATGACAGATGGATTTACAGTCACTTAAACTCCCCAGATTTAATCTAAAGACTTAACACTGTCTGAAAAAGGTGATAATAAACACAAAAAATTCTTTTGGTATTTATTACATTTTGTATCCAATACTAAGAAGTATTAGTACTCCTGATACAGCTAACCAAACCAAAGGTAGATTTCTACTTTCAAAAAATTTAAGAGCTAAATTATGTAGGATACAAGATAAATTTAGGGCCATTAATAAATTTAGCATGTTCTAGTACAAACATCTAGAAGGATGCTTAAAGGCTTCCAAAAAGACACTCAAAGGCAAATTCTACCGTAGATGAAAAATATCATACATTTCCTTGGATTAATGGTGATTCCATCATGTGTCCATTCAGCCAACTTGTTCTGAGCACGCACACTATGGCAGCAGCATGGTAACCATGGTAGCACATGTATGTTAGGGTCCACTCACAGAGCTGTGCAGTGGACAAGTGAGGAAACAATTACAATACTGTGGGTCAAGGGCCTTGAAAGAAGCGCACACAGGAGCGTATACTGTGTATACGACCCACGGCAGGACCCTGTCAGGAAATCCAGTCCCACTTAGGAAGAATAAGGAAAGGCTCCCAGAGGAGGTGCTACTTGAGTGAAACCTTGTAACAACATTTATCACAGGTTGGGTCACTTGAGATCATGGAATGAATACTTTCTGCAGGGTGCATACTTTAAAAAATGTCTTCTGGTCCTCCATTTCAGTGTGCTTTTCAAGGACAGGTTCTTTTTTTAACCCATTTTGTGAGCCCTCTTGTGCTTCTTTCTGGTGTTTTCTGAAGCTGACCACTAGTGACTAATGAAAAAGGTACGAATGCATTGTTGCTGCATGAGTGTAATGTGATGTGGTCTGGCACTTAACAGATACTCTTGTGAATGTTCACAAAAAGCCTCCTCTGTGACAAAGTGCTTTCAGTGAGTCTCACCAGTGGTTTTACATCTGCAGAGCATTGAGGATTGGGCTGACTTTTGAGAGGATTGAAACTGCTTTATCTTGTGATCCTAAATTTCATATCCTCTATATTCCATAAAGCATCCCCTAAGAGATGTTTTTGACTGGAAAACAAACAACAAAACAAGAAGAAGAAGGAAGGTCAGGGTGGTACAAGCGAAAAAGAAGGAAATGCAAGGATGGTGAGAGAAGGTAGGGCATGCTTGGGGACAGGGCATCACTTACCAGGGCAAGAACGCAGAGGCCCTGAGTGAGAATAGCATTAGGTGAGGCTGGAAAGGCAGGGTTGGTTTCAGGAACCTGGAATTAATCAACAGTGATAAATTGCCACTAGGGAATTGAGGTAAGGCCTTTGGCAGGTTGGAGGTGGCTCTTGTATGAATCAGCTCTCTGGAAGTTCTAAACAGGGATAGGCAATCAGATTAATCAGAGGGTCAGTGAAAGACTAAAAAGAAGTGGAGGCACAAACTACTCTCTCAAGAAGCTGGACACTAAAGAGAAGGAAAAGGAGTTTATAGCTGGAGGTGGAGGGGAGAGATCTGAACATGTTTATAGGAAGAGGGAAGAGCTGGCTGAGTAGGAAATGTGAGACAGACACTGAAGAGTCCCAAAAGAACGTGTACTACTGTTTCTAGAAAACTGTTTTCCCCTAAAAGCTGGTCGTTTAAAATATCCAAGTGTGCTCAATGGAAAACATATGAAAAAGGAAACCATTCTGAAGAACAGGTCAGACAGGATTAATAAACTCTGTGTCATGAACACACACAAACATAACCAAAAGCACACAAGGGAGAGTAGGCTGCCAGACAAAACCTCCAGTGCGAATCCACAGCACCAAAATACACTGTGTTGTCTAGAATCAGGCCTCACTCATCAAGAGGACATACACAGTTATTATGGGCAGAGGAAAACACAACCAGGAAAACACGGAGAGTACCCGAAACAGACAAAAGGCACAATTTGTAGACGCTTGGTAAACTAAGCATTACTTTCAGCTGTGTAAACACAGCATGATAATTTGGGGAACTTACTGGGGCCTGAAAAATGACAAAAGTTTTGAAATTGTATTCCTTTTCTTTTGGGAAGTCTCCCGTACAGATAATGTGGTGATTTATTATACTGGTTGACTCAACCATTCAACAAATGCTGATCGAGGATGTGTTTATGTGCTAAGCATAGACTGAGGGAACATCAACAAGAGCGCATAGGTTCTTAAGGAAAATGGGGGTGGTGGCTGTGCTTGGAAAAAGCATATTCAACTGACCTGCTGTTTTTGGAATAGAAAATACACAATAAAACCTGTTAAAAATTTTCGTGGCTGGTGAAATACTTAGAAGACAGTATGGAAAACACTGTAGGGCACATTGGTCTTAAAAGATGGAGAACCCCTGGCCTTAGGATACAAGCATTTCTCTTTAGAAAAGACTCAGTAAGATGAAATCTGAAGATTCATTCCTCCTCCATTAAATTCAGTGTCTAAATACAAGCTCCGAAGCAGGCAAACCAAGGGGAAAGTGTATGTTTAATTATGGAAATACAGTTATAAATGCTCTTGACTATTAGCTCTTCATAGTTCTTACCAGTTTAGTTCCCTTCTCTTAATTATCCATTTCTACCACTGCCCAAATCTTTAGGGTTCAGTTCAGTTTAGTTGCTCAGTCGTGTCTGACTCTTTGCGACCCCATGAATTGCAGCACGCCAGGCCTCCCTGTCCATCACTAACTCCCAGAGTTCACTCAAACTCACGTCCATCGAGTTGGTGATGCCATCCAGCCATCTCATCCTCTGTCGTCCCCTTCACCTCCTGCCCCAATCCCTCCCACCATCAGAGTCTTTTCCAGTGATTCAACTCTTTGCACGAGGTGGCCAAAGTACTGGAGTTTCAGCTTCAGCATCATTCCTTCCAATGAACACCCAGGACTGATCTCCTTTAGAATGGACTGGTTGAATCTCCTTGCAGTCCAAGGGACTCTCAAGAGTCTTCTCCAACACCACAGTTCAAAAGCATCAATTCTTCTGTGCTCAGCTTTCTTCACAGTCCAACTCTCACATCCATACATGACCACTGGAAAAACCATAGCCTTGACTAGACGGACCTTTGTTGGCAAAGTAAGGTCTCTGCTTTTGAATATGCTATCTAGGTTGGTCATAACTTTCCTTCCAAGGAGTAAGCATCTTTTAATTTCATGGCTGCAGTCACCATCTGTAGTGATTTTGGAACCCAGAAAAATAAAGTCTGACACTGTTTCCACTGTTTCCCCATCTATTTCCCATGAAGTGACGGGACCAGATGCCATGATCTTAGTTTTCTGAATGTTGAGCTTTAAGCCAACTTTTTCACTCTCCTCTTTCACTTTCATCAAGAAAGTCTGTCTTCACTTTCTGCCATAAGGGTGGTGTCATCTGCATATCTGAGGTTATTGATATTTCTCCCAGCAATCTTGATTCCAGCTTGTGCTTCTTCCAGCCCAGTGTTTCTCATGATGTACTCTGCATATAAGTTCAATAAGCAGGGTGACAATATACAGCCTTGACGTATTCCTTTTCCTATTTGGAACCAGTCTGTTGTTCCATGTCCAGTTCTAACTGTTGCTTCCTGACCTGTGTACAGGTTTCTCAAGAGACAGGTCAGGTGGTTTGGTATGCCTGTTTCATTCAGAATTTTCCACAGTTTATTGTGATCCACACAAAGGCTTTGGTATAGTCCATAAAGCAGAAATAGATGTTTTTCTGGAACTCTCTTGCTTTTTCGATGAGCCAGTGGATGTTGGCAATTTGATCTCTGGTTCCTCTGCCTTTTCTAAAACCAGCTTGAACATCTGGAAATTCACAGTTCATGTATTGCTGAAGCCTGGCTTGGAGAATTTTGAGCATTACTTTACTAGTGTGTGAGATGAGTACAATCTTTAGGGTTAGGACCTCAAATACCTAAGACAGAAACTTCTAGATCTGCCTCAGAAACAGGAGCAAGGGGAAGAGGAGAGCTTAGTTTTACAGCTTTAAGTGTGTTAAGTGATGGGTACAGTTCATGCTGTGTGAAATTAAACCTAAATACAGTCTATCCCAGATTCAAAAACACATTGATGAGTACAAATTCTCATGAAGATCCAGAACAAGGATGGCAGGGGATATAGGAAGAAAATAAATATTTAGGTTCTGTGTTTGCCTGTTGGTGTTTCTGCATCCATTTCTGTTTTTTTTTTTTTTTTTGCTCCAGAGAAGACCTATTCAAAAGACTAAGCCAGCAATGCCACACACAGCCTGTGCGTGTATGGCCTAACCTGTAGGTGTAAGAACTCGGCTTTGTTTTGCCCTTGTTCTTGAACAAAAGCTTCTTCTTTGTTAGTTTCCCAACTCTTCCTTGCCATAATGCAGAAATACATTAATTTTGAAACAAACAAAAAAAAATCATGTGCCTTTTGGAAAGCAAAATGAACACACACACTTACAAACATACATGTGCATAGTGAAGCTGACATTACTCCACTACTTCTTCCATGTGTCTGAGAGTTATAGCCAACACCTGTGGCCACACAAGGGCAGGCTTGGCAGCTGCAGAACCCAGATGTCAGACACTGGATCGTAGGTCCCTGGCAGCAGTCCTAAGTGGGAGGCCGTCTCCTTAACTGACCTCTGAAATGGTCTATTGTCTGTCTCTCTCTCTGGCCTGGGTGGTAACTAACAAGCTGTCTGTGGGCCTGGGTCAGAGTTAACGTGCTGATGGGTTGTTCTGGATGCAATTATCCTTGGCCTTACCTTTGATTATAAGGAATTTATTTCCTTTGTGGGGGTGAAAATTGGGACTGAGCAAATTCTTGACAAGGAACTATATTCAGCTTTCTTCCAAGGACAAATAAGACGCTCTTTTGCTTTGATTGATATTTTTCCTCGCAGAAATTGGATGAGATTAACCTTGTTTTAGCACACAGTGTTTTGATTAAGCAGAAGTAAAAATAAGAGTTTTTTGGGCACCTCCTCCCTCTGATAAAAGACTGAGTTTCCTTATACTGTTTCTTAAAATTACTTCCCAAAGGTTGAAAATGAACCATTTCTTTAGAAACTTAAGGAGCTATAACTTGTCTTTGCTGTGACTAAAACAGACAGACAAAAAATGGTATCTACTATAGAGAAGAGCTCATGAATTCTCTTGGTTCTATAAAGAGGAAAATGGTTACACTATAACCTTGCCTCCACATCACTTGCGGAAGAAGGTCATTATGTGTAAGATGCAATCGTCATGGGAATGAGGTGGGGAAAAGCCAAGTATCTTAGAGGGCTCCACTCACAAGGCAACGCTTACAGCCTTCAGGGAATGTCGAGGGTGAACACGGAGTCATGGCAAGTGCAGGAGAAACACATCTGATATTTATAGGAAGATGAAGTCTGGGGAAATTATAGAACATATTATCATACCCGATGTCAAATAGTATTCATCAGCACCATGAAAAATGTTCCAACTTATCTTTATTAACTTTTATAAAAATGTAAACATGTTTCTTGGTCACCATTGATTTGTATTTGGGGGGGAAAGGGATTGAATACTCTTGAGTTCCAATATAAAAAACAAAGTGATGGAGAAATAAATAGGAGAGAAGAGACATTTATCTCATAAGCAAGAACTCCAAATAACTTATGTGGTTACTCACCCCACAAGGAGGTGAAGCTTACTTCCCTGTCCCGTGAGTGTGGGCTGTGCTTTGTGATTTAACTCCAAAGAGTAGAGTGTGAAAAGAATAGGGAGAGAGTTACTTTACAGTGGAGAAAACTGGCGCACACACCTGGGCCAGATGATAATGGTTAACATCAGGCTGTCATGTGGAGAGTATGCATCCTTGATATGACATGATCTCATCAAAGGGCACTTCACCTTTGCAGTCTTCCTCCCAAAGCCCATAACCACAGTCTCACCATTTGAAAATATTAGATTAAATCCCAATTGAGGCACATTCCACAAAACACCTGACCAGTACTCCACAGAACTGTCATGGCCACTGTAAACAAGAAATGTCTGAGAAGCTGTCACAGCCTAAAGGAGGCTAAGGAGACATGATAATTAATGTAATGGGTTACACTGGATAGAATGCTGGAAGGGCAAAAAAACATTAGAAGAAATCAAGTCTGAGTAGAGTGTGGACTTTAGTTAATAGTAATATCTCAATAATTTAGTTATAGCAAATGTATCATACTAATGTAAGATGTTCAAAATAGTGAAACCCGGATAAGAGGGATATAAGAATTCTGCATTATTTATGTAGCTTTTTAATGAATCTGTAAATAAAACATTTCTTTAAAAATGATTAACATGTGACTACATTGACTAGCATGGCTAGTAGCAGAGTTCCAATGCATCAATCATTACATCATTTTCTCTTTTTCACCCCACCTGTATGGGGTGCCACTGAACTATATGGCATAAAGAGTCATCTTCCTGACACATACGGGTTTTCTGTGTTTCAGACCAATGTGTAAATGGCGTCAAACCTATTCTGAGAATTTTAGGTTTTCCAGTAATATTTAGGTCGTGCCCTTAGTAACATGACACGGATACTCAAAAGATAAATCCACAATCCCATATTTCTCAGCAGCTCTACGGGTGTGACATCATTCAACCATGTATCCAATACACTGCATGCGAATGTTATTAATGACATTATTATGAAAACGTATTCACCTCTGAAGGTAACATATTGTTAGACTATGCTGTTCATTTGTCAGTTCTTATCATGAGAGGTAAGAGGGTAGGCTCCTTATGCCAGTTTTAGAACATGAATGAGATTATCTCTTTGCTACTCCATTCTGTACTTTAGAATGAAAATAAATCAGGTCTCTAGGAGTTTTAGAAGGCATTTCATTCTGTTTTCTTTCTATTCTTTTCTCCTGACTTTGAAAGACTGAAATTGCATCAGCCAAATAGTTACTATTATAAGATGTTATAAGGGAGTATTTTTTGTTTTTGTTTTTTGGGATGGTTAGCATTTTTTTTTAGCAATGTAGTATTTTTAAATTTTCATTTTATATTGGAGAACAGTTGATTAACAATGTTGTGTTAGTTTCAGGTATATAGCAAAGTGATTCAGTTACACATGTATCTATTCATTTCAAATTCTTTTCCCATCTGGATTACTGAATATTGAGTAGATTCCCTGTGCTGTACAGTAGGTCCTTATTATCTGTCTTATACATAGTGGTGTGTGCATGCGGACCCCGGTTTCCCACTTATCCCTCTCCCATTCCCTCCTGGTAACTGTAAATTTGTTGTCAACATATGCAACTCTCTTTCTGTTTCGTACAGTTGATGTGTACAGTACAGTTGATGTGTACATTTGTCTTTAGATTCTACATGTAAGTGATAGCACACGTTTGTCTTTCTCTGTCTTCACTTAATATGCTAATCTCTAGGTCCATCCATGTACTACAATGGCATTAGTTCATTCTTTTTGAAACAGCTGAGTGATATTCCATTACACACCACACACCCAGACCCACACACACACAACCTTAGCAGTTCCTCTGTTGATGGACATTTAGCTTGCTTCCACGCTCTGGCTGTTGTAAATGGTGCTGCTATGAACATTGGGGTACATGTATCTTTTTGAATTAGTTTTCCATTTATACTGTTCTCAATTTATCATTTTACTTTGATAAAGAGAAAAAAAGTAGTATCCATGAATGTTTACGTAAAAAACTATTTGTGTTTCTAGAAATGTTAACCAAAAAATGCTCTCTTGTTAACATTTAATGGTACAGTTTTAAAAGTTCAATCACAATTTAACCACATTAATTAATTGGTCAGAATCACCTCTCTAAAAAATGCAAATGTCAGTAAAGAAGCTGAAAAAGAAATATGAAACTTCCTGAATATATTTTAGGGTTAAAAATTCAGTAAAATTGCTTGTACATTCTGTATCAACAGTATTTTATAATGATTACTTATATTGAGAAAAGGGGCCATGATGCTTGATAAAGAGAGGAATAAAGAAAATGTTCCCTGTGGAAGTCGTAACTAAGGAATTACAGAAGAGTCAGCCAACCTATTTTAGCAATGTTTTCCTTAGTGAGGTATTTAATAGAAAAAAATAATGGGGTGGGAAGGCTCTACAATAAATGTAGGTAGCTATTTTTATATTATACTTTAAGCAGGTCAGTTAGTATGTATTTTGCATTTTATCAGACTGCTGAGTGTGTGTGGTTAGTAATAAGAATTATAAGAGCTCTGTTTCCAGAACTCCTATGTCGTGTTCAAGCTTTCTGTTGTTAGGCATTTAACATACCCCACCTAAAACCCTACCACAATCCTGTAAAGTGCATACCATTATTATTTATAACAGGAGAAAGAACTAAGGACTCTAGAAATTAGGGGACTAACTCCAAATCTCACAGCCTGTTTAAGTATAAATCATTACAACCTCTGGCTGCGCCTCAAATATACCAGAGCATACAAACTTTGTTATAATTCATATCAAAACTATTAACACTATTCAAGTAAATATTTATCACTAATGAGGTGACTTAAATCACTTCACCTTTCTAGGCTTCAAGTTTCTCTTGGGTAAAATGAAGTTGGATAGTTGATTTCTAATGTTTTTTCAGTTTTAGAAGAGTAACAGTTGATTTATATAGAGAGTAAGAAAATTAAAATGGCCATGTTTACAATGTTTTGTTAAAAACAGGACAGTAACACTGGCCTTTACTGAATTTTGTGATGATGGAGATCTACCTTGAGCTGTCCATGTGATTTCTCCCAAATCTCTGTAGTCTTAAGGATCTAGGACTAGTCATTTTACCTGTATATCAGAGGAAATTTCATTTTTCTCTGCACTACAAAAACTGTGTACTTAAATCTTGGCCTCTCAAAGAATCAGTAATTTGCACTCAGATATGAATAACACAAAGAAAACCATTATTTCTGGATCTGAAAATAGTAAAAAAAAAAAAAATAAGTATCAGTTTTTTAAAATTCATGTTTATTTATCTTTTATAGACAAATTAAAATACTTATAAGATTAAACATGGTAGACATACATATAAATGAAATGTATAAGTACTTCAGACAAAACTTAACACATATCAAACTGATGACTTGCTTACATTTGGTGTTAAGGTATATTTACATGAATATTGAAAAAAATGTTTTCACAAAAACTGCTATAAAATGTTCACATTTGTCTTAGTAATAAATTAGATTTCCTAGACTGATGTTTTATGAAAACTATGTAAAGATCTGATTTAATCATTCACCTCATATGGTATCATTATTTGTAAATAAAGCATATTTTTGTCAATATAAATGTACATTTAACTCTTAAATCATGTAACAGTTTATCAAGACCATGCCACATTTATTAAACAAACATGCATGCCACATTAAAACTTAATTCATGTATTATTATGCACAGTGTTTAGTTTTGCTATGGCACTCTATCTTCATGAAAAATATAAGATTTGGCACAGAATCAATAAATTGTATTGCCACTAATCAGAACAAATGTAATTTAAATTTTCTCTGGCATAGAAAATACTCTCACATCTCTTCCCTTTATAGTTTACGGACCAATGGCAGTTTTCTATGTCAGTCAGAACTGTGTTGTGGGCAACAGATGTCTAAATAAGGGCTTTATCAGCAATAATACGTATCATCACGAGCTCCTTTTCTCTGGGAGGCAGAGAGGTTGGAAAGGAATGCGGGTCTCTTCATAAACCAGAAATACAGGAGGTAAGGAGGGAAAATGCCAACTGAGCCAGAAGCAGAGAATGTTCTTGTAAAGCTGGTGAGAGAGCAAACCATGAAGTAGCAAAAAATAAAGACAGGAACCTGGGTCTCCATCAAGGTGAAGACTGCCATGGGCTTAAGGAGAATCTGTCATTCAAAAGCAACAGTATCCAGAGCATTCTTCATACAGCATTCTTGTCTCAGCAAACTACTATTGCTTTCTAGGAAAAGTTGTAAATTTCCACATCAATGTCTAAATTAAGACTGAAGACATTAAGCTAACTAGCAACTTTTTTTTTTTGTCTGAATTCATTCATAAACACAGTGGAAGGAGAAAGAGGATAACATTAAGTTTTCCTCCAAACCAGAGAAGTCACACTCTAAGTAGAGATTTCAGAGTTGTGCCAAAAAAAAAAAAAAAATGCCTCAGTTCTTTTTCACAGTTTTTCTAAGATACATGTGAGGTGCTATAGACTGGTTGACAAAATCTTTCAAAAAACCTTGATAAATTAATCTTTGTATTTATTACTAGGGGAAAAGGAAGTAGATCTTAAGTTTAATTTTTATACAAATATGCTTTATTCTAAAAAAATAGAGCAATGAATATATTATTATCTGCTTCATGATCCTTGCTTTCTGAGGACCTTTAAGGGCCTTTACAAAAAATATCAGACAAGTTAAATAAAATCATCAAACTTTTGTTTCAAAGCTTGTTAAGGTGCACACAGACATAATGATTATGAACCATAGAGTACTGAGTTTTCAAGAGTGAAATCATACCAAAACCTTGATAAGTTTTCGCTGACATCATAGGAGAGTAAGTGGTCGGGAAGGTCACTGATGGTGCCCTGCACGGCCAGCACGTGTGGGGCCAAGGTGAAGGGCACGTCGCTCAGGAGCTCGGCCATTAGTGAGCTGTTCTCCAGGGTCTGGCCTGCCTTAGTTTCCGTCTCAGGCCCTGCCACAGTCACACTGGATGAGTTTTCTTTGCCAGTCTAAAAATACATATATATGTAAGTCATTTCGATCTTACAGACTTCGAGGTTCTATGGCATTAATATAGCAAAACGTGGCATTAACATCTCAAGGTGATTGAGAAATGCAGAGTATATAAACAGTCCCAGGCTGCCATTGTTTACTTGCTCAGTCCTGTCTACCTCTTTGCGACCCTATGGACTACAGCCTGTCAGGCTCCTCTGTCCATGGGATTCTCCAGGCAAGAGTACTGCAGTGGGTTGCCATTTCCTTCTCGCTAGGATCTTCCCAACCCAGGGATTGAAGCCCCGTCTCCTATAGCTCTCCTACATTGGCAGGCAGGTTCTTTACCGCTGAGCCACCAGGGAAGCCCATTCTCAGATTAGAACGCCGCTATTTACTTACTTGAGAAACACATCCATCTATATATCTCCTAGGTGTTAAAATGAATCCGAAGCCCAGCCTTACTCAGATGAACCACCCACAAGCCCCTCAGATACAGACGCGCACTCTTGCCGTTTCCCTAGCCCAGATCACGTCCACAAAGTCTCTCTCGCTGCTTTTCCAAGTCTGACGTCAACTTTCAGGCTCCACAGGATCTCCAGCTTCTTTCTGAAATCTTCTATCAACACAGCCAAAGTGACCTTGCCTGCTTCAGCACGGTTACAGGGCAGCTTGCCCGGGATAGTATTTGGTGTTTCCTTTACGTGTCTTTGGGGTTAAGACATAAGCACAATAAAATGCAACTAGCAAAGAGAATCTAGGGTCCTTGGGGGCACACAATCCATTGTACCCATCTCTGTATTCTCTGCCTTTCATACGTTCCTGCTTTACCCTCATGTGTACTTGGGAACTGACTTCTAACATGCACCGAACCAGTGACTGATAAGCTGCCTATGATGGAACTAAAATGCTATGTTATTATGAGAATAAGAAGAAGAATTGATATATTTTGTTTGATTTATTTAAAATTGGTGTCTCTTACAGAAGTTTACCAAAAGACCTGCAGCACGAGTTCACAGTAGCACTCGGTGCAAGCCCTGGGCTGGTGCAGTGAGCTGGCACCCGTTCACCAGTAGCAGCATGGACGAGGAACAGAAGTAGATTACAGCAATGAGAATGAAGAGCCTCCCACTACAAGCAGCTGACCCCTAACCAAACCAGGTCAGGCAAAAATTTACTCCCCATTTCGCAAGGTCTCATGCAGAATCAAACTCCTGAGCCTTTACAAGGCCCACGGTGATCTGGCCACAGGCATCTCCCTGACACTAGCCTGGCTGGTCTGTCCTTGTTCGGACTCCTCTAGTCCCTCTATTCTTGCCATGGCTCTTGCACAGTCAGCCCATTTCTGCCTCAGGCTGGACCCTGCAGACCCTTCTCCGGGATACACATGGGGCTCCTTCCCTCCAATCCTTCCCAGTGCGGGCCCAAACGTCACCTTCTCAATGAGGCCTTCCTGGCTGTCCCATGAGCCCACACCTCATCCCCTCCAGCATTCTCCGCCCGCCTCTCCTGCTTCTGCCCTCTTGGCACCTGGTGATATATTCTGTACTTTATTCTGATTATCATCCCTCAGAAGTGTAAGCAGTTTTTTCCTTTAATGTTCACCACTGTATCCCAAATGCCAGATTCAGTGTCTAGTGCTCAGTAAATATTTGGTGAATAAAAGAGAGTGGTCAAGACTTTTGCCTGAGGAGGCCT
Source organism: Bos javanicus (assembly GCF_032452875.1). Taxonomy (NCBI): domain Eukaryota; kingdom Metazoa; phylum Chordata; class Mammalia; order Artiodactyla; family Bovidae; genus Bos; species Bos javanicus. The sequence continues at coordinate 16,518,133 of NC_083871.1, read as the reverse complement.
TATACTATAATGGCTATAAATGCTGATAAATTCCTCTTTCTTAAGTCTAGAAACAAATGATTTTCTGTGTAAGAAATAACAATTTTATAAAACTTTTTATGGAAGTGCAAACTACAGAAAGGAGTACATCTTAAGTGTATAGCTGGTACATTTTAACCAGCGAAATACTAGAACCCAGATAAATAGAAATGGCCCTCGTGGCGTTCTCTTTCATTCACAGTCAACTGCCTACCCCCTCAATCACCATCCCGACTTCTTACTGTATAGACTGTTCACCTAAATGAAGGTAACCATACAGTATAAACTCTTTCTGTTTGTGGCTTTTTTTTATCCAGTGTTGTATTATGAGATTCATTTATATTGTTGTATGGGCTTCCCTGGTGGCTCAGAGGTTAAAGTGTCTGCCTCCAATGAGGGAGACTGGGGTTCGATCCCCGGGTAAGGAAGATCCCCTGGAGAAAGAACCCACTCCAGTATTCTTGCCTGGAGAATCCCATGGATGGAGAAGCCTGGTAGGCTACAGTCCACGGGGTCGCAAAGAGTCAGCCACGACTCAGCGACTTCACTATACACTGTATGTGGGATTATAATACTTTTTTAAGAAGAGATACTCTGGCATCTTAAAATAACTGTTTTGTTGCCATGTTGATAGCCGGCAGTGAGGGGTATAGGGGTTGGGGAAGGAAGTAGGAAGACCAGCTGGGAAAGAGAGATGATAGTGATGTAGATTAGGGCTGTGATAGTAAAAGCGAGAGAAAGCGGTTTTGGAGAGACCTAAAGGCTAAAGTCAGGAGGATGTGCTGATGGAATAGATGGTGGACTGTGAGAGAGAAGTGGAGTCAAGGGTGAAGCAAAGTGGACAGACATTTAAGTGGTGTGGTTAGAAGGCAGGGGGGTGTGAGTCAAGCCTGGAGCTGGTGTGATCTGGTGGAGAAAGGCAGCTTGGTATGTATTTAGGAGACAGTAGCAGGAGAGAAAGTGAAGACCAATACAAGAATAGGCTACTTTCTAAATATTATGCTGCAAATGGGAAAAGAGACATGGCCAGTAGCTGGAAAGGAAAGTAGGGTCAAGACAACTTTCTCCTGATTTTTCTTTCTGTTCTGGAAGTTGGGAGCAATAATGGTAGTTTATATGCTGAAGAGAAGAGGCCCCTAAGAAAAGGAAACTCCGTGGAGACTCTGTAGAGAAGGAACTGCTCTCTTCACTGGCATCCCCCCAACATCCAGAACAGAGGCTCTCAAGAAGTACTTGGGCAGTGAATGAAGGTACCAAACACATCGCTATCAGGGTTGTTTTACAGCTTCACGTGAAAATAAATCACCAGAGTACTTTCGTAGGATGGCAACTAGAACAAACATGACGTCACCCAGTGATGAATCTTATTAGACAGGTCCACGTATGCACTGACCGAGCAGAGACCGCCTCCTGAAATCTAACTGGGACTTAAGTATTACGTGTCCTTGCGTCAGCCAAGAGTACAGGCGTTGGTGAGCAACAATGCCAGGATTCTAGCCTCTTTAAAGGGCATCACTATACACTGGTTTCCTCAATATTATGCAAACACCAGGGCTGTGGTTACCATGGAGCAGCATGGCAGAGTGTTTAAGAACACAGATTCTAGAGTCCGACTATTTGGGTTGGGTACAAATCCTCCTTAAAAATATACAAATGGCCTGGGACAAGTTATTTAACTTTCTGTGTCTTTTTCCTTAGCTATTAGGAAACCAATATTAGTGCCTATTCCATACAGTCGTTATGAAAATTGTATGAATAATCGTAAGTAAGTAGAATAATCCTGAGCACATGCTAAAGTCAGTGATAAATAAAAACTTTAGAAACGTCAGACCCCTTTTGGCTTTAGGTGAAGACCAGGATCCATCCAGTCCTTTTGTTTTTGACATTCATTGATGGTTCAAACAATCTTGCCTTCCTCTCTCCTCTCAGAGCTTGTCTTCTCTCTTACTCTCACAGGCAAATGTTCCCTAGGTCTGCTGATCACATCCCATACTCGAGCTTTCCTCTCTTCCTCCCTTGAGTACCAAACGTGTTCTACAGTTTCATTAGCCAAATCATCTCCTTTCTTAAACAAAAGCATTCCTATAATCTCACCTTCCCACTAAAAAAGGAGGCATGTTACCCAGAGCACTCTCTGCTTTCTAAACATATGAGCTTCTAAGGTTTACCTCTGGCAGCGACATTTATTCCTTTGTTCATGCTGCTATTAATCCTCTTCCCTTTCCTTTACAAATCATTCTTGCTGTCAGAGCATAATTCCTTGAGGACAGAGCATAATAAAGGAACTGAGACATGTGGCTTCTTGTTCAAATTCTTCTGATAAAACTGCCATCTGACCTGAAGGAAGGAGGCTGCTTCATCCACCTGGGCCTCAGTTCTCCGTTCTGTCAAATGAACGGTGAGGGGCAAAAAACGATGGCGGTGGTGACGGTGATAGCAACTAGCACGTATTAAACACTTAGGTATATTAACTCTCCAAGTCTTACAACAGCTCTGTAGGGCGTGTCCTATTACCACCCATATCACCCTGAACGCGGTGCCCAATCTCATCTGATCTTGGAGGCTAAGCAGGGGCGGGCCTGGTTAATACTTGGATGTGAGACGAGTTTCAAATTCAGTTACGCTGAAAAAACTCTATATTCTAAGCACACTTCAGCCATGCTTTGGTAGACTGGCTAACTGAATGAACAAAGCCTCAAAAATTTAGGGGAAAACATGATAGTTACTTGGCTTAGTAGCATCTTGGCTTAATTTAGAAGAAAAAAAAATAGACTCTAATATCTCTTACCTTTGGGAAGAAAGGATTGAGAAAATCATCGAGGGGACAGATCTTAGATTGAAGAAGGATGGAAAAGAAGCATAATTTAAGAAAAATTTATCCCTGGAAAAAAATCTCCCGGTAGCCTGGATAAACCATGGGGAAACAGCACGGTCAGTGAAACAAGACGGTCTGTGTGTTGATGATGGGGGAAGAGGAGGGACAGAAAGGTACGTGGGCATGTACTACAGTATTCTTTCTCCCTCGGTATATGTTTGAAGGCTTTGCATAATAAAAAGTTTCCAAAATTTAAATTAAAAAAATACCATGCACACAGTGTTCCATTAAATGCCCCCTAGAAGGATCTGAGTATCAGCGGTCTGTATGTCTTGACTCCAGCATCTCGCTCTTAACAGTTGGCTAGAACGCACAGTACAGTCTCCAAGGAGGCTGCCTGCCCTCTTGGCAGCAGGGCAAGTGCCACGATGCAGCTGCTGCTGGCATGCTGAGAGTTGGAAGGGGAGAAATTAGACAGCGAAATAAGAGAAAGTCACAAAGGGAATGGGAGTCAAAATTCAAGGACCCCACACCTACTAGCCCTGATCACCAAGTCCCGGACTTGGCAGCCAATGGCAGCAGCGGTGGGGGCTGAAGGCCGAAACAGGTGCATGAGTCCCCCTGCAGAAAGCAGCCTTCTCTCTCCCACACAGAGTCTTTCAGTTTTTTTCCATTTGCATAATAAAATGGGTCTTTAAAGGGAAGAATGAGTATGTCAACCACAATAGAGTGGGAAGAAAAGAATCAATTAACCTTGCGGTTTATAGCCAAATTTTTAAAAAATTACTTCAAATATTATGCTCATAAAGCATAGTCATTATTTTTGTGACTAATCTTGCTCACAGAATTACTGATATGATGATACTCTTGAATATAAGGTCCTTCCTATAATGTAGCTTTCATACTGCTTTTTCAAATTAAGTTTGCCCTGACAAGGGTAAGTGAGAGTATACCATGTCACAATCAGTTTTTAATCTCAGGGAGAAAATAAATTTCCTTATCTACATCATTTACAAATAACCAGGTGTTTTCATGTCTGTATAAAAATTACTTCTTGTTCATCAGTTAACCTGTTAAAAATGAGCCAGCCAAGTGTATGTTGGGTTCCTTACGTCCTCTTATCTTTGTCTCGAATGATTCAGAGAAATGAGCCAGCCAAGTGTATGTTGGGTTCCTTACGTCCTCTTATCTTTGTCTCGAATGATTCAGAGTGGTTTATAGGCTCTATTCCTCCCTTTCTTGCAGACGGGCTGTAAAAATTCATGAGGCTCAATCTGTAAAATCTCAGCGCTTAAGGAAAAACACACTCTGAGAATACGAGGCACATAACACTTTTTAGTCAAGGCTCAGAAAAATGAAGTCACCTCTCCAGAGCATCAGAAGGTTAGTGGCGTCCTTCTGAACTTCATTCTTGGGTGTGTGGAAGCAAGAAAACGCAGGTTTAAGAGCAGACTACTACTACATTTTTCCTGGCACAGAGGCCCCACTAACCACCAGGAAATCTATTAAGGGTTGCCGACTTTGCAAACCCACTGACAATTTGGAGACTTCATCTGCTTAGCCATACCCGACTTAGGTATAAATAAGTTTATTAATATGAACAGCACCTATATTTGGCATCTTTTAAAACCTCCTGCCTTTTTCAGTAACCTGTGCCTCAGATAAGTACAGATAAAATAGTATCCTATAAAAGCAAAATACTGAAGCATTAAAATTTAGAAAGCAGCCTTAACCCCAACAGTAATAGAACCTATTAAAAGAACATGAAACCAGGTATAAAACATACATCTAACACATTCAATTTACATACAAAGAAGGTAGCTATATCAAGTGTATTTCTAGGAAAAGAGTTAGAGGAAGAAGAGGTAATAGCAAGCTCTGGCTGTCTATGCCTTTAATTTTATGTTTATAAATAAAAGACACATTCCTGTGAACAACAGCCTGAACAGGGAACACGGTACTCCTGTCACTTTATCTCCCCAGATAACCATCCTTTCTATTTTGGCTTCAGCTGGTATCTGCTTGCATCACATCGGTGTCTTGATTGGGGGGCGGTGGGGGGCAAATCTGAGTCAGAAGTATCAGGGGACGAGAGGTTAGAAAGAGGTGATACAAGCAGGGCACAGGGCACGCAGGACCCAAACTTTCTTCTAAGAAGCTACTTGCTAGTAACTGTCTGGCTAGCTGATCAAAGCCAGAGGATTGGGCTCTTCTACCTACCTGAGTCCTAAGCAGTGGTCTCCTTTCAACTGGGAGAAATTATACTGCAAATGTAGAGACTACTTCCTATTTTTCTGCAAATCCCCACTACCCAGAACAGTTGTACCTGCACGTAAGGAGCACCCGTTAAATACTGTGAATGGAGCGGAATCTGGCCCCCTTGTTTCTGATTCCCTCGACTTGATTTTTAAATTAAGGGGTTGGTCCAAAGAAACAAACAAAAGCCCAGAATACTTCATTGCTGATGCAAATAAATGAGGCAGGAGAGAGCTAAAGGCAAGGAGGTGGCTGCGTTCCACGTGACGTGGGCTCCCAGATCAAGGATACTAAGCATTTTAGTAGCAAACTAAGACGCTGGGTTAGAAAGCAGGCATTTTCTTCGCTGGCTCTTCTCTCTGACCTAGGACACCATTTCAGGTTACATTTTGGTTTGATACTCTTGTTTCCGTATTTGCTCCCTTTTTCTTTCTTTTTTTCCCTCAGTGTTTCCACCTGCCTGTGCTTCCTGCTTCTCCCATCTTTCTTTAAAAAAGAAAAAAGTTCTCCTGACTTCCTCTTTTCAGAACTCCAGCTGAATGTACACAAGTAAGTGAAGAAGGGGAAGCAAGCTGGCTGGCGCTTGCCTCTGTAATCTGTTCCATGTATTCTTGGAAAAGTGGCTTGACTAGAGCCGGAAAATCTTTAGTACCAGCCAACTGGAGTGGGGGAGAAGTGGAAAGAGGAAAGAGGAGCATTTTAGGAAATGAACCAGCAAGAAACGGTGTGTGCAGTAGGGGATCCTGTTTTATACTGGTTTTGAAAATATAAAGGGCTGTTTCAGTGATTCTTTTAAAAAAGACATTTAAACAGTTTATTAAAAAAAAATTGTGATCGTTAATCTTAAGCTGCCAGAGATCTCCTATTTTCCCAGGACGTTTTCCCCACGCCTTGACAGCGTGGATTTCACCCTTTCTCTTCTCTGGCCCAACATCATCACCTTCCTCCCTGCTGTGAGCAGGTGGCTAGCCTCCTTCTTATCATAGAGAAAACAGGAACCATCCCCTGAGGATCTCCCCTACCTGCTACGTTCACAAGCCTCACCCGCCCTCGTACCCACCTGTGCCCTCCTCCTGCCATAGTGGGCAAGCTGCCTTCCTCCCGCCCAAAGCAGACCCTTTCCTGGTGCTGCACAGCCATTCTGTCCCCACTCTTCCTCCATCAGAAGGTGGCCTCGAATTGCTCATCTTTCATACAGTCAGTTCTCCATTTACAGAAAATTCTCCCCGCGTCTCTAGGGCCCCTGGCTCCTCACCCACTGACCTCCTCCGCTCCCCTCCCCACCGCCACTATCTCTCTACTTTGTCTCCCAGCCCGGCTGACACCACTGCTGACACTCGCTATCTGCCTCACTCCTCACCCACTGCCATCTGCCTCTCTCTCTGCCCTCTACTGCCACTGATTTCTCCAAGGTCACTCATATCATCATTCTTTCACTACGTTCAGAAGATGACTTGACGTGCTAAAACTTCCAGAACCTCTTTGTTGCACTTAAGGCTGGTGACTCTGAGTTTTTATTTCTTGGCTTCTGTAACACTCGTTAGGTTTGCCTTCTGTCTGGTTTTTTTGCCTGTTTCTGAAGTGATATTTTCCAGGGCCTCATTTCTGTTCCTTTGTTCTTAGCCTCAACACACTTCCCTGGAGGAACTTATCCATACCTAAGGTGCCTACCGCCCTACTCCTCCACCCAAAGTGAATATGCAGACGCGTGCGCATGTACACACACACCCAAATCTCAAACCCAGATTTCTATCGAGACTTCCTAACCCATATGTGCAAACCCTATTGTACATCATTCTTTCGGACACTCAATAGGGAACATAACTCCGTGTGTTCTAAACCTGGCTTTCAGCTTCCTCCCAAGTCTACCCCAAACCTAATGCTCTCGGGATATGTTCTTTATCGGTGATGGGTGCCAACACGGTTGCCTGACTCAGAAACCTGAGTTACCTTTGACTTCTCTCTCCTCCTCACTCCCTCCATCCAGTAAATGACTGAATCCTACTGACTTTGATGTCTTTGATGCATCCCTGAGTCCATCCATGGCTCTTCAGGTCCACTGTCGTCCTCTCAGTGCAGGCCACCAAGGTCTCCTGGCGTGAATGTCACCAGGGTTTCCTGAGCTGGCGTTACTCCCTCTATACAATTACACATTCTCCCCATCCCTGGTGATGGCTAAGACACATGCTCATCCTCACTTACAATGCCTCCACGTCTTCGGAAAAAAGCACAAACGCCTTACCATAGCACATTCGGCATAAGCTGGCCTCGATCATCCCTCGCTTTCTTTTATTACCATCCTCTAAACTCTTTACTCCATCTTTACTCCACTGTTATTATCTGAACAGGCTGGGCTCTTTTTAGCTCTGAGTCTTGTCTTCTTCTTTTCAATGATTTTTGCCTACGTCTTGCTCTGTTTTTCCACTCCCTTCACCTTGCCTATTTCAGCTTGCCCTGCATGCTGCACGTCAGGACTCTTTCAGGAAGACTGCCCCACCTAAGTCCTCAAACCTCAGCCACGCCCCTGGCCATGCATTCCCTTAACAGTCTGTGCATACCCTTGAAAAACTGTGGAAAGCTCAAAGCCAGGGACAGTAGATTCCTCTCCCTTTCCTTGAATGTGAGCAGTGGCTGGCTCATGAGAGGTGATCGTGTTTGTTTCTGTGCAGTGGCTCAGTTGTGTCTGACTTTTTGAGGACCCATGGACTGTAGCCCGCCAGGCTCCTCTGTCCACGGGATTCTCCAGGCAAGAATACTGGAGTGGGTTGCCATTTTCTTCTCCAGGAGATCTTCCCGACCCAGGGATCAAACCCACATGTCCTACATTGGCAGGCGGATTCTTTACCACTGGGCTACCAAGAAGTCCAAATGAGTGACTAAATAATTTAAATTTCTTCATATTATGTTGATTGTGGATTTTTGCATGTTTTTTCCTAACAAGACTTGACCCACTCTTTTCCATATTATCACTGACATGTATCACATGTCAAGTAGAACTTTAAATTCACTTGAGACCCCAGCTACATCTATTTCCTGAAGAAAGAGATGGGTTGTTCTTGCCTTGCCAAGTAAACAACTTCACAGATACGTCTCCCAAAGGATGTTCAGTGAGGCGCTGCCGCAAACTTTAGAGAGGAAACCGTTTGGGAAATATTTTTACCAGAGACCTACCTACCTACCTTTCTTTCACTGAAAGAGCGACAGAAGCTAACCTCAGCTACTCCAGACTCCCCTTAATCAACTGTCTTAGTCTGTTCAGGCTGCTTAGACGAGGTAGCTTATAAACAACAGAAGTTTACTTCACATGGTTCTGGAGGCTGAGAAGTCCAAGATCAAGGTGCTGGCAGAATCAGTGTGTGGGAAGGCCTGCTTTCTGGCTCACAGACTGCCCTCTTTTCACTGTAACATCACATGGCAGAAGGGGCAGGGAGCTCCCTGGGGCCTCTTTTGTAAGGGCCCTAATCTCGTCCATGAAGTCTTTACCCTCATGACCTAATCACCTCCAAAGGCCCTACCTCCACATACTCTCATACTGGAGAGCAGTTTCAACATGAGAATCTGGGGGGTGGGGGCACAAAGTCAGTCTGCAGCATCAGCCTGCCTTGCCTGGGAGTCAGGATTTGTCCACAGCTATGCGGTCCAGTCTGACGGGGCTGCAGGGAAACCTGTGCTTGGGGGTAGGGGCACGGGGTACAGGACCAGCAACAGGGTGGCAGGACTAGGGAATCACTGGAGGAGGAGGAGAGCCTCAGAGATAAGAGCTGAAGAAGTGGGTAAGAGAGGGGATGGATAAGTATAAATGCCATTTATTTAGTTTCTATTCACCTCTGTTCAAGAGAAAAGCCCCTTTCTTCTTTGACTTCCATAAAGAGGGATTTTTCTTTAAGCACCCTGGCCTTCTGCCCACCCCCTACTCCTCCCAAAGGAGGGAGAATGAGTTACCTCGTTGGTGAAAGATGGCCAAGGGTCCATGTTTCTAGATGGGGGCACCTGAATTGCCCAAGATCCTGAGGCCTGGGGGGGAGTCTTTCTCCTTCTGACTCTTTGAAATAGAGGAGACAAGGAACCAGGGTAGGAGTGTGTGCTGTGCTGACTTAACCCATGTCCAGACCAGTGGGGAAAGTTTATTGGAACGAGGAAGTCCATTTTAGCTGCTACTCTGAGTCACCTCCAACCGAGGCTCTATCGGTCTAAAGGGTGAGCACCATTTCTGTTCCTCTGTTTGTGGGCTCTTCGGTCTTAACTTCTCCATTGGCTCAAGATGCAGGTGAGGAAAAGGGGTGCCCTTTTTTAGGAGATTAGAACCCCACCAATTTCTACTTTCCAAAGCAATTCCATTTACAAAAAAAAAACCACTAAACAACGGAGAAGCATCTTAAACACCAAAAAATCGAAACAAATATAGCAAAATCATACAGACACCACATGATCAGGAAATCTAAAACATAACAAAGTCACGGTTTTTAAAACGTGTCCTATAGTGCTCTCTGAAACAACTTATTGGTTTGGTTTTATCAGTTTCACAATTCAGTTAAATCTGGGAGATCTGAAAAGTTCTGATCAGAATCTTGGGAAAATGGCAACTACTATTTGTTTCATGCTTTACAAGGCTTTTGAAGTTGTCTCACATACGTTACTGCATTTGAACCTCACAACCCACTAAATCTGATAGGGAAGCTGCTGTTCTTATTCTCATCTTCTGAGGCTCAAAGGGTAGTGATTATCCAAGGTCACACACTACGTTCCGGCAAAGACTTGTACGCGGGGTCTCCTGACTTAGAACCCCATGCTCCCTCTCTAACATAAAGGCCATCATCAAGAGAAACAATTTTAAAGCTTACCTGTCTGGGTGTTTTATTTCTTAAAAGAACTTAAATTTAACAGTTTCTCTACAGACAAGTATTATCTGGGGTAGAGGACGAAGTTCCTAAAATACAGACTGAGTGACTAAAGAAAACAGAGTTTAAACTAACGGTTCAACTAAGCATCTTATTACCAGGTTAAACCTACCAAGCTGGATGAAATATGTAATAGCTTAGTAAACTATAGCGTCTGATCACCACCAAGGTTACACAATAGCTTAGGCTTTTGTGTGTGGATTCTTCAAGCTTGCTGTGTACACCACAGTTCTGAAGAATCTGATATCCCTCGTTAGTCACAGTGGAGTCCACTTCCCATTTACATACTTTATTTATTTTAAGTATCTATTCAACTTCTTCAGAATGCAGTGCAACAAGATCATATTTTTTCTAGTCAATTTCAAAGGAACACAATGAAACCTGATCTTGCACATTTCCTCAGCACAATGAATATTAATTTCATCCTAATGACTTTTTTTCATTTTGTAAAACAATAAAGTACTTCAACCGTCTGCATATACAATCAGAAAGCAAATGAAATACTCTTCTATTTTTAAAGCTGATAAGAGAATATATCTGTTTTTATATGACTAGATGTTTAAATGTGTATCATTAGATGTTTATAATTAGATATAACAAATGTTTTATGTGATACTGATTGAATGGAAATAATACCATAAGATACTAGTAGAAAATACCCCCAAAAAAGTAAATCTAAAAATATTAAATAATAGCTATATGCTGGCTTTTTTGGAATGTGCTTTGATGAAATGAACATTTAGTAAATTCATAAACCTAAGATAATATACATTTTTAAGAACAGACATTTAGATTTTAATCAATTCATGTTAAAGTTGTTGTTTGAAGACAGCTAATCTGTTTTGCAGCTCTTTTAATTGCAAAATTTGTATTCTGTCATTGTTCTACCATTATTATGTAAAAACATAAATACATAATTTTTAGGATGCACTTCAAATTGTTATCTCCATAGCCAGAATTCAAAAACAATTATCAGTAGAAGCTCATGTTCATACTGCATATTTATCTTTCTAATCTCAGGAAACAAACAATTTTTTGAGAAATAGGAAAATACTAGTTAAGAAAAGCCTTAGTTTCCTTGCAAATTGATGTGTGGAATGGTCCACACACTTGAAAATACTATAGTTGGTGAATACACAATTGTATGCTTTCACATAAAGATGCAAGTGAGACAGAAACACATCATACCAAGCTGAGCACAGAAATCATGAAAGTAGGCTAGTTAAATTCCATCAGAGGGCACGGGAGTGATAGTGTTACCTGGGTGTGCTGCACCTAACCACAACTCCACTAGGTCAACAGTAAACAGTGTTTGGAAAACTGAAGAGGGGAGCAGAAAGCTGTGTCACTTGACTTTGGCTCTCATTTGCAAAAAGGTTGTATTTCAAAACAGAAGATGGGGTTGGAAAAGTAAACACAGCTGCGTTTTCTCTACCCCAGTGTGAGAATGAAGAGGCTCTTAGGAGTGGCAGGAGGCCGGGTCCCTTCTCGGTGCACACTCAGAGCCCCAAACAGCGTGCTGTTGTTTCACTTCATGGCAAACTCAGGATAATATTTTTTACTGTGGTAAAATATAGACAGCACAATGTTTATGACCCTAATCATTTATAAGTGTATAATTCAGTGGCATTAAATATAGGCACGTCATGCAATTAACACCATTATCCATCTCTGGAACTTTTCTTGTCATCACAAATAAAAACTCTGTACCCATTAAGGAACTCTCCATTCCTCGCTTCTCCAGCCCCTGGTAACTTCTATCTATCATATCATATTCCATCAACTTGCCTGTTCCAAGTATCTCATATAAATGGAATCATATAGTGTTTGTCCTTCAGCGTTTGGCTTATTTCACTCAATGTAATGTTTTCAGAGGCCATATGCATATATGTTGCATCATGTATCAGAATTTTTTACAGCTATTACTCTGTTGTATGTATATATCATATTTTGTTTATCCATTCATCCACTGATACACATCTGGGTTGTTTCTACCTATTGCAGTGTATTGCAGCACAATATTTTAAGCTATAGTAAAATCAACTAATGGAAATCTACAAATTAATGCTAAAAGGATTGTCAGGAGTCAATGAATATACGAATACTATTTAGGTATGTAGAGTTAGAAAGAACTTGAACTAAGGGAAACAAACTCTGGTTCCCGCTTATTTTGAATTATAAATCTATTTAGGTATAATAAATTTGTATGCTTTACCATTATACACTTTGCTTGGCATTAAAAATCATAATCAAAAAGAGCCTTGTCAATTTAATACTTTATGAATTAACATCTGAGTATAACCGATGTTATTTCAATCCTGTTTGACACAGCTCCGTAATTTCTCAAAGACCTTCCACCCACGCTTGAACTCTACGCAGTAATTCTTTTGTGTATTTTTGTAATGGTGCAAGATGTCATTACCTGCTCTTGGGAAAAGTTTGCTCAACAAACTTGAGAGTGAGTAATGCTAAGAAATGATTAAAAATGAAAAGCCACAGTTGTATCCAAAAATTCATCAGAGGAAAATCTAAAATTCATATAGCTTAATAAATTTAAATATAGTTTAAATGCCTCAGCAGAGTAACAAACTTTATCCAAGTCATCTTGGAATTTCTCAAAGAACAATACACTGTAGTTGAAAGATGCTTTCAAGATTGACATAAAAGTTGATTAATGTATAATCAATTCCTTGAGCCATCCTTTTTTAGGATTCCTAAGTTTTTAAGGAAAAAGAAGGTACTTGTCAGACTATACACTGTTTCTGATACATCAAGTTGAAAACTAATCTGCAAGACTGAGTAGCAACGGCACTAGATCAAGTCCCAGGGACTCCTGCCTCTACCTAGACGATGTGACCTTCTGTAAATCATTTGGCCTCTCTGTGTTTCAGTCAACTCCTCTGAAATAAGAGGTAATTGGATCGGATGATCCAGCTCTGGACTGCCATGATTCCAAGTAGACTTAGACCCTAACTCTTCTGTATTAGTAAACGTTCTTAGGGAAACACCACTTAAATCAATACAAATGATAACTGTAGAAAGTATCGACAGTATCTTGAGAAGAAACTCAGAACTCCAGTGGTTATGAAAAGGATTTCTACCATGGAAGAATACTTAATTTCATCCTGCTCTTGATAATGAGAAACATTTAGGAGTCAAGTAAGAAAAATACAGGCAAGTACTAATCTTCTCATAATTCACCTTATATTAAGAAAGCAGACTATATTTTCTCAGGCCAGTGAGTCCATAATAGAGAGGAAATCTTATAATTATAAATAGATGTAGGAAAATTATTATAGTATTAGTATTATCATTAGAATAATAATAAATTATTAATAGTTAAAAGGCTTCCCAGGTGGCTCAGTGGTAAAGAATATACCTACTAATGTAGGAGACATGGGTTTGATCCCTGGGTTGGGAAGATCCCCTGGAGAAAGAAATGGAAACCCACTCAAGTGTTCTTGCCTGGGAAATCCCATGGACAGAGGAGCCTGGCAAGCTATGGTCCATGGGATCACAGAGTCAGACATGACTGAGTGACTAAACAAATTAGATAAAATATATTAAAGTTATCTTAAATGTGAGTACTTGAAAAAGGCAAATTAATTTGTATGAACTGAACTTTGGTAGGAATCTGGAAGGTACTTCAGAGCACTCTCAAGATTGCTAACCTAGATTTGTAGTGGAGTATTTTAATGAGAAATATCTCTAGGAAGTTTGGAGCGCTATGGTCATTAAGATTTTTTGTTTTACTCTCCTAAATAGTAAGGTGATGAGGTAGAGTTTTTCCTGAAGTGGGAAAATCTGATAGAAGAGGGATAAGAAAGTTGTATGTGCATGAAAGAAGGTAATTCATTGGAAGTGAGAATGACTGGTCATCAGAGGTGAAAGTGAGAGTCCATTTTCAGAACACAATACAAATTTTCCTTTGGCCTTCTAGAAGTAAGTGCTATGGCTTCAGCGCCAAACTGGCCTGGAAATGAACACCTGTAATTTCGTGTTCTTAAATGTACAGATTCTACACTCAGAGTTCACCAGAGCTCCGTGTTTCCCTCCTGTGCTTTCTTTGCAGGTGGGTTGATGTGAAGTCTCTGAAGAAACTAGATAATTTATGGCCTACCAATGAGGATGGAAATAAGGGTTTAGATTATGAGTTCTGATAAATACTGAAAAGTAAATTATACTAGTTACTAGTGATTCTAATTGTATTAACTTCATTTTGGTTCGGTCCTAGTGTTCTGATAGCGTACGCTCCCAGAGATCGTTCACATTTCATGAGCGTTTATTCGCGAGTCACTGTTCTAAGATTTTTTTTACCTGTATTATCTCAATGTTTCCATTTAAAAGGTGGAATACACTAAAACACAGAGAATTTGATCTAACTCTGGAAGTAGACTTTTAGCTGCTACACTATTCTGCCTTGCAAATACAACCCAGTCTAAGGAAACTTCACTTCATGCCTTTTAAAATGTGGTGTAATTTCTTCTAATGACCAAAAGAGCATCTTCTCCTTGAGAAAGGGCTGTAGGCTACTTTTCTAATAATCATACTTTCTTTTTTTCTCAAAACCAAAGCACAAGGAATGGTAAGATACCAACTTAACAAAAAAAAAAAAAAAAACAACTTTGGATGTTGTATTATGACTCATTTTTATATCCTGCTGGATATTGCTAATTCTATGTGAATTAGAAACTCTAAAATTATAGACTCTTTAGACTATTTTAATCTGTAAAAGCACCATTGTGAAGCCTCAGTGATATATTTTGAAAATAACCTTTTTACCTTAACCAAATATATTCCAGTTAAATTTAAGAACTTAAAATAACCACATATTGTCTTTTGTTCAATGAAGAGGACTCTTCCTGAAACACACCCTCTGTGGTCAATTTTCCAGGGACATGGACAAATGACTGCATTCAGCTGCTCACGTTTCCCAGCTCATGGCACTTGGTGAGCAATGGCAAAAAGGTGCCAAGTGGCTGGAACCTGGGTTGCAGTTTATTTTTAGGAAACAAAGAAGATATGTTGCCTTTAACAGGCCCAAACCAAATGTTAAGTAGATCTGGGTCTACTTAACATTATTCCTGAACCAACTATGCTAAGAGGATTATATCACTGGCAAGACAAGAGAATGAGAACATTTCCGGAACTCAATATAGTTGCAAGCTTCTGGGTGGACTCTTAAATGTAGAAAAAAAAGGGAAGTACATCATCACTATTTATGCCCAAAGTAGCACAATAAAAGTGATGCTTTCAAGCTCAAAGTGTATAGCTGATTTTAAAAAGGCTCACAAGTGCATTTTTACTTCCTATTTATTTAACGGCTTTGAACTAAAACCTAAACAAAAATTGATTAAAAGGACACTATGCTTCAAAGGATACTATCATGAAAGTAAAAAGGCAACCTGCAGAATGGGGGAAAATATTTGCAAATCATATCTGATAAGGGCTATGAATCTAGAATATATACACTCTTATAACTCAGTAATAAAAAAGATAACCTATATGAAAAACAGGAGAAGGATTTGAATAGACATTTCTTCAAAGAAGATAAATGGCCAATACACACTGAAAAGATGCTTGACATCATTAGCTGTGAAGGAATTGCAAAAAGAAAAAAAAAAAAAAAAAACAACAACCCTTAAGATACCTACAGTGAGAGACTACACACCCATTAGGATGGCTATAATCAAAAAGTCAGACAACAACTGCTGGCTAAGATGCAGAGAAACTGGAACCATCACACATGGCTGGTGGTAAGATCAAATGGTGCAAACATTCTGGAAAACAGCTTGGCAGTTTCCCAGACATTTAGACAGAGAATTATCATAGTGCCAGCAATTCCACTCCTAGATATATATTTAAGAAAAGTAAAAACAGGTATTCAAAAAAATACTTCTGTATTTGCATAGTAGGGTTATTCACAATAGCCAAAAGGTAGAAACAAGCCAACTGATGAATGGATAAACAAAAGGTGGTATAATCACATTATGAAATATTATTCAACAATTAAAACGATAAAAAGAAATGAAGTACTGATACATGTTTCAAATGGATGATGTTTGAAAACATTATGCCAAGTGAAAAAAGTAAGTCACAAAGTGAAGTGCAAGTCGCTCAGTCGTGTCCGACTCTTTGTGACCCCATGGACTATACAGTCCATGGAATTCTCCAGGCCGGAATACTGGAGTGGGTAACCTTTCCCTTCTTCAGGGGATCTTCCCAACCCAGGAATTGAACCCAGGTCTTCCACACTGTAGGCAGATTCTTTACCAGCTGAGCCGCAAGGGAAGCCCAAGAATACTGGAGTGAGTAGCCTATCTCTTCCCCAGCAGATCCTCCCGACCCAGGAACCAAACCCAGGTCTCCTGCGTTGTAGGCGGATTCTTTACCAACTGGAGCTATCAGGGAAGCCTGCGTGTAATTCTACTTGTATGAAATATTCAGGAGAGGCAGGTCCATTGAGACAGAAAGGAGATTAATAGTGAAAGTCCACCTTTACTTCCAATAGGTCAAAGCTACATCTGCAAGCAAAAGGACGCTGTATTGATCATAGTGTTTTTTATTTTCTTAAACACTCAATCAGACTCACAGAAGAAACATTTTCATCCTTTTGCCAACATATTTTTGAAAATCATAAATCTATGACGATTTTTAAATCATAAATCTATGATGATTTTTAAATTTCATCTACGTAGTATATAATATTTAGATAAACTTCAGAGGAACACTGTAGATTGTACTATACTAATGCATGTAAAAAACACATACCTTTATAAGCTCTTCCCCTCCACTGTAATTACCGTGGCCCAATTCCTTCTCTTCATTTTACTGTTAGCTTTATTGTAGTAATAATCGTCCTCAGACACATGAATTTATTGTAGGAAAAATTAAGCTCTTCTATTAAGAGATACCCTTCTACAAAAATTTAAAGTAATTATAAAAATGTGTAATATATTTATATTGTTTTGGTTGATTATCTACTACAAATAAATAATTCAGAAGAAATTTCTAACACTTGGCCTGTGGTCATAGTGTGTGTGTGTATGTGTGTGTATACACACACACACACACACACACACACATACATGCATATATATATATTTAATTCATACTAATTTTTTGTTGCCAAGAAATGTGGTACAGTGATCAATAAAAGATCTTCATGGATAGAAATCTGAGTTCAAGTAGAAAAAGGAATGATGCAAAATTTCTGATTGGTAAAGAGCCTGTTCATGTATTTTTTTAGACAGATAATGTCGTGTGTGAAACTGCTATGGGATTTCAATTTCATTGGATAAATATGAAAGAATGATGTCATAGTTTTATGTTTAAATGCCAATATTTACAATATGTGGGAAACTCCATCTTTTGAAACTGTTCAAGTTGTGATAGAAAATTTCATATGACATCTTAGTATAGGAGGATATATTATTGGAGTATATATACAAAATTGTCTTCACATTTGAGAGATAATGCCAAATTGCTCTCTAGAGTACTTGTCTCTACTTATACTGGCTCTGAGGGCTTCTTTTTTCTCACATCACCACCAAAACTTGGTGATTTTCAGGTTTTTTAATCTTTCCCAATCCAAATGTGAAAAGGTATCATATTTTAACTTCCTCTGCTTCTCAGTTCTAACACTCTGCTTCAATTCAATGTCTCATCTTAAATACCATTTCCTCAGAGAGACTTGCTCTGTTCACCCCATCTTAAAGTATATCCTCCCAAGTAAATTTACTTGCTCTCCATCTCATTCCACGGGTTATCTCCTTCACTAAACTTACCACAACTTGATATAATTTTATATGTTTGTCTGCTTTTATTTTAGACTTAGTTTTCAGTCTTTATCTCCCGCTAAAATTCAAACTCTGTGAGGAGGGTCCCCTGTAGTAAACTGCACATGTGGTATGTAGCAGACACGCAATTCAGCAGACATACTGAATGAACAAACGTTGCTGAGCTGAGTAATCAGGTAGTCTTCATTTTCTAGTTTTCTTTTTTTTTGGTTAGGTTTGATGACTGGATAATAAAAAGAGCCAGTAATAATTTTTTATAATTATTTCCTTGCTTCCAAACTCAAGTGGTATGGATCAAGGCAGCATTCCTGTCAAGATTTCACCAATTTCTCCCCTTCCTTTCCTGTAACAATGCTTAGAGAAATAACTTCTAGCAAGCATTTCACTAATAGTAACTTTTATTCAGCATATTATCTATTGTCATTGTTGAGACCACCAGAAGTGTCACTTGACTCTGCCTTTCTTGGTGAAAGGACTGCATTGGTACTAAGTATAATTTTAACAAAACTGTGAACATTTTAGACACCAGACCAACTGCTGACGTTAGGATTAGAGACTTCCCGGAGTCAAAGCACACATTCAACCCAATTACCAAACTCACTGGGATGCATTAAAAATCGCCAAAACGCATTCTCTTTTTGAAAACATTAATTACTTGTCACTCTATCTTGAGATGGCAAACTAAAACACAGATTTAGCATGAGGTTTATTTTGATACATTTAGTAGCATAACAGATTCTGTTAAACTCAGTTAAAGTCACTGTGGAGAAATAAATGACACTGAGACTTGTCAAGTTGCAAGAAGCATCAATTTATAATCATATTAAAAAATGTTAAAAATAATCTTTAAAAATTATATGCCAGATCGGACATCATTGATTTCAAACAGCTTTGAATGGTGCCTGAAATGTTTCAGAATTCTTTTCCTCATTTAGTAATATGTTAAAAAAAAATTTCTGATTGGCTTAATTCATCTTGGCTCGAATAGTCAAAGCATCAAAAGATGATTACCAACTAAAAACAGTTTAAGAATTTTGTAACTACATGTAAAGAAACCAAATAGCTTTAAGGAACTTGGCCAAAAGAGTATAAATAATGACCTGCACTTTTTCCATTAAAAATGCACATCCTAATTATAAAAATGACAAAGGTAATATAATACAGAGGAAAGAAATGAATTAGGAATCAGAAAATCAATTGCATTCATCTATTTAAAAAAAGTATTTGGGTCCCTATAGTGTGTCTGGCACAAGACTGGGCAACGGATAAAGTGGGGGATAAACAGCTGTGGTGCTACTTTGGTGAGGATTACAGTGCAGAGGGGAATTTGGGCAAAATGCAAGAAACACAACTGTGGGAAGTACTGGTTGCAAGGAAGGAACAGCTGGCAATGAAAAGAAATGGCATGGGGCAGTGGGCACGAAGAAGATAACAAGAAGATAAGATAACAAGTGCGGACTACACATACGATGAAATAATTTTAAGTGAAAAACCTTTAAACTTATATGATTCAATTGCCAAACTTCAATGTTAAAATATTTGAAATTTGGGAACAATTATTATTGAATATTATTTGTTCCAATATTCTAACTCAATACGTATCAAATTTTAAAATCTACTTCGATGTTATGATAGTGTCTGGTGTGGTTACTAAAACATAAACAAAGATGATAAAAATTCCACCATGATTTTGAAAAGTCAGTTTTAAAAAACCCTACTATTTGGATGAGTGTTTTTTTTGGGAATAGGTCAGTAGACAAATAAGTAGTGACCAGTAAGAGAAGGATATTGGCATGTCTAGTGCCTTTTTAAAAACTGAGATATAATTGACATATAATATTGTATTAGTTTCAAGTATATAAGAAATATTTGTATGTATTGCAAAATGGTCACCACAATAAGTCTAGTTAACATCTATTACGACAGAGTTGCAAAAATAACTTTTTTCTTATGATAAGATCTACTCGCTTAGCAACTTTCATATATACAAATAGAGCATTATTAACTATATTCTCCATCCTGTACATTACCTCCCCAGGACTTACTTGTTTTATAACACAAAGGTTGTATCTTTTGACCAGCTCCACTCATTTCTCCTATTTGTGGCAACCCCCAGTCTGTTTTTGTTTTAGACTCCACATGTAAGTGAAATCATATGGTATTTGTCTTTCTCTGCCTGACTGATCCCCTTAGCGTAATACCCTCAAGGTCCATCCATGTTGTTGCAAGTAACATTTTATATATACATGAGTACATACATATTATACACACACACATCTATATATATAGATCCATATGTGTCTGACTTTGGCTCTACCCATCCATTCACTGACGGACACTCAGTTGCTTCCATTTGTGGCTGTTAAAAATAGTCCCACAATAAACATGGGGGCACATAAAACCTTCTGAGCTAGTGTTTTCATTTCCTTTAGATAAATAACCAAAAGTACAATTGCTGGGTCACATGGTAGTTCTATTTTTAGTTTTTTGAGGAACCTCTAGACTTTTCCATAGTGGGTACACCAACTTACATTCCCACCAACAGGGCACAAGGGTTTCCTTTTCTCCATATTCTTACCGAAACTAGTTATCTCTTGTCTTTTTGATAATAGCCATTCTTTGGGTTTTAGGTGAAATCTGATTGTGATTTTGATTTGCATTTTGCTGATGATAACTCATCCCAAAGAAAGGCAATGCCAAAGAATGCTCAAACTACCGCACAATTGCACTCATCTCACATGCTAGTAAAGTAATGCTCAAAATTCTCCAAGCCAGGCTTCAGCAATATGTGAACCGTGAACTTCCAGATGTTCAAGCTGGTTTTAGAAAAGGCAGAGGAACCAGAGATCAAATTGCCAACATCTGCTGGATCACGGAAAAAGCAAGAGAGTTCCAGAAAAACATCTATTTCTGCTTTATGGACTATGCCAAAGCCTTTGACTGTGTGGATCACAATAAACTGTGGAAAATTCTGAAAGAGATGGGAATACCAGACCACCTGACCTGCCTCTTGAGAAACCTCTATGTAGGTCAGGAAGCAACAATTAAAACTGGACATGGAACAAAAGACTGGTTCCAAATAGGAAAAGGAGTACGTCAAGGCTGTATATTGTCACCCTGCTTATTTAACTTGTATGCAGAGTACATCATGAGAAACACTGGGCTGGAAGAAACACAAGCTGGAATCAAGATTGCCGGGAGAAATACCAAATAAACTCACATATGCAGATGACACCACCCTTATGGCAGAAAGTGAAGAGGAACTAAAAAGCCTCTTGATGAAAGTGAAAGAGGAGAGTGAAAAAGTTGGCTTAAAGCTCAACATTCAGAAAACAAAGATCATGGCATCCAGTCCCATCACTTCATGGGAAATAGATGGGGAAACGGTGGAAGCAGTGTCAGACTTTATTTTCTGGGCTCCAAAATCACTGCAGATGGTGATTGCAGCCATGAAATTAAAAGACACTTACTCCTTAGAAGGAAAGTTATGACCAACCTAGATAGCATATTGAAAAGCAGAGACATTACTTTGCCAACAAAGGTCCATCTAGTCAAGGCTATGGTTTTTCCAGTAGTCATGTATGGATGTGAGAGTTGGACTGTGAAGAAAGCTGAGTGCTGAAGAATTGATGCTTTTGAACTGTGGTGTTGGAGAAGACTCTTGAGAGTCCCTTGGACTGCAAGGAGATCCAACCAGTCCATTCTAAAGGAGATCAGCCCTGGGATTTCTTTGGAAGGAATGATGCTAAAGCTGAAACTCCAGTACTTTGGCCACCTTATGAGAGAGTTGACTCACTGGAAAAGACTCTGATGCTGGGAGGGATTGGGGGCAGGAGGTGAAGGGAACGACAGAAGATGAGATGGCTGGATGGCATCACTGACTCGATGGACGTGAGTTTGAGTGAACTCTGGGAGCTGGTGATGGACAGGGAGGCCTGGAGTACTGCGATTCATGGGGTCGCAAAGAGTCGGACACGACTAAGCGACTAAACTGAACTGATGATAAGTAATGTTAAGCAGATTTTAATATATCTGTTGGCCATCTGTATGTCTTCTCTGGAAGAAAGTCTATTCCGGTTTCTGCCCATTTTTTAATCAGACTGTTTTTGTGCCATTTAGTTGCATAATTTCTTCGTATACTTTGGCTATTAGGATATTAGCCCTCTATCAGATAAAAGGTTTGCAAACATTTTATCTGACCCTGTGTGTTACTTTTTAATTTTGTTGAAGATTTCATTTGCTGTTCAGGAGCATTTTAGTTTGGGCCCACATATTTATTTTTGCTTCTGTTGCCTTTGCTTTTTGGTGTCAAATCCTAAAATCATCACCGTGACCCATGGCCATGAGCTTATCATCTATGTCTTCTTCTAGAGTTTTATGGTTTCTGGCTTGAGGTTCAAGTTTTTAATACATTTTGGGTTAATTCTTACGTATTGTGCAAGACGGTGGTCCAGTTTCATTCTTTTGCATGTGGCTGTCTAGTTTCCCCAATACTATTTATTGAAAAGACTGTCCTTACCCTATAGGATATTCTTGCCTCCTTGTTGAAAGTTAACTGGCATAAGTGTATGGGTTCATGTCTGAGCTCTCTATTCTCTTCCATTGATCTACATGTCTGTTTTTATGCCAATATCATACTCTTTTGATTACTGCTGCTGCTGCTGCTAAGTCACTTCAGTCGTGTCCGACTCTGTGCGACCCCATAGACGGCAGCCCACCAGGCTCCCCGGTCCCTGGGATTCTCAAGGCAAGAACAATTACTACAGATTTTTAAATTAGTTTGAAATCAGGGGGCATGATGCCTCCAGCTTTGTTCTTCTTTCTCAAGGTTGCCTTAATTATTCAGGGTCTTGTGATTTCATACAATTTTTAGGATTTTTTCTCTGTCTGTGGAAAATGCCATTGGAATTTTGGCAGGGGCTGTACTGAATTTATAGACTGCTTTGGAAAAAGTTAATTATTGCAATCCATGAACACAGAATACCTTTCCATTTATTTGTGTCTTCAACATCTTATACTTTTCAGTGTACAAGTCTTTTACCTCCTTGGTTAAATTTATTCCTACGTATTTTATTATTTTGATGAAGTTGGAAAAATATTACTATTTTTTAAAAAATTTCCCTGGTGGCCTAGGGGCTAAGACTCTGCATTCCCAGTGCAGGGCACCCGGGTTCTATCCCTGGTCAGGGAACTAGATCCTGCATCCTACACACTAAGACCCAGACACAGTCAAATAAAAATGTGTGTGTGTGTGTGTGTGTGTGTGCCAGACACAGTCAAATAAAAATGTGTGTGTGTTACTATTTAGGTAAGCATTTTAATAAGGCTCATCTCATTATATTTTATATTCTAACTGTGATATTCTGTGCCTATTGTATTTTCAATGGGAGTATTTCCAGCTGTAAGCATTGTATGGAGTGTGATATCTGTCAGAAATAACAATTAAAAATCTTTCTGTGAAAAAGAAGATGTCCTTGATAAGCAGGTTTGACCAAGAACGCTTACTTCAATGGGAAAGAGGAGGAAGAAGCTAAAAATATTTTAAAGATAACGAACACGTGCTCTTCTATCTTCTCTTTGTACTAAAGAAAAACTGAGAGTATGAGACATTATGGGATGCTCTGCCGCACGCGCGTCATCCAAACCTGCGCGGCCACCCTGTGGATGAGCACAGTGTCCCTAACGTAGAGACAAGGAAAGTGAGGCACGGAGACAGTAAATAATGGGTCCGAGGCCACAGTTCACACACCACAGACCACCACTCTACACTGCTCTTCAAAACTGAACTCTGGATGACTTTCCTACCCATGAGCAATTCTTTAGCTCAGATAAAGGCTATTCTCACAAAACTAACACAGAGAGTACTAAAGCTTAGCAAGAGAAAATAACTAGTTGCCTTGCAATTTACCAATGAAATATATAGCCTGGAGGCCTCACTCTTACTAGCATCATTTCCCAGGAATATGCTTACATGATAGTGTGACTAGAGCATACCCAATAAAAATGTGCAATTTATGATGTATCTATATTACAGAAGTGCAATGAGATTGAAAATTCTAATATGGTATTTACTGGCTCTTTTAAAATAACATTTCCAATGCCTAACGTGTTCTGTTTGTAAGATTTTCATAGGCAAAACTACCTCCATCTTAAGAAAAGCTAATAACTGAACAAATTCATTTAAAAAACTAAAAGACTTTTTTACTTGCATTATAGGGAAAAATGAAAAAACCTTTGCTCTAACTAAAGGGTTCAGTGAAAAATTCTGAAAGGTAGACACTTCCTCCTATATAAAAAGTATCAGAGTCGCAAAGCGCTGAGATCACTGAAAAGGACGCTGGCCTGAAGATGTGAGAGGAATTTCTAGTCACAAGCTTTACTACTATACTAAGATGCTTTGTGACTTAAATAAAGCAAGTCATTTAACTTCTCTGAATTCTGCTTGGCTTTCTTATCTCTAAAATGAAGGGGCGGGACTACAGGATTTTTATAGACCAGTCCTATTAAATAGAAATTAATAACCACCTATGTAATTTAAAATTTTCCACTTGCCACAGTAAAAGAAAAAAAACAGGAAAAGGTATAAATAATTTTGTTGTTGTTGCTGCTCAGTAGCTAAATTGTGTCCAACTCTTTGGCAACCCCGTGGATTGCAAGCAAGCCAGGCCTGCCTGTCCCTCGCTATCTCCCAGAGTTTATCCAAGGTCATGTCCATTGAATCGGTGATTCTATCCAACCATCTCATCCAAATAAGTAGTTTTAACAACATATTTTTGTTTAACCCCTTATATCTAAAACATCAGTTCAGAAAAACAATATAATAAATTACAATTCTTCTTTCCAGACTAAGCCTAGTATGTATTTTACTGAATCTGGTATGTATTTTACTCTTAGAGCACACAACTCAGATTCAGTACAATGCACATTTAACGTGCCCCAAAGCCACATGTGTGTAGAGGCAGTTACACAAGTTCATTCTCCAATAATTAATGTGCAATGTTTCAGGAGTATTCTATTATTAAAAGGAAGGCACAGCAGCAGAAATTAGGCTTAATGAAACTAGCTGTCCACACAGTGTGGCTGAACAGCAGCACCGTCCTCAACTACAGAGGCTCGAAAAGCTGCCTCAGGTGGGCAATGCTTTGGGGTAAACAGAAATCATCTGTGCTTTTCAGTGTTTTTAAAATATAAATCACAGAAGGATAACAAACTGACAAATTAAGTTTTTATGTCGTACAATTGAAAAATCTTTTTAGAAGCAGATGGGCTGTAAACAGCACATTAAAGGGTCCTTACTACTTGATGTGGCTGTGAGTTTTTCCTATCAGCTGGATCATTAGCATCTAACAGGACTCTGGGGGAGTAAGAATCAGAAGCCGGCGGAGGGTAGATACCTAAGAAAAATTTTACCTACTTACAACTTAGCGTTGTACTCTTATAGTCTAACTTTAATGGGAACTTACAGTTCAAACTGAAACAGGATAAAGACCGAAAGAAAACCTAGATAGTCATGTGCTAGACAGAATCATGCCCAAAGAAAGGCTGCCATTTAAGCCTGTGCATCAGTTAATGACAGCTGTGACGGAGTGACGTCGGTGAAGAATTAACACCAGCAGTGTAAAATGTCCCCAGGCTCCTCTAAGAAGATGTATTAACAAGACACATGAAAAGTTATTGATAGAAGCATAGTTAGGCAAGCCACTTGAAAACAAGTGGGTGCTAAATAACAGATGAAATTTAAACCTCGAGCTGCACCTTGAGAGGAGAAATGGGAAGACTGTGGCACAGAGCTTGTTGAAGGCAAAAACCTGGATAATCTGTGTCCTCTCATCAACCAGTTCCCACTTTGAGATTCACATGGAGATGCTACAGAAATCACAGCTGCAGATGACCGCACAATAAACAGGTGAGAAGGCCGTGCCAGCCTCCTGTGAAGAGGAGGAGGAGAAGGACAGGGTGGTTACCAATCAACTTCAGCCACACATTTTTATTCAGTCAAGTGCCTGGAAGCTATGAATTTAGGACAAGGATTCACGCATTACAGGAACATGTTTACTCCCTCTCACTAGCAAGGAGGAAAGTATGGCTTGATCATAAACCAAGAATTAGTATCTCAGTTTATTCTTGTAAGCAAACCTCAGTGCTGAACTTATGTTCATTATGTGTGACATTATGTGTGAGGGAGGAAGAGACTCCCTGTTAATTCTTGAGACTGGAGACACGAAGAATTTGGGGGGATTACATAAGTGGGATGGTAACCTAGCTCAGTCTGGCTCCAAATCTAGAACTTCTTTCCTAGATAGAAAAGATTTTTATCCGAGAATCACAGGTGGTAAGAAATCCCCACTGCAGAAAATATAGCAAACAAGATGTATTAAATCTTCCTCCCATAGGCTCTTAAGGTTATCTCCAGCCTACGAGTGTCATGTTTATGAACAGGTTTAAACTCAACTCAAATATACAGCTGGAGAAGGCAATGGCACCCCACTCCAGTACTCTTGCCTGGAAAATCCCATGGATGGAGGAGCCTGGTGGGCTGCAGTCCATGGGGTCGCTAAGAGTCAGGCACGACTGAGCGACTTCACTTTCACTTTTCACTTTCATGCATTGGAGAAGGAAATGGCACCCCACTCCAGTGTTCTTGCCTGGAGAATCCCAGGGACAGAGGAGCCTGGTGGGCTGCTGTCTATGGCGTCACACAGAGTCGGACATGACTGAAGTAACTTAGCAGTAGCAGCAAATATACAGCACAATAAAAAGTTGGATAATATTAAACACCACAATTATAGGCAGTTTGCTTGATTCTCTTTTCATTTATTCTATAAGAATAAGAGAAGGACTCTTCATTGCCGATCCATGCAGAGACTGGCTAAATGAAACTGGGGTGTACACAAAGTTCTAGAAGCAATCAGAAGAAAGTCCTCTATGTTTTAAGAAACTTTCATTTTAAAATAAGGTTTACCATTCCTCACAGAAGACTCTGCCAGTTTTTAAGCAATCATTTTAGTTAGTTCTAGAAGCACCCAAGGAACAATTGACTGGGCCCAGAAAGAGGCTCATCTTGGCAGTGATCTCAAGAACAGACTAACTGTGAGCTGCGACAGGGACACCTCCATGCCAAAGCCACTGACCTTTGACAGACTTCTCAGTCAAGTGCTCAGAGCTTTAAAAGCAGGGGGCTTAATACAGCATCTTGTGTTTTTCTTTCTTAAAGTGGAAAGGAGACTTTCATTTCTGCAAAGTAAGTTCACTAAACAGATTTTTAAATCTGTGCATCAGGACTGCTGTTTGGAGGGCTGGCAATATGGGATGGGCCATCTTACACAGAATCATATTTAAGAAATGGTGAGATTCTCCAGTTGGTAGAGACGGCTCATGGCACCCCCCGCCCCACACACCCCCCGCCCTGCCTTCACTGTCACAGAACAGACTGTACAAGGCTTTCTGTAACTGCCTTCATACCCTAGGCTCTGGGAGGAAATGGACCATGTCTATCTCTTCATAACTGTACTCTGTCTCCAACCCTGAGAAGCATGCCTGGCATGGGACAGGTGCTTAGGAAATATTTGTTGAATGGGGAAAACAAAAATTTTCTCAAGGAATCTAAAAGAAATGACAATGACACTCCAGTGACCAAGATTTCTGAAGAATATGTATCAAGTTAGAGATGTACTCTTTATTTTCTCCTCTAGGGTAATATTATTTTCTTCAGAGAGTGAACTTTGATCTCAATAAAATGTTAATGCAATAGGAGTCCAAAATATCAAAAGGCAGTTTGATTTGCTTTGCTATAATTTACTCAGCACCATCAGGAAAATGTCCACAGGTCATCAGAAAACATAAAACTACTTTTCTTTTAGACCTTAAGAAAGCATTCTAAATTTCTGATGGCTTACAATAAAAACTTTGAAATGCTCTAAGTTCTTATGCTCATAATGGTGATGCCAAGTCAGGTTTTAAACCTGTTTAGGTCTTGGTCATGCTTATCAAAGTAACTTAAGGTCCATCTGTTAGATCAGAAATACAGCAATGACAACAACGAAAACTGAATGACAATGATGACAAAAACCAGTATATGTAGCAATTTCTAATGTACAAAGTATTCCACATTCATACCCTCGTTTGCTTTCAACAGCACCCCTGTGGAGAAGCCAGAGAGTTACCCTTGTTTTTACAGAGGAAGAAATGGCGCTCACAGAGCTAAGTCAGTGTCACACGGTCAGTAAATGAATAGTTGGGAATTTCAGGTGCGAGAGTCGGACAGAAACACAGCTGAAATATTTAAAAGATGACTGATTTATAAAACAAACTTTAGTTCACTGACTTTGTTAAAAAATGTGGACCATTTTAAAAGTTTTTATTGAATTTGCTGCAGCATCGCTTCTTTGGTTTTTTGGCGGTGAGGCATGTGGGATCTTGGCCCCCGACCAGGGACTGAACCCGCGCCCCTGCACTGGGAGGTGAAGTCTTAACCACTGGACCGCCAAGGAAGTACCTAGTTTAACTACTTTTGCCTACCTAACCCACCGAATAGAGACACTGTACAGAAATGACATTCTTTACTGAAAAGTATCATTATCCAGCCATGTCATCATTATTTTTGCTTTATACAGGGCCAGAGAGAAAAGTGAATGTCTTCCTATATCTAGTGATGGGTTTTTTAATTAGCTCTTTTATTCATTTATAACACAAGCTGATCAGAGCTATCATGGAGGACAGAGAGGATTGGGAATAAAACATAAGAGGTTATGTCTCTTTATAGCAAACTAAAATCTGGTTGGGTATAAAGGGACAGATGTATCTTATTCTTCCTCAAACTAGAATAGAACGAATCTGGAATGTTCCAGTTGGGAGTATTTCCCAATCCTTTCTCTGACATTATCTTTTCTAACGTGTTTGCATGCCAGCTTTCCCGATGAGCCAGTGAATCTACATGAAAACATGCTTTCATGTGCAAAACCACAAAAATAAGATTATTTCTATCACATTGTTCGTTTGTACCTAGTAGAATTCTTTGCCTTCTTTACCGAGACTACATCTTGAAGAGGCACTAAAATACCTGCGAGTACACACGAGCTTTGAACAGGACTGCTCAGCCTGACTGGAAACACTCTTTCTTTGAGGGGGAAGGGACAAGATTGCAAAAGATGCCCAGAAAGCAATCTGGAAATACAAAATATTAGTGTTAGATGTTTAATGCCTGTCTCCTCTCCCACTCTGTGCTCTGCGACAGGAGCGCTGAAACACAGCTAAGGCTTATAGGTCCCTGTCAGTACTCAGCTGTCTCAGCCTTTAGGTTTGACAAGAGAAAAGAAGGTCTACTAGGCAACTGTTTGGCTCCCAGGGCAGGAAGCTGCATCCAACTCCGGACCAGCTGGCTGTGGATGCCTGCGGACTGCCAAGTCAGCAGTGACGGGATGGAGCGCCTTCTTGCTTTAGTATTACTCTGGAAGGTCAATTAACAATGCTGCCAGCCTCCAAGGTTCTCTTTCCAAACTCTGTTAGGAATTCTCCTTGATGATCATCTAAACATAAGTGGGCTTTAAGCTTTGGAGGGACCCTTTGAGACTTTTAAGATCTGGACTCTTTTCCCTGGATGATACTATTGCTGTTGCCACTGTCAATAATGATGAGGATTGTGGTAATAACAACAACAAAATACCAGCAGATCCCATTTATTGAGTGCACACACTCAGGAAATGACTTGAGCTCAATGCCTTTCAGGGAGATCCTTACCCTTGGAATCATCCTTCGTTCCTTCCCCTGCTCACAATACTTTCCCCTACCACTTCTCTTATGATCATTCTTGGCCAACATTCATACTCGTGGTTCTCAACCCTAAATGCCCATTATAATCATGAGGAGCTCTTAGGAAATGGCAGTTCAGTTCCCAAGAAACTATACATAAAGATGCTGATTTAATTCATCTGGGGAAGGGTCTGGGCATTGACTGATATTCTTTGAAAGCTCCTCAGATTATGTGCAGCCAGGACCGAAAACCATGAGTCTACAACCCAGCCAATACTCCATCCTTTCCATTCCATGACCTCCAAAATCCTTTCTGTTCAACCACAACAGCCAGGTACACGTCCATGGTCATCTTAGACCCTGAGGTTAATAATGAAAATACTAATTCCAGAACTTTATTTCATGAATCACACACATTCACGCCTACCTCCTGCCAATCTGCTTCACACACTCTAGAAGCTGTACTCTGGCAATTCAGTGACCCACGAAGATGGCCAAGCCACTTTCTCATTGTCCAAGATGTCTTTTCCTTCTCTCCCCAGCCTGGATTCTGTGCTTCATCGCTGTAATTCTTTCACTGCACACACCTTCAGCTCCAGCGCCCTGTTTGGTCTATGTGGTGTCTTCATTCAGTAAAGCTTCGAGCCCAGTAAAACCCAATTCTATGCCAACCGCAAACCTGCATGCACTTGAGTTGTTACCTGGATGCGGGTTGAAGGAAAGTACAGAATCATGCTGACTAGTTTTATTTCAAATTTGTGATCAAAAATCTCTAGAGGTCATCTTTGTTTCCCACCAACAAATTTACCAACCTACTTTTAAGGGCACCATATAGTTTCCCCCACTCCCCATTAAACTGGATAAGCTGTCCCGAAGACCAAACCATCTGTATACCACGTCATATCTCAAGGAGTTGGTTCCTGAAATTACCCCCCCTTTCTTATTTTGATATTTCACCTCTTTTCCAGATCACTCGTATTAGCCTCCAACGTAGTATAACATCTGCTACTTTTCTTTTTTTTTTTTAATTTTTATTCATTTCTCTCCTATCGTTCCATTGCTCTGTTCTCCTGTGTGGTAGAATGCCTGGAAGAAGTCTCCATCCTTGCTGTTTGCGCACTTCCTTCCCCCATATTCCTGTGTATTTTATTTCATTTCTTAAACAATTAGGAGATAATACATTAAAAGTATGTGTTAGGCACAGAGGATTTGTATTTTACCCTTAGTTTAAGGAACAGACAATTACTAGAAATGCTGAAACCTACTGTGTCTCTCCTGCCCACCCCCATTCTTTCCCCTCCCTCACCAGGAAGTAAAGGCTATTCTTATTTTTCCAGCTTTTGTGATTATTTGATATATATTGTGAAATGATTATCAGAATGAGGTTCACTTCAGTCGCTCAGTTGCGTCAGACTCTTTGCGACACCATGAACCATAGCACGCCAGGCCTCCCTGTCCATCACCAACTCCCGGAGTTCATTCAAACTCATGTCCATTGAGTCAGAATGCCATCCAACCATCTCATCCTCTGTCATCCCCTTCTCCTCCTGCCCTCAATCTTTCCCAGCATCAGGTGGCCAAAGTACTGGAGTTTCAGCTTCAACATCAGTCCTTCCAATGAACACCCAGGACTGATCTCCTTAGGATGGACTGGTTGGATCTCCTTGCAGTCCAAGGGACTCTCAAGAGTCTTCTCCAACACCACAGTTCAAAAGCATCAATTCTTCAGCGCTCAGCTTTCTTTATAGTCCAACTCTCACATCCATACATGACAACTGGAAAAACCATAGCCTTGACTAGATGGACCTTTGTTGGCAAAGGAATGTCTCTGCTTTTGAATATGCTATCTAGGTTGGTCATAACTTTCCTTCTAAGGAGTAAGTGTCTTTTAATTTCATGGCTGCAATCACCATCTGCAGTGATTTTGGAGTCCCTCAAAATAAAGTCAGCCACTGTTTCCACTGTTTCCCCACCTATTTGCCATGAATGAGGTTACTTACACCTTAATCACGTCACATTATTACTATGTGTGTGTATAGGGTGGGGGATGTGGGTGTGTGTGCTGAGCATATTTAAGATCTACTCTCCTGGTAATGTTCAGGTATGCAATATAGTACCCTTTAGTCACCACAGTATAGTTGAGAGCCCCCAAACCTATTCATCTTCTAACTAGAAGACTGTACCTCTGGATAACATCTCCCCACTTCCCCTACTCCCTTGGCAACCACCAATCTACTCTATTTCAGTTCATTTTTTAAAAAGAATTTTTTAGATTCCACATATATGAGAGATCATAGTATGTTCTTCTCTGACCTACTTTACTTACTATAAATGTCCTCAAGTTTCAGCCACGTTGTTGCCAGTGGCAGGTTTGCCTTCTTTTTTACGGTCGAGTAATCATACATCATACATACTGTTGACCCTTGAGCAAGATGGGTTTGAACTGCATGGGTCCATATAGATTTTTTTCAGCAGTAAATACTATAGTACTGCAAGATCCGAGGCTGGCTGAATCATGCACACGAGGGCCCACTATAGGGTACAAGCAGATGCTTGACTTTGCAGTGGGTCAGCTGTTCAAGGCTCAATGGCACGTGTGTATTTATATTTATAAAAGTCGTATTTTCTGTATCCATTCCTCCATCAGTAGACACTTGGCTTGTTTCCATACCTTGGCCGCTGTAAACAATGCCACAACAAACAGAGGGGTGCAAACGTGTCTTCAAGAGATTGATTTCACTTCCTTCCAGTATATACCCAGAAGTGGGATTGCTGGATCATATGGTAAGATTTCATTTCCTTCCGGTATATACCCAGAAGTGGGATTGCTGGATTATATGGTAAGATTTCATTTCCTTCCAGTATATACCCAGAAGTGGGATTGCTGGATCATATGGTAGTTCTATTTTTAATTAAAAAAAAAACAAAAAACTCCATAAAGTTTTCCATAATGGCCATACCAATTTTTAACAGTAAGGTTTTGTTAACTTACACATATTTAATGACTAATCTGCATTTATTCTACTGTCATATGTGTGTTCTTTCTCCTCTTTTACTTTCTCATGGGTTGACTGAATGTTTTTATTCCTTTTAAAATCTCCACTATATTTAGAAATTACACCATATCTTTTTAGTGATTACCCTAGAAATGTTAACATGCACTGAACAGAGAATGTCAGTAATTTTACCATCCTCCTACATATATCAAGGACCTTAGAATACTTTAATTTCAGCTACTTCCTTCCTAAGTTATTTGCTATAAGCCATTACTATTTTGGTGTTATAAATCAATTTTAGCTTAGATTTACTCTCATGTGAACTTTCTTAGTTTATCATTCCTTTCTGCAACTAAGGTCTTCCATCTGGGATCATTTTCCCTTTGCCTAACGTACATCAATTAGAATTTCTTTTAGAGATGGTCTCTTGGTACATATTCTCCCAGGTTCTATCTATCTGGAAAGAACTTTATCTACACTTATTCTTAAAATTTTGCTGAATATGGAATTCTAGGTTGGCAATTATATTGTCTCCTCACTTTGAAGATATTATTTCACAGCCTTCTGGCTCCACGGTTGTTACCGGCAAGTCAGTTTTAAGTCTACTTTCCTTTGAGTTGATCTTTTAAGCTATCTTATTTGTCTTTGGTGTTGTGTAGGTTCACTATGATATGTCTAATGTGCATTTATTTCTATTCATTCTTTTTGGAATTTTGGGAGGCTTGCTAAATCTGAAGATTGATGTCTTTCACCAGTTTTGGAGAGTTATTAGCCCTTATCTTTTCAAATTCTGACTCTGCTCCATTCTCTGATTCTGACTTTTCTGCTTCTGGAATTCCAGTTAAGATGCATGTTACACCTCCTCACTTCATTATAGTATAACATTATGTATTATATACTAACATAGTATATGTTATAATAATTACTTATAATTATTATAATATTTATATTGCTGGCTTATATATATATATATATATATATATATATACACACACACACACACACACACTATATATTAGTATATATTATGTTTTAGTATTTAATTACAGCCCTCTATATGGGCTTCCCAGGTGACTCAGATAGTAAAGAATCCCCCTGCAATGCAGAAGACCCAGGTTCAATCCCTGGGTTAGGAAGATCACCTGGAGGAGGGTATGGCAACCCACTCCAGTATTCTTGCCTGGATAACCCCATGGACAGAGGGGCCTGGCAGGCTACCACCCATGGGGCCACAAAGAATCAGATGCAACTGAGTGACTAACACTTTCACTTTCTACATAATATTAGCACCTTCCATGCAACAATTTTATATTTCTGTATCTCTCTGTGGTGCATTATGAGTAACTCCTCTGGATGTCTTTTAACCCATGAGATCTCTCTTCATTTATGTATAGTACGCTAAATGTCAACCTGTGCGTTGCACGACTATTTTTAATTTCTAATGACTCATTGTGTTCTTTTCCAAATATGGTGATCTTTTAAAAAAGTCTCTTGATCCTTATATTTTCAAGCCTGTTCCTTACTCTTTAAATACATAAACATAATTATTTTACATTATGAGATATACCAGTATCTGAAATCTCTAGATATCTGATTCTTCTATTTTTTGTTAACTCCCATTCATTCAGCCTTGTTTCCTTGTGTATTTTATGATTTCTGACTGAAGAACTAATATTCCTCGGAACTCTATCTGTGAGACTCTTTTGGCTTGATGAAAGGGGATTCCTCCAGAAAGGATTTGTGTTTGCTTCTGCCTGAGCCTGAGGACACTAATAACTCAGCTTAAGTTGCCCGAAGTTCTAGACTTTGGGTTTCTTTGAATCTTTTATTACCAAGTAACTGAAAAATGTAATGACAAAATTTAAAGAGAGACCAAATGACAAAGAGTAAAAAGGGAAGAGAACTGAGATCTAAACTACTATACTAAAGGATATTTTTGAAAAAGAAATGCTTGAGACCCAGATATTATGCTGCTGTTGCTAAGCTGCTTCAGTCATGTCCGACTCTGTGCGACCCCATAGACGGCAGCCCACCAGGCTCCCCTGTCCCTGGGATTCTCCAGGCAAGAACACTGGAGTGGGTTGCCATTTCCTTCTCCAATGCATGCATGCATGCTAAGTCGTTTCAGTTGTGTCCGACTCTGTGCGACCCTATGGAGAGCAGCCCACCAGGCTCCTCTGTCCACAAGATACTCTAGGCAAGAATACTGGAGTGAGTTGCCATTTCCTTCTCCAGATATTATACTATATATGATAAATGTTTAAATTTCAAAGATAAGGAAAATATTTAACTGAAAGATGAAACAGAAAAAATTTACCTATGCAGAAGACAGTGGAGTGATATACACAATCTTGAGCAAATCCAAGATTGTGACAAAAGAATTTAAGTCAGTAAAAGTACTGTTCATGTATAAAAACAGAAAAACAGTATTAAATATGCAACAGCTTAAACCTATATTCAAACCATTCTTAAAGCAATTTTCTAAAGATGTTTAACATCATATTTAAGAAATTTAGGAAGATAAAATTTTGTATAAAGATTGATGGTAAGCATGAGAAGCCATTAAATATGGACATGTCACTGTCATTGCTATAGATATGAAACCACATAGAGAATAGTTCTTTAATACAATTAATAGAATTTAACCCTTAAGATTAAGGGGACGACAGAGGATGAGGTTGGATGGTATCACTGACTCAATGGACATGAGTTTGAGCAGGCTCTGAGAGCTGGTGATGGACAGAGAAGCCTGGCGTGCTGCAGTCCATGGGGTCTCGAAGAGTCGAACACAACTGAGTGACTGAACTGAACCCTTAAGATTATATTAATAAAGACTATTAAGTAAGAGTGTGAAAGATCACATTTTACATGTTGCAAAGGGGAAAAGGGACAATTCTTGGATTTGACAGGCAAAATTTAGAGAATGTTTTAAGGGTCTATGAAAATAACCACTTACGTAAGTAAGAACAATAACATCTTCTACATCATTAGAGAAAAAAACAAAGCCAAGATATTATCCACAGGAATGAAAAGAATATAAACTAAAAGGAGACAAGAAACTCCAGGAAGCCTAAAATAAAATCTAATGTATTTTAAGATCAGACATATCAGCTATTTTGATAAATGAGTTTTACATCTCTTTATTGAAGGACAAATATTCCCCTCCATTAACCAAAATATAAGACTTGTACTTTGTCATGCTGCCTATCATGCTAGCACAAAATTCTATTTTATTTTCTTCACAGCGCTTACTATTGTTAGAATTATTTTACTTGTTTATTGCCCAGTTCTCTGCACTAGAATATAAGTTGCATAAGAAAGGACCATGGCTGTCATGTTCATGCCTATATTGTTAGGGCGCTCCATAAATATGCGTTGAATCAATCAGTGAATGAGTGAATGACTAGACATCACACAGGAAGTTAAATATAAAAAGTCAAAGAAAAAGAAAATAGAGGTTACAATTAAAATGTCATGTAAAAAGGAATAGCAAAATACTTTGAAAATAAGTAGAAGAAATATATTGTAGGGAGAAAAGGGTTATTATGGGATTATACAATATGTGTGTAAAACTTTTGAAAATTGTAAAGCACTGTAGAATTCAAAGAATCTTTCATTCAACTGTAAATACGTTGTTGAATGAAAAATAAGATTCTCTCATATATATGTGTGTGTGTGTGTGTGTGTGTGTGTGTGTGTATAGAGAGAGAGAGAGAGAATATATTTTTGTTGTTAATGAAAGACAAAATCAATAATGGAATTTAAGTCCTAAAACCTTGATATATCAAATTCTAGGATTTACATACATACAAAGCAAAATAAAAACATAGAGATTCAGACAGAAAATGATAGAATTATAATGATTATGAGCGACTAACAGTCACAAATACACTCTAATAGTCTAATAGTCTTTGACAGATTAGGTAGATAAAACATAAAAATAGAGTCTATCTGAATAATTGACCCTATGAATGTATACGTGTGTGTGTATTTTACATGCACATAAATAGTTTTCTAAGTATACGTATGAACTTCCCTAATAACGCAGTGGTAAAGAATCTACTTGCCAATGCAAGAGACATGGGTTCAATCCCTGGGTCGGGAAGATCCCCTAGAGGAGGAACTGGCAACCCACTCCAGGATCCTTGCCTGGGAAATCTCATGGACAGAGGAACCTAGGGGTTATATATAGTACATGGGGTCGCAAACGACTTAGTGACTAAACAACAAGGATACATACACTATTTAAATTAGAAAATCATCATTACTAAAGTACTTGCTAGATTCCATGCGGAATGTTTTTGACAAGCTTTTCTTACCCAAAAGCTGTTAGAAAAATAATTCATGGGATTGAAATAAAAATGTATAATAAATGTAAATTTTTCTAGACGGAAAAAAACTGAAGTCTAAGTGTATGGAAACCATTTCTGCAACTGGTCTATCATTTTTGTAAATGTCGTATTAACTAATACTTTCTAAGTAATATGATCTCAAACAGATAAGTGCAGGGAGATCTCATACGCCTGAATGGGTGGAGAAAAGAAACTGAAAAAGGCGTTCTAAAGCCATGAGTGCAGTACAGTTCTATAGTCACAAGTAATGACTTTTCTGCATAAAAACTATGTTAAATTTGATTTCAGAATGTTGTGTGCAATTCCATATACTATGCCTTGAGAAATCAAAGGGAAAGAGTGAAGGTAACATTTATTGAGCAAATGTGTGTGAGGTATAACTTCATATAATAATTAGTGCCTAAAAGTATGGCTGTTTTCATCCATTCAACAAGTACCTCCATGGAGAAGGAAATGGTGACCCAGTGACAGAGGAGCCTGGCGGGCTATTGTCCATGGGGTCACAAGAGTCGGACACGACTTAGTGACTAAACCACCACCAGCGTGACGAGAAGCCTGCACAGCACGATGAAGAGTAGCACCTGCTCACTGCAACTCGAGAAGACCCACATGCAGCAACGAAGGCCTAGCATAGCCAAGAATAAAAAGTAACTTTTAGAAATCCGGAGAAAAAAAATAGTAAGTACCTCCTGAGTCCCTCCACTATGCCAGGCAAAAATAGAATACAATCATGTGAAACAGGTCATCTAATAGTAGATGGTGATAGCTAACATGAGAAAAATAAAGCAGAAAAGAGGGATGGAGAGATCTGGGAAGTTATAATTTTAAACAGTCAGGAAAGGCTTTCCTGAGAAGATGTTAACTGAACAAACACTCACAGGAGATGAGGGAAGTGTGTTCCAGGCCAGAACAGCCAATGCAAAAGCACGGAGACCCAAGGCAATGAGGCTGGAGTAGCCTGAAAAAGGACTCAGAGTGGGAGAGCAGCAACTGGGAGACCAGACTGCGTGGGGCCTTAAGTTTATGGTCAAAGACTTGGGCTTGTAATTGAAAGTTATCTGCCTTATGCTTGAAAAGAATCACTATGTCCTTTGGGTAGCTGAGAACAGGGCACCGAGGATGGAAGAGAGAATGAAGAAGCTACAGTAGTAATCTAGATAGCAGATGGCGGTTGCCTGGCCAGAGGTGGCAGGGAAGGGAAGTATAGATTCTGGATGGAACTGAAGGTAAACTCAGCAGAATTTGCTGGTGGGTTAGACGTAGGCACGAGCGATAAGAGGAGTCAACGTGACTCCAAAGATTTAGTCTGAACAGATGGAAGGATAAAGTGTCATCATTTGCATTAGTTATGGAAACGGTGACTAGTATTACTCCAAAGCTCACAGTCTTTCCACAATGCCTCAGCACTAGAGAAAAAAGGCAACCAAAATTATGTGCACAGAGCATCTACCATGCGGATTATAGACTTTTTCATTTTACAAATGAAGGCTGAGAAGACTTTTTCTCAAAATAATTGGTATTTCTCATAATAATTAGTTTCCTGAATTATGAGATTTCTTGTTCAATGACATGGTGAAGCTTGAAAATGTTAAAGGACTGAAAAAGGATAGGAAATTTATGGATGACAGAATCGTATCAGGTTATCCAGGGATGTTAGGGGTATTTGGGTAAATCTCCATATTCTTGAGGCTGATAGTAAGATAAATGGTCCACAGGACCTCCTTAAAAACAGTGTTTGACAGAATAAGATGGAGCACAGACTTTTCAAAGATTAGATATGAGAACACTATTTTGCTCTGGCTTCTTCTTTCCAAGTGTTTCAAACAGAAACTTGAATAACTAACCACCAATGTCCTAGCTGCTTTCAGCGACTCAAGATATTCTTTGAGCATACACACAGAGCTATGTTTTGGACATTTATCATGTATGTATAGCTTTCCAATTCGTTTTTCGTAGGATGAAGGTTAATAGGCTCCAAGAAATGTACTTGTTTAATTTCTTCAAGCTTTCTGTTTATATTCTCTCATTGGCCGTGTTCATAGGTTGCCTCAGCAATACAAGTTGATTCTGTTGTTGAGATAAAATATAATTATTTTCCACTCATCTTAGTGGAAACATTACACTGGATATCTAGAATTAATCTTCTTCTGTCCTGCTATCTTTGTCTATTGTATAAACATGCCATCCTGTGATAATTCCCAAGAGTGAGTTCTCTTCAATCTCCCCCACTCCTGACATCACTGTTTCAATGAAAGCTACTTCCTTCTTTCTTCCCAGTCATCTTGACCTAGCTCCTTCCTGTGTTTCAACTCTGAGTCAGGACAGCTGCCAAGATCAAGAAATACTAACTCATGCCTCATGTATATAATAACTCTCTCTTTCAGTCCCAGTGCTAACCCTCCAGAGACGACTCTGGTCTTAATGTTGGCGACACCTCTGAATGCATCTCCTCTCCTTTAGTCTGTCCCAGCTGTGCTTTGTCTAGCATGCTGGGACTGGCTTAATTTTAAACCATGGCTCTAGTAAGTTCACTATCAAGACCATGCAACGGCTTCATGTCGATAGCTGAATTATATGTCACTTTTTGTACCTACCTTTCAGGGCCCTCCACAATATGGCTCCAGCTGTCTTTCCAGTTTCATATCGTACTATTTCCCTTACAAGATCACTATAGCTATAGCAAAATCAACCACTCTTCCCTGAACCTGGCTCCATTTTACCAGCTTGGTGCTGGGCTTCCCAGATGGCTCAGCAGTAAACAAACAAACAAACAAACCTGCCTGCTGATGCAGGAGATGTGGGTTTGATCCCTGGGTCGGGAAGATCCCCTGTGGAGGAAACGGCAACCCGCTCTAGTATTCTTGCCTGGAAAGTCCTATGGAGAGAGGAGGCAAGCAGGCTACAGTCCATGGGGTCGCAGGAGAGCCACTACACAACAACAACCAGTCTCTGCTCATACAAAAACTTCCCCTCTCGTCTATCAAACTTCCCTTCTTGTCTATCAAAAGTTGACCTGTCCTTCAAGTCCCAGCCCAAATATGGCTCCTAAGAAGCACGTGCTG
Source organism: Bos javanicus (assembly GCF_032452875.1). Classification (NCBI taxonomy): domain Eukaryota; kingdom Metazoa; phylum Chordata; class Mammalia; order Artiodactyla; family Bovidae; genus Bos; species Bos javanicus. The sequence continues at coordinate 16,478,189 of NC_083871.1, read as the reverse complement.
ATGCCCCTGGCCTGATCCGTGTGATCACCACCTCCCCGGCAACTCCATCCCCAAACCCTGTACGGTGCTGACTGCAGTTTGCCGACCTGAGCACCTTTCTGAGCACCTTTCGTATCTTCAACACATAATTCTAAGCTCCTAGAAGATAGCAAGTGTCTTGCTTATCTCTGAATCGCCCATGGTGGTAGGATCCTGCCTTACATAAAGTTGAGTTCAAGGATAATCAGTGACAAGAAGTGTTAAAGAGTAGATATCTTTTTAAAGGCTGTTTTTAAACTTACCATTAAAAGCTGTGAACACTCCCCTCTCACTTAATAACAGGGGATCAGTGGAGACAAACAGATATAAGAGTATCTCCTTGGTCTCTTTGAGTAGTCTTTCTACTCTCCTGTATAAATAGAATTTACATTGCAGTGATTAAAAGTCCCCTGTAAAATGCTGTCACGAGGCCATATCTGGGAAGAGCGGATGAGTGCTAATCTGTTCCTGACTCACTCTTTATTGAGTAGGGACAGTATGAGATGATCTGTCTGGATTAAAGACAGAAAGGAAATGGAGTTTTCAAGGCAGAAAAAAAAAAAAAAAAATTAACCTCCCCGCCCCCCCAAAAAAAGCTGCATCATAAAATGTAGTCTGTGGAAAATCTTTCAGCTGAATGACAAGATTAAGAAAAATCAATAAAACCTTTGAAACCTGAACTATGTGAAAGGCTTTTTAGGCTTGATGGCAAAAGACAAAGGTACGGCTTCAAGAACATAAAATCTTTCTCTAGCAACCGCAAAAGCAATTCTTCAATATTCAGGAGCCTTCATGGCCCCAAAATATGCTTAGCACAAATTGCTTATTACACAGATAGGGACAGTCGAGATTCAAAGGGCCTGCGTTTCCAAAAGGACTTTTACCAAGGCCGTAATTAGTTGTTCTGGCAAAAACTGCCTACAAGTCTAATTGCACACACAATTTGCTAATTGTATCTTCAAAATAAAGGGTGAAGGGTTAATTGTATCCACATCTGGCCACAAAGAAAGAGATCATCCTTTGAAAATATGACCCTACACTCGGATGAAAATTTGCATTAAACAACCATCCCCATTACTACTAATAATTATAATAATATCACATGCTTACAAATTGATACCTTTCATCCTGATCCTGAAAACACTTTACAAACATTAATTAATGTCTCAATACTCTTATGAAGTACGAAAGGCAATTATCCCAACGGTGTCAAGGAGAAAATACAGGAAAGTTAGGTAATTGTCAAACAGACACAAAGGGAATTGGAATTCTCAGTCTCTGGCTCTGAACACTGACCTTGGTCACCAGGGAGGTTCCATGGTTCACATAAATTAGCAAAAATGAGCCTGAAACCAAAGGCAAAACCAAGTAACCACATTTCAGAATAGTGAAACAGGTCTTTGATTTAAACTCTACTTTGACTTCTTTTTTATCCAAAGGAAAATAGAGAGCATCTAGAATGGAGCCAACAAGGAGAACTTTTTGGTTTTATAATCATATATTTCAGATAATCAAAACAGAGTCCAGATAATCATATGATGCGTCCCTAATGAATGATACATTCAAAGCTACGTAAGAGGAATAAGTTCCCACAAGGGATGGGTACTTAGAATGTTCTGGTTGTAGTAGCTGTGAGACGAGGACACGCTGGACCTAATAAATACATAGGGTGAGGGACTAAAACAGAGTAAAATTAACATTACCTTAATTCTAACTGTTGTGAATTTACATCAAATTACTAGTTAGGAGCATTCAATTTATACCAGCCTGAGTACAAATAGGAAAAGGAGTTCGTCAAGGCTGTATATTGTCACCCTGTTTATTTAACTTATATGCAGAGTACATCATGAGAAACACTGGACTGGAAGAAACACAAGCTGGAACCAAGATTGCCGGGAGAAATATCAATAACCACAGATATGCAGATGACACCACCCTTATGGCAGAAAGTGAAGAGGAACTCAAAAGCCTCTTGATGAAAGTGAAAGAGGAGAGTGAAAAATTTGGCTTAAAGCTCAACATTCAGAAAACAAAGATCATGGCATCCGGTCCCATCACTTCATGGGAAATAGATGGGGAAACAGTGTCAGACTTTATTTTTCTGGGCTCCAAAATCACTACAGATGGTGACTGCAGCCATGAAATTAAAAGACGCTTACTCCTTGGAAGGAAAGTTATGACCAACCTAGATAGCATATTCAAAAGCAGAGACGTTACTTTGCCAACAAAGGTTCGTCTAGTTAAGGCTATGGTTTTTCCAGTGGTCATGTATGGATGTGAGAGTTGGACTGTGAAGAAGGCTGAGCACCAAAGAATTGATGCTTTTGAACTGTGGTGTTGGAGAAGACTCTTGAGAGTCCCTTGGACTGCAAGGAGATCCAACCAGTCCATTCTGAAGGAGATCAGCCCTGGGATTTCTTTGGAAGGAATGATGCTAAAGCTGAAACTCCAGTACTTTGGCCACCTCAAGTGAAGAGTTGACTCACTGAAAAAGACTCTGATGCTGGGAGGGATTGGAGGCAGGAGGAGGGGATGAGAGAGGATGAGATGGCTGGATGGCATCACTGACTCAATGGACGTGAGTCTGGGTGAACTCCGGGAGTTGGTGATGGACAGGGAGGCCTGGCGTGCTGCGATTCATGGGGTCGCAAAGAGTCGGACACGACTGAGCGACTGATCTGATCTGATCTGAGTACAAACAAATTTCCTTAAAAATGTGTATCATTAGTATTTGTGTATCATTAATAATATCTTTAAGAATTAGAGAGATGATTCATTTTTAACAGCCACAAAACATATATTTTAAGGACTGCTTTATAATTTATAGTTATTTTTATAAATAATATAGCAGGGGGGATGAGGATTCAAGTTTTTCTTTCTTTCCTTTTTTTTTTTTTTAAATGTAAAGCTCTGACACTGTGTAAGGAACAGACCAGGAAGGTGAAAATCAAGAGGCAGAAAGATCTGTCAGGAGGCTTTGTAATACATCGGCTGAGGGATGAGGAGGGTCTGATCTCTGATCTTGGCATAGGAGAGGTAAAAGAGAGGACAAACAAGAGAGTCTCTGACAGCACCTAGTGAAGAATTAAACGTGAGGAAAAGGGTGTGCTGCACATCTGACCAAGGGCAACCAGAGGCTCAAACTGCATGTTTGCTCTAATGTCATATTAGCACAAGTACCAACAGGGTTAACATACCATAAATATTTTTCATAAATGTCAATCGTGTGTTGCATGTGTGCACACTCAGTTGCCCAATTGTGTCTGACTCTTTGCGACCCCATGGCTGCTGCTGCTGCTGCTAAGTCACTTGAGTTGCATCCGACTCTGTGCAACCCCATAGACGGCAGCCCACCAGGCTCTGCCGTCCCTGGGATTCTCCAGGCAAGAACACTGGAGTGGGTTGCCATTGCCTTCTCCATTGTGTGAAAGTGAAAAGTGAAAGTGAAGTCGTTCAGTCGTGTCCGACTTGTAGCGACCCCATGGACTGCAGCCTACCAGGCTCCTCCATCCATGGGATTTCCTAGGCAAGAGTACTGGAGTGGGGTGCCATTTCCTCCTCCAGGGGATCTTCCCAAACCAGGGATCGAACCCTCATCTCTTGCATGTCCTGCATCGGCAGGTGGGTTCTTTACCGCGGCACCACCTGGGGAGCCTAAATATTTTTCATCAGTAAATAGTGTATCACAAATATTTTTCATCAATGAAAAGAATAAAATATTGTTTTTTAAAGTAATATCACAACACGAAATGTATCTTTTTTTAAATAAAAATGAAACGTATTATTTTTCAGCCAGACTCCGGATATGAGAGTAAGATTATGTCTCTAGCTCAGGTTTCTGCATTCTCTTTGCTCTGTTCATTCACATTTATAAAAAGGAAAACAAGCTTTAGTTTTTTCTTTCCCAGATATTCAAAGGATCTGTACCCACTAAGGTCTTTATATCTCCCTCCCACATTGCCAAAGATAATGTAAAACCCTGACAAAAGTAGATGCTTAAAAATTACTGATTAAATGAATAAATTTAAAAATTAAACAAAAATTTAAGTCAAATATAAATCCCCCAAACATGGGGAGAAGTATTGCTGTTAGTGTTAGACTGCCTGTTAAATGGTATGTTAGGCATACCAGAGGCTCATACTGCATGTTTGCTCTAATGTCATATTAGCACAAGTATCAACAGAGTTAACATACCATAAATATTTTTCATAAATGTCAATCGACCCCATGGCTGCTGCTGCTTATTAAATGACAACTTAAACATTTCACCAGGAAAAATCCATTTCCCAAATAACTTACACTGATCACCACACTTGTTATAAAAAATTGCTAGCCACTATATCCAGAGATAAATCCTCATTAGCACTAGCGCTGAGAACTGCTATTGATAGAAAAAAACAAGAAAATGTTTGGGATACATTACAATGCACTTAAAATGTTTCCTTAGGAAATGACATGACTATATAGTCAATGTTATATAATTAGAAATTTCTCCCCTTGTAACAATGTTCCATCTTTGTGTTCTGAAGAGAAACCACTGATTTTTATCTACCCTAATTTAAAGATATCATTATTATCAGTGACATCCTAGTCACATACAAAATTGAGGTCAAGGTTTCAAATTTGACATCCAAAGGCCTGGATGATATGGACCAATGGACTTCTAGTCATAATTTCCCCTGATACAGTCAGTGATTCCTGAGGAATGAGGATTTGTACCACTGGCTGTGCAAGTGCTGAGGAGGAGGGCGCCTAGAAGGCTGGGCTTCGGGTTCAGGGGGGCTTCATGGGCAAGAAGACAGGCAGAGCAAAGGGCAGGGCAAGTCAAGGGCCATCTCCTTTCTTTTCTGGATCTAAGCCTTCAGGGGCAGCCCCTCAGCTCCCACCTGTGCGAGCATGTGTGTACACACAGGTCAGCATGAGCGGAGTCCCTGGGGAGTGCTGGCTGCCGCGAGCTCAGAACCAGGGGCTCTGGGACGGCTCAGGCAGAGCTGCAGCCCCAACTGTGACTTACTGACAGTGACTCGGCGCCTAAGTGTTTGAACTGAGTCAATCTTTATTCAAGTTGGAGCCACATATCAGCTAAGTGACCCGCACAAGACATTTCACTTTAAGTGTCAGTTTTCTCAACTGTAAAAACAGGGAGAATTAAATGATATATACTGCTTAGCACAGCACCTAAGCATAGGAGAAGAGCCAAGAAATAAAAGCTTTTACCATTAGGACTGAATGTGAATCTAGACCACCAGAGCCACAGGCAGCAGTCTTCTAATCTCATCCATCCGTTTAATCAAACAGCAACTATCAAAACCCCCTACGCTTCTTAAAACACTAGGTTAAAAATTCTAGTGTAGAATTCAGTGAAAATATTTTGAATTTGATAAAGGGTTTTCAAAAGTAGTTTCCCAAAAAGATGGCAGTGGTGGATGCCAAAGAAACACTTTTTTTATTCCACCACTTTCAGAACATTATTCAATAATCTGACACATTCAAAAGAAGAGGACAACAGCAGAAATGGCCACACAGCTTCCTGAAACAAACGTTTGTCAGAAAAGTCATCTACACCATTTTGCTTCAAAACTAGTTCTATGTATCTTATATACTTATTTAAATATTTTTAAATACTAATTTATAGTTTAAAAATTGACCTATGTTTTTAACTCGATACATATATTTGACGAGAAAATTTCACACCAGTATCATAAATGTAAAACCAACTTTCCTTGTCAGCTAAAAGATAACTTAAGAAAATGGTGATATTAATGTTTTGCGATCAGTGAGCAGTGAAGGGATATTTGGCTCAATGGATTTGGTGTTTCAGACAGACTGGAGGTTCTACATCCAGTAAGATAATTGGCTTTTAGTTGCTAAATCTGGTTTTTAGTGTTACTGTGAGCAAGCAGGAAAAACTTCAGTCCACACATATATCAAGTTCTGATCACAGAACATTGCATTTTCCCTCTGAAAAACTTAATCTGATTTGGACTTTTCTACTTCATTATGGATTTTAAAATTTTAGTATCACCCTTTCCTTACATTACCTTTTAGTTGGCAAGGAAAGCTGGTTTGACATTTATGATACTAGCATGAAATTTTCTTTTTAAATACATATATATATTGAGTTAAAACTTGCATCAATTTAAAATACTAAAAATATTTTAATAACTATATAAAATATATTAATGTAAGTGCCCTAAAAACAACAGGTGGTACAGGTTGGGGGTGGGCAGGTGCTGTCTCCACCATTCTTGTTGGCCTGTCCCATTCTGTTCATCTCCCACTTTTTGCAGAAGGTCCTCCTTGGCCCCTGCAGCCATGGTCACGACTCTCTGAAATGTGAACGTCTCTAGAATTTAGTCTCTATTATATGATTTCATCTTTACCATATGATTAGTACATAATCATATGCTCTAATACAGCATTATTTAAATTTTCACGTGTCTGTGTCCTAGACTATTAGACTGATAAACGACTTGTGAGCAAAAAGAATTCATTCATCTCTGTAGCACTGAGTAAACAGGGGGCATGCTGATAAATATTTCCTGAATAGTCTTATAATTCCTTATGTTTATATTTAAGTAACTGTACTTCAAAGGCAATTCTATTATAATATTAACTAAAATAAACCAATTTTTAGTTCTATGTACCTATCTGAATGATCCCTTAAAGGCAAAACCTAACAGATTATTTGCCCTAATCTGGACCAGTGTAAGATTACTAGTTACATATCTTTCTTCCTTAGTTACAGATAATATATCATGGCAATGTGCCTAGCTCCCAACATTTCCCCACCATTCCTGCTGGTAGAGATGGTCAATAAGATGGCTGTTGGATGAGGCTTTTGGAAAAGCCATTTAAAAGGAGCTTGCATTTGCTTCAATCCCCTCCTTCTGTGGCTGGAGATGCATGGCCATACTATAATCAAGAGGCAACCTGGGTTATGGAAGCCACATACTAAAGGTGGTAGAGTAGAAAGAGAGTCTAGGAGACTGACAGTGTGGTGTAGTTGTTATACTGGCTCTCAATTGCCTAATTTAGGACATTCTCCGATGAAGAAAAATATACACCTAATTTGTTTAAGCCACAGAGTCTCCTTTGCTGGCAATCAAATGCAATTTCTGATTCATGCATATGTAGAATCATTACAGACAGCCCTGGGTAATACTATCTCGTGGTGGGTGGGTGGTTTAGTCGCTAAGCTGTGTCCAACTCTTGTGACCTCACAGTTTGTAACCTGCCAGCTCCTCTCCTCTATCCATGGGATTTTCCAGGCAAGAATACTGGAGTGGGATGGCATGTCCTTCTCCAGGGGATCTTCCCGACCCAAGGATCAAACCCGTGTCTCCTGCCTTGCAGGTGGACTCTCTTACCACTGAGTCACCAGGGAAGTCCCTATACTATCTGACGGGTGATTAAAAGTTCTCCTGCTTTCTCAAAAACACCTTTTCCTTGGTACTATAAAGTACAGATTTCCAATAAAGTATATCATGTCAGTGTTATTCATTCTTTGGTGTTAGGAGTTGAAAGCATCTGTTAAAATGAAAATATTGTCGGAGAAGAGTTACACTTTGGGTTATCAATATAACTGAATATCTCATTGTGAATTAATTTATGAATTAACTTTCATGATTTGTTAGGCCCTGAGGGGATGGAACACAAGATAGGTGAATTTTCCTATAGGGAGACCAGTCAAGAAAGGAGCAACATCCGGCTACTACATCTCTTCTTCCCTCTCCTGGCCCCTGGAGCCATCCTCATCCTCTGACTGCAGTTGCACACCAAAGACATGGACAGGCATTGTGGGGGGGTGGGGGCGGGTACAAAAAATGAGAGATACAGGACCTAATGGGAAAGGGTCCCAAAAGCAAGCTCACGTTTACTACACAAGGCTGCCGATAACCTCCCCTTTCTATGGGAGTACTTTATTTATATCAAAATTCCATAGCTAGTAAATAGCATTGGTAGATTAGCTATTCATTTGAAAATTAAGAACTGCTCTTCTTTTCACCCTCTGGTTATGGTTGCCAGAGTAAATATAGGTGATTTTTTAAAAAGTCTAAGTATGATACAAATATTACATAGCACAATTCCCTTTCCCAGAGGATCTTTCCGACCCAGAGACTGAACCTGGGTCTCCTGCACTGCAGGTGGATTCTTTATACAGTCTGAGCCCCCAGGGAAATACATAGGACAAACTTATACTGAAAATTCTGTTGTTTATCTGAAATTCAAATTTATCTCAGCATTCAGTATTGTTATTTGCAGTTCTGGTTATGGTAGTACTTTAAGGGGAGAAAGATGGCTCAGTTATGGTCTATGCATCTTAGTTGTGGCATTCTGGTTCTTTTATGCAATAGGAATAGCTATATGTAAGGGAATTCTGAAACACAACAATATAAAAACATGAGCATGAATGGCCAACAACTTACAAACACCTTACCAACAATACTGGCAATCTCATCTTGGTTGTTTAAAACAGCAAAGGAGGAGGACTTCTAACTAATGAAATAGTACATTACCATTTTTAAAGAGAGAATAAGTAATATTCACTGACATAAATATTACAACTTCAAAGACAAGTGTGTCTAAAAAGCAAACCCACAAGAATACAGAGGCATAAAAACTTTTCAAGAGATAACATTGAGGGGAAAAAAAAGTATGTTAACAAAGCATACTTTCATGATAAATGACAGAAAAGAGATCCACCCCCGAAAAAGTTTTTCATGTTCAGGGAGGTCTTACTAATATGTCCTCAATTGACTGCCAGAAAAAGAGAGTGACAGGGCCATCTTTGGAATCCAGGGCAAGGTAGAGAAGCCCTAAATGCCCAAACTGGGAATCTTGGAGCACTGCACTCAGGCATTGTGGTTTTTCTTTTTTTTTCCGATGCACTCTAAGCTCACTTTTATTACTTCCAGACCTCCTTCCTCATTAAGGCACAGATATAAAAACTGGGAGCTACTTATAGAGTAGATACCAAATAGTCTGTCTGCTGGTGAGATACAGACCGCCACCTTGCATGCAGAACAGCTGGAGGAAAAAAGAGCCCTTATTCATCAAATTTAAAAAGCACTCTCTCATTTCATGCTAATTGTATGGCCTTTTGCATGATATACAAAAGATGGCCTAAGATGAAAGGAATTGAAAAGAAACTACCAGTCTCAGAGGTTTTTGGGGGGAACAAGATTAACTTATTACTTTTTGAGAGAAAGTAAATGACTGAGTAATTTAAGTATTACATTTATTTTCACAGAATGACCTTTACAGGTTTTATTATTATCAACATCTATCCAACTGCCGCTTCCTGCCTAACATAATGTGACTTCACTCTACTAATCTCAATGCTCCCAAACACTTTAGGTTAGTATCAAACAGTTCATAAATTAGAGAATTTAAAATAAAATGCATACAGATTTTTTACGATTTTTTTTTTCGCACAAAGGAAAAAGGCTGATTATTCATAAATGTTTGCTTCCCAGATCCTGCAACATGTAGGTTCTGCTTCAACTGGTTTCTTACAAAAGAGTGATCACAAAATCTCATCTGTTTTATCAATATTTTTGATCAATAATAACATGATAATAAGTGACAATATTATTCAAAGGCTGTAAATAAGATGATGAGGTGTAATGATTTATGACATATAGTAAATTACGGTATAAGGTGATAATATGAACTGGGTCTTTGAAAACCTGCATGAATTTAGATCTATGTTACTATAAATATCAGTCCGTTAGGAAAAATCATGTAAAAGTCACCAGGGGAAAAGGTGTAAAGCAGAGAAACAGTAGGTGCAGTTCATTCATTTGGACACAAAGCAGCACTTATTCCTCCTAGAACTATCTACCAATTGGTATCAGTCAACTGAACCAGGGTTGGCAACTGCAAAGAACAGTGGCTTCAATGTGCAGCCCTTGAAAAAAGCAAACGAAATGATCAGGGTTCCCAGACTTCCAAAAGCACTGACTATTCAAGAGGTTGAAAACTGAGCTAAACATACTAATAATTAATATTTACTACACAGACTAAGACTTTTTTAGCCTATTAGACTGGCAGTGTCCAGTAAAACTATAAAGCAAACCACATTTGTATTCTAAACTTTTCTAGTAGCCACAGTAAGAAAGTTAAAAGAAACAGGTGAAATTCCTTTTAATACTTTTCCCCCCCAATGCAATATATCCAGAATGTTATCATGGGAACATGAAATCCACATAAAATATCATTGAAATATTTAACAATCTTTCCTTCATATCATGTTTCTGAAACCCAGTCTGTATTTTACACTTACAGCGCATCTCAGACTACGAGTCACATTTCAAGTGCTCAACAGCTACATGTGCCAAGTAGAGACCACGTATGGCAGCACAGTTAAAATTTCACAACTTTGGGGGGGGAAAGGCCGTGTTCTTAATTACTACCTAATGTTTTCCTGCAAGTCAAATCTCTAGCTACTAGTGAGCTTACTTATCCTTTGTGTTAATGAACACAGTAAAAACACAAAAAAGCTATACCACTAGAAACAGGGATTGTAGTCTAAGAGGCTATGCTTAATTTTTATTAAAAACAAGTATTTCTTAAACTACTCGCTTTCTCTGGCCACATTTCTATTTCTGCCACAAACTTGAGGAGTCTGGTTTTTCTCTGAGGATCAGCCACATCACCAAAGATGAAGTGAGATTTTGCCATCTTTACATTTGCCGCTTGAATAGTGCTCCAAAAAGGTAAATTATATAATTCCTAACTGGTTTATGACTAATTGTTAAGAACCATGGAGTTTCCTCATGAAAAGAGTTCCAAAAAATCAAGAAAAGAAAAACTGAAAACAAATAAGTACTAAAATCCACTAAATTCCAGACTAACAAGCATTTCAGTTCTTGTGAAACTACAAAGGACCGCTTAAGGGCTTGCATGCAAAACTGAAACTCAGCAAGCCATTTTCAAGAGCTGAGTCAGGGTTGATCGTTAGTAGAAAAATAAGCGACAGAGAGGTACCAGTATTTAGTCCTCAAAAATGAATATTCAAGATGTAACATAATTAATATCTTTTTTTTAAACAATGAATGACAGTTTATACTTTTCTTCTTTCACTTTTTTAAACTGATTTACTTTTTACTGAAGGATAATTGCTTTACAGAATTTTGCTGTTTTCTGTCAAACCTCAACATGAATCAGCCATAGGTATACATGTATCCCGTCCCTTTTCAAACTCTCTCCCATCTCCCTCTAGCTTGATACAGAGCTCCTGTTTGAGTTTCTTGAGCCATACAACCCTCTAGGTTGATACAGAGCCCCTGAGTTTCCTGAGCCATACAGCAAATTCCCGTTGGCTATCTATTTTACATATTACTCTTTCCATACATCTTACCTCTCCTCCCCTCTCCCCATGTCCATAAGTCTATTCTCTGGTTCTCCACTGCTGCCCTGTAAGTAAATTCTTCAGTACCATTTTACCAGATTCCATATATATATGTGTTAGAATACTGTATTTATCTTTCTCTTTCTGACTCACTTCACTCTGTACAACAGATTCAGGGTTCATCCACCTCATTAAAACTGACTCATATGTGTTCCTTTTTATGGCTGAGTAATAAATATTTCATTGTGTATATATACCACAACTTCTTTATCCATTCATCTGTTGATAGACTTATCTGTTGATAGACATTGAGGTTGCTTCCATGTTCTAACTATTATAAATAGTGCTGCAATGAACAATGGGATACATGTGTCTCTTTCAATTTTGGTTTCCTCAGGGTATATGCCTAGGAGTGGGGTTGCTGGGTCATATGGTGGTTTTATTCCTAGGTTTTTAAGGACTCTCCATACCGTTCTCCATAGTGGCCACATCAATTTACATTCCCACTAACAGTGCAAAAGTGTTCCCTTTTCTCCATACCCTCTCCGGCATTTACCGTTTGTAGACTTTTTGATGAGGGCCATTCTGACTGGTGTGAGGTGATAGCTCATTGTGGTTTCGATTTACATTTCTCTACTAATGAGCAATGTGGAGCATCTTGTCATGTGTTTGTTAGCCATCTGTATGTTTTCTTTGGAGAAATGTCTGTTTAGGTCTTTTGCCCACTTTTTGATCGGGTTGTTTGTTTTTCTGGTGTTGAATTTTATGAGCTGCTTGTATATTTTGTAAAAATTAATCCTTTGTCAGTTGTTTCACTTGCTATTATTTTCTCCCATTCTGAGGGTTGTCTTATCACTGTACTCACAGTTTCCTTTGCTGTGCAAAAGCTTTAAGTTTAATCAGGTCCACTTCTTTCCTTTTGTTTTTATTTCTGTTACTCTAGGAGGTGGGTCATAGGGGATCTTGCTTTGATTTATGTCATCGAGTGTTCTGCCTGTGTTTTCCTCTAAGAATTTTATAGTTTCTGGTCTTGCATTTAGGTCTTTAATCCATTTTGAGTTTATCTTTGTGTATGGTGTTAGGAAGTGTTCTAATTTCATTCTTTTACATGAAGCTGTCCAGTTTTTCCCAGCACCATTTATTGAAGAGGCTGTCTTTGCCCCATTATATATTCTTGACTCCTCTGTCAACAATAAGGTGCCCATAGGTGTATGGGTTTATTTCTGGGCTTTCTATCTTGTTCCATTGGTCGATATTTCTGTTTTTGTGCCAGTACCATACTGTCTTGATGACTGTAGTTTTGTAGTATAACCTGAAGTCAGGAAGCTTGATTCCTCCAGCTCCATTCTTCTTTCTCAAGACTGCTCTGACTATTCGGGGTCTTTTGTGTTTCCACATGAATTGTGAAATTTTTTGTTCTAGCTCTGTGAAAAATGTCATTGGTAATTTGATAGGGATCACATTGAATTTGTAGATAGCATTTGGTAGTATAGTCATTTTCACAGTATTGATTCGCCCTACCCAGGAACATGGAATATCTCTCCATTTGTTTATGTCATCTTTGATTTCTTTCACTAGTGTCTTATAATTTTCTGTGTACAGTTCTTTTGCCTCCTTAGGCAAGCATATTCCTAGATATTTAAATCTTTTTGTTGTAATGGTGAATGGTATTGATTCCTTAATTGCTCCTTATTTTTCATTGTTAGTATATATAAAAGCAAGTGATTTCTGTGTATTGATTTTATATCCTACAACTTTGTTAAATTCGCTGATTAACTCTAGTAATTTTCTAATACTATCTTTAGGGTTTTCTATGTATGGTATCATGTCATCTGCAAACAGTGAGAGCATTACTTCTTCTTTCCTGATCTGGATTCCTTTTCTTTCTTTTTCTTCTCTGACTGCTGTGGCTAGGACTTCCAGAACTATGTTTAATAACAGTAGCAAAAGTGGACACCCTTGTCTTTTTCCTGATCTTAAGGGGAATGCTTTCAGCTTTTTACCATTCAGAAAGATGTTTGCTGTAGGCTTATCATATACGGCCTTTGCTATGTTGAGGTAGATTCCTTCTATGTCCATTTTTTGAAGAGTTTTAATCATAAATAGGTGCTGAATTTTGTCAAAGGCTTTTTCTGCATCTATTGAGATGATCATATGGTTTTTATCTTTCAATTTGTTAATGTGTATCACACTGATTGATTTCCGTATACTGAAGAATCCTTGTATCCCTGTAATAAACCCAACTTAATCATGGTGTCTGAGCTTTTTGATGTGTTGCTGGATTCTGTCTTCTTTCACATTTACTGTTAGGAAATTTTAAGATTGGGTTTTGACTTGACTAATAGTTATAGGCAATGTATTAGAAACCAGAAAGTTACTGGAATTATATATGTTATAACCAACTCCAAATATTCCGGAGATAGAACCAAAATATTCCTCTTAGTCACTTACAGTGCGATTAGGTAAGATATGTCAGAAAAACTAAGCCTTCTCATATGTTGCTCTTACCCACAGTTCATCCATAATTTAGCCTATATTTCTCATATCTTCTTCAGATTTCACATTCTCCTATAGCTCTTTCTTTATTAATAAAACTCCTTAATACTTAACTTGATTAAGGAAAGCCATAAGTAGTATGGCTAACTGATTCATTTGGTTATTTGATAGTTAGCTCTATGATGCCCTGAAATTTGCTTGAGGGAAGACTGCCTCTGAGAGACAGAATTATAGCTTCTAATCCTGGAGTTCAACTATGGCCTACCATCTTGCATAATCTTGCAATGATGAGCTTTTAGGTGTGTAACACAAATTTTTTTAACCACAAATCTTCCACAAAATAATATCTCCAACATTTTTAGACATGTTTAACAGCGTCTTGCTCCAAATAAATGTTTAAGAAATATTTAAACAAATAAATAGTTCAAAATGAACTTGGATAAGAAACTAGGGAATTATCTATTAACCAGGATATCCAGGTTTTAGTTAGATAATGATAAAAATGAAGTTACTCACAGGATCTTTTGAGGACTAAAGAATGTTATACCAGAAGCTGAGTCCATTTTTCTCTCACAGCAAAACCACAACTATTGAAGTTGAAAGCAAGAATCTGATTTTGGGTCTCAATGTCAATAGGCATGAGGCAGAACTTTAAAACAATAAGTGACACCCTTGGAGATTTATCCAGTTACCAATGGTGCACCTCTTTCTGTTTGATTCAATGGCCCTTTGGCACAAGTGTGAGTTCGGAAGGTCTTCATTGGTCTGGTGTGCAAATGTGGAAATTCTCTTTCACTGACTTTGAACTTGGACATTCACCCTAGTGCAGGCTTCCCAGGCACTGGTTAATTGAAATGCTACTGCCACTGCTAATTTCCTTCCTTCCACAACTATTTATTTGACACTTATTATTTGTAAGTATTGTTTTTAGGCATTAGAGAACAACGGACTGGGTTCAAAATTGGGAAAGGAGTATGTATGTCAAGGCTGTATATTGTCACCCTACTTATTTAACTCATATACATCATGTGAAATGCCGGGCTGGATGACTCACAAGCTGGAATCAAGACTGCCTGAGGAAATAACCTCAGATATGCAGATGATACCACTCTAACGCGAAGAAGAACTAGAGCTTCTTGATGAGGGTTAAAGAGAAGAGTGAAAAGCTGGTTTAAAATTCATCATTCAAAAAACTAAGATCATGGCATCTGATCCCATCACTTCATGGCAAATAGATGGGGAAGAAGTGCAAACAGTGACAGGTTTTCTTCTTTTGGGCTCCAAAATCACTGAGAATGGTGACTGCAGCCATGCAATTAAAAGACACTTGCTCCTTGGAAGAAAAGCTATGACAAAAATAGGAAGCATATTAAAAAGCAGACATCCTTTGCCGACAAAGGTCTGTCTAGTCAAAGCTATGGTTTTTCCAGAAGTCCCACATATGGATATGAAAGCTGGACCATAAAGAAGACTGAGTGCCAAAGAATTAATGCTTTCAAACTGTGGTGCTGGAGAAGACTCTTGAGAGTTCCTTGGACTGCAAGGAAATCAAACCAGTCAATCCTAAAGGAAATCAACCCTGAATATGCATTGGAAGGACTGATGCTGAAGGTGAAGCTCCAATTCTTCGGCCACCTGATGCAAAAAGCCAACTCATTGGAAAAGACTCTGATTCTGGGAAAGATTGAAGGCAGGAAGAAAAGGGGGATGACAGAGGATGAGATGATTGGATGGCATCACCGACTCAAGGACATGAGTTTGAGCAAAACCTGGGAGACAGTAAAGGACAGGGAAGTCTGGTGTGCTGCAGTCCATGGGTTTGCAAAGAGTTGGACACGACTGAGTGACTGAATAACAACAGCAATAATAAATAAGACAGAGAAGATCACAGCTTTTAACAATCTCAGATTCTTTCAGTTACTATTTGCAACTTGTCAGATATAGCACAATGTAAGGAATTTTTGAATGTTAACAGTATTTGATATATAATATTACAAACTGGGAATTAAAATTTTAAGGACTAGCAATAATACCCATGGTTTGAAGAAAAACTTCAGATGCTTATCACTTACTCATTTTGCCAACTTCTTAATTCTTGTGCAAGAAGGTCCTGTACTATTTTAAATGGCTAAAGAAGGCAACATACATACCAAAAACCACTTAAGAGTCACTATTTTAAAATTTTTTAAAAATCATTTTAAAAGTACCATTTAAAATGTGTCTTCAGTCAGGAATGGATGCTGAAACAGCCAATAGAAAGGAGAAACATCCCAAACACAACTGAGTTTTGGGGAAAGACATTAAAACATAACAGAACTAAGATCCTCTTCAGGATCTGGGAATCAGAAGCACTGCTGAGCTGGCCTAATGGGACTGATTAAGACAACCTGAAAAACTAACAGAAACTATGGCAGAACCTGATGTAAATAATACAGTTTGGAGAGATGGAATACTTTTACACATATACTCCCATTAATCCAGCATTGAAAAAATAAGGACTTTGTCCAAAGTTAGGCTATTCCAGTCCTTAGGTAATAAGGTGAACAAGATATTCTGCCTTTGGTCTAATCCAAGCACTCATTCCTGCAAGCAACTAACATTATACGTTTACTGAGTACCTGACACATGCTATGCACGATGCCCTGACACATGCCATGCACAATGCCAGGCACAGAGAATGCAATACAGAATCAGCCAGGATCCCCCAGTCAAGACGCTTCTGGTCACGATACAGGGAGCCAGAACACTGGCATGGATGGTGCTGAGGGAGCAGAAGAGAGGTCTTTATGCTGCCTAAGAAGAAGAGGGTGACAGAGGATGGGATGGCTGGATGCATCACCAATGCAATGCACGTGAACTTGGGCAAACTCTGGGAGATAGTGCGGGACATGGAGGCTTGCATGCTGCACTCTATGGGGTTGTGAAGAATCAGACACGAGTTGGTGACTGAAAGGGAGATGAAGTTGGCACCCAAGAGGCCAAATATTTGAGCAGGCGTTTGAAGGGTGAATGGTAACACTCAAACTGTTCAAAAGCGGGAAGGGATAAAGAAAGCATTCCAGAGTCCCGCTGCTGTCCACCCAAAACTATCACAGCACTGTTAATCAGCTATAATCCAAAATAAAAAGTTGAAACGATTTTTTAAAAATGGAAAGAAAGCACTCCAGGAAAAAAGAGAATTGCACATATAAACTCCAGGAGAAAGGAAGATGTTCACAGCATGGTCAGAAACTCTGTGTAGTGACACAGGACAGACCTGGAGGTTTACACACGTGGCAGGGCCAGATCATGGAGAGACATGCACACCAGACAAAAGTTACTGGATTTTATCCTGCAAGAAGCGAAGAGCCCCAGATGTGATCAAATAAGGCAAGTACACGCTCAGATCTGTGGTGAATGGGCTGAATGAACGTAAGACTAGGGCATAGAAGGCTCTTTCAGAAACTGCAATAGTCCACATGAGTGGACCGCTCACAGGACTGCTGCGGGTGGAGTGGGGAGAGAGAGGACAGGACAGATAAGTGAGGCAAAAACACAGTGACCTGGTGATCAGCTGGGTTGAGCGTGGGTAAGAGGGAAGAAAGCAAAGATGATACCCTGGCTTCTGACTTGAGAAGGTATCCGTCTTCAAGCCAAGCCTTCTGTCAGCTTTTAAATTTGGATTCTGACCTCTTGATATTGGTCACTGCTGCTCTGCCTCATTCTCTGTCCTGAAGAATGTGCTCCTGACTCCAGAGGCAGAAATCCAGAGATGGCCACCAGCCCCTCTGAGAGGGAAGCGCCACCGCCTGTTCCTCCCCGCCTGGTCTGGACAACCTTCAGCAGAGATCCTTTTTATGGTGCTCATTTTAATTCTGTTCACAAATGATTAGGTCAAAATATAGTTACTATGGGCCCCAGGAGTATAAGGCACTACAGAAAATAAGAGCAACGTGCAATAACAGTTTCTCCCGAGTTACGCAGGAAAGCAATACAGTGCACGGCAAAGGTTTCGTGGTCACTCAGGTGCAAGTCTGAATTCCAGCTCCATTACTGTTACTGGTGGCATGACTTTGGGAAATTGATGTTCTCGAGCCTTGGTTACTTGATCTATAAAATCTAGATAGTACAGTCTATCTCACTGGTTAAAGTTAATGAGGTGATATATGTAAATCTCCTACCAGTACCACTAACTTACTATAGGTTCAAAAAATAATAAGTAAATCCTTATTTTTCCACCCCTCTTTGACTACTCAAAGTCTTTCTGCCTCCAAACAGATCCTATTATCACCAATGGGTGTTTCCCTCTATTTCTCCACGTCTATTGTTGGGAAAATGAAGCTTCTAAAATCGAAGCAGGATGGTATCTGTATCAAAGACTGCCTGCAGCCTATCCAGTATTCATCTTCCCTTTCTTATTACTGGACCCTGATTTTGCTGAGGGTACTAAACAAAAAACACCCCCCAGGGTCCCCTGCCACCAGCGATAGCCTAGTGTGTGACACAACAGAGCCAGCAAAACTCTGTTAGAGACTATTTGGAAAGTTTCTGGACATAGGTATTCTTATTCTCCCTCAGCTATCTTCCTTATCCCAGCTTCCTGGAAGTGAGGTGTGATGGCTGGAGTTGCAGTAGCTATGTTGCAACTATGAGGAAAAGACCAAGACTCATAAGACATCAGCCTGGCCATACTCGAGCTCCTGAAACAATGCTCCCACCACCTTCCACCAGTCTTCTCATCACATGAGAAAAAAAAAGTCCTAAATTGAAGCCACTACCTTCCATGTCTCTGTGACTCTTTTCTGAGCCCAATTCCTAACCGATTCAATCCCTTCAATCCCACTTGGGTGTGAGTGGGAATCATCAACCATGATTTTCTTCCAATTTAAAAAGAAACTCTTATTGAGTATCTGGTATGTCAGATACTGTGTATACAGACACGCTGCAAAGTAAATAGCATCATCATGTTACAGCAAGGCACTTAAAGTTCTGAAAGCCTAGGTACTTTATCAGAGGTACCATAGTGATACGTGGAGAGCCAGGATTGGAGCTCCTTGTCTGTCTGAGGATGAAGTTCACACCCTGGCAGCTACTGATGCTACTGCAGGGCTTCTATGAACCATGGCTCCCAAGACAGTGTCTCTCTAGGTCCTCCTCCTGATACCTCAGATTCCACAGGGAAACCACCTAGAGCATATCTAGAGCATGAAAAACCAGTGTGTGAAGTAGGAGACCTCGGAGTGGTAAACACGCAAGGCTGAGGGTAGCGTGTGCCTAAGGCACACGGCCTGACTGCAGCTGGACAGAGCTGATCATCTCCAGTCAATAAGGACCTGAAGAAATCATGTTAAACTGGAAATCAGCATATGAGCCTGAGGCATGGCAGAGAGAAAGCAAGGTGCCCAGTGTCACAAACATTCTCAAGTTAAAAAAGCTCATGCTTTCGTCACATGTAATTTTTTAAAAGAAGAGTGAGAGAATTAAAATTGGGAATTGTGTATGTATCTTGCACTTCCCTGGTGTCTCAGACGGTAAAGAATCTGCCTGCAATATGGGGGACCCAGGTTCGATCCCTGGGTCTGGAAGATCCCCTGGAGAAGGGAATGGAAACCCTCTCCAGTATTCTTGCCTGGAAAATTGCATGGACAGAGGAGGCTGGCAGGCTACAGTCCATGGGGCCACATATATTTTATATATATATATATATACACACATACATACACACACATATATATATCTTGTAACTTGTATCTCTTATAACCTATTAAAAAGCACAATTTAAATATATACTTGTTTATATAACTAATACATAAATATACAGATAAATGCATACGTTAACTCTTTCCTCTTTACAATGAACTTGAAGCAGCCAATAGAAGACTCACAATAAATTTAAAAATCATAACCAGGAAAAATACAGGAGCATGAGATAAGAAGAAAATAAAGAAAGCTGATGTATATTCTATACAGTTCTAAATAATTACTAACACTGAGCTACAAATTTAGGTCTGAGCTACCTCTTGCCAAAGCACAATGGAAAAAAAAAGTGACTAGGTACCAAATTCACAGTGGCCATGAGAAAGAGTATTACCACCTCAGGAGAAACAAAATATTTTCTGTTAGCATAAAAGCAGTAAGAAATCAGAAGACCTGAGTGGGACTTCACACAGGGGCAACTATAGAAGAGAGCAGACAATGTCTCAGTAATTCCTCCATGATAAATGTCACAGTGTATTCCACACAACAGTTTCTCACAGAGTTATTCAATCAAGCTGAAAAACAGCTCAGGGAAGGCAATCTGTGCTGCACTGAAGCAATGAGATAGGAATACACAGCTCTCCAATGGGCCAGCTTGATCTAGTAATAAATCCCAGAATATCTACGTGAACAAAGAGACAGCATGTTCTTCAAATTATTCTCCAACCGAAACCAACTTAAGAAGTAGGATTATGCAACAGTTTACTGATTCTTTTCAGTTCAGAAGTTCTGAGACAGTTTTCAGGGGCATTTTATTATTATGTAAATTGTACTCAGTCCACTGGCACTGGGCTCTTAGGTATAGTACTTATATGCCAATCTTTTCTCCTTCTCCAAGGACAAAAAGGCACAAAAAGGCACAGAAAATTTGGGTTGCATTTCCCTACAAAAAAATTATGGCCTTTTGCTTTTACATTAGGAGGCTCTAGTCCACACACTTTCTATTACATAACTAGTATTAGAGAAAATTTAGGAATTCAAACCCATAATGATTTCTTAACTAATTTAAAAGGTAATGTGTGAAAGGCATGTACCTAACAATATGACATTCCAAAAGTGGATATTAAACAGTCCTTGAACAGGTAGAAATTAATACCAGTTATTTAACAAGACAGGATGAACACAGGAGTTCATTTTTTTAAAAACCTGATATACAGTAAGAAATGGAGCCTGTTAGGTCTGGGGAAAAAATGTAAAATCTATGTAAACTTAGCTGAGCTTACTAAGGTGTGATTTTTTCCCCTATGTATTCATGTTGGTGCACTCTCATAAGCATATTCACAAGAATCCTCAGTAAGGTACAAAGTGGAATATTCAGAAAATGCCAATTAGGCCAAGTACGTACCTGCAGGCCAGTTTTCCACTGCATAGAGTCAGGTGAAATTTATCCTTCTGAAAAAGAATCTCTAGTTGTGTGTGCAGACAACATAAATAGGGCTGTGCTTTAATCTGAACTCCCTATAGAGTGACCAGGTACGACTGTAACCGGAGCCAAAGGAGGAAAAATAAGGACCATTTGTTACTAATTAAAAAAACAGGGGATTAGAAAAAAAGATGGCTCTGGGAAATAGGGAACAGTTGTTCTCCCAACATGGACCTCCCACCCTGCTGATTCTGTGGTGTTTTAAAACTACAAAAGTGAAAACTGGAAAGATGACAACCAAATGACTACCAACAGATACACAGAATAGCCTCTCTGGTTTTGAAAATAATTCCTCAACTGGAGATAGCAAATCTGGTTTTCTCAGCAAAAAGCCAGCATTTCCACATTTCAGTTCCTCCTTCGAAACATACTCAATAAAGACACATATTGGATCTGATGTAGCTCTGTGCAATGCAATTACAGGTTCCGGTTCTTTGGTTCTAATTGCAATCAATTGTGAAGAATCAACAGAGGAGGCAGGCGGTTACAGTTACATAACGTTTAACAAACTAAGACTGCTCAAGTTGAACAAATAGCATTGTGGTCACTTTAAGCGTACCTTAGCTTCATCAAGTGGAGCTACAAAAGCAGCAGGTTAGCAGGTTTCTGGCAAGGAGTAACCGGTGCTGAGCAACAGACTGCGTACATGAGCTGAGACACTGCGTCAAAGTCCCACTGCCGGCTTGCCCACACCATATGTGCATTTTGGATGGAAGCGGGGCACCTCACACACCTCACACAGTTTGGCCTTTTCTGGCCAGGATGAATGAACATAATGTTTCAGTGCTTGTTAACCCAACGGAAGCCAGAAAGTATCAGAATTATGACCTCTCTGTTCGAATTTTTTCCAGCAACACTGAACTAGGACTGAGACGTAGTAACAAAAACAAACAAGTCTGAAGTGATGGAAAAGATCTTCACAAACTCCGAGGAGCACGCCTCAAGCTAATTCATCTTGCCAGTGTTTCGAGCAATCAACAACCCAAGCTAATCTGGCAAATATAAAAGTACAAAGTTTATAGTTTTAAAGACATAATCATGAGGTATTTTAATTGTTCTTTACCAGTGGCCAAATTTATCATTTTCCCAAACACACTCTGCAAGCAAGAACGAGGATCTTGGAAATGGTTTTAGCAGTCTGACAATTTACCTGCAAGGGTAATTCCTTCCTAGTCAGCACAAAAGCCTGATTAATCAATACCTAAAATCTTCATTATGCAGCAGGTTTCCCGCCATCCCCCTTCCTCCACCCTCCAATCAAAGAAGCAGTATAAAGGTTGGCATTTGGTGGCAAAATTCCAGTTCACTTTCCAAAGAGGTAAAGAGCCAGGACTTGTGGGGAGGAAAAGATCTCAGACACTGCATCTAATCCCTCGACTTCATTGACTAAGAATTGAAGTTGAAGAGAAGCTTAGCAACTTGTCCAAGATCAAACACTTGGTGAGCAGAGGAATTCAGTAAAAAATGTACTTTCTACTGTATTATATGGCCCACTAATTCAAGTGAAAACAAAGATTGGAGAGATGCGCGCTACAAAATCTTTTCCCAAAAGGTATCTTGCATAGGAGGATAAACACATCAAAGAATTAAATTTACCATTTAAATGACATAAGCACTGCAGTAATCCAACTGTGCTTCATTTCTCAGTAAATCAAAAATTTGAAATAGTTCTATATAAGGAAAACAAAACACAAAGATCCTTTCACTCATCCTGGATAAAATTATATTTCCAGAAATTGTGCAATGCAATTACAGGTTCCGGTTCTTTGGTTCTTATCTTCAAACCAAGAGTCTCAGATTCATAGATACAGAGGAAAAAACAAGGTCTGTAGGTAAATACGTGTTCAGGCCAGTAACCCACAATCCCTAATAGGGAGGAATATGACTTTATAACCAATACAACGAAATAGACAGTCAAGTAGATCAGCGAGAAAAGTCTGGGCCCTGTGATTACCAATGATAGGTGAAAAATAACCTTTCAGTCACTCACTCTTCTCCCTGCTGGAAAGACCCCTAGGTGAGAGGACAGGTGTTTTGACAAACCGCGATCAGATGTAATGCTCTGTGATCAACTAACTAAGAGATCATAAATAAGCCAAGGTAGGAAAGTGCCTACATATTTCCCAAAGATCATCCTCAGTAGACTGCTCCGTAGCCTTAGCTTCCATCCAAAAAAGTTCTTCTGTTAGGCAAAATCCTCACCATCAAACCTGCTGCTGCTGCTGCTAAGTCGCTTCAGTCGTGTCCGACTCTGTGCAACCCCATAGACGGCAGCCCACAAGGCTCCACCGTCCCTGGGATTCTCCAGGCAAGAACACTGGAGTGGGTTGCCATTTCCTTCTCCAATGCAGGAAAGTGAAAAGTGAAAGTGAAGTCGCTCAGTCGTGTCCAATTCTTAGCGATCCCATGGACTGCAGCCCACCAGGCTTCTCCATCCATGGGATTTTCCAGGCAAGAGTACTAGAGTGGAGTGCCATTGCCTTCTCCGATTTATCTAACATTCCCAAGGCAATTACTCTTAATGTTTTTATGCATTACATAATCTTTTTCTGCACAGTTTAAAATATAATTTTGCACCTCAAATTTTCTAACTGAAATTATGAAACCAAGAGTCTTTATATTTTATTGAACACTAAAAAATATTCCATTAAGTGGACTGCCATCTTTCTGCACACACAACCTCTTGTGGATTTAAGAGTATTTTCTTAGAATCCTAAAAGTGGAATTACTGTCAAAGTATGTTAATGTCTTTATGGTTCTTGATACTTATTGCCAAAATGCTTTCAAAAATGGGTGTAACAATTTAAACTGCCTTCAATAGCGATTTCCATTGTACCTGTATTTGGATTAGGAATATCTTGTGAGAATAGTTTCATAATCATCATTATAACCCCCATAATGTAAATTTATGAACTTATTAACATGTATCAATGTTATACTTAAAAAATCTTAAAACCAAAATCGTGATAACCAGGGGATGAATATTTGCTATTCCTGAGAATCACTCAAGTTTCCTTTTTTCTGTAGTACCCAGTCTTAATTTTTTTCTACACAGAATTCAGTCTTTAATAAGATAATCTTATACCCCTTTTTAAGGAGTGGTAACCAAAGTCTACATCATACGGAATTTACAAACTTCAAGGATATTTTCATTCATTTGAATGACTATCTAAAAAAAAAAAAAGAACAAGAAAATTCATCCCTACAGAATCTGAAGGCCTATAGCTTTGTCAAAAGACATAAAGCAAAATATACAAACACTTTAAAAAAAGAGTGAACATTTCATTAATACATGTCCATTCTATGCCTTTTTCAAAAGATCAACTTTTGTTCCCTAAATTACTGAACTATGAATTTCACATGTAACTCAACAATCCAGAAAAATGCAAGTAAGAAAATACAAAAACTGTGCCCACTGCACTAGACTGAGATGTGTACTTCAAATGACATGAACAAACAGAGTCCCCCAAATCCTTACCTCACTCTCCGGGGATTCTACTATTATGCACTTAACGATCTTAGCAAATGTTTTGTTGTTGTTCTCACTAATCCTACTGTTTTTACAACTGCTATCTATTAAATTCCCTAGTACAAACTGGCTGTACGATTATTTTAGGTCTTCATTAAAAAATCTGTATTAAATATGCGGTAAGCTACTTTGGTTAACAGAAGTTGGGGGGATATTAGTGTCACAGTTTATTATGATAAGCAATTTTTGTGTCTTCTGTCAGTATAACCACAGTGTCTCAGTACCACCAGCTGATAATAATCTTTATAAATCCTACTTTGCAGCTATACCATCTGTTAGTTATTATTTTATATGTGTCTCCATATGCATATGTGAATTAGTTGTCACTCAAGACAAACACACGAACGGAACTGTGGTTTTGTGGGGACTTTTTTATTGGCTTGTTTTGCATTTTGTTATCTTTAGGTTGGTGAACTAAATAAATAAACATATTCCTCAGTCTTGGAGACCAAAACGAAATGCAAATTGCAGTTATAGAAATACAGACTTTCAGTTGTAAGTCATGAGGATGTAAGGTATAGCATGGGGAGTACAGGCAATAATATTGGACTAACTGTGTATAGTGGCAGATGGTAACTGGACTTATTGAGCTGATCATTTTGCAATGTGTACAAATGTTGAAGCACTATGTCGTACACATGAAACTAATATACTATTGTATGTCAAATGTACTTCAATAAAATAAAGAGGATAAGAAAGGCAAAGTAAAAAATTATTTTTGTAGTACAAATAAATTTAAGTTCAACAAATGCAATCTAAAAGTATCTGCTAAAACTGTTTAAAATTAATAGTCACCAAAATTGATGCAATTCTATTTAAAAAACTGATATTTCTATATTCACAGCTCTCAGAATATACCTACAGACCAAAAAACAATCAGTAGTAAATCAGTAATATCGTTCTAGTTTTCACAATATGAAACACTTTCCACAACTGAAGATTAGAAAAGAATGACTAATTACTTACTTATATTGTTAATTCCTTGCAGAGGTGAATCATGACAAAAATTCAAAACCAGTTCCCCCATTAATCTGTGGGTTTATCCCCCTGAGCTGTAAATACCCTGGCTCCTACAGCAGCAAAAAACAGGAAGTTGTTGTAATGTCATTACAACTCACCACCAAAATTTACCCAGAGAGGCAGCTACAAAAAAGAGAAGGAGCAGAAGGAGGCAGATAAACTTCCAACTGGATAATTAGTTCCAAATTATCACTTTTTCCTCAAGTACTACAGTCTGATGACTTGACTTTAATCAGCTCAAATACGGGTTTACAGGAGCTTATATGCTACACACGAAAAACATGTGAATTCTGTGAAGAGTTACTAACGGGGATTAACACACAGGCAAAAGCGCAACCTGGGGAAACCACATTTGATAACTAGGTAGTTCACTGCCTCCTTAAGTTACCCTGTTTTAGGGAACGACACTTTAGGATTATATTCGGGGAAAGCCAAAGCACAAACAGTAGTAAATAAAGTCATCATTAAGAGAAACCTAAATATTTACAGAGGTGGGGTAAAGAAGAGACAAACATACTTGAGAAAGTATGATTTCCTGGAATGAATGCTGCATTATTTTCAGTTTCATGAAGTAAAAATCCCACATATTATTTAATACAAATAAACATGCTGCTTTTCATAGAATCTTCTGTGCATTAAAATAAGTCCTACTCCAACTTTGTAAAATGTAGCTTATTTGATGCCCAAACCAGATCTCCTTTTTTCAAATATATTTCATCTAGAATTTCCATGATGTCTGTGGGAAAGCTGTACTTGGAGAGGCAACACAGTTTTTGAAGTATACTTGGGCTATAAAGTGTAAGGGAAAATAACACAGACTACTTAACAAAATATTGTAACTGCCATTAAAACTACAGTATAGCATAGGCCAAGTTCCATTCGTTTTTTTTTTTTTTTTAATCTGTCATTGAAATCCATGTGTGGAAAGTAGTTTCAATCCATGATTTGCTTCTGTATGTCTAAAATGTTAATGAGGAATTTCATTTCACAGGAATTTGTACTAATATATAAAATTGCATAAATTGTAAAAAAAAATTTTTTTCATAGTTCAAAGCTCACCTAATACTGCAGCCTTTCTTGATTCTCACTAATGATGTTTCTTCCTCCACTGAAATCTCAGTTATCTTTGTAGTTATGGAGTTTAAGAAATGTGTTTATTCCACCTTTTATTATAATGACTTGTGAAGCTGTCTGATGTTCATGAATAGATTGAGAATGTAAGTAAGAATCATGAAGTCTTACACAGCTTTATATCCTCTTTGCCCCAGGTCCAACCAAATTCCTTGAAAATAGTAGTCAATCTACATGTTTATTTGAATTCACTGAAAAATTCATCTGGGGGCACTAAAATCTACCTTCTCCAAAGGGTTCTTAGAAAAACAACGTATATTTTGGTAACTAAGAGTGTTATTTTTAAGCTCTAGGGAACCTATACAAACTGATCAAATATGTTTTCATTATAAATAATATTTCAACATTTGTTGTATAGCCATTAAAAAGGAAAATAATGAGAATCTTTCTTGCTAGCTATAATAGTTACATTTTAATCAGATGTATATCTTTCAAAAACCCAACTGAAATCATAATACTTCATCCTGCTAATGTATTGAATGTCAAAAATAATCTAAATTAATAGATTTATGATAACTCCTAGGGCTTCCCAGGTGGCACCAGTGGTAAAGAATCTACCTGTGAATTCAGAGATGCAAGAGATGTGGGTTTGATCCCTGGGTTGGGAAAATCCTCTGGAGTAGGAAAGGGCAGCCCACTCCAGTATTCTTGCCTGGAGAACCCCATGGACAGAGGCACCTGTGGGCTACAGTCCAAGGGGTAGCAAAGAGTTGGATACAACTGAGCAACTGAGTCCACACAGTGGGTGGTCAGTGGGCTTGAAGTCAAGGAGTGATGTGATCTGATCCAATTTCTGTCTGCTGTGAAGAGAACAGACTTAAGGGGGAAGAATGGAGGCAGAGAGTCCAGGTGAAATTGGTGGCTTAGGATTCTAGCAGTGCCCACACTGAGAAGTGGCTAGAGTCTGGATGTATGCGGAAGGGGAGGAAACAGGACTTAACTGGTGGAAATGCATGTAGAGTGAGGGAAATAAAGGAGCCAGGGGTACCCCAGGGGTATGATTCTAAACCACTCTTCAGAGGGTGATGCTATTTAACACGGATGGGGAAAACTTCAGCAGAGAGAAGCCTCGGGGTGGCAGGGCCAGGGATCAATAGTTCTTCTTTGCTCAAGTAAAGGCCGAACTGTTTAGAAACTTGTAAGTGAAGTAGTTCCAATGAGCTAGTTTCAAATCTCAGAGGATCTATTCTCAAAAGCTTCTTTCCTTCAAAATTAATCTTGGAATTCTTCCTATCAATAAATTGACTTTTAAAAATAATTGAGTTCGGCAGACATTTCCGCTGAATCACATACATACCTAAGCAGTAAAACTGAAGTAATCATGGATGATTTCTAAACCATTTTGGTGGTTCTTTCCTAAAGCTCAAATACATCAACCTTTATTTCCTATCAAAGATGCTACTACCTAAGGTGGAAGGGAGATCTGAAAGGGAGGGGATATATGTATACACATAACTGATTCACTTTACTGTACAACAGAAACTAACTCGATTAACCCCCAATTAAAAAAAAGATGTTACTTATGTTCAGTATTCACTAAATATCTGAGTAAAGAGATCAAGATGCTGCAACACATATACTGCAGATTTTTCTTTGTCCTTTTATCTTTTTTTTCCACCACTATATACTCAGCCGCTTGCACACTGCACTGAACACAGTCATTGCTTAATGAATACCACTTGCATGCATTAATAGAAAAAAACAAATGCCAGTTTTATTGGAAATATGGCTCTTTTCTTTTTCTACATCAATTTTACTTCCCAAGTAACTGCTTTTAAGTTTCTCTCTTGATTATAAAATATTTACTCACTGTGGAAAATCTAAACCCCAAAACCTTTAAGATGAATATTGCGCTCTACTTATAACTCATGATTGTATTCATTCATTTGACAAATACTTTTGACCTCCTTTTCTGTGCCTGGCTTTGTGGATACAGTGATGAATCAAAGAGGCCAGGTGCCCGGACCTCACTCCCATTATATGCAACACCCTCTCTACAAAAAGTAGAGGTGTGTCACCACGCAGAACGTTTCAAAATCCATGGATATCTCTTCCACTCCAATAGTTACCATTCTCCCAGTCTTAAAAATGATTCTTTCAGTGATTCAATAAGGTCAGCATGTTTCCACACAGACCATGAGAGGAAGTGAACTACACTCTCAAGTACTCAGAAGCAAATAACTTTCTTACGTGGAAAAAGAATAAAAACTCTAGTCGTTTTTACTGAACAATGTCAAGGCGTGCACTGTGGTGGTGGAAATGCTAATGTAAGGCAGTTCTGAAGAAGTTACTCTCAAACCTTTCTCTATAGGTTCATATATTACCCATTTACTCAAACATATTAGAAAATAATCACTCAACAAAAATAATTCAAATGTTTTAACTTCGGTGTTCTATGCCTCTGTTTCCAACAGGAAGTTTCCACTTCCGGCACTAGGAAAAGCTTAGTACTTGGGAAGTCACTGCCGCCCAACCTGCCTTGATTTCTGGCAGCTCACCTGTTCTCCTGGTACGTCGGCACCTGTCTGCATGGCCAGAATGAAGTGACTATTTATCCTCAGAGGACTCTATTATCACAGTGACTTGTTTGGATTTACCCCAAAAGGGCTCACTGAGCTTCGCTTACCTCCAAAGGCTGGTTGTCTTCTACGTCTGAGGTTTTGCCTCTTGCTGCCACTCTCTGTTCATGCGCTGTATCTCCTATTAGACAAACAAAAAAAACCCAAAACTTTATCATGCCATTGAGGCCAAACTGTCTACTACTTATTTGAAATATCTTCTGTTACTAAACAATGAACACTGGAGAGGGTGTGGAGAAAAAGGAACCCTCTTGCACTGCGGTGGAATGTAAATTGGGGCAGCTACTGTGGAGAAGAGTATGGAGGTTCCTTAAACAGTACTAGGAATAAAACCATCACATGACCCAGCAACGCCACTACTGGGCATATACCCTGAGAAAACCGTGACTCAAAAAGACACGTGTACCCCAACATTCACTGCAGCACTATTTACAACAGCCAGGACATGGACGCAACCCAGCTGTCCATCAACAGATGAACGGATAAAGAAGCTGTGGTATATGCACACAATGGAATATTACTCACCCACAAAAAGGCCTGTTACAGGAAGTCAGAAAGAGAAAAACAAATACTGTATATTAACACATACATATGGAATCTAGAAAAACGGTACAGATGAACCTATTTGCGGGGCAGGAATAGAGACACAGACATAGAGAATGGGCTTGTGGGCACAGCGGGAGAAGCAGAGTGGGGATGAACTGAGAGAGGAGCACTGAGATATATATGACACCACGTGTAACACAGGCAGCCCAACCTGCTGCTCTGTGCTGACCTAGAGGGCTGGGACGGGGTGGAGGGAGGCCTGGGAGGAAGCGGGTGTACGTACACTGACGGCTGGTTCATCGTGTTGTACAGCAGACATCAACACGATACTCCTCCAATTAAAAAGAAATTTAAAATAAAGAAATTATAGGTAAACGGGTATTTTTACCTATAAGTTTTTACTGAAAATTTTCACTGAAAACTCAGGATTTTCACTGAAGGACTAATTTTAATAGAAGAACACGGGATATCTTTATTATAATTAAATACAGAATGAAAATTTTTCAAATAACACAGAAAATGAGATTTAAATAAAATTTTGTTTGATGTACCAAAACAAAATGAAGTATCTTCTGCTGTTGTATGTTCACACTGCGGAGTAAACAGTTAATATTTAAGAATAGTAATTTTATAGAGGTCACAAAAATCATAAATACAGAGACATACAATTTGAACCAGAAATGTATCCTGCTTTATACAGGTTTACTTTGGAAAAATCAAGTGAATTTATATTTTGTAAATAAAGTTATATTTCAAATAAACTAGGAAACCTTATAAC
This sequence comes from Bos javanicus, assembly GCF_032452875.1. NCBI lineage: Eukaryota > Metazoa > Chordata > Mammalia > Artiodactyla > Bovidae > Bos > Bos javanicus. The sequence continues at coordinate 16,447,577 of NC_083871.1, read as the reverse complement.
TTAAATGCTGCTACTGCTGCTAAGTCACTTCAGTCGTGTCCAACTCTGTGCGACACCATAGACGGCAGCCCACCAGGCTCCCCCATCCCTGGGATTCTCCAGGCAAGAACACTGGAGTGGGTTGCCATTTCCTTCTCCAATGCATGAAAGTGAAAAGTGAAAGGGAAGTCGCTCAGTCGTGTCCGACTCTAGCAACCCCATGGACTGCAGCCTACCAGGCTCCTCCGTCCATGGGATTTTCCAGGCAAGAGTACTGGAGTGGGGTGCCACTGCCTTCTCCTGTAACTTAAATAGATAAAGCAAATTACTTTCAAACATTAGACATCTTTCTAACATGAGTAACTGTCCTCTAAATGTGTCTTTTAAGAAGTTTTACTCTTTATAAGTGTTTATTTGTGTCTCTGTAGATCTGCCTCAGAGTATGTATGTTTGTATGTAATAATTAACCATATGTCAAACCATTTTTACAACAGGAAAGAACAATGAACAAATTCATAAATGAGCGTTCAGTTAATAGCCTAATTCCTAAAGGTGGTGCCTGGGTGGGTTATATTACTAAACCAAGCTGGTGACTAGGCTGCCTCTAAGGACACAGGACAGACAGAAATACAGTTAGGTCAGTACTTGCATAATTTAATGTATTAATAGTCTATGTTAATTTATTGACTAACACTAATCATCTGTGATTAACACATGGTAGGTAAAGAAACCATTAATCTACTTGTTAAAAGCACAATGAGAAGTTAATCTAGCAATCTGTTCTTCCCATAAAGTTAGGCCAGCCCAGGAATGTCCACAAGAGGGAAGATTACAAAATCCACACACGATGACTTGGCTGACACTAAAGGTTAGGAATTTGTTAATGCGGGGAAGGTCACAGTCTTCACTGGAGGCAACGAAGTATCTAAGTCTGGGCTGGGTTTAATTTTTCCACAGTGGAACACAAAAGTTTACCAGTGGCTATAATCAAGAAAGAGCCCTGTAAAATTTTAAAGAATTAAATAAAATTCTGTTAAATTCTAAAACTATTAAGCAAGAATTAAGTTGGTAGTTTATTGACATAAGATAAAGTAAACCACTAAATGTTTAAAATCCAAGCACGTCATGCATATTCCAGCCTACAAGCTGTTTTCTCAGCTAAGTATGGCATTCATACTGTTGGTCAGAGCCCAGCATATGGTAGGTGTTTCATGAATACTAGCTGAGTAAATTAGTGAACTTCTGTCTATAGTTTCTAGCCTATAAAACTGTGATAATACTGTGCATGTGTGCTTAGTCACACAGTCAGGTCCAACTCTGCAACCCCATGAATTATATAGCCCGCCAGGCTCCTCTGTTTGTGAATACCAGACTGGGTTTCCGTTTCCTCCTCCAGGAAATTCTCCTGACTCAGGGATCAAACCCACATCTCCTTCATTGACAGGCAGATTTTTTACCACTAAGCCACCTGGGAAGCCCATGACAGTACTAACTAGTATGTAATAAAAGCTTTATTTGAGCATATAATTAGTCTTTTTCCTCTAAAACATATTTGTGAAACTTAAAAAGCAAATTTATTAAATACCATTCTGATATATTGTTACCAGTGGTTGGTAATTGGGGCATAACTTGTTAGATTTAAAAAAGTTAATGATTTTTTAAAAATCATGTTGAAACAAAAGCATTAGGAACTTAAACTACATCTATAGGATAATAAAGTTAATAGTCATTAAGTGAAAAATTATGTCAACTTACTTTTATTACTAATTTTGACTGATTTTTTAAAAGTTACTATCTAAACTGACCATTTATTTGCACATCGGGAAGAGTCTTATTCTCAGAAATCCACCTTCTCTCTGAAAGTTAGGGATGAGCAAATCAACCCCCAGTTCATGGATGGCAAAACCAATCCACAAGTTGTTTAGTTTGCTTGGGTAAAGGGAATGAGACCACTGAGACCCCAGCAGCATACGCAGCCAAGGTCATGCAAGTCCCTGTACACTGAGTCAGGTGTTTAATAACTCACATGCCTGAGGTTTAGAAGAAAGTATGTGTCATCCAATATGAAACGGCATTTACTCTAAGGTTTTTTTTTTAATCTTTTAAAATGATTATAGGGCCATCCCCTAGCCATACAAACACTGTACTTGGGTGAAATCATTCAAGTCTATGCTTCCTTTGCCAATTTCTGATTTCAAGACAAGTATCTGTACCAAACTTTTTATGTATGTATGTGTGCAGTTTTGGCTGCTCTGGGTCTTCATCGCAGTGTGGGGCTCTTCTCTAGCTGTGGCGGGCAGGGGCTACTCTCCAGTCGTGCTGCGTGGGCTTCTCTTTGCAGTGGCTTCTCTTGTTGCAGAGTGTAGGCTCACTGGTTGTGGTGCGTGGGCTTAGTCTGGGGTACGTGGAATCTCAGCTCCCGGAGTCCGGGACTGAACCCACGTTCCCTGCACTGTGGGGTGGATTCTTAACCACTGGGCCAGCAGGCAAGTCCCAACCTCCCTGCTGCCTGAATAACCAGAAAGGCTGTCAGCCAGTGCTCTTGACACCACACAACACATCTGCCTGGAAGCAACTGTACCATCACGATTTCCTGAAATGCCATATTTGGTGATGACTCAAGACAATAACTGATTATCGGGAAAAATGCGACCTGCAAGGTTATTCTCTACAAACAAAGGCACAAAATGAAAACTATACAAACAGCAAACAGACAAGAATTTTGGTGATGACTCAAGACAATAACTGATTATCGGGAAAAATGCGACCTGCAAGGTTATTCTCTACAAACAAAGGCACAAAATGAAAACTATACAAACAGCAAACAGACAAGAACAGGTCACAGTGAAACAGAACCATTTTCCTCTCACTGAAGAATTATTTTATCACAGTAAAAATTCAATTAGTTTCTCTAACTTGTAATAACCCATATGAATGTAAAACACTTCAAGAATAAAAATAAAAATGCATGTGATGAATGTGAAATGATGCTTCAGTTTTCAGACATGAGTTAGTTCTAATTTATGTGCTGTATAGATTCAATAGGACTTCCCAGGTGGCTCAGTGGTAAAGAATCTATATGCCAATGTAGGAGATGCAGGTTTGATCCCTGGATCAGGAAGTTCCCTTGGAAAAGGAAACAGCAACCCACTCCAGTATTCTTGCCTGGAAAATACCATGGACAGAGAAAGGAGCCTAGCGGGTTCCTAGGATGGCAGAGTCAGACATGACTGACTGAGTGAGCATGCACCCATAGATTCAAAACTTTCATTTGCAACTCAGCTATTTAAAAGGAAAAAGACAACAAAAACAGACTCAAACTATTACATGGAGAATGGATAAATGCCAAGGTCCTACTGTATAGCACAGGGAACTGTATCCAATCTCCTGGGATAAACCATAATGGAAATGAATATTGAAACAGAATGTGTATATGTATATAACTGAGTCACTTTTCTGTACAGCAGAGACAGGCACAATACCGTAAAGCAACTATACTTCAATTAAAAAAAAGAAAAAAACTCATAGTATTAACATTTCATAAAGTCTTATTTATAATACCACAATTGATTCTTATCCCAATTTCCCTCCTCCCCGACTTTACTGTGTGGGCTTCACTGATGGCTCAGACGTTTAAGCATCCACCTACAATGCAAGAGACCCAGGTTTGATCCCTGAGTCAGGAAGATGCCCTTGCAGAAGAGAATGGCTACCCATTCCAGTATTCTTGTCTGGATAATTCCATGGACAGAGGAGCCTGGGCAATTTAAAGGAGAAAGGCTTCATGCATATTAACGAAGCTCTTTCAGAACTTAAAGGACTGAAGTGAAATTTCATGTGTATTTTAGTCTAGTGAGGCTAGACAGGAAATATTTTAGGTTTCTCTGTCAAAACTTCTCCAGTCTACCATTGTAGCTGGGAACAGCCACAGATATATAAACTGCTGAGTGGAGCTGTGTTTCAATGAAATTTTACTTACAAAAGTGGGTTGAGTCAGGCTGCAGTTTCCAGATCTCTATTTTAGAGCCTACCTCTTCTAGGAAAAAAAGCTGAATTATGCTATATAAGGAGATGAGAAAGGGCTGGTGATGAGCATGTCTTCATGATCTCATTCTACTGGGTGACCTGGGTGGAGGGAGAGGAGAGATGTGATGAAGAATGAGCACCAGGCACAAGGGAAAAGGAAAGAGGAGACGCTGCCAGTGATGCCAGGGAAACCTGAATGCCTCTCTGGGTCCCCCAGAGGAGATCTCTTTTGGGGAGGGGGTGGTGGGTGAGTCGGGAGTACTCTCACTCTTTAGGCCTCCTTCAATGTGGAGGAAACCCTAGTTACTAACCTCCCCCCAGTCTCTCCCTCCATTCTTGTCACTGGGCTGGTGATGTGGGAGGGCAAAGCTAACGGGGTTCTTCTTGTTCTACTCCCCTCCCGGCTCTCCTGCTGCTGCTCACTCCCCTCTGCTCTGACCCTGCCCAGGGGCCCTCCCACTGGAGCAGGGCTGCCCCAGCCCAGCACACTCTTAACAGGGTGGAGGTCAACCTAATGGGGTTCAGAACAGGAAACCCATTTGCTTCTTGACAGAAGCCACGTTCTTCAACACCAGCTCGATAGGCAATAAAAATGAGAATCTGTTCTTCATCTGTCTTTATTTTTTTAACTAAACTGTCCAGATCTTATCTGGGTAAGGAGGGTGTTATTACTGGAACACCCTAGAATCCAACAGGACAGGGGATGGCCTGGTGTGGAAAGCACTGGAGCCTGCCTACAGATGAACAACTGTGAACACAGAAACGTGTTTTCTTTCTTTCCTTTTATTAGAGAGGAATTATCTAGAGCTTCATATCTGAGAATGCAGTCTTCAAAACACTAGTTTCAAGGGGTTCCCATGGAAAAAATAGCTCTCTGATCAAAAGTATGAGGAAAAACCTACCGAATGCATTCCCTTCTGGTTGATTTTCAACGTACTCTGACATAGTAAAGGCTCTGAAAAATTCAGTAAAGAAACTAAAAAGAAATTTTCACCATGTTTTTGACTAGAAAACCGCTTTATTCACTCTATTAAAATCTTGCAGAGTGTCACACTACAGAAAATGCTACTATAACATTTCTGAAGTGAAAATGAATATGAAATATAATTTACTGACTTTTAAAATCCTCCACATTGTCAAATTTATTATTTAGTTCCTGAGCATTCATTTTATACAATGTTAACTCACACTTCTTTTCCTTTAGATGATTCTTTTTACAACTCCCTGTTAATTCATTCAGTTGCATTTGGGGCAGACTAGCAGATTGTGACTGCATTCTACTGCATGATTCTGATTCCAGAATAGCTGATCGTCTACCGAGGAGAAAAGGATAGCCAGACACCTTGAAGACACAGGAGAAAGTCCCAGTGCTCAGAAACATCCCCCTCACAATTCTACCAATTAGAGATTCATTAGGGTTAATGAGCTCCTCCTTTAAAATGCAAATACCCTGTGGGAGTATTTGCTTATTAGTCATTCACAGAGTGAAGTAGTGGAAAGAACAGTGGAATGGCCTCTCCATTAACTCCTTTTCATTCCTCAGTCACACACTCATTACCCAAGGAGGCCTGGCACGGTGGCAACCGAATGGCTTTGAAACTGACAGAACTCAACCCAATGCCTTTGCCAAATCCACGACCTTGGGCACATTACTGAATTTCTCAGAGCCTCAATTTCTTCATCTGAAAAATGGGAATCATGACACATAATAAGGCTATTATGGTGGCATTAGTGGAGAAGGCGATGGCACCCCACTCCAGTACTCTTGCCTGGAAAGTCCCATGGACAGAGGAGCCTGGTGGGCTGCAGTCCATGGGGTCGCCAAGAGTCAGACACGACTGAGCGACTTCCCTTTCACTTTTCACTTGCATGCATTGGAGAAGGAAATGGCAACCCACTCCAGTGTTCTTGCCTGGAGAATCCCAGGGACGGGGGAGCCTGGTGGGCTGCCATATATGGGGTCGCACAGGGTCGGACACAACTGAAGTGACTTAGCAGCAGCAGTGGTAAAGAATCTGTCCACCAATTCAGGAGATGCAAGGTTTCGATCCCTGAGTGGGGAAGGTCTCCTGGAGGAGGGCATGGTAACCCACTCCAGTATTATTGCTTGGAGAATTTCATAGACAAGAGAGCCTGGCAGGCTACAGTCCATGGGGCTGCAAAGAGTCAGACACAACTGAGTGACTGCATGTGCACACACACAGATTAAATGAGAAAACATGCTAAACACTAATGGCAGAGAGGAAGAAGGGAGAGCAGCTGGGGCAAAGACAAACGTGGTGAATAGCTGTTGCCATGATCTTCAGCACAGCAGAGGTCAAAGAACCGCTCTCCTGTAAACGCATTTAGTGCCCCATGCAGTGTGGTGAGGTCCCTTTGTAATATCCATTTAAGGACGGCAGACCTGGTGGTGGAATCCAAGTCTGCTGACAGTGCCAAGTCCTCACGTAACACCACGCAGCTTCTCATTACTCCTCAAGACAAGTTATCCAACTCCGTTTAATACACATTATATTTAAGTCTCCTCCAGTTCTGTTCTGTTTTCTTTTCCACTTTTGAGAATATTGTCCACACACTCCCTGTTTCCACTATAATGAAGAAAGGAAGGACAGAGAGAAAGCAGAAGGACTAATTGCCAAAGCTGTGCCTTGCCCAGGAGCCTGCTGCTGTCAGGCCAGGACTCTTGACGACAACAGTGACCCCACGAGAAGCCAAGAATAAGAACACCTAAGCCATGGGGAGAGGACCGCAGTCAGCAAACACACGGAGGGAAAGGTTCAAGCCAGCGAGGAATTAAAGAAAAGCAAATGAAAATGGTACCAAGAACACATTAAATGAGCATACCAAGATTATGACACCCAAATTAGCTAAGGATGCTTACAACTAACACACTGGCATCGTTCTGATAAATGAAGTTAACACTGTTCATTCAACTGTATGTGAGAGGGGGATAGTTCAAAGATAATCCTACGCACACACAAAGAGCCCCTGAAAAGAATTATAAATGACTGTTAAAATATGGATAAAAATTAAAATTAAGGGTTCAGAAGAACACGCAATGCATTTTATAAGATATTAGTGTGACTCTGGGTGGTAAAGAATCCACCTGCTAATGCAGGAGACTGGGGTACGATCCCTGGGTTAGGAAGATCCCCCAGAGAAGGAAATGGCAACCCGCTCCAATACGACTGTCTGGCAAATTCCATGGACAGAGGAACCAGGCAGGCTACAGTCCATGGGGTCACAAAGGGTCAGACACAACTAAGCAATGGAGCATGCAGTCACACACACAGTGTGAATCTTAATTTTAACACATATTTCATACAACTTTTAGGCAACATAACAGATTTTAATTTATGACTGCTATTAAAATCATACAGCTAAAATTTTGCTTACTGCACTGCAAGCTGAGGGTCACGCCGGACACTTAAGGACATCTATTCAAGGAAGTAAGAATACCCAAAAATCCAACAGAAGTCAGACTCGATCAGTTCTCCTGGCCTGCTCTTAATTAATTCGACCTGTGATTCCAAATTTCTTTAGTTCTGAGTCTTGTTACTATGTAGCTATAGGTAAAAATTTCTCTGGAAGATTTCAAGCAACCCAAAACATCAATTAAGTATTTAACACCATGTTAAACACATAAGCCCAGGCATTTTTTTAGACTGGAAGACTAGACACTCAAAAGGCCAAAGTAATTTTGTACTTGTACATTTGTAGAATATTGCATCACGCTATACAAATATGCCTTCAAAGGTGGGGTTTTTTTTTTTTTTATAGCTTTCCTAAATCAGAGTAAATTTATACCCTGCAAGAATATGTTGGGCGGCTCATCATTCCTGACCCTGGATCCCAAAATGCTGCTGAAAGAACCTGCTACACAAAGGTTAGCCCTGAGCAGGCCGCTGACAACAGGTCTACAGGGCCTGCTGCAAACAAACAGGACTGATATAAGGAGGATTGTCAATGTGTAGGGCTTGAAACAGAAATCTATTAACAGAAAACAAAACAAAACAAAACAGGCTCACTCTACCAGTTTATCTGGTATCCTGAAACAAAGACTCAAATGTGCTGCCTGCTGTTGGGGAAAAAGGATGGCACTGATCCATCACCAATAATGCAACCGAGGCAGAGATCACTGGCACCAAGTCACTCACGCTCAACGTCTGGTCTCCTTTCCAACCAACAGAATAAACTTGTAGAGTTACTGGCTTGGATCAGAAGTTCTGCTCAGTCAGTTTTCCACATAGAAATAAGGGATACCATGAGATCAAATGTGTGTTTCCACCTACAGCATCCATTGGTCCAATCAGAGGTATTAGGTAAGTAAGCCGTCAGTGTCTTGAAACCGAGTTCTGATAGGGACCAAAGAGTTGTAGTGTAAGAAGTAAAGCTGCTCAGTCGTGTGCAACTCTTTGCAATCCAATGGACTGTAGCCTACCAGAGTCATCCATTCATGGGATTTTCCAGGCAAGATTACTGGAGTGGGTTGCCATATAGTTCTCAGGAGATCTTCCCAACCCAGGGATCTAATCCAGGTCTCCCTGTAAGTAGTGTAAGAGAAGAGTGCAAAGAAAATTTCCAGCAGAAACAATAAAAGCAGTACATGAAACATACTACAATCAGCTTCATGTTGTTTCATTCATTCAATAAATATTTGCTGAATATCTATTATGTTAGACAGCATCACTGACTCAGTGGACATGAATCTGAGCAAACTCCAGCAGAGTGGAGGACAGAGGAGTCTGGCGGGCTACAGTCCATGGCAAAGAGTTGGACATGACTTAGTGACTGAACACAACAACAATCTATTATGTGCCACATATCACTCTGGGTACCATGTGAACTACAGCGATACCATCCCTGCCCTCAGAGCATTTACATCCTCAGTTCAGTCGCTCAGTCGTGTCTGACTCTTTGCAACCCCATGACTGCAGCACGCTAGGCCTCCCAGTCCATCACCAACTACCGGAGTTTACTCAAACTCATGTCCATTGAGTCGGTGATGCCATCCAATCATCTCATGCTCTGTTGTCCCCTTCTCCTCCCGCCTTCGATCTGTTTGCATCCAAGAGGAGATTTTTCAGCCAACAAAATGTAATCACAAAAACTGGTTGTAGAAATTAGCCCCAAACTGAAAATTATGGGAATATCAAATCAATTAAGGAATAGAAATTTCATTCAAGGCACACTGTGGGAAAAGTGGCCAGTCATAACCAGAGCAAGCTTCATATTAGGGCTTTCTTTCCCCCTCAGCTCCTTTCACTAAAAATAAAGTATATATTTTGTCAGCATCATTACTTTTAAAAGAAGAGAGTATTTCTGAAAATATAGCAAAATTATTTCAAGAAAAGTTGATATTAAAAATGAATCACTTGCGAACCACAGATCACAACTTAGAAGCAAAGCCACGTGTGACGAATGTGATGAGGTGGTGTAACGTTATCCCAGATGAAGAACGGGAGTTTGACTACAAAATGCAAAAGAAGCTGGGCCTGCTTTATTGAAGACGTCACACTTCTCATGTGATTATACAATATGAGCATGTGACACTGCTGTCCTGAGGATCACCACATGTCACATTTAAAATGTTCATATGGGGGCTCCCCTGGTGGCTTAGTGGTAAAGTATCAGCCTGCCACTGCAGGAGATATGGGTTTGATCCCTGGTCAGGGAAGATCCCATGTAACACGGAGCAACTAAGCCCGTGTGCCCCAACTACTTAGCCTGTGCTCCAGAGTCTGAGAGCTGCAACTACAGGAAGCCTATGTGCCTAGAGCCCAAGCTCTGCAACAGGAAAAGCCACTGCAACGAGAAACCCACAGCTAGAGAGTAGCCCCCGCTCACCACAACTAGAGAAAAGCTTGCACAGCAATGAAGATTCAGCACAGCCAAGAAATTAAAAATAATTTTAATGTTCATATAAAGAGGGAGGGGACATATGTATAGCCATGGCTGATTCATCCTAATGTATGCCAGAAACCAACAACGTATTGTAAAGCAATTATCCTTCAATTAAAAATAAATACATTAAAAAAAAAAATGCTCATATAAGACAAGTGGTTTGGCCCCTTTGCTGCTACTGCTAAGTTGCTTCAGTAGTGTCCGACTCTGTGTGACCCCATAGACGGCAGCCCGCCAGGCTCCTCTGTCCATGGGACTCTCCAGGCAAGAACATTGGAGTGGGTTGCCATTTCCTCCTCCAATGCAAGAAAGTGAAAAGTGAAAGTGAAGTCGCTCAGTCGTGTCTGACTCTTAGCAACCCCATGGACTGCAGCCTACCAGGCTCCTCCATCCACGGGATTTTCCAGGCAAGAGTACTGGAGTGGGGTGCCATTGGCCCCTTTAGGAACTCAGGTAAAATTCAACACCACAAGGTCTGAGGGAGAAAGTCCTAACCGGTACACCCGTCTACTAACTAGAAGCAGGTAAAGAGCCACAGTGAATCACCAATTAGCCTTCTGAGGAAGGAGGAGCCCACCTGGGAGGTGATCAAAGTTTAGGATTGTAAACTCGGGCCTGGGCATCCTCTTCTACTTATGGAACTTCTAATTGGACTATAACATACAGACAGGATGGAAAAGAGAGTGTATCATGGGCGAGCCTGGGACAAACGTGCCCTAAGGGAAAGCAGGGGCTAAGAGCAGCAGAGAGCAGGACCTTCAAATGCTCGACATCTCCCACATGCCCCGGTGGGGCATTGCATCTCACATCAGAGTGTGTGACAATCACCGGGGTACAAATTCCCGAGTCTCATGCGAGATGCAGACTTGCTCAGTTCAGTGAACAGCCAAAGAGTCTAAATTTTTAGCTAGCATTCTAGGAGACTCTACTAGAGCTGACTCACAAACAATACTCTGAGATGCTGACAGAGTATCATCTGCCTGATTTTGGGAGTGACTGTCCACGCCTTCATTTCTCCTTCCCACCCATATTGTTTAAATGTTTAGAGAGTACGTACATAGCTCTGTGCATAGCTCTAAGTCACAGCCCAAAACATTCCCAAAAGAACTAAAAGCAGGGAAGGTCTTGAAGAAATATTTGCATGTCCATGTTCACAGCAGCATGATTCACAAGAGTCAAAAAGCTGAAGAAACCCAACTATCCATCAACAGATGAATGGATAAACAAAGTATGGTATATACATACAAGTGAGTATCACTCAACCATTCAAGGAAGAAAATTCTGACATATGCTATGACACGGATAAATCCGGAAGACGTCGTGCCAAGTAAAACGTCAGTCATGAAAAGATACATGCTGTATGATTACTCCTATATGTGATGTCTAGAATGGTCAAATTCATAGAGATAGAAAGCAGAATGGTGGTTGCCAGGGGCTGGAGGAAGGAGGAAACGGAAAGCTGTTGTTTGATTGGTAGGTAGAGAGCTTGAGTTTTGCAATGTAAGAGTTCTAGAGACTGATTTACAAATTTGTGAATGTACTTAAGGGAACTGTACATGTAAAACTGGTTAGGATGGTAAAACTTACAGGTACTTTACTACAATTAAATATAAAAATTTAAGATGTGTTATTGTCTATTTAGAATAACATGGTAGAAGTTAAAGGTAAGTCTACCGCTGATCAATACTGTACTTTACAATTTATTTTAGCTTTGTCCTAATAAGTGCTTTCCTGGTGGCTCAGATGGCAAAGAATCCACCTGCAATACAGGAGACCCAGATTTGATCCCTGGGTTGGGAAGATCCCGAGGGCATGGCAACCCACTCCACTATTCTTGCCTGGAGAATCCCCATGGACAGAGGAGCCTGGCAGGCTACAGTCCATGGGGTCCCAAGGAGTCAGACACAACTGAGCGACTAAGCATAGCACAATAAGTGTTTACATACAAATGCTATAATTGGTATTTATTCTATGTTCATGCTGTTATTTAAATATATATATAAAGAAAAAAAGGAAAAAAATCAAGTGAAGCAAAATGTGTGTTTTCTTTCTGTTACAGGATTGTTTATGACTCAATTAAAGGGCCAAGCTATAAGAAATAGTTTGCCCAATCAGAGAAGAAAAAGAAATAAAAGGAATCCAGATGAGAAAAGAAGAAGTAAAACTCTTACTGTTTGCAGCCAACATGATACTATACATAGAAAACCTAAAAAACACTATCAGAAAGTTGCTAGAGCTAATCAGTGAATTTAGCAAAATTGCAGGATACAAAATCAATACACAGAAATCACTTGCATTCCTATACACCAACAATGAAATATCAGAAAGAGAAATTAAGGAATCAATCCCATTTTCCATTGCAACAAAAGAGTAAAATACCTAGGAATAAACCTACCTAAGGAGACAAAAGAGCTGTACATAGAAAACTATAAGACACAAATGAAAGAAATCGAAGACAACAGAGACAGATGGAGAGGTATCCCATGTTCCTGGGTGGGAAGAATCAATATTGTGAAAATGACGATACTACCAAATGTAATCTACAGATTCAGTGTGACCCCTACCAAACTACCAATGGCATTTTTCACAGAATTAGAACAAAAAAACCTCACAATTCATATGGAAACACAAAAGATCCCAAATAGCCAAAACAATCGTGAGGAAGAAGGATGAAAATGGAGGAATCAATCTTTCTGACTTCGGACTACACTGCAAAGCTACAGTCATCAAGACAGTACTGGCACAAAAACAGAAATATAGACCAATGGAACAAGACAGAAAGCCCAGAGATATACCCATGCACCTATCAGTACCTTATATTTGACAAAGGAGGCAAGAATATACAATGGTATAGTGTAGTCTCTTTAGTAAGTGCTGCTGAGAAAACTGGACAGCTATGTGTAAAAGAAAGAAATTAGAACACTTCCCAACTCCCCACACAAAGATAAACTCAAATGGATTAAAGAGCTAAATGCAAGACCTGAAACTATAAAACTCTGAGAGGAAAACATAGGCAGAACACTCTATGACATAAATCACAGAAGATCCTCTATAACCCACCTCCTACAGTAATGGAAATAAAAACAAAAATAAACAAGTGGGACCTAATTAAACTTAAAAACCTTTAGCACAGCAAAGGAAACTATAAGCAAGGTGACAAGACAACCCTCAAAATGGAAGAAAATAACAGCAAATGAAACAACTGGCAAGGAATTAATTTCAAACATATATAAGCAACTCATACAAATCAACACCAGAAACACAATCCAATCAAAAGGTGGGCAAAAGACCTAAACAGACATTTCTCCAAAGAAGACATACAAGTGTAATAAACACATGAAAAGATGCTCAACATCACTCATTATTAGAGAAATGCAAATCAAAAGTACAATGAGGTATCACCTCACACCAGTCAGAATGGCCATCATCAAAAAATCTACAAACAATAAATGCTGGAGAGGGTGTGGAGAAAAGGCAACCCTCTTGCACTGTTGGTGGGAATGTAAATTGATACAGCCATTATGGAAGACGGTATGGAGATTCCTAAAAAACTAGGAATAAAAACATCATATGCCTCAGCAATCCCACTCCTAGGCACATATGTTGCTGCTGCTGCTGCTGCTAAGTCGCTTCAGTCGTGTCCGACTCTGTGTGACCCCAGAGACGGCAGCCCACCAGGCTCCCCCATCCCTGGGATTCTCCAGGCAAGAACACTGGAGTGGGTTGCCATTTCCTTCTCCAATGCATATGTTGAGGAAACCAAAATTGAAAAAGACATATGTACCCCAATGTTCATTGCAGAACTATTTACAATAGCAAGGACATGGAAGCAACTGAGATGTCCACAGACAGATGAATGGATAAAGATGAATGGATAAAGAAGTTGTGCACACGCACACAATGGAATAATACTCAGCCATAAAAAGGAATGCGTTTGAGTCAGTACTAATGAGGTGGATGAACCTAGAGCTATTACACAGAGTGAAGTGAGTTAGTCATGTACTAAGGTATACATATGGAATGTAGGAAGACAGTACTGATGAACCTATTTGCAGGGCAGCAAGGGAGACAGCATAGGAGAAGGAAATGGCAACCCACTCCAGTGTTCTTGCCTGGAGAATCCCAGGGACGGGGGAGCCTGGTGGGCTGCTGTCTATGGGGTCGCACAGAGTCGGACACAACTGAAGCGACTTAGCAGCAAAGGAGACAGAGAACAGACTTATGGACGTGGGGGGAGGAAGGAGAGGGTGGGATATATGGAGAATAACATGGAAACATACATTATGTAAAATGGACAGCCAATGGGCATCTGCTGTATAACTCAAGGAACTCAAACAGGGCTCAGTAACATGTAGAGGGGTGGAATGGGGAGGGAGGTCCCAGAGGGAGGGGACATAAGAATATGACTGATTCATGTTGATGTTCGGCAGAAACCAACACAATACTGTGAAGTAATTATCCTTCCATTAAAAATAAATAAATTTAATTAAAAACTAAAGTAGATAACCAACAGGGACCTGCTGTACAGACAGCTGCTCAGTACTGTTGCTCAGTGTTATATGGCAGCCTGGATGGGCGAGGAGTTTGGAGGAGGATGGACATGTGTATATGTATGATCCAGTCCCTTTACTTTCTACCTGAAACTGTCACAAAATTGTTAACTAGCCATACTATAAAACAAAATAAAAAGTTTAATAAAAAAAAGACATAGTTCGCCCAACTGCAGAGTTACAATGCATTGCATTAATTAATAATAACATCAGAACACATTTTGGCCACTCGGTACTAGTACAGTAATGTTGTTATGATGTTTTTGTAGATGTACATCCACATACTTGTTTGTATAAACGTCACCAGGTAACAAGGTAACAACAGTGTTGGTAATACTGAGTATCAACATGCTATACTTTAAAAACATCTCAATTGCTGGTCATAACCAAGGAATCTACAATATAAAGTACTAGATAAATAAAGCACACTTTTAGAGATCATGTAGAATTTCAGAGCTAATATTCCTATCTTTTAATTATCTAATACAAAACACCTAAACGTCCTCTTAGGAAGAGAGAGTTTTCAAGCCCCTAAGCCTTAATGTCACTAGGATGGGGAGAGGAGGTGGCTGACAATGAAATCAAGGTTTGCTGGAAGAGATCACTATCAATAAATTAATTGTAATGTCCCCAACTAGTGGCTTGAATTTCTTTCCCACAGAAATCTCTCCAAATATGAGAGATTAAGGGAAGAAAAAGAAGAAGAGACTAAGAGGGTAGGAGTCAGTGGACAAATCAGACTTGGGGAGCCCACTACTGGTAGGTCCTCAACTAACAACGAGGGGACACTGACCTCTGGAGCTCCAAGACAGACAGAGCACACAAATCAGAAAGCCGAAAGGGCAGAAACGCATTAAGGAAGAAGTCCCCTGGTTAGAAGGAGTGAGTCACATGGTTGAAGTATGAGAATTTACTTGATGACAAGGTGAAAAGTGATGATAGACGGAGGAGCACTCCTGGCCTGCAGTGCTCCTCAACCTAGACCCCACCAGCTGACATGTACTCCCTCCTCACATCTCAGCCCTCCAGACCCAGGAGAGCCCACGCCCCCATCACACGCTCCCGTTCATGCCCATCCTCCAAAGTGCGCTCCACGTTCACAATCACTCAGTGATTTGCACTCACTCGTTTAATAGCTTTTGTTCCTACTAGTCTGTCAGCTCCACCAGGACAAGGGTGTGTTTCTTCACCACAGTATTTCCAGAACCTACTACAGTAGACGGCACCCAGAATACACCGGGTAGACCCTGATGAAATAACTGTTTGATATATTACAGCAGAAGTGGCCTTGTCATGAGGAGGGTCACACACAGTCTCAGAAACATGAGTTCCTGATGAAATGATGGGATAAACAAAGAAAGCTAAAGAGGAGGCACTCTGATTGGTAAAAGGAAATACGTTGATTAAGGGCACTTAGAAGTGAGTGGAGGGCAGAGTCTGGACAAAAAGGCTTTGGGAGAGATCAATAATCACAGCTCTGTCATCAAGTTTGGACAGGATTTCAGCAATAAGGAAGGTCAGGGTAGACCAGCTGTAAGATACTTAGAAACACTTCCCAGAAGGTTGTTTAGGGTAGATGAAAAACGCCAAAGAGGCAACAGTGACTCTGAAATCAGAGAAGAGATCTCACTGGGTTCTCTGTCATTACAGTGAGTTTGAGGTAACTGCATGAAACAGAAGACATGGCTAAGATTCCAAAGGAATTCTGACAAAGTATTTTTATTTATTTTATTGAATTTAATGCTGCATTTCTAAGTTTACTACTAACATGTATTTGGCAAATTTTAAATGCCTTCTTTAAAAAACATAGAAACATTAGAAATATGTACTAACATTTGTGATTTTTTTCAAAAATTTCTCTCTTATCACTTAAAGTTATGAAAACTGTATAATGCTTATGTACTTAAAATTACTAATTTATTACCACTGAATTCCACAGTATTGCTCCGCCTCATGAATTCGATATTTTTGAAATTAGAATTTGTTGCTTAAATCCCTATTATATACTTCATGACACAGCAATTTCAAATAAATTCAGTAGTCTCCTAGGGACTGGCTCAGTGAAATTAGAATTCATCTAGACATGTGCCTAATTCAGTTCAGTTCAGTTCAGTCGCTCAGTTGTGTCTGACTCTCTGTGACCCCATGAATAGCAGCACGCCAGGCCTACCTGTCCATCACCATCTCCCGGAGTTCACTCAGACTCATGTCCATCGAGTCAGTGATGCCATCCAGCCATCTCATCCTCTGTTGGCCCCTTCTCCTCCTGCCCCCCATCCCTCCCAGCATCAGAGTCTTTTCCAATGAGTCAACTCTTCGCATGAGGTGGCCAAAGTCCTGGAGTTTCAGCTTTAGCATCATTCCTTCCAAAGAAATCCCAGGGCTGATCTCCTTCAGAATGGACTAGTTGGATCTCCTTGCAGTCCAGGGGACTCTCAAGAGTCTTCTCCAACACCACAGTTCAAAAGCATCAATTCTTCAGCACTCAGCTTTCTTCACAGTCCAACTCTCACATCCATACATGACCACTGGAAAAAACATAGCCTTGACTAGACGGACCTTTGTTGGCAAAGTAATGTCTCTGCTTTTCAATATGCTATCTAGGTTGGTCATAACCTTCCTTCCAAGCCTAATTAGAACATGTTAAAAAAAAAAAAAAGAATTCCAATCTTCAGTAACATTTTTCCTAAGGCTTAAAGGATGAGGATAGAAAAGATGTACATATTAAGCAACCAGTTCCATTATGGTAAGTTTTCTAAGAATAGTTGCTTCATTCAAATCAACCTGTCTCAATCAAATTTATCCTCCTCTCCACTTATCGCTTTAACCACCTTCAGACCTCATGAAGCAAACCTTCCTCCTGCAGCTCCCAGATTCCCCCTCTTCACCGTGAAAGAAAGCACATCAACCTACTGAGGGCCAGGCCCCTGCAACCGAGCCCGGCGGCAACAGACAGAGAGCCTCTATCTAAGGAAAGATCAGGTGACTCTCCCCACGCAGCTTACTAAGGGAAAAATGCTAAACGCTGACTCTCTGCACAGTGCTGACTGATCTGTAGACCATGCACCTACCAACCAAGAAGTGCATAGAGAATATTTTGTTGTTGTTGTTAAGACTGAGTCTAAGATGACAGCAAATAGCGTGCATAAGATGTTGTTTCTCAGACTGGGAGACAGTATGTAGGAGTGGGATAAAGAGCTGGAGCTCTTAGATTTAGGCCATGAGTTCTCAAAACCATAACCAGACTCACTCATATTCAAATACCAGTAGAAGAGAACAACACTGTGGCTCTGTTGGAAAAGAATCTGCCTGCAATGCAGGACACCCCAGTTAGATTCCTGGGTCGGGAAGACGGCAGCTCACTCCACTACTCTTGCCTGGAGAATGCCATGGACAGAGGAGCCTGGCGGGCTACAGTCCATGGGGTCACAAAGAGTCAGACACAACTCAAGTGTCAGCACGTACGCACGCACGCACATTCGTTAGCTAGTGAGTCTCTGATAATTTGTCATAGCAGGTGCAATGGACTAAGACACATTCTAAAATCAAAATAAATACATTATTTGGGGCTTAGCCATCACTTATGGCTATCCAAATATCTGTTTCCTTACAAGATGGGTGAGCTTCTCTTTTTATTCCCAAATTTCTAAGGGCAGATTTTTAAGTCAGTCATCTAGCTTACTAGCTACCTGGGTCTTTCTTCCTTTTTCTCTGTCTTCCGAAGTAACTGAGTCCCAGAAAGGAAGAGGTGGCAAGAAGATACAGAGCAAGTGAGGAAAGGAGGATATAGGGGAGGCCGTGGCAGCATGGCCTCGTTCAGGGTGTTGAAGATAGGCCTAGACCATTTCACTGTGACATAAAGCACTCAAAGAATGAGGAGGACAATCTGTAGGGGCTCCCACGGGCCAAAACTAGGACATTTCAAGCAGCAAAATAAGTGACACTAATAGATTATAATCCATTAAAATATCCGTAAATAATACAATCATTTACAAAATCCATGAACTCACACTAATATATAAAAAAAGAATGAATACATAAAGAGAGGAGGATGCTTTGCTTTGTACTGGAATGCCAACTGATGAATGGAGAAGGAGTGAAGGAATTAGAAAAATCACCATTTGGCAACTACTATCCTAATAATTCAGCCAAAAAACACAGATAGATGCTAAAGCTATCTAAGTTTGGGTGGTTGATAAGGAAAAGTATATTACATAATCTCAAAATGCCGTGCTGTGCTTAGTCATGCCTGAATCTTTGCAACTCCATGGACTGTAGCCCGCCAGGCTCCTCTGTCCATGGAGATTCTCCAGGCAAGAATACTGGAGTGGGGTGCCATGACCTCCTCCAGGGCATCTTCCCAACCCAGGGATCGAGCCCAGTCTCCTGCATCACAGGTGGATTCGATTCCCAAATACTGATTTTAAAGGGAGAATGAGCAGTTTATGGCAGAGAAATCTGGTAGATACAGTCTTAAGAAATGATGATTAATGGCCCTAGGGCTTCTTTGGTGGCTCAGAGCTAAAAAGTCCACCTGCCAATGCAGGAGATGTGGGTTCCCTGGAGAAGGAAATGGCAACTCCAGTATTCTTGCCTGGGAAATCCCATGGACAGAGGAGCCTGGCAGGCTACAGTCCATGTGGTCACATGGAGTGGTCACAAAGAGTTTGACACAACTGAGTGACTGAACAACAACAAAAATGTAGCAAAGGAGAACTGTGTCCTACCCAATATGTAAGAACAGTAAGAACACATCATTTCTGTGATACTCCTGAGAAAAAAGCATAATCCAAATCTAATTTTGAGGACACATCACCCACACCCAAGTGTTAGTCGCCAATTCATGTCTGACACTTTCAGACCCCATGGACTGTAGCCCACCAGGCTCCTCTGTCCATGGCATTCTTTAGACAAGAATACTGGAGTAGGTTGATATGCCCTCCTCCAAGGGAATCTTCCTGACCTGGGGATCAAACTCAGGTCTTCTGTATGGCAGGCAAATTCTTTATTGCCTGAGCCACCAGAGAAGCCCCATCACACAAACTCAAACTGAGGGATATTTTACAAAATAATTGGCCTGTAATCTTCAAAAGCGTCTAGCTATTTAAAGTCAAGGAAAGACTAAGGACTATTCCAGACTGAAGGGAATTAAAGAGACAAGACAACTAAATGTAACATGAGATACTGAACTGGATCCTCTTGTTATAAAGTACATCATTTGGACAAAACAGAAATGAAGCATCTATGGCTTTGATGGTTAGTTTTCTGATTTTGATCACTGATGTAGGATATATCCTTGCACACTCAAGTGTTTGGAAGTAATGATACATAATATTGCTAATTTACTATCAAGTGGTAAAACAAAGAGATCTCTGTATATTTTTGCAAACTTTCTGTAAATTTAAAATTATTTCAAAATAAACAGAAAAGAGAGGAATAGTTAGGAAGGTTAGAGTACAGAGATATGATTTAAAGATAAAGACAGAGACAGTGGTAGAGATTTCAATGGTCCCTTTAAATCATCAACCAAAAGAGAACTAACTAATCCTTTATCCTTTTCACCATTTTTACTCACAAGTGAGTGAATGCAGTATGCGCAGTTACCCAGGGATGTTTTTACTAACAACAAAAACTCTTAACACAGTTTAGATAAATAAGGAATCTTTCTAAGAAGGAGGAGCAGGAACAAATTTTAAAATACACTCAGAGAGTACAATAATGTGTCACCAGGCTAGTCTCATTTATTTTCTTATACAGAACTTTTCCTCAAAAGATTTTAAGCAAAAATGATTTTCCTACTTTTCAATAAAGCTGTGACAGTTTCATGAATTGAGAGGCAAACTTCTTCGCAACAGCTATAAGAAGAAGGAATAATTTTGCTTATTAACAGGTGAAAAAAATAATGAAAAAGATATTTCAAAGTTCTGAGCATCACAAAATGCCTAAGTGGTGGGACCAGTATTCAAACTAAACTCTGGGTTCAAGACCCACAACCCTACTCCAGACCCATATTCCTACTCAAGACCCACGCCCCTTCACACAGAATTAGAGAGTTAATTCTGAATTCTCTTCATGAACAATATCCACCTTTAGAATGGCGTACTCTCACAGGCAAATAAGATCCATTTATCATCTTCAATTTCTTCTTTGTTTAGCCCCCTTTTTGTGAATGTACTGAATGAGAACAGAGTACGGTGTCTATTTCTGGCTTCATCCCGCTTAACCAGAAGTCCTGACCGAGTTATCCCACTGTGCACAACAAGGTGAGAACCGCAGGACGCTGCCCGTTGGAGCAGTTTTGTTACCGGTTTTTAAGCAGATGTTTGGTGTGACTGCTTCTGGTTCTGATGTCTCATTTCTATTTTCTCCTTCAGGACTGAGAACCAGTTTTACATCTGTCTAATGAAAGCACATCACTTTACTTCTACAATTTACAAGAGTTCATCTTTCAAACTAAGATCTGGTAGTTAAGACACGAAAGCAACCTTTGAGACTGTCCTGGCTACCGCCCTCCACCTCTGCCTTCAATTCCATTTTACAAGTGAGACCAGGAACATGATGTCCTTATCGTCCACTCTATTCTCACCTCCCAGCCCCAATGCTTAAAAAACACCCACAGAAACACCCCCAACAGAATTCTGCCTTTTTAAAAAGATCATTTCTTTTTATAAAAGGTCGGGATTCTTACTTCTTAAGGTTCCAATTCTACTGTCATACTGAGAGGGTGAATTTTTTTTGACAAAGGAAGTATGTCTTTCAATAATAACACCAGCCTTGGCTTACAGGCCACTTAGAGTGCATTATAACTATCTGTAACTGACCTGACCTAGTTTCGTCTTATAAATAAGATACTAACCAGCTTCTCTCTTACAAGGCTGAAATGAGACTCTACATTGGCTCTTCCTACATATCAGCAAAACTACCGTCTCAAAAGAGGACACTTCATTTCTAGATTAGGCTTTGCCTGTGAGTCTGTGTCCACACAAGAGATTATATGCCAGACATTCTGCGATTGTTGCTGATACGGCACAGAAGGACAATAATGTGGATTAACTAGGATTAATGTGTTATTTTCTGATTACAGTGTGGCTCAAGTTTCAACTATTCGTAAGAGTAAACAAAAACCCTACAGTTTAAATTAATAAAAAAAGAAAATAAAACAAATAAAAAGGTTTAAAAAATTCAAAGTAAACTATTCAACTGAGAAATTTCTATTTCCATTGTATATGCAATAGCTTCTATATACATGACCTAGACATACTGTCTCACCTCTGAGGAGGAAGTGATACGTAAGATCCAGTATTCAGGGGATCTTCCTGATTCAGGGGATCAAACCCAGGTCTCTTGCATTGCAAGCAGAGCCTTTACTACCTGAGCTACAATGGAAGCCCAGACATACTGTCTTACCTCTGAGAAGGAAGTGATATAAAAGACAGCCTGGGACATAAATATGTGTATCACACATGGACACGTCTTAAAGGTTTCAGATAGATAAATGGTATAAGGAGACAGAGGATCATGAGAATCATCCAGAAGAACAGAAAGGTATTGAGAAAAATACATAGGAAAAATACATGAGAAAGGTACACAGGAAAAAATCTGAAAGCAAAACTGAAAATTTTCCTTTTTCCCTTGTTTACACCCTAGTTTATTTTCCATTAGTGTTAAAAAAGATTTCTTCCCTTCTTCCCAAACTACTATATATCTAAAAAGAAACAGAGAAGCAAAACAAACAACAGATAAGGGGAAATTTTTTAAATGAAAGAATGGAAATAAATAAATTCAGAGTAACACAAATGGTAAATGATGTGGTTTTCCTCATACAAGTAATGTGCCTAAATGAGAGATTTTCATGTTTAAAATTTTTTTCATTAATTTTATGTTTAACTTTGTAATCTGCTTCTTCATTCAAAAATGTAAGCTTGAGATAATAGTTTGAATTTGACAAAGACAATACCTCAATGCATGAAAAAAAATGGGAGTTTTCCAAATGACCAGAGTTCTCAATTCTATTTTAAAAATAGTTTTGCAGATTACTGTTTCTATTTCTTTATTCCAGGTATCAACTTCTCCTTTTCTGAATTTAGAAATCAAATAGCCCCAATCCCCAAAGCATTTATGGTCCTAAACTCAAACAAAAACTGTTAGTATTAATAAGAGCTCAGTAAAGAGGAAGAACACAAAATGAATATATAAACTGAATAACTTTCAAAATTATTTAATCCCAGAAAGTCACAAAATATAAAATATTTGAAAGTAACTTAAGAGATCCTGTAAGAATAAACCTATAAATTTTACTGAGTGACATTTAATAAAAATACTTGAATGTGCTCGCTTCAGCAGCACATATACTAAAATTGGAATGATACAGAGAAGATTAGCATGGGAAAATTCATAGCAATACAGGCATACCTCAAGAAACAAGAAAAAAGTCAAATAAATATCCTAACTCTACACCTAAAACAACTAGAAAAGAAAGAAATGAAGAACCCCAGGGTTAGTAGAAGGAAAGAAATCTTAAATATTAGGGCAGAAATAAATGGCAAAGAAACAAAAGAGACCATAGCAAAAATCAACAAAGTCAAAAGCTGGTTCTTTCAAAGGATAAATAAAATTGACAAACCATTAGCCAGACTCATCAAGAAACAAAGGGAGAAAAAGCAAATCAATAAAATTAGAAATGAAAATGGAGAGATCACAACAGACAACACAGAAATACAAAGGATCATAAGAGACTACTATCAGCAATTATATGCCAATAAAATGGACAACGCAGAAGAAATGGACAAATTCTTAGAAAAGTACAACTTTCCAAAACTGGACCAGGAAGAAACAGAAAATCTTAACAGACCCATCACAAGCACAGAAATTGAAACTGTAATCAGAAATATTCCAGCAAACAAAAGCCCAGGTCCAGACGGCTTCACAGCTGAATTCTACCAAAAATTTAGAGACGAGCTAACACCTATCCTGCTCAAACTCTTCCAGAAAATTGCAGAGGAAGGTAAACTTCCAAACTCATTCTATGAGGCCACCATCACCCTAGTACCAAAACCTGACAAATATGCCACAAAAAATGAAAACTACAGGCCAATATCACTGATGAACATAGATGCAAAATCCCTAACAAAATCCTAGCAATCAGAATCCAACAACACATTAAAAGGATCATACACCATGACCAAGTGGGCTTTATCCCAGGGATGCAAGGATTTTTCAATATCCGCAAATCAATCAATGTAATACACCACATTAACAAATTGAAAAATAAAAGCCATATGATTATCTCAATAGATGCAGAGAAAGCCTTTGATAAAATTCAACATCCATTTATGATAAAAACTCTCCAGAAAGCAGGAATAGAAGGAACATACCTCAACATAATAAAAGCTATGTATGACAAACCCACAGCAAACATTATCCTCGATGGTGAAAAATTGAAAGTATTTCCCCTAAAGTCAGGAACAAGACAAGGGTGCCCACTTTCGCCATTACTATTCAACATAGTTTTGGAAGTTTTGGCCACAGCAATCAGAGCAGAAAAAGAAATAAAAGGAATCCAAATTGGAAAAGAAGTAAAACTCTCACTGTTTGCAGATGACATGATCCTTTACATAGAAAACCCTAAAGACTCCACCAGAAAATTACTAGAACTAATCAATGAATATAGTAAAGTTGCAGGATATAAAATCAACACACAGAAATCCCTTGCATTCCTATACACTAATAATGAGAAAATAGAGAAATTAAGGAAAAAATTCCATTCACCATTGCAACGAAAAGAATAAAATACTTAGGAATATATCTACCTAAAGAAACTAAAGACCTCTATATAGAAAACTATAAAACACTGGTGAAAGAAATCAAAGAGGACACTAATAGATGGAGAAATATACCATGTTCATGGATTGGAAGAATCAATATAGTGAAAATGAGTATACTACCCAAAGCAATTTATAGATTCAATGCAATCCCTATCAAGCTACCAACAGTATTCTTCACAGAGCTAGAACAAATAATTTCACAATTTGTATGGAAATACAAAAAACCTCGAATAACCAAAGCTATCTTGAGAAAGAAGAATGGAACTGGAGGAATCAACCTGCCTGACTTCAGGCTCTACTACAAAGCCACAGTCATCAAGACAGTATGGTACTGGCACAAAGACAGAAATATAGATCAATGGAACAAAATAGAAAGCCCAGAGATAAATCCACACACATATGGACACCTTATCTTTGACAAAGGAGGCAAGAATATACAATGGATTAAAGACAATCTCTTTAACAAGTGGTGCTGGGAAAACCGGTCAACCACTTGTAAAAGAATGAAACTAGAACGCTTTCTAACACCATACACAAAAATAAACTCAAAATGGATTAAAGATCTCAACGTAAGACCAGAAACTATAAAACTCTTAGAGAAGAACATAGGCACAACACTCTCTGACATACATCACAGCAGGATCCTCTATGACCCACCTCCCAGAATATGGGAAATAAAAGCAAAAATAAATAAATGGGACCAAAGGAAACTATAAGCAAGGTGAAAAGACAGCCTTCAGAATGGGAGAAAATAATAGCAAATGAAGCAACTGACAAACAACTAATCTCAAAAATATACAAGCAACTCCTGCAGCTCTATTCCAGAAAAATAAATGACCCAATCAAAAAATGGGCCAAAGAACTAAATAGACATTTCTCCAAAGAAGACATACAGATGGCTAACAAACACATGAAAAGATGCTCAACATCACTCATTATCAGAGAAATGCAAATCAAAACCACTATGAGGTACCATTTCACGCCAGTCAGAATGGCTGCAATCCAAAAGTCTACAAGCAATAAATGCTGGAGAGGGTGTGGAGAAAAGGGAACCCTCTTACACTGTTGGTGGGAATGCAAACTAGTACAGCCACTATGGAGAACAGTGTGGAGATTCCTTAAAAAACTGGAAATAGAACTGCCTTATGACCCAGCAATCCCACTGCTGGGCATACACACTGAGGAAACCAGAATTGAAAGAGACACGTGTACCCTAATGTTCATCGCAGCACTGTTTATAATAGCCAGGACATGGAAACAACCTAGATGTCCATCAGCAGATGAATGGATAAGAAAGCTGTGGTACATATACACAATGGAGTATTACTCAGCCATTAAAAAGAATACATTTGAATCAGTTCTAATGAGGTGGATGAAACTGGAGCCTACTTACAGAGTGAAGTAAGCCAGAAAGAAAAACACCAATACAGTATACTAACACATATATATGGAATTTAGAAAGATGGTAACAATAACCCTGTATACGAGACAGCAAAAGAGACACTGATGTATTGAACAGTCTTTTGGACTCTGTGGGAGAGGGAGAGGGTGGGATGATTTGGGAGAATGGCATTGAAATATATATAATATCATATATGAAACGAGTCGCCAGTCCAGGTTTGATGCAGGATACTGGATGCTTGGGGCTGGTGCACTGGGACGACCCAGAGGGATGGTATGGGGAGGGAGGAGGGAGGAGGGTTCAGGATGGGGAACACATGTATACCTGTGGTGGATTCATTTCGATATATGGCAAAACCAATACAATATTGTAAAGTTAAAAAATAAAATTAAATTAAAAAAATAAAATAAAAATAAAAATACTTGAATAAATAAAGAATCATTCCTAGGTAGACTATATACACATAAATGTGTCAGTTCTTCCCAGATAAGTGTATAGAAATACCAATGAGGTAATTCCATGAAGTATCTACTGAATTCGGCAATGTATTTTAAAGTTTGAACCAGTAAACATTAAAGAAGAAAAATCAGATAATTTCTGGGGGATAAAAAATAAGAAGGGGAGGAGGATTTGTGCCCTATACACTGTTAAATTGTTAAAATCTAAATTAATTAAAACAACATTGAACTGTAAAGACCAATCAATGACAAAGAAAACTCAGAAATAGACCCTGGGATATAAAAGAATTCAGTGAATTTAGTTCAGGTCAACAAAATTTTATTGAATACCTATCTGTCAATACTGTGTTAGTATGAAAGGAAACCAGTAAAATTTTTCTTGAAAGCTATTTGGCAAAAGGTATCAAGAACATTTAAAGAGTTTACATTCTTTTAGATAGCAAATGCACTTGTAGAATTTATTCTAAGGAATGGTTATTTATATAAAAATATTTTGTATAAACAGTTATTTATAAGTTATTTATACAAAAATATTCATTATAGACATTTCTAATAGTGAAAAACTAGCCAAAATAATAGAATAAATAATATTCATACAATGGAATGATATATAACTCCAAACATTGTTTTAAAACTTATTAATGTATATTCACACAATAGAAAATTTCATAACAAGAATAATGAGCTACAACTGCATGTAATATGGATGAATTCACAAACATAATAATTTTTAGTGAAGGAGCAAGACACAAAATGTACACACCATATAATTCATTGACACACATTTCATACACACGAAACAATCTGTGCTGTTACATGTCAAGATAATTTGGGGGAGTAGGGTGAAGCGGCTGAAAGGAGTTAGTTGGGAGGGGGGAGATTCTAGGACTTTATCATTTCTATTTCTTGATGTGGATGCTAACAACATTTTATGAAGTCACTGAACTCATCATTTGTATATGTTTCTGTAAGTTATTCATCAATAAGAAACTCTTCAAAATTAATGACATGAGAAAAAGTCTATTAAAGAGGAAAAATCAGGGTACAATACTGTATATAAAATAGAGTCTTGGTTTTGGGAATAAAAGAATAGCAAAGAACAACTGCTAGAAGGAAAACAGGTTGGTGTAAGTTGGGGGGCTGGGGAGGATTTGAGGAGCTAGTAAGAGACAGGAAAAGACATCTCCCTATGGTGTCTTATAAGAGTCATGTGTTAGGAAAGCTTAGGGTGAAGATATGGTGGTGGGCAGGGTGTATGTGGAGTAAAGGGGAATGAATGCTGTCAAGACAGGAAAAGCCTAAACCTGTTTAATCTCTGATGGAAAAAGAGTCAGTAGAGGGAAAGGGACAGAAAACATACAGAACACAAGCAGTAATGTCCCTCAGAAGACTGGTAAGTGTACACAGACGAGGCAAACCCAGAAAAGGAGTGGGTAGGTTTTGACTGCTAATATGTACACAAAGCTCTCCTTTTTCATAGAGCTTTGCAAATTACTGTGTCAAGAAAGAGCTCAATTTCCCTCTCCATGTTTCCCCATTTGTAGTTTTTCAAGAGGCCTTCAGATTATCATGCTATCTGGATCAGTCAACTGTAAGAGTTTGAGCCAGAGGACAACCTATCTCTCACTTCAAAATACTTCAGGCCAAAATAAAGAGCGACTGGGTCAAGCGGGGTCCAGGTCAAGTATAATGATAGCCAGTCTGGTTGCAAGGAGCGTTTCTATCACAGGCTAGCTGTGTGACTGGTGGCAAGTGATTTAATCGTACAGGCCCTGAGTGGCCTGATATGAAAAATGAAGAGGATAATAATAGATGGATAAGAGGCTTACATGTGCTCGTCCACATGAAATGCTGAACCCAACATGTGACACAGAGGAAACCCTCAATAACTATAAACTGCTAACATCACTATTTTTTAAGTCTAGGGGTGGAGTTTCTAAGACGTCTTCAGATCTAGAAACAGCAAAACAAAAAACAGAATGTAACAGGTAATGAAGCAGTCTCTCCTGATTCACAGCACACAATCTCAGCAAAGAATATGCTTGCTCCCAACTTTTCTATTTTGAAAAATATTAAATCTTCAGAAATTCTGAAAGAACAGTACAATGAACATCTTTGATTATTCACCTTCATCTGTTTTCACCAGTGCTAAATTTTGCCACATTTACTATCTCCTGCTCCCGGGCTTCCCTGGTGGCCCAGTAGGTAAAGAATCAGCCTGCCAATGCAGGAGATGTGGGTCAGAAAGATCCCCTGGAGAAGGAAATGGCAACCCACTCCAGTATTCTTGCCTGGGGAATTCCACAGACAGAGAAGCCTGGAGGGCTACAGTCCACGGGGTTGCAAAGAGTCGGACACGACTCAGTGACTAAACCACACCACCACCATCTCCTGCTCACACACAAACACTCACAGTGTTAGAGAATCCAAGACCCAACTGGCTGACTCGCTGTGTAGAAGGACATACTTGCCATGTGAACAAAGAAAACCACCTTTTTTCAGAGAACATGATGTCAAAACCTAATGTCATGATACTTAAGCTGCAATAATTACAAAGCACACTGGAGGCTAACTAACACTGATAGCGGATGAAAAGGTATTTTTTGCAATGCCCCTTAGGGAAAGAAAAAGGGTTTCAGAGCTCTGTTCTTAGGCCATTAATAAGGAGAGAGCAAAGGCTTTCATTTAGAGGCAAAGAAGCCTGACACAGCTGGATCAGGGTTAGACATGTTACTTAATGAAGTTACTGCAAAAACCTTAGAGAAGTTTTTCCCTTCGGTATACTGAATGACATTTAAGTGAAGGTTCTCCACTCCCTTTTTTAAGCATCCAATAATCATGTATATCTGGCAGTGGATCCAAAAATCAAAAGGACACGAGACACTTCATCTCAAATAATTACACACCTAAGAGTGTATTCGGCAGATTTTAGGTTAAACCACTTAAGTTTATTTTTCCAGGTTAAGAAGTCAATACTGGAAATTTCATATATTCGCATATATTTGTTCAAGAGGTTAATGACATACATGTAAGGTATTCACTATAATATTATTTACAGAAGTGGACATCTGGGAATAATCTAAATGTCAACATGTCAACAGGTAGAGGATCAGTACATAAAGTGCAGCATGGCCGTGTAGTGGAATATTATGCAGCTGTCAAAAGAAGAAGAATTAAGAAGATACGTACCAAATGGAAACTTTCCAAAGACATGACTGTTAAGCAAAAAAAATGTATGGTGCAAAACAGTGAGTAAACTACCTTCTATGTAACAGCAGGGAGAAAGGTTAAAAAAAGATATATTTACATTTACTTGTATAGACAAAAGGAAATTCTGAAAGAATATGCAAGAAATTAATAGTATACAGTTGTTTAATTTGGGGGGAGCATGAGCTGTGTGGATGGGAGACAGATGTTGGAGAAGACTTCTCACTGTATCCCTTTTTATGTATGTTTGAACCATCTGTATCTATTATCCAATCAGAGAAATAGAAATAAGAATCTCTGAGAAAGAAGATTAAGGCATTGAATATTCAGATATGGAACCAGAAATTGAAAGCGATTCTTGCTATGTCTTCTATCTGCAATGATGCAATGTTAAGCTGCCATCATTTCCATAAAAGCACAGTTTCTAGTGTTTGCATGGTAACCATTAGTAAGATCTAAAAACTTGATCACTTTTGGCATGTTATTTTTGTTTCATGTTAGGGAACACAATAATATCCAAAAGACTTTTTTAAAGAAACTCTCTAATTTTCTGATAACTATAGATTCATTAATTACGTATTATATAGTAGCAGAAATAGCACTGAAAATTCCCGCGTAACTTTCACCTATCTTCCCCCGTGCTTTCCAACCCTAAACCCTGGAACCCTGGCAAGCACTAATCTGTCTTCCATCTCTGTAACTTTGTCATTTAAGGATATTATCTACATGGAATCATACAGCATGCAACCTTTCAAGATTAGCTTTTAAAAGTATTTTGCAGCTTTAATCCCCATGTTTCATTTTCCATATGTTTTTTTTTTTCTTTTTTAAGTCAGGGACACTGAGGGATAATTTACATGCTGTAATATTCATCCTTTTTAATATGAGGTTCTATTAAATGTTTTATTGTGATGTAAGTAATGTATTACAAACTCACATTTTTAAGCGCCAGGTCTGAGTTCTGACATATGTATGCATTTGTTAAAGCAGCATCACACTCAGCACCATGAACACATCCTCCACCTCACATTTCCTCGTGCCCCTCTGTAATCCATTCCTCCTCCACCACACTCCCATCCCCAGACAACGATTTTGCTTTCCATCACCACAGGTTTCAGTTTCTAGATTTTTATATAAATGGAAACAAACAGCACCTCCTTTCATTTCTCTTGGGTAGAATACCTAGTCCAATGACTGGGTCATGTAGTAGATGGATGATTAACTTTCTAAGAAACTGACAGAATGGCTGTACCATTTCCCATCCTCACTACCAATACAAGCAATTCCAATTCTTCCACACCCTTGCCACCTCTGGCATCATAATTTTAGCCTTTCTGATGGGTACAGTAGTAGCTCATTGTGGTTTTATTTTCCATTTCCCTATTAACTAATGATACTGAGCATCTTTTCATGTGCTTGTCATCCTTATATCCTCTTTAATGAAGTGTCTATTCAAATCTTTTTCCCACTGCTTAAAACGAGGCTGTTTCTTACTATTAAACTTGGAGTTCTTTATATTTCAGATACAAGTTCTTTATCAGATAAGTTATGTAAATATTCCCTTCTAATCTGAGGCTTTTCTAATCTTAACAATACCTTTCTAAAAACAGAATATATAATTTTGATGAAATATAATTTATCAATTTTTTCCTTCATGGAGCATTCTTTTTATATCTAAGAAATCTTCATCCAAGGTCACAAAGACTTTTCTCCTATCTTTTAATTAATCAGTTTTATAGATTTGCATTTTATATTTAGGCCTATCACCCAACTTGAATTAATTTTTGTATATTGTGAGCTTGATACGGAATCCTAGGGAATATCTATTCTTAGGGGTGAAAGCAAAAGGAAAGCAGACAGTGACAGTTGGAAGAGAAGGAGCAAGGTACTGACACACAAGGCCAAAGAGGAAGAGGGCTGCAATTAAAGGAGAGTTAAGGCTGTCAACATCTACGTGCAACTTTGCCCAGAAACCAACAAATACAGAGCAATGGTCACTGGATTTGACAATGACATCAGTGGTGGCCTTCAAGACAGGAGTTTCAATACAATGAAATAGAAGTCATATTTGAAATAGATCAAAAGAAGGTATGGATAGTGAAGAGGGAAAGGGCTCAAATCACTCTTAAAAATTTTAGGAATGAAAATGAACAACAACAACAAAAAAACCACAGGACACTGAACTCAAAGAGTTCCCTGGCCATGGAGAAAGACCGGATAGTGTTAGTTACTCAGTCTTCAACTCTTTGCCATCGCATGGACTTTGCCCACCAGGCTCCTCTGTCCATGGAGTTCTCCAGGCAAGAATTACTGCAATGGGTACCATTCCCTTTTCCAGGGGATCTTCCCCACCCAGGGATTGAACCTGGGTCTCCTGCAGGCAGATTCTTTACCAGTCTGAGCCACCAGGAAAGCCCTTCTGGCAAAGTAGGGGAGGAGTTTATCTACTGAGACTGAGAAAGGAGGGGCAGAGACTGGGTCTTGAGAAGGTGAAAGGGTTTGGAACTGGTGTTGCAGGGGGTACTGATCCATCAAGAATCAAATAGAGAGAAGTAATGGGATCATCCAGGAGCTCTGAGAACACTCACAGAGAAAGGACCCACGTTTGTAGTAAGATTTAATCCTTGCTGCATTCCCATTTCTTGACTGCCAAGATCTCCAAAAAAGAAAAAAAAATGACACAAAAGGGTCTGGGTCAAGTGATTCCACAATTACACCCAGGAAACAAAATTCTCACTCTGGGTTTTTGTTTGTTTGTTTTTTTCCCTCTAAGATTCACAACCTGTTGGGTACATGGAACAGGTGTCCCAGTTCCACTTTACACATGAAGAAATAGAAGCTGGGAGAACAACTTTCCCAAAATACTTGGCTAGCCAGAACTTGAATTCAGATCTTTTAATTCCAGTAATTAAAAGAGATTAGAAAAGATTAGAATTTCCAGTAATTCCCTCTCTGCACCATGCTGCTCTCTTTTCTCCGATGCTCTTTATCATCATTCTTGTCTTAAAACCTGGCCCCAGACACTCCTTGATAGTTAGTCTACCTTTCCAGCCCACCCTTCGCCCCTTTGCATTGACTTTCCCCAACTCGGCTTCTCTCAGGTTCATCAGAGGCAGGAGCCGCCAGAAGAGTTTGGTGCACACGAGGGTTCAGGGTGCAAACAGAACCACCAACTCCCAGCTGCAGTCATGGTTTGATAATATTTAGAATGAACTCAAGCCTGGTTCTCAGTGTTTTCTTAGGGCCTCTGGGGAGGAAAGACACAAGGAATCAGGAGAGAGCAGTCACCAGAGAGTGGGGGGAATGACAGTGGGGTTTCTTCTTGAAAACATCCAGTGTAGAGTCCTCCTCCCAAATTAATCCCCAAGATGACAGATGTAAAACCGGAAACAGGCTTTAGTGTAGTAACTCCTTGCCAACCTTCGACTGGAAATAAAGCCCAAGAGTCTCCACTAGAAAATCATCAGTACAGGATAAACTCTTAGAGCAAAACGTGATCCTGGCACCCTTGTTTTGTCTAGGGTGAAAATTTTGTTTTAGTATTTGGGCAATTAGCATAAAAACTTAGAAATGGATGAGTGTCTAGTACAATCTCGGTTATTTGTGAACACAATTGCTTCTGTTGTTTTTTTTTTTTTAATTCATCTCCCTCTGACCTTGCAACAGTTATTTTGCTACTGTGACGCAAATTAAGGCTTTTCTATTCTTATTTCAGAGTCTGCTGTATAAAATAAGTGTATGCTTTTCAAAGCTAACTGACAGTCTAATGTTCCACATTTAACTATAACAAGTCAACATGTTGCCACATTATTTCATCATTATAATGACTAGTTCATTAAAAAATTTATCAATAAAAATGTAATTTTCACCTCTCGTAGTTTCTGGCCTTAAAAAACAGATTATCCTCCTTATGTTGCAACTTGTATATAAAATGAGTTTTGAAAATGGCCTTAACTTTTCCTACAAAAGTAAATTACTAACTCTTTTAATGCATTAGGGTTGACATAAATAAAACTGTGCAGTCTCTTATTAAACATTATTTGAAAAGCAAATCTTTGATGAGCTAAATCATCCTAAAACCCATACCTTTTAGCTTGTATCTGTTACAAAAACAACTACTTTATAGTAGAATGCCTTATATTTCCAAGAGCTAAATGATATTGTGAAACAGCAAAATCTTACAGAGCAGTACAGGGACATTTCAGCTTTTAAACATTGAAGAAAAAAATGAATAAACTTAAGGTGAAACCGCCCCCCCCCCTTAAAAAAAAAAAAGGCTTCTTCTGTTATATTTAATCCATTTTCACACAGTTTTTCTTAATTACACTACAGCTGTCTGGTACGGCACAACTGACCACTTCCATCATGAAAACAAACTGTACCCCACCATCCAAAGTTCTTGATTAAAAAGCAAATGTTTTTGTGAGCCCGCAGAAAACGGGTGCAGCTGCTGCGTTTCACGAGGCAGGCACCTCTCCTCCATTCAGCTGTGAAGAATGGCGATGACTGTAAATTGTTCTTCCTGATCGGTTCCACAATAAAAACAAACCACCCTACTTTCAATTTTTCAAAGCCAATTTTTGTAAGCCTCTACTACGCTGGAAACAAGAGTTGTGTTCTTCTGATTCATGGCCTTTGATTTCTACAGAAACGTCCCTGTATGCATGTAAAAACAGGTCCCGGCAGGATACTCACAGAGACTGTATAGATTAACTTACCAGATGTACCAGAAGATAGAAACGCCATCAGCCTACCTTTTAAAGAGAGATACTATTTAACAGCTTCAACTGCCTGTGACTAAAGGGGGACTGTAAAGAACACACTGTATGTGGAAGGGCAGTGGGCAGCTCCTGAGAAAGCAGCAATGTGCTCATGCAATGTGCAACCAACGGTTTTGAGCTTGCGTTTTCATGCGCTCAGTTAAAATCCAAACAGTGGAAGGAAGGTCGAGTCACACATCTGCATTTGTGACTCAAACGCTGGGACTCTAGATCACAGCTAGAGTCCTTAACAAATTGTGATAAGAAACCCCTAAATGTTCCTAGTTTATTCACGATGCCCAAACAGTTATCTATGCTTTCAACTTGAGGTCTCCAAAGTATATTCCCAAACAAGCACTTAATCAATTAAAAAATGTTTGCACATGCCTCCCCTGCATATAAAAATATAATTTATTTACAAACAGGGAGCACTGGACTAATACCTAATGCACATTCAAAAACATACACAAAAATAGACAGCTGTTTGTTAAGGATGGGAATAAATATAATTCATAAATATGAACTGTCTTTGCACATCTCCAAAGGCCCCTGCTGGATGGCTCTCAGGGGAATGTCCACCTCCTCCCCCACCCTCATGGAGACCCTAAGGGAGCCAGGGCTAGTGTGAGGCCAAGCTAACTTGTTAGTAACTTTGGACAAATTAATTGCTGTAAATTTCGACTCCTCTTCCCATGAAGATTTTCCATGGAAACAAAAGTATATATAGTTTCCATGTGCAGGCTCAGTAGCTCAGTCGTGTCCACCTCTTTGGGACTCCATGGACTGTAGCTGCCTCTGTGCATGCAGGCTTCTCTGTGCATGAGATTCTCCAGGCAAGAATACTGGAATGGGTTGTCATGCCCTCTTCCAGGGGATCTTCCCGACCCAGGGACTGAACCCACATCACCTGCATTACAAGCAAATTCTTTACTGCTGAGACACCGGGGAAGCCCATGAACTAGTTTAGACAGCTTGAAATTCTGAGTCATGACCAGAGTGCTGCAATGGAACTTACATGTGAACAGAGATAAAACAAGAAAATGCTTAGATTCCCGACCTTCCACTTTGGTGGCAAAGCTGCCGGCATGATTTTATCAGTGATTCCTAACACAAGACAGCAGTCAATAGCACCTCCACTGACAAATGGTTTCTACTGAAAGTAACACCCTGGGCTGTGGCAATTACTGGATCTCCTAACCATGCTAGTCACCCAACCTTTCCACGTGCCTCCTATCAATGCTTTGCCTTTCCAAACTGTCTGCTTTACAAATCTGTTCCTTCCAAATCCCTAGCAATATGTGATTTCAGGCAAAGGAAGTTCTACCAAGAGATGATTGTTTTCAGTGAGCCCTGTCAATAACAGCATGTCTTAGACTCAATGGTCTACATACTTTTGCCAGGTTTTTCTAGAAGCTGGTAATACAAACATCCTTGTCTTCTTGGAGGTTACAAAAAAAAAAAAAAAGTAACAAAAATTGCATGCACACACACGCATACACATACACATACCCCCTCACACATGCCTGTTTTCTCTCTGGCCATTTGCTCTCAGTTTCCTTCACAGGTTCTCTATTCTAACTCTTCTGTTATTCCCCAAGGTACTTCTCTTCCCATTCCATTCTTGGGGATCTTATTCCCAGGATACACCAAAAATATAATGTGAAGCACACCGAAGTGTCTTTGACTAACAACATTATTTCTAAAGAATGTTTTTCTTGAGCTACAGCCCATGCTTCCAACTACTTACTTGACTTCTCCCGACTGAATGCCCCAAGAGCAGTTCACTTCAACACTTCCAGTATGGAGCTCATCACTTTCTCCCTGACACTTGCTCCTCCTCCTGCATTTACTCCCTCAATCCACGAGAATCATTATGGATTTCCTCTTCTCCCTCAAATCTCATATCCATTCAATTTCAAGTCTGGTCCATTCTACCTCCTCTACACCTCTCAAACTTGTCTGCTCCTCTCCATGGCCACAACTTCAGCTCAACACACTCCCAACTGATCCTTCCTTCAAACTCCTGTCCTCCTTGACTTCCTCTTCCTCCTCCACACCACAGCCAGTGTAGTCTTTCTAAAAATACTCTGACCATCTTCCTTGCTTAAATAAGGAGAAATGAGGGACATCTTAAGGAACAAACAAACAAAAAAGAAAGCAAAGAATGAAGTTTTTAGCACACAAGAGATCTGAGGGTGCATATTAGCTGAAAAGTAAGAGCCTCTATTGAGGAAGAAATGAGAAAGTAGTTGATAAATAGAGCAAGGTCCCAGAGTCCAAGGTAAGCTTGAGAACCCTGGAGGAGATACACAGGAAGAAAGATTATAAGGATGGCTGGGGATGGAGGTAAGTCTGGGTGTGGAGGGGAGGCAAGCTGAGGGGGTAGATGCCAGCTATTTACTTATTTGGGAAAATGACAAGGGAGGAAGACCTTTACTTCAAAATGAGACAGTCATGAGAGGTGAGTTCCTGAGAAAAGCTGTTCTAGTTTAAAACAGTCACTATGGATAATGGAAAATGCAGTTGATTAGGAATAGATTGGAAAAAATTAGAAAAGAGTGTGGTGATCTAAGACTGGCGATCATAAATCTGAACTGGTGAAAGGAAACCAAGAAGAAGAATGCCTGGTGCAAAGGTGATGGGCAGGAGAAGGGGAAGAGTGGGGTTATGGCACTGACGGGTTTAAATCACCATCAGCTCTCAGCATCTGCTCTCATCCATTCAGCTCAGTTCCCCCTGGGCTGATGCCATCTCATTCGTCTTCCTCTCCTGGAACCTTGTTCCATCATAATGAACAAACGCTGCCATTTCTAGAACATGCCCTGCTGTCAGAACTCTGTCTTAGAACCTGTGCTTCCTCTGTGTAGATGCGTTTCCCTCTACCCTCCTTCACCTCCCTCTACTCTTTATGGAACAAGAAAGGAACACTCCAAATTAAATCTGAATGGCCAAGGGCAGCAGGCCATCAAGCAAGTCAGCTCGGCACTCAGTGAGCACTCTACAAGCACTTGGTCGGCTGAAAGCATCATACAATGTGGAGGGAGGCAGGGTTTCTAAGGCATGTAAAGAGAAGGGGAAAATGGGTTCCTTGTCATTAGGTACTCCACCCCAAAGGTGTAATAAACTTAGATATTATTCCTCAGGTCCATGTTTCTATAACTCATCGAATTTTAAATTTAAGGCTTAAATATAATACATAATAAATACAATAAACAATTTTAGTATTGTTTAAATACAATAAATAAATAATAAAGTTCTCTATGTCTTAAAAAAAAAATGACAATGGACGGCACATTTTTTTCGAGATTTCTGTGGAAGGTAATGCCACTTAAGTCCCCCTAACTGACAGAGTAGATTTATGGAGTTTTCATTCCTATCTCTAGAACTATTTTCCTTACCATTTTACCCTGAAAGACAAATGAGTATCTGGGAATTCATTTTGACTGATATGTCCAAATATGCAAACGACAGACATGAAGAAACTGAACTTCTGGACAGAAGAATAAAAGGGGACATCTGTTCTTGGTGTTTCTGTGCCTCCTTTCTTAATTCAGAGTCAAAAATTTCTTAATGCGCCGGTCCTTTCAGTCAGTACCCATCCTTGTCCCTCTTTAATCATCTCCACCCAGTACCACAGAGATGTAAAGATATTAATCATTTATTCACTCATTCATTCGATAAACATTTACTGACTACCTATTTTGCAATATAAACATAGAGGAAAATATAAAATGTGAAGCTTACAGTCAGTTGAAGGAGAAAAATGTTTAAAACAATCAAATACAATACAGTGAGTGCTATAATAGAGGTATGCATCCATTCAATGCATGAAGTGAAGTGAAGCCAAAGTCCCTCAGTCGTGTCCAACTCTTTGCGACCCCGTTGACTACACAGTCCATGGAATTCTCCAGGCCAGGATACTGGAGTGGGTAGTCTTTCCCTTCTCCAGGGGATCTTCCCAACCCAGGGATGGAACCCAGGTCTCCCACAATTGCAGGAGGATTCTTTACCAGCTGAGTCACCAGAGAAGCCCATTCAACGCATATCAAACACCTAATATACACCGGCACGATGGCACTGAGAAGCCAACAGTGAAGAGAGAAAGAACAAACCAAAAAAAACCTGTTGTCCTCAAGGAGGATTTGTTTATTTAATTAATAAACAAATGAGCAAAGAAAATGAAGGCAGCACACCAAAGAAGACAACTCCTCCAGATCGAGAGAGCACAGCCTTGTCAGAGAGGCCGCCGCCAGCAGACATACGAGGATGGGCAGGAGAGGCTGGGTGAGGAAGCAAACATCGCAGGTGGGGAAGAGAACAGGGTGGGCAGTTAGAACGGCAGGAATACCCACTCCAG
Organism: Bos javanicus; assembly: GCF_032452875.1. Lineage (NCBI taxonomy): Eukaryota > Metazoa > Chordata > Mammalia > Artiodactyla > Bovidae > Bos > Bos javanicus. The sequence continues at coordinate 16,409,110 of NC_083871.1, read as the reverse complement.
CCAAAACCCACCGGGGGCAAAGCAACTCAAAATACTGCGGTAAGAGAAGAGGAAATTTCTCTCCAAACTTGCGCTCTTCCTCTTCAAGGGAAAACCCAATCTGCTTTTCTGTTTCCATCGTTTTCCAGAATTTTGTATGCAATGAATTTGACTAAACTTTCATTTTAAATTTGATAAATCTGTCAGGGAACTGGGCTTCCCAGGTGGTGCCAGAGGAAATGAACCTGCCTGCCAACGCAGGAGACATAAGAGATGTGCGTTCGACCCCTGGGTGGGGAAGACCCTCTGGAATGGGGCATGGCAACCCACTCCAGTATTCTTGCCTGGAGAATCCCGTGGACAGAAAAGCCTGGTGGGCTACAGTCCAGGGGGTCGCAAAGAGTCGGACACAACTGAAGCGACCTAGCACACAGCACAGTCAGGGTACTAGGCATCAGGAAAATAAATATATGAATTAATCAAGAGATCAGCAAGCAAACTCAATTAAGGACAAAAACAAATGAACTTCCAGATTACCATCTGCTGAACTCACAATAAATGAAAAACAAAATGATTTCAAGATAGGATGGTGATAAGTATGAGGGAAAAAAATAATACAGAATGCTCACTTTCATACTCAGAGTACACTGTGTGTGCTACACAAATTCATATTTACATATTTCAGAGAAAGCAGATCACTGGAACACAAAAGCAGGCAAGAAGGGTCATAAGGAAGCATATATTTAAGTACAAGCTGCAGCAGAGCATAGAGGCTGAGCGCCAGACTACCTGGGATTCCATCTAGGCCTTGCTTCTAGCTAGTTTTGTAACCCTGGCCAAGTTACTCCACTCTGAGCTTCTGCAGATGCCATACAGACATTATAGTAATGGTATCTACCTCAAATAATTATTTTGAGGGTTATACTAGTAAATTTATGTAAAATTCTTAAAATAGCACTTGGTACCTAAATATCAACTGGTATTATCAGTATGTGTGTGTGTGTGTGCGTGTCAGGGGGTGGGTATTTTTATTATGATGACTTGGAGCTGAGTACTTTACTGTAGGATTCATATTCGCCTAACACCGATGAACTCCTGGAAAAATGTTTATTGTCTTACTAAACAGTGTGAAATTACTGCTTCGTTAATGAAATAATTTCAGTCACTAATACTCTGGAGTTAAAACTTGAATAAACATGCTTAGCAGTGGAAACTGTTTAGTCTTAATTTTGGTTGAGAGCTTAATTTCTTGAAATGTTCACTATTCACCATGAATAGTTAACAGCTATCTAAAGCAACGTGTTCATGCCATCTCTTTAAGGTGAAAGGGTTTTAAAAGACAGAACTGGAAACAGTTGCTTAGTTTCCATTGGACCAGAGGTGTGAATAAATGCATATGGTTAAACATGAACTGTTCAAGAATGGCTATCATTACAAACTATGAATAAAAGCTGGAGAGGATGTGGAAAACAGAACCCTCCTACATTGTTGGTGTTGGTACAGTCACTATGGAAAACAGTACGGAGATTCCTCAGAAAACCAAAAACAGAATTACCAAATGACCCAACCATTTTCCTGGGCGTGTATGCAGATAAAACCAATTCAAGGAGCGACACGCACCTCATGGCAGCACTATCACAACAGCCAAGACATGGAAACAATCTGAACGCCCCCCAAAGGTGAAAGGATAAAGAAAATGTGGTGTATCTACACACAATCTTGCCTTGAGAACCCATGATGGGTATGAACAGGCAGCGGAATACTACTAAACCATAAAAAAGAATGAAGCAATACCATTTACAGCAACATGGATTCATCTAGAGAATATCATACTAGGTGAAATAAATCAGAGAGAGACAAACACCACATGATACCACTTACACGTGGAATCTCAAATATGACAGAAATGAACCTATCCGTGAATCAGAAACAGAGAAATGGGCATCGAGAGCAGGCTGGTGTCTGTCAGGGGGAAGGAGTTAGGCGAGGGATGGAGCGGGAGCTTGAGGCTAGCAGATGTACGCTATTATTTACAGAATGGATAAACAGCAAGGTCCTACTGTACAGCACAGAGACCTAAACTCAACATCCTATGATAAACCATAATAGAAAAGAATATAAAACATGTATATATAGATATATATATAACTGAATCACTCTGCTATACAGCAGAAATTAACAACACTGTAAATCAACTACAATTAAAAGAATAAAAGTAAAAATGAACTGTCCAAATCTTAAGTAAACACTCAATTATACATCTGTAGGAAATTACATCCATATTTAAATCATGAAAAAAGGGAGTATTAGGTAAGCCTTAAAACAATCACATCTTTGAGCTTTAAATGAAGTGCTGAGCTTATCCTCACCACTAACCAGTTCACAACATAAGGGAAAAAATTAAGCACCTCAGGGTACCCATAGTTTGCCTAAAGAGGTTTGTGTGTTTTAAACCAAAGCAGCACCTGCACCATTTAGAAGAATAAATTCAACAAGAAGTGGTTATGAATCTATAAATTATAAGGCTTTGGTGGTTCTTTTACTATGTGATCAACAGCAAGTGTTTTCTGGACTTGCAGCTGGTACTCTGTTTTTAAATGGCATGAGGACCTATTTTATTCAGACAGAGTTTGAGACCTGAGGCAATATCAGTTTATTAATCAGATTAATGTTAAACAGCAAAAGTTTTACTTCCTATCATAAATTGTTGGCCTGCAGATATAAGTAACAAGTAGTATATCATTGGGTTTGCCTGTGATAAGCTATAACTTGTAGCAAAAAAAAAAATTAAATTGTATTTAACTACATATGTATTCTGGAAGAATAAATAGAGAAGTAAATTTTGCTGCTTACGGGCAAGGATGCACTATTATAACCTGATGAGCTGGTGTAATCAAAGTTTTATTACAATGAGAAAACTGCAACATAAGATTCTACACTGAACAAATGATCAGAGGGCTAATTCTGATTAAAATTATTATTCCACTATTAAAGTAACGTGTAATTGAGGAGAACTGTTCTACCACTTACACACACACACACACCACATACTACCCTAACTAGGCATTTAACATAGAAGGAAGATAATTATTTCTAAAATCTTGGATAGGCCATCTTATTTCTACACATTCAGCTGGACCTGTGTGCTTATTAGATAATCCTGTAAGAGTCTCAGGTTTTCCTCTAGCTACTGGCCCTCTTCTCTCCTCTAACAGTCAGGCTCACCGGTTCCCAGCTCCATCTAGCGTAAATTCACATCACCCCTCTTCCAAGTCTACAAGCCCCTGTGCTCTGCAATATTCTTCCTCAGAGTCACCCCCGACTATCCTTCTAGTCCTCCTCAAACACCTGTTATGTTAAGCATGCCTGCGCATACAGCGCCTCTCAACCTCCCATTGTATTTAACTTTTTGATGGTCTGCCTCCCTAGCTGACTGAAACCCATGCAGGCAGGGATCTTATGTATCCTGCTTCCCATATTGTATCCTCAGATAATTCATATGTATTAAATATATGAATTAAACCAATCAACTGAGGTTGGTTCCTCAACCAACCAAAATGACTGCCCATAACGAGAGTGTGAGCCTTTTAAGACCAAAGAGCACAGATCAGTCATCATTCTCTGTGCATGCCTAGGTCAATCCTGACACAGAGATGGGACTCAAGACGTGACTGATGGTTTGATGAAAGTTAACAGATTCAATGACTGAACAACTTGCCATTTTGAAAGGCAACTTTTAGGGCTTTAGTACTAAGCTACAAAAATTTTTAAGTTGACTAAATATGATTAATTCCCTTTTCATAAGTTCTGAAGTAAGAAAATATAGAAACTTAAAAGGTTTTTTTATAAGTCACCAATAGTTTTTGAGGTAATGGTGAAATTTTATTAAATATCATTTATTAAGTATCATGTATATATTATCATTATTATTAAGCATTGGTATATCATGTTATAAACAAAAGGAATCTTTTTAGAGAAAGATCTCAAAGCCAGAGTAAGAATTTGGTTATCGGAGGAAAAGGAACAGATACATAAAGAGTAAAGTGGGGAGAGACAGGATACGAGTGAGGGTTAGAAAGAGTTCGAGCATTTTGATCACTGAGATGCTGTCCTCCCCAGCCTACGTGGAAAGCAGTGTAGCTGCAGGATTTGGGAAGGGAAGACTAGGAACAGGGCTTCAATAATTTAAGTGTGACAAGCCAAGACAACATCTGATTCGATGTGTCCTTATTAATGATGGTAAGAATGAGAGCAAAGAGGTGCCATCGGTGGTAGACAGTGGCGGCTGAAACACACATATGGCCAGTGCTATGACAGGACAGCAGGTATATTTGGGGAAGGAAGTGCTTTCAAAATGGGAGCGATAAAGGTACCCAATCAAAGAAATTCAAAACCAGGATCAAAAAGGGTGCTAAGAGGAAGGACAGGGTACCCTGGCAAGAACATCTGAATGGTCCTAAATCATAAACATTGAACCACAGATTGTAAACAGTGAGGCAGAGTTATCTGACCAGTAGAGACAACTGTAGAAATACGATTGTATTGTTAAAACACACTGCTTCCAGTCAGTCCTGGAACTGTTCCTTAATGGAGTTCTTCATGAACTCCAAACTCACCTCAAGTGATCCAGCTCCCACCACTGTCTTCAGGTGCATCTTTTAAGATGCTGAGAAGTGCCCATAAAAGTGTTCACGTTATTTCCAGATGTCCATGGGCTCAGTCTAATCCAGCCACGTCTGTCTTCCAGCAAGGTGCTTATATCCATTCTCTCACTTCATATTGTTTTATTACTTGACCAAAGAGAAGGCATTTTAAAAAGTCATATTTACTAAGCAAATTCTTCCCTATCCTAAGCACTATAGTTTTTATTTTCCAAATTATTTGAAATACTGGGAGCTACTGGCTTGGCTGTTCATGGGTTGTACTGTGGTTGGTGGGAGCTTTCCGCTTCCTTGTAATGAGTCTGCAAAATGATTCCAAATGGCAATGGCTCTCTGTGCCTGCCACACCCACTGCAACCTCACGCCCACTTTGTCGTCTCTCACCTAGGCTGCTTCTCAGCACTACTAAGCATTCTCTCCCAGTGAATGTCTATTTCAGATGATCTGCTCTTAGATGTACTAGCTTGCATTTTCTTAGGCTGAATCTCACTATTTCCTGTGATATTTCCAAACCTTTTCAGGTATCTTGGTGCTACTCCTATTATTTCGCTATTTGAGATGCTTCCCAATTTACTATCATATGTAAATTTGGTTGACATATTATTCATTTATGATTTTATATTTTTAATGAAAATGCACAGGAAAATTAGGCAATATGCCTCCATAAGAAAGCATATTTTTAAGAAGAATGAATTTAGGTAAAATTGTAAGTCATCATGTTATTAAGGAGAAGGCAATGGCACCCCACTCCAGTACTCTTGCCTGGAAAATCCCATGGACAGAGGAGCCTGGTAAGTTACAGTCCATGGGGTCGCTAAGAGTCGGACACAACTGAGCGACTTCACTTTCACTTCTCACTTTCATGCATTGGAGAAGGAAATGGCAACCCACTCCAGTGTTCTTGCCTGGAGAATCCCGGCGACGGAGGGGTTGCCTGGTGGGTTGCCGTCTATGGGGTCGCACAGAGTAGGATAGGACTGAAGCGACTTAGCACCAGCAGCAGCATCATGTTATTAAATCAGTAAACCTAAATTGCTTACTTTTACACAAGTCATATACTTTATTTTATGACCAATTATACAAAAGTTAAAATGATTTTTAGTCTCATTTATTTTTGTACATTATGTATATGTGGTTCAATTTCACCCATTTTTTTTTGAGATTGAAACAACAATTATTTAAGAGGTAAAAGGAACATTTGTTTAAATTTCAAATCTTAAATGTATTTACATTTAAAAAATCCAAATGTCTTTGGTTCCCTAAAAATTATAAAAATGTCCTCAGTTTTAATAAAAGACACCTTAATTAAATAATAATGATCCATTCAATATTTGAAATACTACCTCATTATATTTATGACAGTTTTATTTATTCTCTACTATGCTGTTTTATAACTTCTTCCTTGGGTTCAAAACATATTTTAAAATATAACTTGGCTAGTGAATTTCAGGATATTTATTTCCTAAATGCTAGGCTTACATAAACATAGAACTCCTGTTTTATATCCTTGTTTACTTAGGATCTCTCTAGTTTTGTCTAGCTTCTTTTGACAGTGCCGACAAATGCATTTAAAAAGTCTTCTAAAATTAATGTTACTCCAATGCATTTTCAGTTAGCCTAATTATCATAGTGCAGTTTTGACTCCAGAATCTTCCAAGAAACACATTCCAATCCAACCCAGGAAAGTGAAGAGTTAAATGTGCAGTTTAGAAAAGAAATATGGCAAGTCTGTGTATGTGGCTCGGACTTAGAGCGATGTTTACACAGGGAATCCTGGCTCTGTCTGCACTACATTATGACCCTTGTCATCACCTGCCCTGGAGCAGTAACACATGCGTCTCCTTCGCCCATTAAGCCAAGCTCTCCTGAAGGGCAGAAGCAACCTGAAACCTCTGTATCTTCCGTGAGGTCGCCCATAGCACTCTGCACAAAGCAGCTCCACAATAAATGTGTGTGAGGTTGTACCAGAAAAAAGCAAAGTTCTTGGGTTTTCCTTGATACACACGTCCCGTGAAAAATGAAAGCAAAAGAAACCCAGGTGAATGGGTGGCAAGAGGGGATGGCGGTGGTGGTAAGAATGTTAGCAAGTAATTGCAAATGAAAATATTTAAATGTGATCTTACTTAGTATTTTACTTCTGTACTTAAAAAAAAATCTCAATTCATGTTTAACTTTTCATCCTTCCCAAGCTAAAAGCCAGGAAAGCTTATTTTATTTGAAAGCATAGTCTGAGTTAGACACACCCTTATGAGACAGCCAGTGTAAATAATTTGTTCTCCTGGTATGCCAGTGCTAAACAATGATGAACAGATCAAAAGCACAGGGATTCCCCAACAAAGAGTGACCCATTGTATAGAAAATGGATCCTAAGACAAGGAAGTATATTTAGGATTGGTTTCTACATTCCGAATTCTGGCACACCCTTAGTCCCTGGTGCCTATGACTCAGTCCCCTGGTCAGCCTGAAACTGAAATTCCAAAGACCATGTAATTCAAGAAAGAGTGTGCATCCACTGTACACAAAGGTACAAGAATGTAAGCCTGAGAAAACAGGGCGTGCAAAGGAAACTGACGGCTTCCAAGGTGGTGCTGGCGGTAAAGAAACCTCCTGCCAATGCAGAAGATGCAAGAGACTCAGGTTCAATTCCTGGGTTGGGAAGATCCCCTGGAGGAAGGCATGGTAACCCACTGCAGGATTCTTGCCTGGAGAATCCCATGGACAGAGGAGCTTGGCGGACTATAGTCCATCAAATTGCAAAGAGTCAGACATGACTGAAGCCACTTAGCACAAAGGAAATTTGAGAAAAATCATTGATCAGGGAAGAAGGGAAAGATATAGGAGATAGGGACTTACGGAACCCAAAAGGTAGGACAGACTGGAACCCAAAAAGAAAGATGAATTTGTCAATATTCTCAGATGTCACAAAAGGTTGGAAAGCTGAGACTCTAGAAGATAATAAAATTCTTACTGAATAAATGCAAAGTACTGAGATCAATGAACAAAATTATCAACATCTTGAATTATTTATGTTTAGAATAATTTTGCTCTGTGAACATATTTGCTAAGAGTAAGTTTCGGTTCTATTAATTGTATTACCAACTTCCCTACCATCCAGAGTTGATTTTTTTCCTTTTCCTTCTGAAAAATAAGGTAACAATTTACCAAGTCCGACTGCTCATGACTGTGGTCGTAGGCATGGTTGTACAGGCTGTGTACTGCACAAGAGTGTCACAGCTAGGGGGAGGAGCATTCACACTGGGGACGTGCAGACTTCAATTCCCAGTAGGTGGCAGTCAAGTGTCTTATTCCAACTAAATAAACATATTACAACAATTTTCTACGAGATGGAAATAAAAGGTCTTAAAGAAGGACCAACTTTTAAATTCCCAGAATGCACTGAGTGGGTTAATGAAAGCCCCAAATGTCTTTCATCTACTTCCCAATCTTCACAAACCAGACTCACATAACATCTTGTTATAATAGCTTCCCAACGGATCCCCTAATTTCTCCACATTTGAGTCCAGAAGTAGAGTCCTACTAATACAACTTCTCTTTCCAAAAATTCTTCAGGGGCTCTATGTCATACAGTCTTTTCAACCTCACATTCAAAGCCCTTCGTGACCACACCCTAACCTTCCTTTCTACTCTTCCCCTAATCCACAAGAGGTCCTCCACTCCCAGTGCTCTGCTTTACATATATCCCGTCCTCCCTTCCCTCCCCTGATATCTTAGCTCACTTCTGCCTGGAATTCTCTCCAAACTCAGTCCTCCTGCTGCTGCTGCTGCTGCTGCTAAGTCGCTTCAGTCGTGTCCGACTCTGTGCGACCCCATAGACGAAAGCCCACCAGCCTCCCCCGTCCCTGGGATTCTCCAGGCAAGAACACTGGAGTGGGTTGCCATTTCCTTCTCCAATGCATGAAAGTGAAAAGTGAAAGTGAAGTCACTCAGTTGTGTCCGACTCTTAGCGACCCCATGGACTGCAGCCTACCATGCTCCTCCAACCCATGGGATTTGCCAGGCAAGAGTACTGGAGTGGGATGCCACTGCCTTCTCTGAGAGTCCTCCTGCTAGAAGTTCTAAATTACACTAAGCATTATACTTGGGGGAGAGGTTTTGCATGACTAAGTATTGTCTTCAGCAAGCATCCGAAAAAAGGATTCCCCCTTCTTGGCTTTGGTTGCTTTTCTCTTATTTACTGGTGTATAACAAGTGTTTGGTATATCCCAAACTTATGAGCTGAAAAATGACTATTTGTTTTCACACCTCTGACTCAGCAGGTAAAGAATCTGACTGCAATGTGGGTCTCAGAGCTGGGTTTGATCACTGGGTTGGGAAGATCCCCCGAAGGGAAAGGCTATTCACTCCAGTGCTCTGGCCTGGGAATTCCATGAACTGTATAATCCATGGGGTCCCAGGAGTTGGACATGATTGAGCGACTTTCACTTTTCACACCTCACGTACTTGAAGGCCAGAAATCTGGGCAGAGCTGAGTGGTTCTTCTGTTCCATGTGGTCACGTTAGAGGCTTCGGTGTTGGTAATCGGTGATCACTAACTGGGCTAATCCAGAAGGTTCTCATTCCTCCTCCTTGTCACAGACCTTTAAGGTCTTCACTCTTTAAAGCCCAGCTTGAATCCCTCTTCCTTCTAAGAATCCATTCCAGGTCTTTCAGTCATGCTTACTCTCTCACTGTTTCAGATTCTCTGGTGCTTTTTTCTTCATTACAGTGTTTTTCCTACTAATTATCTTACATTAGGCTTTCATTTAAGTAAGACAAAAAAGAGAGAGAAAGCCAAAGGGAGCAAGAAAATGCTGTGACCCTATAAATTTCAACCAAACTTAAACAATAGACACAAAATGCTCAATGTGACTGGAACTCTTCGTAAAATAAGTGGAGAAACAGAGTTTTATATCTAGACTGAGGCCAGAAGAGGCTGATCGAGCAGAAGTAGACAGCCTACTTCACACAGGTATATAACTATGCCTATTCTAATTATGGACTTCTCGGGTGGTGCAGTGGTAAAGAATCTGCCTGCAGTGCAGGAGACATGGATTCGATCCCTGGGTTGGGAAGATCCTCTGGAGGAGGAAATGGCAACCCACTCCAGTAGTCTTGCCTGGAGAATCTCATGGACAGAAGAGCCTGGCGGGCTACAGTCCGTGGGGTGACAGAGTCAGACAGGACTGAGCGACTGAGCAAGCGCATGCAGTCACTATAAATTCTAGGAAACACAAGCGAAATCGGGGGGAACAAGTTTAGAGTTTTCTGCCATTATACTTAATGAACATTTCTAATATCGCATGTATTTTTGTCCTCAAAAATGTTGAAAATGGGAAAGTAAAATCCACAGCTTACAGAATGACTTGAAGAGATACACTACTGGAACTGTGACATTATCCTGAGAACAAAATCCAATATTCATACTACCCAGGTCACACAACCTATATAAAAATGAAATTTTGAGCCAGAAAAGATATAAAAGATAAGTCTTCCTCGACTTACAATGGGGTTAATTAGAAACTATCCTAAGTCATAAATGCATTTAATACACTTAACCTACTGAACATCATAACTCAGCCTAGCCCAACTTAAATGTGCTCAGAACGCTTATTTTGCCTACAGTTGGGCAAAATTCTCTAACACAAATTCTATTTGATAATAAAGTGTTGGATATTTTCTGTCATTTACTGAAGACTGTACTGAAAGTTAAAAACAGAATGGTTCTCAGTGGATCAGATGTTTACCCTAATGATCATACTGCATATTGCTAGCCCAGGAAAAGTTCAAAATTCAATATTCAAAGTATTGTTCCTTTGAATACATATTTCACCGTTGTGAAGTTGAAAAATCGTTAAGTCAAACCATAAGTTAGTGTCTGTAGTTCAATCTTACTATCTTTACAATGAAAAAACTGAGACCCAAAAAAGTGGCTAAAAAGAATTCATCTCTTGTATAAAAATAAACAAAACTAAAGGTACAAAGTTCTGTGAAGCAAAACTTGTACAAAAATGTTGATGGCAGCACTGTCTGTGAGACAGGCTGTAAACGCCTGCTGAGAGGAGAAGGGGTAAATAAATTATGGTATCTTCAAGCAAAGAAATACTATACAGTGGTTAAAAGGAATGGATCAAATAAATATCAACAAGGATGAATCAGACAAATACAACACTGACTAGAAAAAGTGAATTGCAGCAGAATACAAATAAAATGACAGTACTTCTATAAACTTTCAAAACAAGCACAGCAATACAACATATAATTTGGAATTTCATAGCATACGGGTAGAAGTATAAGACAGGGGACTGAGTGGTGACTTCTATGGGGGTTGCACGGTACCCAGGCAACTTCCACGGGAGCCATCCATTATGTTTTGCCTCTAAAAGCTGGTGGCAGACCCATGGATGCTCATATTATGCTTCATAATTTTCATGAAGCTTCAGTGCAGTTCAGTTCAGTCGCTCAGTCGTGTCCAACTCTTTGTGACCCCATGGACTACAGCATGCCAGGCTACTCTGTCCATCATCAACTTTCAGAGCTTACTCAAACTCATGCCCATCAAGTTGGTGATGCCATCCAGCCATCTCATCCTCTGTTGTCCCCTTCTCCTCCTGCCCTCAATCGTTCCCATCATCAGGGTCTTTTCAAATGAGTCAGTTCTTCGCATCAGGTGGCCAAAGTATTGGGGTTTCTGCTTCAGCATCAGTCCTTCCAATGAATATTCAGGACTGATCTCCTTTAGGATGGACTGGTTGGATCTCCCTTGGACTCTCAAGAGTCTTCTTCAACACCAGAGTTCAAAAGCATCAATTCTTCGGTGCTCAGTTTCCTTTATCATCCAACTCTCACATCCATACACGACTACTGGTAGAACCATAGCTTTGACTAGACGGACGTTTGGTTAATTTAACATAATAAAATTTCAAGATAAGAAAAGATGCATTAGGACATCTCTTACACTTTCGTCATTTGAGATATTCACTATCAAAAATACGCACAAACACAGAGATATAAAAACCAGGCAGATGTTGAGGAGCTCAGGACCACTGACATAAGCTATGTGAGACCAACGAAGAGAAGTCATCTCTGGTTCTCAAAATAAGCTAACTAAAACCACCACAACAAAAATCCAACTACTCAAACATACTTAAAAAAATTTTTTTGTACATCAATCACACTCCAGATCCTTGCCTCAACTTTTGCGTGTTGTAAAGTGACCACCATCCTCCCACTGTGAGGGGCCATGAGCAAAGAGGATAAAACATAACACAGACTGCTGCAGTCTTTGGAAGAGTGACGGAGGCAGAACCAAGGGAATAATGGCGATTTAGCGAGCACGTACGACACCCCAGGCATTGACAGCTTTCAGAGTTATCTGCATTGTCTACATTTTCTGTTTAGCCCACACAATGCCTATGAGGTAAGGATGACTGTCATCTTCATTTCAAAAAGGTTAAAGGACTTTAGCAAGTGGTGGAGGGAGGATTCTAGCCAGAGCCAGACATGTAATCAGTGTGTTGCTGCCTTTCTGTCAATCAGAAATTATAATTACCAAATATCTGTAAAATAAACTAGAGTAGGAAATGGCAACCCACTCCAGTATTCTTGCCTGGAAAGTTCCATGGACAGGAGAGCCTGGAAGGCTACAGTCCATGAGGTCGCAAAGAGTCAGACACGACTGAGCTACTGAGCACAAAGCATCTGTAAATTAAAGCATCTTCCAAAATATGTTACCTAAGTTACATCTGGCTCCAAATCACGTTTAATTCCTTTAAAGCAGTTTGCTTTGGTAATGTGTAAGTATTTCCCCTTCTAGCACACTGCAAAGAACTTTAGAGCTCACTCTGACAAAAGCACCTGTTCTATGTCCACATGGCTGTCAAGGTTTAGAAACGAATACAAATAATACCAGAAACAACTCCAAGGGGGATTTTTCTTTGGGGGAAAGAATTAGATGGAAGCATTCTAAAAAGTGACTACGGAGCAGCATCTGAAATAACTGTTTTCCCACATCTTGGATACCTCCTTATGTGCAAGGATGTCCAAATCAAAGGCTCAAGGAGCCCTGAAGTGTCTCAAGGTCTCAGAATCCAAGATGGCACCCTGAAGAGATCACTGACTGTCCTTCACTTGCTAACCACGGACACATTCACATCGCCCACCTCTTAACAAAAGTAGCAACTCACCTCTCAGAGAAAGGCAAAATCCTATTTGTTAAAAACAAAAAGATTTTATGCATATTTAGGTTGCCACAAAATAGATCAACATGGGTGCTCCCTCAAACTGGTCATCTCCTCTGGGTGAGCAGGGACGCCATGCTGTGGCTGCATCCAGGAGTTTTGGGAAGACTCTTAGCATCATTCAAGCCAGTGATCCTAAACCCTGGCCACACCGGAGAATCATCCAGAAACTTTAAAAACATTCTGAGCAGACTATTGCTCTGTATTATCATGATTGGTAAAACAACAGTGACTAAAAGAGAACATAAGAGAATGCTATTTTGATCTTAAAGGAGGCAAAGATTACTTGCACAGATCCATAAAGTGTTAAGCAAAAGGGGAAAAGATTGATCAATTCAACATTAATGTGGACAATTAGTTTATTAAAAGACACCCTGAAGAGAGGGAAGGCAACCCCTAGGATGGAGATAAAACACATGTCAGAGAACAGGCATCAGACTGCTGGGGACATCATGCCCATAGAGGAGGGACAGCCAGCCAGAAGGCCAGGCTCTGGGTCAGGAAGATCCCCTGGAGAAGGAAATGGCTATCCACTCCAGTATTCTTGTCTGAGAATTCCATGGACAGAGGAGCCTGGCAGGCTATAGTCCATGCGGTTGCAAAGAGTCGCACATAACTGAGTGACTCACACTTTCACACACAAGGGGGACATGCAAAGACAAAGATCCTGGGCCCTCTTTAGAACCTGAATCAGGGCATGCCTAAGGTCAGCCTAACTCATCACCATCTGCACAGAAGAGCCGATAAATGTCCCTTTTCATGTAAGCCAGGAAAAGTCAGATCTTCTGTCACTTTCTTCATCAACAGTCTCAAATAATACTCAGTTCAGATCCATTTTCACTGTAATTCTCAACTTCTCTGAGAAGCTCATTTTTAGGCCATCCACCACAGAGAAGTCCAACACCACCAAATCGGGGTGGTCACGTCCCTAGTCTCGGGCACAAAAGGCCATTGTTCTATTTCTCAGTAATCATCTTCTCCCTTTAGTGACTTACTTCAGGGCATCCTCGGTTTTAGAATTTATTAAAGCTCCTCAGCCAGCTCTTCAGATTCTTTTCTTTTTGCTTATTTTGCCCCTGATTTCTTCAGTCCCATGGCCTGGATACAATGCTCTAACAACCACTTACTGAGAGCAACATGGTCCTCCTGTTCACTCACTGTGCCCATCCAAAAGGTTTATCAGTGATAAATGTGTGCCAGTCCATGGATTTACAGCCATCACCATACCATGCTTTCTAATCTCTTCAGCTGTCCATAATCACAAATCCTCCAAAATTTTGCACTCTTAAATGTAAAGTTTAAACCAAGCACGGGAGCCTAGTATAATACTAATGGCACTAGAAGACTAACATTTTGTACACACAGAACCAACAAGTTTTCACATTTCATTCTTTAATTAAAACAAAAAAAAAAGTTTCACACTGTACCACTCCACCTTAAAAAAAAAAAATCTTACATTTTACTGCAAAACTCTTCCTTTACTTTTTCATAAGCTTGGAAACCATTTTGGTGTATCCTTGCCAAGGCAAAAGGCTTTGCCTTAAAGCCTGGCACAGGCTGGACTGTAGTGACAGGCATGGAGACAAGGCAGACAGATTTTTCTCTTTTTGCACACTGATTGAAAAAAAGTGCCACCAGATGTGAAAGGGAAAATTTAGACTCTAAATTCTGAAATTTAATCTAGCAATAAAGAAGCACCCAAGTCTGAAGACACGGTGTACGTCAGCTATCTTCCATTGCACCACTTCCTCTTTCAAACTCCTTAAAATGTGCTCTTGATTACAGCGAGCCTGCAATAATTTTTACTTGGTCTAACAAAGTTTCTTTTACTTTAGCGAGTACTACTGGTACAGCAACACAGGACTTCTTTGCTTTAAAAGGAGATGGTGGTGCTCAGATAAGTGAGAAACTCCGATTTGTAAATAGAGAGCTTTTTACTTTACTAGTGATATTTCTGATGGAATTATTTTTTTAATTTATTTTTCTATTGAAGGATAATTGCTTTACAGAATTTTGTTGTTTTCTGTCAAACCTCAACCTGAATTAGCCATAGGTATACACATATCCCCCACCTTTTTGAACTTCCCTCCCATCTCGCTCCCCATCCCACCCCTCGCAGTTGATACTGAGCCCCGGTTTGAGTTTCTTAGCCATACAGGAAATTCCCATTGCCTATCTATTTTACATGTGGTAATGTAAGTTTCCATGTTACTCTCTTCATACATCTCACCCTCTCCTCCCCTCTCCCCATGTCCATAAGTCTATTCTCTATGTCTGCTTCTCCACTGCTGTCCTGTAAGTAAATTCTTCAGCCGCATTTTTCTAGATTCCGTATATATGCGTTAGAATATGGTATTTGGCTTTCTCTTTCTGACTTACGTCACTCTGTATAATAGGTTCTAGGTTCATCCACCTCATTAGAACTGTCTCAAAGGCGTTCCTTTTTATGGCTGAGTCATATTCCATTGTGTATATGTACCACAACTTCTTTATCCACTCATCTGTTGATGTACATCTAGGTTGCTTCCATGTTCTATCTATTGTAAATAGTGCTGCAATGAACAATGGGATACATGTGTCTCTTTCAATTTTGGTTTCCTCAGGGTATATGCCCAGGAGTGGGATTGCTGAGTCATATGGTGGTTTTATTTCTTGCTTTTTAAGGAATCTCCATACCATCTCCCATAGTGGCTGTATCAATTTACATTCCCAACAACAGTGCAAGAGTGTTCCCTTTTCTCCACACCCTCTCTAGCATTTATTGTTTGTAGACTTTTTGATGATGGCCATTCTGACTGATGGGAGGTGATATCTCATTGTAGTTTTGATTTGCATTTCTCTAATAATGAGCGATGTTGAGCAGCTTTTCATGTGTTTCTTAGCCAGCTGTATGTCTTCTTTGGGAAAATGTCTGTCTAGGTCTCTTTCCCACTTTTTGATACAGCTGTTTTTCTGGCCTTGAGTTGTATGAGTTGCTTGTATATTTTGGAAATTAATCCTTTGTCAATTGTTCCATTTGCTATTATTTTCTCCCATTCTGAGGGTTGTCTTTTCACCTTGCTTATAGTTTCCTTTGCTATGCAAAAGCTTTTAAGTTTAATCAGGTCCTACTTGTTTACTGTTGGTTTTATTTCCATTACTCTAGGAGGTGGGTCATAGAGGATCTTGCTTTATGTAATCGAGTGTTCTGCCTATGTTTTACTCTAAGCGTTTCATAGTTTCTAGACTTACATTTAGGTCTTTAATCCATTTTGAGTTTATCTTTGTGTACGGTGTTAGGAAGTGTTCTAATTTCATTCTTTTACATGTAGGTATCCAGTTTTCCCAGCACCATTTATTAAAGAGGCTATCTTTGCCCCTTTGTATATTCTTGCCTTATTTGTCAAACATAAGGTACCCATAGGTGCATGGTTTTATTTCTATCTTTCTATCTTTATTTCTAACAAGACTTTCTATCTTGTTCCATTGGTCTATATTTCTGTTTTTGTGCCAGCACCATACTGTCTTGATGACTGTAGCTTTGTACTATAATCTGAAGTCAAGAAGGTTGATTCCTCCAGCTCCATTCTTCTTTCTCAAGACTGCTTTGGCTATTCGGGGTCTTTTGTGTTTCCATATGAATTGTGAAATTTTTTGTTCTAGCTCTGTGAAAAATGTCATTGGTAATTTGATAGGGATCATATTGAATCTGTAGATTATATTTGGTAGTATAATCATTTTCACAATATTGATTCTTCCTACCCAGGAACATGGAATATCTCTCCATCTGTTTATGTCATCTTTGATTTCTTTCATTAGTGTCTTATAATTTTCTGTGTACAGTTCTTTTGTCTCCTTAGGTAAGTGTATTCCTAGATATTTAATTCTTTTTGTTGCAATGGTGAATGGGATTGATTCCTTAATTTCCCTTTCTGATTTTTTCATTGTTAGTATATAGAAATGCAAGTGATTTCTGTGTATTGATTTTGTATTCTGCAACTTTGCTAAATTCACTGACTAGCTCTGGTAACTTTCTGATACTATCTTTAGGGTTTTCTATGTACAGAATCACGTCATTTGAAAACAGTGAGAACTCTATTTATTTTCCAACCTGGATTCCTTTTATTTTTTTCTTCTTTTTTGATTGATGTAGCTAGAACTTCCAGAACTATGTTGAATAACAGTGGGGAAAGTGGGAACCCTTGTCTTGCTCCTGATCTTAGAGGGAATGTTTTCAGGTTTTCACCATTAAGAATAATGTTTGCTGTAGGCTTATCATATATGGCCTTTACTATTTTGAGGTAGGTTCCTTCTATGCCCATTTTTGGAAGAGTTTTAATCATACATGGGTGCTGAATTTTGTCAAAGGCTTTTTCTGCATCTATTGAGATAATCATATGGTTTACATTGATTGATTTGTATATATTAAAGAATCCTTGCATCCCTGGAATAAACCCAACTTGATCATGGTGTATGAGGTTTTTGATGTGTTGCTAAATTGTTTGCTAAAATTTTGTTGAGGATTTTTTCTTCTATGTTCATTAGTGATATTGGCTTGTAGTTTTCTTTCTGTGTGTTGTCTTTGTCTGGTTTTGGTATCAGGGTGATGGTGGCCTCAAAGAATGAGTTTGGAAGTGTTCCTTCCTCTGCAATTTTTTGAAAGAGTTTTAGAAGGATAGGCATTAGCTCTTCTCTAAATGTTTGATAGAATTCTCTGGTGAAGCCATCTGGTCCTGGGCTTTTGTTTTTGGGAGATTTTTCATCACAGCTTCAATGTCAGTGCTTGTAATTGGGTTGTTCATAATTTCTATTTCTTCCTGGTTCAGTCTTGGAAGAGTGAACCTTTCTAAGAATCTGACCATTTCTTTCAGGTTATCCACTTTATTGCCATATAGTTGTTTATAATAGTCTCTTATAATCCTTTGTATTTCTGCATTGTCTGTTGTAACCTCTCTTTTTTCATTTCTAATTTTGTTTATTTGATTCTTCTCTCGTTTTTCCTTGATGAATCTGGCCAAGGGTTTGTCAATTTTGTTGATCTTCTCAAAGAACCAGCTTTTAGTTTTATTCATCTTTACTATTGTTTATTTTCTATAATTTTTTTTAATTTTTAAAAACTTATTATATTTTTTCTACATTTATTCCTTTGTTTGCCTTCCCTACTGTTATTTTCCCCTTGCAGTTAACCTTTGATGTATATAAATCTTCTTCATCTATCTCTATTAAATTTGCATATCTATTCTTTCTTTTCTTTGTTTCCTTTCCTCTCAACATATTTGTTAGTTTTGTTTTCATTGCTTTATTCCCCACTTGGCACCTTGCGGTAGTTTTGTTTTCCAGTTTGTGCTTTAGTTAGTTTTGTTCTTAACTGGTAAATGTTATTTTTGATTTCCTTTTTTTGCCAGGTCAATCTACTGTACTTTATTTTAGTTGGACTGTTTTGACTTTGCTTATGGATGTATATGTATGTGTGTATATTCCATTATTTTAATTATTATTTGCCTGATTTAGTAACACCAATTGTCTAGGGTTCATTGTTGGTTTTTCGTTTTTGGGTATTTGTTTTAATCTCACTTAATGCCATAACAAACCACTTGTGGAATCTTTGTTCCTGACCAGAGATCAAGCCCTGAGCCTTTGGAGTGGGAGCACTGACTCCAAGACACTCGACTACCAGAGAACTAACCCTGCAGAGTATCAAATAGTTCACAGTAAGGAAACCACTTGAACACAAGACCCGGCATCACCCAACCACCAGTAGCACCCTGTGCAGTACACCTCATCTAAACAACAAACGAAACAAAAATACAAACCCAATCATCAGCAGACAGGATTCCCACCTCACTCAGCCTTGCCCATCAGAGGAAAAACAAGCAGGAAAAAAAAAAACCTCAGCACAGATCTTGCCTTTTATGAAACGTACACAAACCACTGGACCAGTCTTAGTAGGGGAGAAACCAAAAGGAAGAAAGAATTCAACCTTGAAGCCTGGGAAAAGGAGGCCTCAAACACAGTAAGTTTAAAAAAAAAAAACAAACCCATATATATAATGAAAAAGCACAGAAATACTACACAAATGAAGGAACAAATTAGAAACACAGAAGTCCAAATAAATGAAGAGGAAATAGGCAAACTACCTGAAAAAGAAGAATAATGATAGTAAAGACGATGAAAACCTTGAAAACAAAATGGAGAACATGCAAGAATCAATTAACAAAGACCTAGACGTATTAAAGATTAAACACACATAGACAAACACCACAATTACTGAAATTAAAAAAATACTCTGGAAGGAATCAATAGGAGAATATCTGAAGCAGAAGAATGAATTAGTGAGCTGGAAGATAAAATGGTGGAAATAACTCCTGAAGAGCAGAATAAAGTAAAAAGAGTTAAAAGAACTGAGGACAGTCTCAGAGACCTCTGGGACAATATCAAACGCACCAACTTTCGAATAATAGGGGTCCCAGTTAAGAACAAAACTAACTAAAGCACAAACTGGAAAACAAAACTGAAGCAAGGTGCTAACTGGGAGATAAAGCAATGAAAATAAAACTAAGAAATATGTTGAGAGGAAAGCAAAGAAAGAATAGACATAAAAAGTTAAACAGAAGTAGATAAAGAAGATTTATATACATTAAAGGTTAACCACAAGGGGAAAAGAACAGTTGGAAAAGCAAACAAGGGAATAAGTGTAGAAAAAATAGGTTTAAAAATTAAAAATAAAAAAAAGAGAGAGAAAGGAAAAAAAAGAGAACTCCACAGAACTGCAAAAGCCAACAAAGAGGCCAAGGTTTATAACAATAAAAAATGTGAATGAGAAAAAAAAAAAAGGTAAAAAGCTTAATTAGATTTCATAGTGCCAATAAAATTGACAACTACAACAGAGGGGGTAAAAAAAGGAAAAATAAGAAAGAAAAAAAAAATCCAAAAGAATCAATAGAGTAAGTCAAAACATAAGAATAATAATGTTTTTCTTGAGTCACTGCTGTTCAAGTCCTTTCCCTTGCTGGGAGTCACAGTCCACCTCACCTCCCTAGGATGCCCTTCTACCCTTGGCTGATCTCTGGATCTGCTGTGGGGGCAGCTCAGATTCTAATCTGGTCCTACTCCTGTGTGTTCTTGCCTCCAATGTCCACAGCTATCAGAACTAGTGCGTTTTTTTTTCTTTTTTTGTGGGAGCTCTCAGTTCAGTTGCTCAGTTGTGTCCGACTCTTTGCGACCCCATGAATCGAAGCACACCAGGCCTCCCTGTCCATCACCAACTCCCAGAGTTCACTCAAACTTATGTCCATCGAGTCCGTGATGCCATCTAGCCATCTCATCCTCTGTTGGCCCCTTCTCCTCCTGCCCCCCATCCCTCCCAGCATCAGAGTCTTTTCCAATGAGTCAACTCTTTGCATGAGGTGGCCAAAGTACTGGAGTTTCAGCTTTAGCATCATTCCTCCCAAAGAACACCCAGGACTGATCTCCTTTAGAATAGACTGGTTGGATCTCCTTGCAGTCCAAGGGATTCTCAAGAGTCTTCTCCAACACCACAGTTCAAAAGCATCAGCTTTCTTCATAGTCCAACTCTCACATCCATACATGACCACTGGAAAAACCATAGCCTTGACTAGACGGACCTTTGTTGGCAAAGTAATGTCTCTGCTTTTGAATATGCTATCTAGGTTGGTCATTACTTACTCCAAGGAGTAAGTGTCTTTTAATTTCATGGCTGCAGTCACCATCTGCAGTGATTTTGGAGCCCAGAAAATAAAGTCTGACACTGTTTCCACTGTTTCCCATCTATTTCCCATGAAGTGATGGGACCAGATGCCATGATCTTAGTTTTCTGAATGTTGAGCTTTAAGCCAACTTTTTCACTCTCTTCTTTCACTTTCATCAAGAGGCTTTTTAGTTCCTCTTCACTTTCTGCCATAAGGGTGGTGTCATCTGCATATGTGAGATTATTGATATTTCTCCCGGCAATCTTGGGATTCCAGCTTGTGCTTCTTCCAGCCCAGGGTTTCTCATGATGTACTCTGCATATAAGTTAAATAAGCAGGGTGCCAATATACAGCCTTGACGTACTCCTTTTCCTATTTGGAACCAGACTGTTGTTCCATGTTTGGTTCTAACTGTTGCTCCTTGACCTGCATATAGATTTCTCAAGAGGCAGGTAAGGTGCTCTGGTATTCCCATCTCTTGAGGAATTTTCCAGTTTGTTGTGATCCACATAGTCAAAAGCTTCAAGGACTCCACAGCCCCGTGTGGCTATCAAGTACCTTACTGGACAAAACTGATCTAAAGAACTATAGAAAACACACAGGAAAGTTCTGGAACTTAGAACTGAGGGCAAGGGAAGGGCTTTCTCCCTCTCATGTGATGCCTTCTGGAATATATATGCCAAATAAACATTTTTTTTTCAAATTAAGAAGTATTAACTATGGACAGGGGCAGATCCAACCTGTAAGGGATCTATCTGAAGCTTATACAGCTTTTAAATCCCTCTGAAAGAAGTCAAATACAACATTATGAAATACAAAATCATATAAAAAAGTGAAAATGCATTTAGAAATGACCAAATTCACAAATTTTATAAATACCTGAAAATACCACAAACATGATAGAATCCAGAATATCATCCTATCTTTATTAATTAATCACCTAGCAAAATTCTATAATTCTTTCCCTAAAATTTTTGACCACCACATTGTGGCAAATGACAATTTTATAATTTTCCGTATATACATATAAAATTAAAGAATGAGCTAATGTTTCTTCTAATTATGGTATAGCAACATAGTTGTTTAGAAATATATGTCTAGGAAAGGTTCATTTAACTTCACAACTCATGTTAAGTCAATTTTTAGGATCATTGCTGAGTTTGGAAAACCTTCTGTAGACTTTCTTTCATATGTAAGCTGCAAAATGTCAGGGCTTTCCAGTTTCTTATGTGATGACTAACCCCAAATACCTTTCAAACTGCGGGCATTTTTTAACTATAAAGCTCATTGCAGCATCATATTAATAAGTTTTTTTGTTCTTTCTCCATATTACTATACTGTGGTCAAACCAGCAAGAAACATAACTCTTTTCCCAACGTATCTCTATCATTCATCGCTTTTCATTAACTGGATTTTCAAACAATCATCATGCCTATTTATTATATTTGAAATTCTGCTCTTCTCAAATGAATTACAGCTTTGAGGATAATCTGAAATTTATTTTTACAATATACTTTGTGTCATCAGAATAGTTTTTCATCATTTATTTTTGTTTCTTTAGTTTTATGCTCCATTATTTGAATTTACTCAGTTCTTTAATAAAAAAAAAAAAAAAAGGTTGTAGTGGTGAGAAAAGAAGTAACCCTCCATATATGTTTACTTTGGGAATCTAACTTCTCAGTTGTCTTACTGAAACGCTCTTGAAACATCTTTCAAACTGTACTTAAAGCTCTATATTCCCAGCTCAACTTTCCTCTAAGCCAGGTCCTCAAAAAAATGCCTGTCATTAGTCCAGAGCAATCTAACATGTGAGGAAATGTGATGGAAGGAGGGTCAGGGCAGAAAAGAGACAGCAGTCTTAACTAATTGTGGTTTAAATATCTTAAAATTCTTCAAATCTTGCAAAACCATGTGGCCCTGTGAACACAAAGCTAGGGATCTTCCCAGGGCCTTGGAGCGGGGTCTGTGCAAGGAAGGGGCCCTGAAACCTAAACCCCGTCAATTTAGCTCCTGTAAACGTCCTCTGATTACAGGTAAACAGAGGAGTCAGAAGATCCAGCTCAAGCCAAAGGTCCTTAGCTTAAGGAGTTAGGTGTTTCTCCCCACCTGTCCCTCCACCTTCAGAGCGAATATTCTATTTCAGGCTGAAGTACACTTCTAGGAGGTCAGACAGCACATTCTAACCTTCTTCCCCACCTGACACAGCTACAATCACTTCATCTCAGTTTTTGCCAAAGTTGAGGTCATACAAGCTGAAATCTTAAACGACCAAAAATTTCTATTTTTAAGAAGCTTCTTCAGTTTCAGTTTCCCCAATCCATTGTTTGGACAGATGCTCAAGGGTTCTCTAAAGCCCTGTTTTAACATAACAACTCTGAAAATCTCATTTGCCCCATAGGTCAATGAAATAAAAACAAAAACAAACTCCATTATATGGGCTAAAGCCATGACACATTACAGTTAGGGTGGGCAAGAGTCATCACAGAGATCAATACTTCATTACTGGAAGTAATGAAACTGGTGGTTCAACGAAGGCCAGAGTAATGATGGCGCTATAGTCACACTGCTCAGCTACACGCACAGGGCGAAGCCTGCACAACATCGTGTGTGGACACGCGCGTTCAGTCGTGTCTGACTCTGTGACCCCACAGGCTGTAGCTCGCCAGGCTCCCCTGTCCATGTGATTCTCCAGGCAAGAATACTGGAATGGGTAGCCTTTCCCTTTCTCCAGGGTATCTTTCCAACCTAGGGATTGAACCCATGTCTCTTCTGTCTCCTGCACTAGCAGGCGGATCCTTGACCACTGCACCTCCCAGGAAGTCCCTTGAACATATCTATAAAGTAGGAATCACAGCTGGCTTTTAACACAAAAGAAACTGTTTTCAGTTTCTCTTTATGACTCATCTTTTATTTTTAATAAAAAGTCCCAAGGTCTCATTATGTTATGTTAGTCACTCAGTCGTGTCTGACTCTTTGTGACTCTGTGGACTGTAGCCCGACAGGCTCCTCTGTCCATGGGATTCTCCAGGCGAGAATACTGGAGTGGGTTGCCATTTCCTTCTCCAGGGGATATTCCCAACTCAAGGATGGAACCCGGGTCTCCCACATTGCAGGCAGATTCTTTACTGTCTGGGCCACCAGGGAAGCCCAAGATCTTATTGGGGGTCATTATTTCTTAAATACTTTATTGACACTATTTATTATCTAAATTTACTCTCACTCTTGGAAGTCCAGCAACAGGTTTCAGCTGCTGCTTTCATAAAATTCTGTCAAATCTGAAAAATATAAATACTTAAGAGCACAAACTCATTGCCAAACTGAATGTGCTCAAAACCCAGCTTAGCCACTTTCTACCCGTAGTTTTGAGCAAGTCATTCAACTTCCCTGTGCCTCAATTATCTTATCTCTAAAACAGGGATAAAATGAGAGAGAGAGATGCTGTGAACATTAAATGAAAATTTGTAGCTATAAATACTGAGAGCAGCACGTGATACACACTAGGGCTGTATACATGTTTGTTAAATATAAGAAAAATATGAACCCATGTGTAATATGAAATGGGAGTGATCAGAGAAGCTAAAATCAAGATATTCATACTAGTCTGAGTGGAGTTTTACTATCTTCCATCATGTTGTAAACTTCAAACTGCCAAAGACAGTTAACTCAAAAGAAAACAAACACAATTCTGAGCCAAATAAACAACTTGTACACTATCAGTCCTTTATCTATCCCTGATCACAAGGTAATCAAACATGGATAAGCAGCTTGGGCTAACAGAGTCTGAGGTATATGAAATGGCCTCTAGCTAGGAAGGTGGAAAATAAAGTGTTAAGTCACTCAGTCATGTCTGAATCCCATGGACTGTAGCCCGCTAGGTTCCTCTGTCCATGGAGATTCTCCAGGCAAGAATACTTGCCTGAGTGAGAAGCCATTCCCTTCTCCAGGGGATCGTCCCAATCCAGGGATCAAACCCGAGTCTCCTGCATTACAGGCAGATATTTTACCATCTGAATCACCAGGGAAGCTGTAAGTACATCATGTAATTTCTTAGAACTTCGTTTTCTGTATTTAGGCAATGGGTATAATGCTGTCTGAACTTAAGATATATGCTAAAATCACATTATATAAAACATACATAAAGAGCTATTATGTAGTCCAGCCATCTAGCAGATGCTCAATAAATAGGTTATTATTACTATTGCAACCAACCATTATGCTGTTCCATTAACATACCTCTTTCTATATTATACTATGTATTAAAGATCATTGCCCCTCACCATTCTAGCAATATAATTAAGAAAATCTATCTTCCCTATTCACTTTTGTTAAAACTGTCAAACATAATCAATGTCTGACCTTGTCCTGGACTAAGATTGAATAACATGGGTGAAAGAGATCCTTCATGGGTATTTATGAATGCAAATGTGACACACAAGGTCCTTTCATTAGCACTTAATGTTATTAAAGTTTTTACAGAACTTAGATAAACTATCACCCAAAAGAATAATTGTATCTTAGATTTCTTCATAATAGCAGTTTCAGTTTATGCCACCTTTTGTGAGAACTTTCAAAATCTTAATATATGCCACTCTGAATCTTTTCATTATATCTGCATATTAGATCAGAGCAAATATCAATGCCTGGTTTTATTTTAGAAAAATACGAGGCTAAAGATTTATGACTTGCCCTCCTAAACATACCAAGAAGGGAGTTCACATAATTTCTCACTATTTCTGGAGGAAGTCTTTGCCGCCAGTACTGAGAATGTTATAAAATTAAATACTAAAGGCTCAGATTGCTAAATATTCTGTAAGTTATGAAAAAAATACTTAACCCACTCCCATTTCTGGAAAATGAATTAACTAATGTCCCTCAAATATTTTCCCTTGCATTAGATGGAAACAGTTCAAACCCAAAGAAGACACATAGCTTTAACTTGGAATGTTGGCTGTTAGTGCGTGCACCGCTGGAAACTAATTAAATTGCCTTGTATGCTCATTTAAGTGAGATTATAAAAACTCAGAAAAGAATCCTTCAAGGAAAAAAGAATGTCAGAATAATTTAAATTAATTTAACACATTAAATCTCACTGCATTTATTGTGGAATTGTTACAGCATGCATGTTAATTTCAGAAAAAGTAACTGATAAATATTTTCCTTGGACTCCCACAAAATTCTGCTTCAAATCCGTTATAAAACACCAACACCAAGAGTGGAAAGGCTATAGGCTAGAACTTTTAGAAGCACTGGCAAGGGCAATTTTTGAAAAACAAAAGAAAAAAGTTAACGTAAAATGAATGCAATCACGATGAATTAAGGGAAGAGGAGCCCAGGGTAGAGGAAAATCTTGCATGATGGGGCTTTTTAAGCACAGCAATAGAACGGGGTGCAGGGCCTTCCCTGGTGGTCCAGTGGTTAAGGATCCGCCTGCCAAGGCAGAGGGTGTGGGTTCCATCCCTGGCCCCGGGACATCCCACGTGCCGTGGGGCAACTAAGCCCTGGGCCACAACTACTGAACCAATGGGTCCTAGAGTCCGAGCTCTACAACAAGAGGAGCCACAGCAGAGAGAAGTCTGTGCACCGCAACCAAGAGTAGCCCCTGCACGCTGCAACTAGAGAAAACCCGCGTGCAGCAATGAAGGCCCAGCATCACCAAAAATAAAGAAATACATTTTAAAGATTTGTTTTAAAAATGGGATGCAAAGGGATATCTGGAGTGTATGGAAGCTGGGTGTTAGACTCATTGATGACCACGCCTGGTTCTAGGCTGACAGAGTTTAATTCCAAAGTATTACTGTACCAAGTGTTATATTCTTTCCCCTACATTTTTCATCTTGAAAATAACAGGAAAAAAACCTTAAAACTTATATATTAAAATGTACTACTATTTTCAGAAGAGCAACATGATATACAGCATTTAAACAGTTTTGAAAATGTAAAATATATTTCACAAACCTTGGTAAACAGGTGCACAGCATGACGACTGTGTTATTAATACACACCACAGCACAATGCTGATTGTGTGTGCGTGCTAAGTTGCTTCAGTCGTGTCCGACTCTTTGAGACCCTACGGACTGCAGCCCACCTGGCTCTTCTGTCCATGGGATTTTCCAGACAAGAATACTGGAGCGGGTTGCCATGCCCTCCTCCAGGGGATCTTCCCCACCCAGGGATGGAACCAGAGCCTCTTATGTCTCCTGCATTGGCAGGTGGGTTCTAGTGCCACCTGGGAAGCTGTAATCAATGCTGATTACTTTGCTATAAATGTAAATCCAAGGCAAAGATAAGTCCTATCTCACTTGCTTGTTAAAAAAAAAATTATAGTCTCTCTAACAAGAAGATTGAGTGATTAATTCATATTCTAATTCTGGGATTGGTCATCTAGTTCTGTAGCATCAGCAATTTCAAAATCCCATAATTAGCTCCATAATATTTCTATAAATCTTTATTTTATGAATAGGTACTAAATTTATATTATGCCCTAATACATGGAACAGAGTTTGGTTTCACCTCATGACAGACAATTTCATATTAAAAGATAAACATTAACAATAAATAAAATATTAATTTTATATATAAAATAAAACAATGCATATAAGAAAACATATAATGCCCCAGAAGAAGATTATACTTTGTTCCCCTATTTTTTGACCCAGAAACAGCACATTTTCTAATAATTTAATGGTGCAGATTTAATTCCTATACTTTCTACCAAGAATTCAGGCAAACTATCCTTTTCCTTCAAGGGAAATTACTGGTTAAACTGAAAATAATCACAGCCAAATTTTCAGTTATAGAGAAAAATAGTTACAAAGAGAAACTCAGCAAACAGCAATGAAGGTTTTCTCATTTCTCAAAACCTTGGCCGAGTAGGGCTCTGTGTTTCAGAGGAAAGGACCAAACCCCTCCATCTCTGCTCTGTTTTGAGTTACTGCTCTCGCAGACTTTCTGGCAGTTTCAATTGGTTAAAAGATTTTTTTATTTTTTAATTTCTGGGCAAAAATGTATTTCATAATTGTTAACTATCACACTAACCCCAGATTTGAAGATCTCTGAGTAGCACAGCAAAGCAGTGGAAAAACAAAAGAAAACATTCTCCATTACCTGGTGACCTTCCCAACTCACTGGGTATTTTTGAGCCTCAGCTTTCCTCATCTACAAACCGGGATAAAACCATCTGCTCTGCCTTGTTCTAGAGGTTTCTGAAAGGACTGAATAAAGTAGCAGGCATGAATGCTCTGTAAGACAAAGTGCTCAACAAATGCAGCAGTATTAATAATAGTAGCAAAAATAAAAGTGATTATTAATGAAATGAAACATTTAACTGTAATTGGGCTCTCTAGGACTAGGACGTTTTTAAAGAATTTTAAAAATTATAAAGGAAAAGGGTGAGTGACTTTTCTAAAAGGTAACTTCAAAAAAAAAAAAAAAAAAACTACGAACAATTCTGAGCAAAACAAGGCTAGAGTTGTCCTCTACCCAGGGACAGACATCAAAACATCACTACGTAATATCCTCCCACAGCAGTGCCAAAACAACAGTAGAATTTATTAACCTCTTGCATCTCTATTATTTAGGAAAAAAGTCCTCACGGCCTAGGGGCTAATGAAGGTATCTCATTTTCTCACCACCGCGCACTTGAAGGCCACTTTGCCTACTGAACAATCAACAAAGCCATTTCTAATTAGATATATGAAGTATCAAAAACATGGTAATAACTTCCAGTAACAATTTATACACACACAACACACATAAACAGACTCCATTTTTAAAAAGGAATATAAACATCTTAAAGCATTCTTTTAAATCTACAGGACCTTAATTCCTGAGGATAACAACAAAAAGGGGGATTGTTAGTGTAAATTGTACCAAAATAATGAGAGATTTCCAAGTTTGTGTTTGAAGTTCTTTAAACAAGGTGGTCTTTTTAGGGAGTCAAGATAAAGGCTTAAAACATTTTTAGGGACAGAGCATTTGGTTGGCATTCTGCCACTTTCTACACCAGATAATTTCAGTTGCTGCTGTTTGTCTCATATGTTTTTTATTCTCCCTCTAGGGAAGTCAAGGCCTTTTCACTTGCAGGCAAATTTCACTGTAGCTCTGCTAACTACTTTACAAGGTGATAAGCATTCACAAGAGGCTTTTATTAGACCAGTAGCAAAAGCAAAGACTATGTGCACATATTTAGACAACATGTGTGAAATGGAAAACTTTAAATGTATGAGAATTCCATGTTAACCTACTAAAACTGCATATCCCATGAAAACTCTGGGGTAGAAAAAAGAAACATGCTAAATAGCCTCAAATATAAACTGACTGTGTATATTTCTTGCCTTCAACTCAACATAAGAGCTTGTTTAATTAACCATGTCAACTCCTGCGTCTGCTAACCCATTGCCATCTGATTTTGCCCAGAGTATGTTCCACCGCCCCTCCCATATCACTTTTCCAAATGAGTTTTACAAAGCCAGAACAGAAACCCTTGCTTTTATCATGTTTCTTCCATTTTATTCGACAAGTAGTGTCCCAAAGAAATAAATGGTCTGAACTCTATGGTACACTCAAGCTATAAGGGCAACTAAGCATTCAAATATGAGACCATTAGTTAAGATACAACTAAAGTTCAAAAGTATTATAGCCTATCCCTTCTCCAGCAGATTTTCCCGACCCAGGAATCAAACTGGGGTCTCCTGCATTGCAGGCAGATTCTTTACCAACTGAGCTATGAGTGATGCCCTAATCTAAGAAGGAAAAGAGCATCAGTTATCATAAAGGTACCAGTCATGAAGGTACCCAGTCATGAAGGCTTTGAGGTAGGCCCTGGATTTAAGGTAAGACTTGAATAAGAGGAGAAAAGAAATGGTCTGGGAAATGACAATACTGATCCAACATGACCAGATTCCGGGGCTCAAAGAGACTGAAAAAGAGCTCTCTGATGAGGGGCGATGGAAAGTGCAGGGACACAGAGTATTTGTTAGAAATCACTGCACCAGACTAGCTTTTACACGTCATGAAGTCAAACAGACTCAGAGATGTTCAAGTCTGCTTCCTTTACTTGCAAGTTTGTATCATAAATCTAATAAAATAAACTCTGCTTGCTTTGGGAAGATACAGTGCTTTTCCTGACAATGTAACTTTTCCCCACCTGTCCACTAGACTGTACGCTTACTGAGACTGAGTTCCACCTTATGCCTCCCAGAGGTTGGTTCCGGTGTCCAGGACAACAGCAGGATCCAAAATAAACGCTTCCTGAATGCTATGGCACAGACTGTAGGAGGACTTTCCTAGTCCATTTGGCACAGAGTGTTGAAAGTATAACCTTTCTTGGCTTGTCACTGACATGGACATCCCATAAGGAGACCAGAATTTCTCAAAATAACATCACAATGTAATTGGAAATCAGAAAGAAGCAACAGACATGAGTCTGAGTAAGCTCCGGGAGTTAGTGATGGACAGGGAAGCCTGGCGTGCTGCAATCCATGGGGTTGCAAAGAGTCGGACACAACTGAGCAATTGAACTGAACTGAAGAAGCAACAGACTCTCAAAAGAAAGACTTATGAAAGGCAAGCTACAGAATGGGAAAAAATAACTGCAAATCATATATCTGAGAGACTTGTATCTAGAATATATAAAGAACTCATAACTCAATAATAAAAAGATAAATACCTACGTTAAAAACAAGGAAAATATCTGAATAATCATTGGTCCAATGAAAAGAATAAACAAATGGTTAATAAGCACATGAAAAAAATGCTCAACATCATTAGCCATCAGGTAAGTGCAAATCAAGCCAAAATGAGCTATGACTTCCTATCCACTAGGATGAGTACGATCAAAAGGATAGATATTAACAATTAATACTGACGAGGATAACTGAGAAATTGGAACCTGCACATTGCGGTTAGAAATGTAAAATGAGCCAGTCCCTTTGCAAAACAGCCTCAGTGAGTGAGTGAAGTCACTCAGTCGTGTCTGACTCTGCAACCCCATGGACTGTAGGCTACCAGGCTCCTCCATCCATGGGATTTTACAGGCAAGAATACTGGAGTGGGTTCCCATTTCCTTCTCCAGGAGATCTTCCCAACCTAGGGACTGAACCTGGGTCTGTGGCATTGTAGGCAGACGCCTGAGCCATCAAGGAAGTCTGAAAACAGTAAAAGAAAAACAACAAAAAAACGGTCTGGAGTTTTTTCAAATAGTTAAACACAGTTACCATATGATCCAGCAAATCCACTGCTGGGTATATACCCAAGAGAAATGAAGACATATCTACTCCAAAACCTGTACACAAATATTCATAGCAGCAGTATTAATATTAGCCAAAAAGTAGAAATAACTCAAATGTCTATCAACTGATGAATGAATGGATAAAATATGGTATAGTCATTAAGATAGAATATCATTCAGTAATAAAAAAGAATGGAATAACAATACACGTCCCAACGTGGATGAACCTTGAAAAGTAAAAGCAAAGGAAACAACCATGGTAAAAGAAGCCAGTCAGAAGAGACCAAATAGACTGCACGACTTCATTTATATGAAATGTCCACAAAATGGAAATCTATAGGGACAGAAAGTATGGGGGAAATGAAAAGTAACTGCTACTGGGTATAGAGTTTCTTTTTAGAGTGATGAACATTTTCTAGAATTGATTGTATAACTACACAACAACTGCTAACTCTGTGACTATATTAAAAGCCATTGAACTGGACACTTTAAGTAAGTTAATATTATAGTATGTGAATTATATCTCAATAAAGATTTTATTCAAAAAATATAGTTTCTGTTTCAGGTGATGAAAGAGTTTTGGAAACAGTGGTATTGGTTTCACACTATAAACGTAATTAATAACACTAAATTGTATATTTTAAATGGCTAAAATGGAAAATTTTATGTCATATATATTTTACCACAATAATTTTAAGAAAACACTGCAGAATGGAAAAAAATAACTTTCTCCAGTTTTAATTATGAGTAGCTTCTTTCTTCAGTATAATCACTTTGTCCAAAGTAGGAAAATCCCACATCTAAAATATTTTATCAGCCCATATATATAGAGAGGGAAACTACTAACATGATATTGGTGATTTTATTGAAATAAATCAATCAGTGTAACATTAAAAAATTGTAAAAGACATAAAAATCAAATGCATTCTTTTCAATTTTATAATTTATGAACTTTTTATTTGTGGTTCTTAAACCTTTAACACTTTTTGACAGATGATGCTTGCTAACTGCCTTACTATTTTCTGTTATGGGGGAATAACTGACTATTACACTTCAGGTTTTAAAAGACAGGTATTTCTACTAACTATCCTTTGCTAATTATGTTGTGCTGGATTTTGTGTATCATTTCACACTGCATTTATCCTCCTACTTGGATTTTAGAGCAACTTATTTGTAAGTAAGTGAACTTGTATATATCTCATTTTGACTCACCAGCGAAATCTGATTAAGTTGCTCCTAATCAATTCTATTATAGATAAACAGAAATGCACATTGATGTGAGTAAAGGTAATACTTAAGCACCTCTTTCAGATCTCAACAGGTATGCATCAACACATACACATACATACAGACAGACCAAGCAAAAATAGCCTAATGCATCCACTGTAAAAGTCATGTGAAAGTGAAGTGAAAGTCACGTCCGACTCTTTGCGGCCCCATAGACTATACATACAGTTCATGGAATTCTCCAGGACAGAATACTGGAGTGGGTAGCCTTTCCTTTCTCCAGGGATCAAACCCAGGTCTCCTGCACTGCAGGTGGATTCTTTACCAGCTGAGCCACCAGGGAAGCCCAAGAATACTGGAGTGGGTAGCCTATCCCTTCTCCAGGGGATCTTCCTGATCCAGGAATTGAACCAGGGTTGCCTGCATTGCAACCAGATTCTTTACCAACTGAGCTATCCGGGAAGTCCTTTACAATAAATATTTCTCTGTAAGTCTTTTCCAATACACTGAGAATTACTGTTTTAACATGACTGAATTTGAATGTAGAGTACTTTGATGGGTTTAGTTTCAAAACAAGCCTATGATGACAGAAAGAAGAGTAAATATTCTACCACCGTATTGTTTTAAACAAAATAAAGCATCAATATCAGAGCTGGAAAAATTAAAGCACCAAACAACAGTAACTTTGTCACCAATCAAGCTTATCTTGGATAAATGAATACAGAATTTCAAATTTGTGATCACTCATATCTACATTCTTTTCACATGACCATCTTGAAAACCATTTTACCTAAAAATTTGGGTCCCTAATGTTAGGTTCATTTATTAAAAGAATTAATCAATTAATCCTTCTAAGAAGTTGCGACTTACAAAAAGCATCTTGAAAAACAGAGTAAAAATACTGATATAAATTATGCCTTGATTAATAAATTTTTTTCATATTTATGAACATTTAAAGAATATTATATATGATTTTTTAAAATCTCATTTTCTGTGATGAAAAAGAAATGCTAGTCTTTTTCAGATGAGAAAAAAAAGACTGGTAAGGCCAGGAGACTATAAATAACATTTTTAGTAAACTTTTAAGAAATACATGTATTAAGTGCACACTCTCTAAAAGATATTTTCTTAATCATTTTACATACCATTTTACATCATTTCATTTAATCTTAACAAAAAATCTGTGCAGTAGGTATTCATTATGTACAGCCATTTCAAACATGGGAAATCTAAGGAAGAAGAGATTAAGCAGCCTGAACAATTGTGCAGGAGTAAGAAATAGAACTGGGACTGAATCCAAGTCCATGCTCTTTCCATTACACCATTCTTTCTTCCACTGGTAAACACTCTATCATTTACTAAGATAATTCAGTAGCATCAGCTATTACAACTGCAAACAGGCTCAGGGAATACCACACATTTTCCTGAAGTCTAATGGGCTCATCTATATTTACCCAGCTAGGAAGGGGAAGGGAGAAGGCAATGGCAACCCACTCCAGTACTGTTGCCCGGAAAATCCCATGGATGGAGGAGCCTGGTAGGCTACAGTCCATGGGGTCGCACAGAGTCGGACATGACTGATGCGACTTAGCAGCAGCAGCAGCAGGAAGGGGAAATCACACTTAGGCACAGCAATCCTACTGTTTCAAGTTTGACACATCAGAACAAAGAAATCAACAAAACTAAATCAAACTCAACCTTTTTAAAATTAATTATTTTAATTGGAGGATAATTACTTAACAGTATTGTGATGGTTTTTGCCATATATCAACCAACATGAATCAGTCACAAGTATACATAAACTCAACCTTAATATTCATATTTCTTAACATCCTACTAATCCAAGCAGCAGAGGCAACTTAATAATAACACATGGAAAACAGGATGCCAATTTTATAAAAATAATTTCTACTTGGATTCTGCATGTTATATATTTCCCATTCTGTGTGTATTCTGTACACATATTTGAACAGGTCTTTAATTAGGTGTCTGTTTAAAAAATTGACTCCAAAAGGTCATCTCATTGGTTAATTTCATTTTTAAGTTACAGTGAGATTTTTTAGATACAATATATTAAGGCGGCATTTTCTAGGGGAAAAATATATATGTATATTCATATATAATGGGGCTTCCCAGGTGGCTCTAGTGGTAAAGAACCCACCTGTCAATGCAGGAGATGCAAGAGACATGGATTCAACCCCTGGGTCAGGAAGATGCCCTGGAGAAGGAAATGGGAACCCACTCCAGTACTCTTGCCTGGAGAATCCCATGGACAGAGGAGCCTGGTGGGGCTACAGTCCATGGAGTCACAAAGGGTCGGACATGACTGAAGCAAATTAGCAGGCACACATGCACAAGTGTATACCCCAACTATACAAGAATGGGCCTAATTCTTACTGAAACATTTTTTGCTTTCACAACACCTATTCTCCTCAATATCTTCTCTTAACACTGGCTCTTCTTTCTTGGTCCCTTCTGTGAGGGTCCTCTATTATAGTAAACTGGGAATTATTAGAGCTAGCTCGAGTCAGGTCCTGGGTTCTGTTTCCTCAACATTTCCTCTGTAGGTGATCACATTCATTCACAAAGATGTAAATACCATCCAAACCCCGAAAATCCCCAGATTTAAACTATAAACCCAAACCTCCACCACTATCTAAAAGCTACTTTGTCCAAAAGCTGATTTCTTGATCTTTACCCCAAACCTGCTCCTTTCTCTAGACTTCTGTATGCTCTACCCTGAGGCTCATGTCATCAGACACTGGTTTAATTCTAGGAACCTCCTGGTACCCATATATAATTCATCACCATTTTCCCAGTGCAGTTCAGTCGGTCAGTCATGTCGACTCTATGTGACCCCATGGACTGCAGCTCGCCAGGCCTCCCTGTCCATCACCAACTCCCGGAAAATTTGCATTTTCCCAAATACATTCTAAATGTGTCCGCTTCTCTTCATATCTACTGTCTGCCCCAGTCCAAGCCACCACTGTCTCTCACTTGGGCTTTTTATTACTGCTCTAGGCTCAGGTGGCTCAGTAGTAAAGAATCCGCCTGCCAGTGAGAGATGCAAGAGACACAGGTTCAATCCCTGGGTCGGGAAGATCCCCTAGAAGAGGAAACAGCAACCCACTCCAGTACTCTTGCCTGGGAATCCCACGGACAGAGGAGCCTCAAGGGCTACAGTCCACGGGGTCACAAAGAGTCAGACATGACTTAGTGACTGAGCATACATACACACACACATATCCAACGGATTCTCCTCTCCAACAACTAGTGAGCTCTTAAACTTAAAGCAAACAAAAAATCAGATACTATCATTCCTCTGATTAAAAATCCTTCAGTACTTTCCCCTTGCACTTTAGAATGAAATTCAAATGGCCAAGTCGTGTATATTCTGACCTGCCTGTTCCTCTCCATCTTCATCCCAGTTCTTTGTTCCTATCTGTACTCCAGGATATACTGGTCTTCTTTCCGTTCTTCCAGTAAGCCAAAATCCTTCTTGCCTCAGGGCTTTTGTACGCACTGGTTCCTCTACCTGGAACACTTTCCTCTACTTTTTGCCCAGCTAACCACTTTATCTTTCAAATTTCAGCAAAAATACCACTCTCCCTGAACTGCCTTCCATCCAAATTAAATTAGTTCTCCCTAGTGAATTCTCTCCCATAGCATCCTTTTCTTCTGTATATCATTCATTACAATTTTTAAGTAATAAATCTGTATGTGTATGAAAGTGAAAGTGAAGATGCTCAGTCGTGTCCAACTCTTTGCGAGCCCGTGGACTGTAGCCTACCACGTTCCTCCATCCATGGGATTTTCCAGGCAAGACTACTGGAGTGGGTTGCCATTTCCTTCTCCAGAGGATCTTTCCAACCCAGGGATCGAACCGGGGTCTCCGGCATTGTAGGCAGACGCTTTACTGTCTGAGCCATCAGGAAAGTATGTCTATGAACATATGTGTATGAACACATGTATATGTAGGTGTGTGTATGTATGTGCATATTAAATGCCTGCCTCTTCCACTAGGTTTTAAAATTCATGAAGACAGGGACTATGTCTATCTTGGTCACCTCTGCATAGCCAACACTTTGCATGGTACTGGCATATAATGGGTGCTTTATAAATATTTGCTGAATTAATTAATTAGTAAGTCTCCTTCTCCACCAACACTCTGCTCCCGAAAGGAACCATTGTAAGAGTTTCTTTTTTATCTTTCCATATATGAAAAAGCGAAAGTTACTCAGTCATCCCCAGCCCTTTGTGACCCCATGGACTGTACAGTCCATGGAATTCTCCAGACCAGAATACTGGAGTGGGTAGTTGTTCCCTTCTCCAGGAGATCTTCCCAACCCAGGGACTGAAACCAGATCTCTTGCATTACAGGCAGATTCTTTACTAGCTGAACCACCAGGGAAGACACATGATTAAAGGGCAAAGAGTTCAAACATGAATGCATTTTAGTATGTTTTCCTAGTACAAATTTTTACACTTGAATTCAGTTCAGTTCAGTCGCTCAGTCATGTCCGACTCTTCGCGACCCCATGAACCGCAGCACACCAGGCCTCCCTGTCCATCACCAACTCCCGGAGTTCACTCAAACCCATGTCCATTGAGTCGGTTATGCCATCCAACATCTCATCCTCTGTCGTCCCCTTCTCCCGCCTTCAATCTTTCCCAGCATCAGAGTCTTTTCAAATGAGTCAGCCCTTAGCATCAGGTGGCCAAAGTATTGGAGTTTCAGCTTCGATATCAGTCCTTCCAATGAACACCCAGGACCGATCTCCTTTAGGATGGACTGGTTGTATCTCCTTGCAGTCCAAGGGACTCTCAAGAGTCTTCTCCAACACCACAGTTCAAAAGCATCAATTCTTCGGTGCTCACCTTTCTTTATAGTCCAACTCTCACATCCATACATGACTACTGAAAAAACCATAGCTTTGACTAGACACACCTTTGTTGGCAAAGTAATGTCTCTGCTTTTGAATATGCTATCTAGGTTGGTCATAACCTTCCTTCCAAGGAGTAAGAGTCTTCTAATTTCATGGCTGCAGTCACCATCTGCAGTGATTCTGGAGCCCAGAAAACACTTGAATTAAATCTAATAAAAATAGTTCTAGAAAAATAATTAAAGAGAAGTAGGGCCTATATAATAATTAAAAGATAGTAAAAGAAAAAAAAAAGAAAAAGTTGAGATTTGAGTACAAAAAAGTACATGTTACATAGAAAGAAGCCCTACCATGTAGATGTTCAACACAGCAATAGAATTTTGCTGAGCATCTATTATTATGTACCAGGTCATGTGGCTCATGTCCATAATGGTTTACCAGCAGCATTTTATCACTAAGTTTTGTTTTTTTTAATTTTAAATTTATTTACTTCTTTAATTGAAGGATAACTGCTTTACAGATATCACTAAAAGTTTTAAAAGGAAGGCGGTAAGAAAGATTTCTACAATAAAACTGTATTATTAAGTGGTTAACTGTGTTACAATAAAAAGAAAATATTTTCTTTAGGAGTAGAAAAAAATAACTTTGTCATTTCACAAAGGTGTTGAATTTTTAACAAGTTGATTTTAATGCCTTATACTTAGTAGTCTTGCTTTCAGAAGAAGAGATGCATGTTTTACTCAGTCCTTATATCAAAGATAATTAACTGAAAAATCCAAAATTGTTTTTTAGCAAGCCAATAGTTTCACATTTATTCAAGTTAGCACGATCTCCACAGGCACAGAGAATCTGAACTGTCATCCTAATGTGTTTTGTTTAATTGAAGTATATTCTAATTGTGTTTTAATTCACTGCATTAAAAAATCTTTTCAAAAAAAAAAGGAAAACCTCCTACTTTATTTGTCCTTGCACTTAAAAGGAATTCAAAGTTCTCCTACCAAGTTCAACACCTGGGGAAACTTCATTAAGCGCTTTTCCCTGAAATTACCACTTCACGATGCAAAATAGAGGCTTTATAACCTGAAGAAGTTAATGTAATGTGCACCGCTGCTCAGGGACTCACAGTGGCACCGGGGAACGTTGCTGTACTATTAGGTTAATTAACGTTTCCATCAAATGAATGGAGTGCAAAAAAGAAATCCTGCCCAAAAGTCAGTGTTTAAACGATTTGGAGAAACAATGACTTATTGATTTCGATATTAACTAAGCAATACTTTTGACTTCTACTCTCAAACTGTCTTTAATTCTGACAGCTACATGTCAAAACACAAATGGACGCTGGATAAGATTCAAAGATACTAAAATGATTAAGAAATCTGTTGGTTGCTATATACCGTCAACTGTAAAAACTGTTAGGACACTTGAGGATGGGAAGGGAAATGCAAAAGGCAGCTTATAAGAGTATATAATGTTACGAGCTGTTATGAAAGGTATGTCCTACTTGAACTCGGTCACCAAATTTCAAAATTCTAGAATTTAAGATCTTTACAAGGAAAATACCAACTTAAATTCTGAAATAATTTCAGACAAAGTATTATTCTAAGCTGTGGCAAGAAACCATCAATCTTGTAAGAAGTGGTATAAAACTAAATTTATAATAGTTTGAAGGAGGATTTGGGTAATTTTTATACATTTTGTGGACTTAAAAGTAATCTTGAACTGTTAGAGGTTGTTATTACAAACAACAGTCATAAACTCACACAAAACATCCTTTGAGGTGAATGCAAAAAAATATAGGTTTGGACCAAACACCAGAATTCTTTGCTTCCTGTTAAGAAGGGGCTGCTGACCAGTTTTCAAATGAAAGTTTTAGCCTCCTGCTCAGAACTTCAAATCTGCCTTCTGCCTTGAAAGTAGGAGCAATTCTAGGTTTCAAGAATTTTTGGCAAC
Source organism: Bos javanicus (assembly GCF_032452875.1). Lineage (NCBI taxonomy): Eukaryota > Metazoa > Chordata > Mammalia > Artiodactyla > Bovidae > Bos > Bos javanicus. The sequence goes on along the minus strand of NC_083871.1, from coordinate 16,370,257 downwards.
CAAGGGCTTTTTTTTTAAGCAAAAGAGGGGGTTCACTGTATAATAATGAGATGCTAAACAGTCTCGACTTATTTAAGCTGCCAGACTATTTTTCCCATTGACCCAGGAACTATGAAGTTTACTCAGATTTCTCTTGGGGCAAGTGCTGCCTAACCTTCTCTGCTTCCCTTTGTAGAGACAAATATATAGAATATGAACATCTTAACTAAGTTTCTTCAGTCGATCAATGGCAAGCCGGATCATTTCTTCTACTCTTCATGAATTCATCATCAATCCAGAGTGGCAATTTTAAAAGTCCTATAACTTCTCTGAATATATAGACATATCTTGATTCATAAAGAATGACAGTTTTCCTTTGTTATGCATAAATTTTAAGAAAAACTAAGTGTTTTTTAATCCTACTGTAAATATCCAGGTTTCCTAAAGGTACTGCTTGACTCGCTATGTCATTAGGAATACCAATCTGCTTATTTGACAAAACTGATGTTGAAGAATCTAAGTTTTGACAATATTTCTGACTGTTTTTAGATAGCAAAGGTACCAAGGTCAAACCATACAGCCTAAGAGTAAATAATCAGTTACTTTAAAGAAGTATTTGTTGAGCTACTGATCCTTGCTACAAAGAACTGTCTCATTTTTTTGAGCACGATAGGAAAGGGCAGGTATTAAGAATGAGGACAAATGTCACATCTCACTTGAGGGTACAGCAGCTGACTGACAATATGGTGAATGTCATAGGGACCAGGCAAGGCAATGATCATGAGATACAAACTGACTATATGATTTAAACCTTACATGCCTGCTGAGACAGCAATTCATTACTAAGTATTTACAGGGTCTCACCTGTGGTCTGTAAAATTAGAAGTTTGATATTTTAACAAACCACACTAACTTTATACTTTAAAAATACATTAATCTATGCTATTACTATAAGTTATTACATAGGTATTCCTATTAACTATGTAATAACTTTAGGTATGCCTTAATACCTATGTAATAAACAATATTTTATTTATTTTAAAAGTTTATGATTTGCTCAGATATCGTGCCTGAATAATGGTGCTTAGAAGTAAAAATAATTTCTTACCCTTTTCCCTAAAAGTTCTGCCAGTTATTTTAGGAATCCAAACAACAAGATTTTATTTTCTGTAGCCTCTCTCCTCCTTTTTAATTGCTTTCTTTGTCCTCTATCTCACCTGGGACTGTCGACCCTGAAGCCAACAGCTTGACCTTTGGCAGCTACCAGCTAATTCCAAATGCGTCATATCAGGGCAACTGCCCACAGCAGGTGTACGAAAAACACCAGCACTTTACATCAAGGGTAAAGACAGTGTCATTGTTAGGCATTAGCACATCCCAGAGTAGATTAAGAGCCAGTGGTTCTGACCTGCAGAAAAATAGGAAAGCAGGAAAAACACATAAAGAAATGCCTATGTGCTTTGTTGCTGAGTAGCTACAGCTCTAAGAGTCACTCAGAAAAAGGGCAATTTATTGCTAAAGCTAAAGCAAGGAAATTTTCTTGATGCAGAGCATTTGGTTACATAACCATAAACCATAGCATATTTGGTTACAAGGACAAACAGAGTTCATTTACATTCAATGCTTAATGGAAGTTTTTATATATCCATATCATTGTGTAATACTTTAATACTGATGCAACAACCCAGTGTCGATTGACCTTGAACAACAGTCCATTAAATATCACCAGGTCCTGCTTGAATCAGTGGTTAGCGTCAAATACTACCCTGGGGTGTCCAACTCAAACAGAGATGATTTAAACTTTATGGCTTGATGAATACAGCAATGGTCTATTTTTTGGCACTAAGGGCACAAGGAGAACAAGCTTCTGTTTTGTTTGTTTCAAATTCAGCAAGTCAGATCCCATACTGGAAAAGTTTCAAAAAGTGTATTAAATTCTTCCAGTGCTTATACTTGGCCTTGCTCAGATGTTAAACATCTTCAAGAAACCAGATTGATCATTTCAATAGCTAACTACTATTCAACATTCTATAGAGCCTTTTAGCAATTCAGATAACTATAATCTTGTATGTTTCAAATACATTTTTTCTATTAGTTTGGCTTTAGAATCCATTATCCCAATTGATAACAAGAAAAACCTGGGTTAACACTGTCTCTGTGTTTTAAAGTGACAAATTAAGACAAACTTTTATTAACACTGGATTTTCCATCACATAAGTTCCTTAAAGACTCAGTATATGCAAGTGCTAGTCTGTTTCTGACATATATTATCTCATTCAATCTTTACGACAATCTGATGAACTACACATTACTATTTCACTTGACAGATAGGAAAACTGAGGTATAATGACAGTAAGTGACTTGCTTAGAAAGTGAAGTCGCTCAGTCGTGTCCGACTCTTTGCAACCCCATGGACTGTAGCCTATCAGGCTCCTCTGTCCATGGGATTTTCCAGGCAAGAGTACTGGAGTGGGTTGCTATTTCCTTCTCCAGACTTGCTTAGATTAACAACTAATTAATGTTATGTGAACTAGATCTGGACTCAGGTCTAATGAGCTCCAGAGGTCGAGATCCTGGTCATTAGGGTAGACTGTTTTCACTCGACTCTCCCAACCACAATTCACCACAGAGAACTGCAGGAAATTATTCAATTAGCCGAAAGGATTACTCAGGTTAGGTCTCTACCGAGCATGAAGGACCATTCAGTAAGGAAAGCCTGGATTGAACCCCAAGATGAGTTCTGTAAGTCAAACTCGTAGATGTTTACTGAGCGCATGCAAAAGAGGCATGAACCACAGAAACAGATCTCATTTCAATACAAAGAAAGTATTCAGGATTAGTTTTAAAAAAGCAAATGTACTAATCTTAATGTATGTTTCTACATTTTATCTTAAAATCTGGCTACTATCAAATGATGCTCCCTGTCCACACTCCTCGTTCTAAAGTTACTATATAGAAGGAGACAATGACCAGCTTTAAAGAGACCAATTCAGCAAAAACTTACAAGTCAACAGAACAAAAGCAATTATTTTCTGACAGATGAAAATTTAGGCTAATGAAAACTTAATAGATCTGAGTGTATACATTCAAATAAAGGTACAACCATTGGTGTGTCATCAAAAAAATAAATAAAACTCTCACAGGAGAAATCAAATAATACTGAGTATTTCCTGCTGATTTTGTTTTTCATCTGTACCGGAGTGGTGGTTGTTTGCTCCAGGCTTTTGAGCCAACAGCATGACTTGAACATTATTTGCTCTGGAGATTAAGTCATGGACAAAACAAAGGCCAAGTTCAAGAACTGGTGGTGGGCTTGGGCAGAAACCTTGGCCTTTGGCTGGAGAGAAGCAGAAATTTTGACTCAGTGAGCACCCATTCTGTGCCCAGTGCTGGGCTGAGTACTTTACATTAAGTTATTGGGTCTAAATATCTCAGCAGCCCTTCTGAGACCACGTCATCATCCTCCTTTCACAGCCGAGGAAACTGAAGCCCAGAGAGGTTCATTATCTCACCACTGTCGCAGTGGGCAAACAGCTGAGATGTGACTTCAGATGTTTGACTCACTAAAGAAAGGGGTTCCCCCAGGGGATCATATAAAAATTATATATATATTTCAATAGAGTCCCTTGGACAGCAAACAGATCAAACCAGTCAATCCTAAAGGACATCAACCCCGAATATTCATTGGAAGGACCGATGCTGAAGCTCCAATACTTTGGCCATCTGATGGAAAGAGCCGACTCATTAGAAAAGACCCTCATGCTGGGAAAGATTGAAGGCAAGAGGAGAAGGGGACGACAGAGGATGAGATGGTTGGATGGCATCAATGACTCAATGGACGTGAGTTTGAGCAAACTCAGGGAGACAGTGAAGGACAGGGAAGCCTGGCATGCTAAAGTCCATGGGGTTGCAAAGAGTCAGCACAACTTAGCGACTGAACAACAACGGTACACATATACATTTTGTAAACTTAACTCCTTTTTCTCCAAAAATGATAGGATTCTGCTTTATAGAAGCTAGAGGGTGGGGACAGGACACAGCCCACAGTAAGGAACGCCCTTGGGAACGAGGCAGCTACCATGGCTGGATGAGTAGTGGGGTCTGCTGGGAAACTAGAGACCTGATCATCTCCAGCCACCCTAGCTGATTTCAGTTAGGGAATGGAAAGTTCCAGTGCTGTGGGCGGCCACTGGAAGCCAGGGTCCAACAGTCCTGGGCACACTGGTGGAGGATGACTTTGCCTTTTGAATTGTGGGAAAGCTCAGAGACGCAGTGACTCCCACCTTAACACAACGAGGGATGAGTCTACTGCTTCCTGTTTGGCCCTGTCACCCTACATGAAGACATTAAGAATTTTCAATTCTGAGGAAGAACTCTTCAAAAAAAAAAAAAAGAAGAATATTTGGAAGAGACATTGACAGGAACCAGATTAGATGAAGAAAAACATGTTCTGTGAAATGAAAACAAGTAAACAAGAACTATCATGCACATCGATAACATAATTTGAAAAGCACAATGGAATAAAGACAAACAGATGTTTGGAAGTACTGAGTGAACGTATGCCATGTAAATAAGCAGAACTCCTCCATCCAAGGATATTTAGAAACTCAGCAAATGAAGAACCATTTAAATCCACCTCCATCAAACTGGGAGGTGGGAAAACTGGAGCTATAAGCTAGAGACCCATGGTTTAGCACAATAGTTGGAACTTACGAGGAAGAAATGTAGAAATACTAAAACTAAACTACAAAATTCCAAAACAATCAATCTCAGAAAGAAGATGGAACCAGAAGACATGGCTTCAAAGACCAAATTTTTCACCTCAGAGTGAGCCGGATTCACCTGGGAACTAAGGAGAAATGACTAACTGATATTAGGACCTAAGTGCAGCCTGAACTACTACAACACTGAAAACTCCAACTGCAATCAGGAGAACCTTCAGCCCAAGAGAAGGCACTGAAGACACTGGGACGCAATGCTCAGAAGACAATCCTCTCTCACTCAGGGACAGAGCACTTGGTAATAAGGATCACAGCTTCGCCTTCCCCAGGAGATACAAAGGTCTTATCTGAGAAAGCAATTCTCCAATCATGGAAAGATAATGAGAGAGTTACTTCTAATGACCAGCACAAACTTTCAGGAACGCGACTCCTAGGGCAAAAATTCCATGGGAGCTAATTCATGGGCATTACCACGTCGTCCTAAACCGAGTGAGACGAGGCTTTAGGGAGACTAGGAGCAAGACTTCTGGGGTCAACAAAACCAAAACTGACTTTGTAAGAATTAATTCTGAAGACATTCATATATGATTCATATTGGATTCAACTCTGGAGATTCATATCTGCAAGATCTTCCCTACTTGTTCTCTAAGAAATGTGTACAACAAAGTGGACTTGGACTAAAATTTTATTGAAATCTTTAGCCTTCAGCACAGATTATATATTTTTATGATATATTTTAAGGTACAATAGGTACAAATACATTGTCCCTTGAAAAACTACCTTTACCTTATACTGTTCTTTCCTTCCAATCTGATGCCTTGATAGGTTATTTCCAGCTATAACATCTGTGCCCAAGAGTGGTATGCTACCAACCACCCAATATCAACTTTCCTCTGTGACTGACCTTGCAAGGAGATTCATTTAAGGTACAATCCCTCTTCACGGACAAATCACTGTCTATCAAACTGTAATTTATTTGATGTGTTCCTGGAAATTTTTTTTACATTATTGGTCTTATGAAACCCAAGTGTTCTACGAAAGAAACTACAAAAATAACAGCACCCTATTCACAACATACTCATTAAGCATACTTTTATGAATACAAGTACAACATTTCATAATCTTATATTTACTATGTAACACAATTCAAACTGAATTCAAACACTTTTTGAAAGAGTCTTAGGTCTGGGGGGACAGCTTGGGGTAGAGCATTTGACAGCAGACTCTTAGGACTTAGCTATCTCCTAAACACTGTGGGAGATTGCAAAGAGTTTTTAGTTAACGCATTTGGGATTTAAACTATTGCTTTTTGGATGAAAAAATAAACTGGCCTATTTTGCTTTAATAACCAAAAGATTTATCATAAGATGTGTGTGTGTGTGTGTGTGCGCGCGCGCGCGCACGCATGCTCAGTTGCTCACGTCACGTCTGACTCTTTGTGACCTCATGGACTGTAACCCACTAGGCTCCTCTGTCCGTGGAATTCTCCAGGCAAGAATATTGGAATGGATTGCATTTTCTTCTCCAGGGGACCCAGGGATTGAACTCGTGTCTCCTAGACTGGCAGGCAGATACTTTTACCACTGAGCTACCTGCTGCTGCTGCTAAGTCACTTCAGTCATGTCCAACTCTGTGTGACCCCATAGATGGCAGTCCACTAGGCCCTTCTGTCCCTGGGATTCTCCAGGCAAGAATACTGCAGTGGGTTGCCACTTCCTTCTCCAGCACATGCATGCATGCTGAGTCGCTTCAGTCATGTCAGACTCTGTGTGACCATATGGACAGCAGCCCACCAGGCTCCTCCGTCCACAGGATTCTCTAGGCAAGGATACTGGAGTGGGTTGCCATTTCCTTCTCTGACTGGGAAGCCCCATATCATAAGGATTAATGGAAGAACTAAAAAGCCTGAAATTTATGGAAGTAATAGGTAACTCTTGTGTTTTTAATGAGGGAGAATGGAAAAATAACAATCATTAAATCCTTTAAGGCTAGGCATTTGGTTAGCCTAGCACAGCATGCTGTGGTGCCTGCTAAGTTGCTTCAGTCTCGTCCAACTCTGGGTGACCCCATGAATGTAGCCCACCAGGCTCCTCTGTCTATGGGATTCTCCAGGCAAGAACACTGGAATGGGCTGCCATTTCCTTCTCCAGGGGATCTTCCTGACCCAAGGATTGAACCTGTGTCTCTTACATCTCCTGTACTGGGAGGCAGGTTTTTTTTTTTTTTTTACCACGAGTGATACGTGGAAGCCCCAGTGCTGTGGTGAAGAGCTTCAATTTAACCATATTCCTCATGCTTTTGAGTATTTATGCTGAAACTTCAAATATACGGTAATGTTTATATATGTTTACATATAATGAAGAATAACAAATCTTTTGAATTTACTTAGATGAAAGCCAATTAGGAGAGAGATTTAACTCTGGAAAGTAAAAGCACCAAAATGTAGCTTAGTTGAATAGGGAAGGTAATTTTCAAAGCATAATCTTCCTACTTTAGTGAACTTCTTAAAGGTTCATCTCTAAAGGCCTTAAGTTAAAATTAAAAAAAAAAAAAAATCTTGATGATAATTAAGGCTACCTACAACTCCAAGTTACAAGAACCAGAGAATTTCTTGGAACTGAGAGGAGGCTCACACCCACACTAGGGTAAATCTAATGGTTCAATTTGACCCCACCTTCCCCAGATCTCACAAACAGACTCGCCTCAGAGACTCCCCAAGCTAACAGCAGAGGTTCCCTAGGATTACAGAGCAAGAGACAGTATCTCAAAAGGAACGCTGTGCTCTGCTCAGTCATGTCTGACTCTTTGCGACCCCATGGACTATAGCCCACCAGGCTACTGTGTCCATGGGATTTTTCAGGCAGTACTGGAGTAGGGTGCCATGCCGTCCTCCAGGGGATCTTCCCGACCAGGGACTGAACTCATGTCTCCTGCGCTGGCAGGCGGATTCTTTACCACTGCGCCACCAGGGAAGCCCCTCGAAAAGAATGCTGTAAGTTAAGCCAACGGTTCTACGGTAACTTTATAGTAACGTTGATAATAACAACGTGGATCAAAAGGGTTTTTTTAAGGTAGAGAAGAACAACCCTATCCTTTGGAATTAAAGCAGAAACGGCAAAACCTTAACTATTAACACAGCAAAAAAGAAAGAAAGAAAAAGGCAATTATAACTCTTAGAAAATGCAAGGAAATGAAAAGCTCAGAATTATCTAAAAGAACCAGAAATTACACTCACATTTTCTTCTCTAAAGAGAGATTTTCATATTATGGATGATGGAAATTTCTATTTTTATCAAAAAGTGGGAAATCTGCCTTGGTCTGTTATATCTGAATTCAAGATAGTTTCAAGCTACTCATACAAATGAAATATATTAAGCACATAAAATACATAAGTATAAACAATTCATATGTTTTTATAAAGATTTTTAAGAAAGGTTCAGAGACAGAGCTGAAAACTATGAAGGTGTTACAGCAGAATATCTGACTTCAACTGACATGAATGACTAGTAGTAAAAACTGCACTGGGATTAACTTTGCACAGTGGGTAGTGACAATCCAGCCTACGTATGCACAATTACCACACATTGCTCTGTTTTCTGTGTAGCATCTATTTCGTGTGACCACCTTAATCTCAAAACATGAGCAACGTCTATTACTAACCACAACTCTAATTGAGGAATATGAAGTTTATATTGGTATGCTCTGTTTTCCAGAATAGCAATTGTCATGACTGGGGGAAAGATGTCCTCACTAAACCAGTAAATAAAATCAGCAAAGAAAATGCATCAGTGAAGCAACCAAAATGTCAGCCCACATATGGCTTAGAAATGTCTTCAAAACTCAACACCAAGACCAATGATGTTCTTTCTGAGGTTTAACTTGGCACTGGGCTGATTACCCGGGGACTGGAGTTTCCTGCCGGATGAAGGACAAACATACCAACTGGGCATGGTGTGCTACTTGCTGCTGTTTGTTAAAAAACAATGCCGGATTGCAACATTCTTTGTCTCCCCCCACCAAATGCCTGACATTTCTGGCTTAAGACCTTTTGGGTCTAATAAATAACTCCATTTCTAACGACAGAGGTTTCTTTCATTGATGGATTTATTAAATAAATAAGCAGTTCATCGGTTTACAGAATGTGTTATTTCACACAATTTAATATGAAAGAACTGGCAGGTGGTTCTGTAAGAACCATCAGTAGTAGGAACTGTTTCATAGATGACCAACTTAATCTACATCTGGAACACTGCCACCCTTTATGAGGTTTTTCCATATAACACATTCAGAGTTTTAGTGATCGTCTACTCAGGGTGTTTATGAAATCCTTGTGCAACTTTCAGCATGACCTATCCCACTGAACTATATTTTATGGGGCTGTGTTAAAACTGCTGTGTATTCATCCGGACCACATTCTTTAAAGGAACTTCAAGCCAGGATCATGAGTGCAATTTATGAAATCACTCAGCAGCAGCTGGAGAATGTTTTCAATGAGGTGGAAAATCAGACTGAAGGTTGATCACCAAAAAATGGTGGCTATGTTGAAGTCTATAAATTTAAACGGCAGAGTTAAAGTCTTATTCACACTGATTTAAGTAATTTTTATTTTTTTTCTGCCACAAATACAAATACAACAAAGATAAAGGTTTAATGTTAACGTGGAAATTTTTTTTAAATACCCAATATGGCTATGATGTTATACATTTCTATTAGAAATTTTATTATTTTTCCCATGTCAGAAGACTAACAGCAACTCATTAGAAAATGTTTTACAGCATCCTAAAGAGCTAAAGTATATTTTAGAGATCATTGGTTCTCCAATTGACCTAGACCATATCTGTAAAAGTGTACTATTTATAAAGATGCAGTTTTATAAGCAAACCATTTCCTAATGCGTTGTGAAAGGAGAAAAATCAATGCAAGAGAGAGACTGGTTAACATGTTAGAATATGGCTGGATGCAACGTAGGAACCTGGATTTGATCCTGGAACAGAAAAAGGACATTAGGGGACAAACTGGTAAAATCCAGATAAAGTCTGTGGTTTAGTTACTAGTTTTATACCAATGTTAATTTGGGGCTTCCCTGGTGGCTCGGTCGGTTAGGAGATTGCCTGCAGTGCAGGAGACCTGGGTTCAATCCCTGGGTTGGGAAGATCCATTGGAGAAGAAAACAGCAACCCACTCTAGTATTCTTGCCTGAAGAATCCCAAGGACAGAGGAGCCTGGTGGGCTACAGTCCATGGGGTTGAAGAGTCAGACAAATCCAATTTGTATCCACAGTTCAAATCCTTCTACCACACTTCTGGTTATATTTTTATCCCTAAGGCTTCTTTCATACATTCTAACAGACCATTAAGAAATATTCTGAATCACTAATCAAATAGTATACTTTAAACTTGGTCTAACACGCCATTCCATAGAAGATAAATATTCTTTAAAAATTTTTTCCTGAGAAGTCTTTTTTATATTGGGCCAGTTGCTATAAGCCACACAGGGTGATGATAATTTTGTCATAGTGTTAGCATGGACTAAAACAAGTAGCTTATAAACAGGCAATTGAGCAGAATTCTGGGTTCAATCACTATGACCAAATTAAACACAGTACCTATGGGTCTTGACATAATACTCTAAAATGTGAAATGACATGATCCTCTTGGTTCCACCTCTATCAGTATCTCTAGAAGCAGTTTCTTCTCCCTTCACCATTGTTTTTCCTAGGCTCATCCCGATTCATCACTGCCTGACTAGATCATTGCAAATGGCTCCCAAAAATCCTTCGTGTCTTGAATCTATTTCCTCTACAGACCATGTCCTATACGGTGACCATAACGCTGTCCTTAAAACATATTTGGGACTTCCCTGGTAGTCTGGGGGCTAAGACTCCACACTTCCAATGCAGGGGGCCAGGGTTTGATCCCTGGTCAGAGAACTAGATCCCACATGCTACAACTAAGTCCTGGGGCATTCAAATAAATTAAAAACAAACAAAAACATGTATTTGATAATTTCACTCTGTGCACACAGGAAGAAAAGACTTTCTAAGTATTTGAAAATCAAAGTTCAACAACTTTAGTAAAATATTCAGAGACCCCAACGCCCTCCCCACTGCTGCCCCTCGTCTGGTCCCAACCACCTTTCAGGTAGCACTTCTCAGTATATTTCATCATTTGCTCTGAAAAGCATCACCTTTCACTTATATGCTTAGTATTTCTTAAGCTTGGAACTGATTGCTTTCTCACCCAGTTTTGTTTTCAAGAGAAAATTCATGCTTGACAGGATGATAGAGGTCCCATCACTTCATGGCAAATAGGTGGGGAAACAATAGAAACAGTGACAGACTTTACTTTCTTGGGCTCCAAAATCACTGCAGATGGTGACTACACCCATGAAATTAAGACATGCTTGCCCCTTGGAAGAAAAGCTATGGTCAACCTAGACAGCACATTAAAAAGCAGAGATATTACATTGCCAACAAAGGTCTGCCTAGTTAAAGCTATGGTTTTTTTAATAGTCATGTATGGATATGAGAGTTGGGCCATAAGGAAAGTTGAGAGCTGAAGAATTGATGCTTTTGCATTGTGGTGCTGGAGAAAACACTTGAGAGTCCCTTGAAATGAAAGGAGATCAAACCATTCAATTATAAAGGAAATCAGTCCTGAATATTCACTGGAAGGACTGATGCTGAAGCTCCAATACTTTGGCCACCTGATGAGAAGAACTGACTCATGGGAAAAGACCTTGATGCTGGGAAAGACTGAAGGCAGGAGAAGGGGACAACAGAGGATGAGATGGTTGGATGGCATCATCGACTCGATGGACATGAGTTTGAGCAAGCTCCAGGAGTTGGTGATGGACAGGAAAGCCTGGTGTCCTGCAGTCCACAGGTCACAAAGACTCGGACACAACTGAGAGACTGAACTGAACTGAACTGAGGATGATAGCACATGTCTACATTTTAAGCCCAATCATTCAGAACAGGTCACTCAGCTCTGATCAGGACTGGAGGAGGAAGAGAAGGACTGACATCCAGTACAGAGGTCAAATATGACAACGTAGGCAATTTTTTTCTCTATAACAGGAATGAACTAGCTGAGTATGGTTGCCATTAAAAACAACTAGGTCTAAAGGTAGAGAAAGGAAAGGAAGTTGGGATGAGACAAGATCGTCTGCTTAAAGGCAAGAGGGCTAAAAGAAAGCTCAAGAAGAGGTGAGTCCGTCAGTCTCTGTGGGCACATTAGCTCGGTGGTTCTAACCTTGGCTGAACACTGGAATCACCTGGGAAGTGTCTCACCAAGTGAAGTGTACTCTAGGACAATCACATCAGAACCTTTCGAGGTAGAATGAGGGTTGGAGCGTTCCCTCCTCTGCAGTTTTTTAGAGGAGTTTCAGAAGGAGAAGTGTTAACTCTTCTCTAAATATTTGATTCAATTCACTGTGAAATCATCTGGTCCTGGACTTCTGTTGCTGGAGACCATATGGCCGAGTAATCCCAATCCTGGGCATATATCCAGAGAATACTAACATGCACGCCAAAGTTCACTGCAGCATTCTTTACAACAGCCAAGACAGGGAGGCAACCTAAATGTCCACTGACAGGTGAATGGATAAAGACGTTGTGGTACATATATATACACAATGGAATATTCCTCAGCCATATAAAAGAATGCCATCTGCAGCAACATGGATGGAGCTAGAGATTATCATACTCAGAGAAGCAGGTCAGACAAAGACGGATACTATACGATATCACTTATATGTAGAATCTAATTAAAAATGATACAAATAAGCTTATCTACAAAACAGAAACAGAGCCACAAATGTAGAAAATAAACTTACAGTTATCAGAGGAAAATGGAGGAGGGATAAACTGGGAGACTGAGACTGACATATACACATGACAATATACAAAACAGATGACTAGTAAGCACCTGCTGTGTAACACAGGGAACTCTATCAAGACTCTGTAATGACCTACGTGGGAAAAGAATCTAAAAAAGAGTAGATATATGTGTATGTATAACTGATTCACTTTGGTGCACATCTGAAATTAACATTGTAAATCAACTATATTCTAATAAAAAACAACATTCATCTTCAAAAAAACCCCACTGTTTATGGGTGGAACCGAAGGCAATGGCACCCCACTCCAGTACTCTTGCCTGGAAAATCCCATGGACGGAGGAGCCTAGTAGGCTGCAGTCCATGGGGTCACACAGAGTTGGACACGACTGAAGTGACTTAGTAGTAGCAAGGCAGTGGTACATTTAAGAACACCTTCAGGTAACTCCAGCATATAGACAAGGTTGACATACACTCTGTTAACACAACGCTGATGAGAAAGGACCGAAAAAGAGAGATGACATTTCAGATGATTAGAAAGCAACAATGCATTATAGTTCCCCTACACATAGCTAGAATTTTCTTCCAGTACTCTTAGTAGCCTGAGAGTGGGGGCAGATAAGGGGAAAGGTTGACTTGATCCAGAGCTGAAAACAGACAGAGATCAAAATAATTGGGAGACTTAATCTCACAAGACTGCAGTGATTGACCACAGGGTTCAAGCTAGATAAGAAGTCAGGAAGTCATTGAAACAGAGCTTTGAACCAGTTAGATGAGCAAGCAGGAACAGTGGCGTGAAACGGGGACAACACGACATCAAAGAAGAGAATTCCTGGGTTTAAGATTTAAGATTTCTGAGGATGCATGTCTGAGTGATCGTATAATCGAGAGCAAGGCCACAACAGAGAACTGCTGGAGTAGAAAAGGAAGGTCTGCTACTGCTGCTGCTGCTAAGTAGCTTCAGTTGTGTCCGACTCTGTGTGACCCCATAGACAGCAGCTCACCAGGCTCCCCCGTCCCTGGGATTCTCCAGGCAAGAACACTGGAGTGGGTTGCCATTTCCTTCTCCAATGCAAGAAAGTGAAAAGTGAAAGTGAAGTCGCTCAGTCGTGTCCGACTCCTAGTGACCCCATGGACTGCAGCCCACCAGGCCCCTCCGTCCGTGGGATTTTCCAGGCAAGAGTACTGGAGTGGATTGCCAAAAGGAAGGTCATCAGCGTACAAAGTCTTGGAGAACAAGGGACTGAGGTGAAGGTGTTAGCTGGGGCCTCACCATGACCGTTAGACTTACCTAAGCTGTCTACAGAGCTGGGAAGGGAGAAAAGCCAAATCCAAGGGCCCTGTCAATGTGGAGCACAGTCTGGAGCGAGTGGAGGATGGTGCCTTTACTGATGAGGTAGAAGAGAAACAGACTGAATGGCAGCTGCAGAATGACAACTCTGATCACAGAAGCCAAGTCCTAAGTGCACACACCAAGAACAATCAGGTTCCATCTGAGAGGGCAGAATCATCCCAGTGAAAGGAAGAAAACAGAGGAGCATCTTTTCATATCCATATTTGTTCACGTCATTCAAAGCTTATTGTTCATCAATGACTCCCTCTGCTTTTGAGATAAAGACATCATCAAGGCCCACAAGGTCCAGCGTGGGCTGGGTCTGCCTAACTCTCTCCATCCTCGTCAAGTTCCCTACTCCCTCCTGGCTCTTTGCACATCAGCCTAAGGGTGTCTTTTGATTCACCAAAAGTGTTACACGCCCTCCCACCAAAGCGATATTTTGATTTGCTGTTCCCTCAGTCTAGAACCATCCCACAGAAAAAGAAATTCAACATAGCAAAATGGTTGTCTGAGGAGGCCTTACAAATAGCCAAGAGAAGAAGATAAGCTAAGGAAAAGGAGAAAAGGAAAGATAGACCCATCTGAATGCAGAGCTCCAAATACCAAGGAGAGATAAGAAAGTCTTCCTAAGGGAACAATGCAAAGAAATAGAGGAAAACAGTACAATTGGAAAGACTAGAGATCTCTTCAAGAAAATGAGAGATATCTAGGGAACATTTCATGCAAAGATGGGCTCAATGAAGGACAGAAATGGTATGGACCTAACAGAAGCAGAAGATATTAAGAGGTGGCAAGAAAACACAGGGGAACTATTCAAAAAAGATCTAATGACCCAGATAACCACGATGGTGTGATCACTCACCTAGAACCAGACATTCTGGAGTGTGAAGTCAAGTGGGCCTTAGGAAGCTTCACTACGAACAAAACTAGTGGAGGTGATGGCATTCCAGCTGAGCTATTTCAAATCCTAAAAGATGATGCTGTGAAAGTGCTGCACTCAATATGCCAGCAAATTTGGAAAACTCAGCAGTGGCCACAGGACTGGAAAAGGTCAATTTTCATCCCAATCCCAAACAAGGGCAATGTCAAAGAATGTTCAAACTACCGCACAATTGCACTCATTTCACATGCTAGCAAGATCATGCTCAAAATCCTCCAAGCTAAGCTTCAACAGTATGTGAACCAAGAACTTTCAGATGTACAACCTGGATTTAGAGAAGGCAGAGGAAACAGAGATCAAATTGCCAACATCTGTTGGATTACAGAAAAAGCAAGGGAATTCCGGAAAAACATCTACTCCTGCTCCATTGATTATGCTAAAGCCTTTGACTGTGTGAATCACAACAAACTATGGAAAATTCTTTTTTTTATTTTTATTTTATTTTATTTAACTTTACAATATTGTATTGGTTTTGCCATATATCAAAATGAATCTGCCACAGGTATACATGTGTTCCCCATCCTGAACCCTCGAGATAGGAATGCCAGACCACCTTACCTGCCTCTTAACAAAATTGTACGCAGGTCAAGAAGCAACAATTAGAACTGAACATGGAACAACAAACTAGTTCAAAACTGGGAAAGGAGTACGTCAAGGCTGTATGTTGTCACCCTATTCATTTAACTTCTTTGCAGAGTACATCATGCAAAATGCTGGGCTGGATGAAGCACAAGCTGGAATCAACATTACTGGGAGAAATATCAGTATGCAGATGATACTGCAGATGATACCACCCTTATGGCAGAAAGCCAAGAGGAACTAAAGAGCCTCTTGGTGAAGGTGAAAGAGGAAAGTGAAAAAGCTGGCTTAAAACTCAGCATTCAAAAAACAAAGATCATGGCATCCAGTCCCATCACTTAATGGCATATAGATGGGAAAACAATAGAAACAGTCAAAGACTTTATTTTCTTGGGCATCAAAAATCACTGCAGACAGTGACTGCAGCCATGAAATTAAAAGAGCTTGCTCCTTGGAAGAAGAGCTATGACCAATCTAGACAGCATATTAAAAAGCAGAGACACTACGTTGCAACAAAGGTCCATCTGGTCAAAGCTATGGTTTTTCCAGTTGTCATGTATGGATGTAAGAGTTGGACCATAACAAAGGCTGAGCACCGAAGAATTGATGCTTTTGAACTGTGGTGTTGGAGAAGACTCTTGAGAGACCTTTGGATTGTAAGGAGATCAAACCAGTCAATCCTAAAGGAAATCAACCGTTTATATTCATTGGAAGGACTAATGCTGAAGCTATAACACTTTGGCCAAACTTGATGCAATGAGCCAACTCACTGGAAAAGACCCTGATGCTGGGAAAGATTGCAGGCAGGAGGAGAAGGGGACAAAAGAGGACAAGATGGTTGAATGGCATCAGTGACTTGATGGACATGACTTTGAGCAAACTCTGGGAGTTGGTGAAGGACAGGGAAGCCCAGCGTGCTGCATCCAAGGGGTTGCAAAGAGTGACTGAACAACAACACAGTCT
The DNA here is from genome assembly GCF_032452875.1 of Bos javanicus. Taxonomy (NCBI): domain Eukaryota; kingdom Metazoa; phylum Chordata; class Mammalia; order Artiodactyla; family Bovidae; genus Bos; species Bos javanicus. The sequence continues at coordinate 16,353,900 of NC_083871.1, read as the reverse complement.
GAACCCTCCCCAACCAGTTGACCTGTACACGTTTTCACCTTCTTTAAGGGAAGACTTCCTCAAACTTCCTCACTTGGTCATCTGTTATAGTACTTACTGATGCTATAGTTTTACACTTAATCAGCTGATCATACAATTAACGTTTATCTCTCCAACTGGACTGTCCCTTCTGTGAGGGCACAGCCTGTTTTCTATCATAATCACCATTTATTCCCAAATGCCTAGCAAAGTGCCTGGCATATAGTAAGCCCACTGTGGATGCTATCTAATTAGTAAGTGAATAAATATATGAATGAATACGTAAATGAACATAGTGAAAAGGTCGATGGGATTTTGCTACTATTCTTATACAGCCAGAAATATCATTTTTCAAGGACTTCCTACATGCCATATATGGCTACTCATTTCATCCATGTGTCAACCTCAAAGATAGGTTTTATCACCTCAGTTTTATAAATAAGGAGATCAACCCTCAAAGAGATTAAATGACTTACCTTCTGTCCCCACCAGAGAAGTACAGAGCCAAAATATTCTTAGGCAGAGGTACTCTATCTGCATGTAGAGCTGACCTTAGGGGTTCAGTTCAGTTCAGTCGTTCAGTCGTGTCCGACTCTTTGCGACCCCATGAATCGCAGCACTCCAGGTGTCCCTGTCCATCACCAACTCCCGGAGTTCACTCAGACTCACGTCCATCAAGTCAGTGATGCCATCCAGCCATCTCATCCTCTGTGGTCCCCTTCTCCTCCTGCCCTCAATCCCTGTGGATACCTTCAGTTCAGGCCAAATTATTCTTCAAAAAAAGCAACTTCAGATGTGCACACAGATGTGACTATGTATCAGTTTGACTGGCTTCGAGCTGGTGCTCTTCACCCTGACATTTTACAATAGAATAAAGGCCCTGAAAGCTGGACACTGGGTCGACAGAAGAGAACAGATTTCAACAGAAAGCTCGATAACAATTACAGTAAGGACAGTAGCCAAAATTCCAGTGGGCAGTCACAGAAGATCAGAGAGAGGAGGAAGCAGCAGCACCAAAGGCTGATTCACTCACTCTGCAGAGATCTTCCCTGAAGTGGAAGGGGATTTCATTCCAGGGGAGACCAGTTCTTGCTAATGATAAAAGTCTTCCTTATCCTCTGGGAAAAAATTCCTACATCGACATTTAGTACTTAAATACATGGGGTTTCCCAGGTGGTGCTAATGGTAAAGAACCCATCTGCCAATGCAGGAGACATAAGAGATGCAACCTTGACCCCTGGGTCAGGAAGATCCCCTGGAAGAGGTCATGGCAACCCACTCCAGTATTGTTGTCTTGAGAATCCCTTGGACAGAGGAGCCTGGAGGGCTACGGTCGCAAAGAGTCTGACACAACTGAAGCAACTTTGCGCGTGCACACACACACACACACACGTTCAAATACATGAGCATCTTTTTAAGGAAAAGCTGGGTTCTAACAACAGGAACCCCTCTGGCTCACAGTGCTGCACAAGCAGAGTGGTTATTATCTGGTAACACTACTAGACTGTCTCCTTGACCTTGCAAACCGAATCCCAGCTTGCCACAAGGGCAGGTTCAAAGCACATGAACCTCTATATACACACAGAATATGTGAGAAAAGAACTTTCACATTTTTCTTCTATCTACTTCTGATCAAAAATCTAAATAAGAGAAGAGCTATCCACGTGCTATCTTAGTTTCCTAGAGCTGCCATTAAAAAAGTGCCACAAACTTAGTGGGTTAAAATAATGGAAATTTATTCTCTAATAAGAATCCGCCTGCCAGTGCAGAAGATATGGGTGTGATTGCTGGGTCAGGAAGATCCCCTGGAGAAGGATGTGGCAACCCACTCCAGTATTCTTGCCTGGAGAATTTCATGGACAGAGGAGCCTAGTGGGCTATAGTCCATTGGGTTGCAAAGAGTTGGCCATGACTGAGCGTGCACACACACACACTTCTCTAACAATTCTAGAAGTTTGAAGTCTGAAATCAAGTGTCAGCAGGGCCCTGCTCTCTCTGGAGTCTCTAGGGAATGACCCTGTCTTTCTTCTTCCCAGCTTAGAGTGGTTGCTGGCAATCCTTGGGGTTCCTGCATTGCTCTAATCTCTGCCTTCATCATCACATGATGTTTTTCTCTCTGTATGTGTCTCTGCGTTCAGATTTCCCTCTTTTTTTTTTTTTTAAAGGACACCGGTCACTGGAGGAAGGCTCACTCTAATGAGTATGAGCTCATCTTAATTTGATAGCTTGAGTACATCTGCAAAGACTCGATTTTCAAATCAGATCACATTCAGAGATACCAGACGTTAGGTCGTATCTTTCTGGGGGACACAGTCAAGCCACAACATGTGCTAACCATTAGTTCTTTGAGAGTTTAAATGCTACTTTTCTGCAAATGGAGATTACTAGAAGGCAGCATACCTGCACCCAATCCACCCAATTTACTTTAGTGAAAGCTTTTAGTCCTTTGGTAATATTTCATTTATATCAAAAGTTTAAATAAATACATGAAAAATATTAGCAGCTTCTACAAAATCACAACTGAACACAACAAACATTATATTTTTTAAAAAAACCTTTTAACAATTACCATGAGAACAGTCTATTTCTCCTGATGACAATGAAGAGTTTTCTTTTGTTCGCAAGTTAGGAAGCTTAGCAGTCTGCATTCTAGCGGTCTGCTTATAATTGGGGTGTGTGTGTGTGTGTGTGTGTGTGTGTGTGCGCGCGCGCGTGCGTGCTTAGTCGCTCAGTCATGTCAGAATACTACTATAGTCCGGGGCAGGATTTCTCAAATGTTGGTGTGTGTAAAAACCACTGGGTGAGAGGGTTAGGGAGGGAGATGAATAAAACCCCAGGTGCCTGGACCCCACTCCAAACCAACAAAATGAGAACTGGTGGGGATGAGACTCAGGCATATGTGCTGGTGACAAGCGTCCAAGCTAACTGATGAACACTAAGCTTGAGTACTACCAGGCATGGCTTTCACACCCCCTTTCCCCCTTTATTCTCAGGGGTGAGTTCCTGTCCTTTATTGCAAGCCATTAGAGATCCTATTTTTGCATTAAATTTAAGATTAACAAGCACTTTCTAAGCATCCTACTTCTGAACTACTCATTTGAAATGGTACGTCTGACTGTATTTTAGGTCCTGCAGCGCTTTTTCCCCAAAGATGACATATATTCTCAAACAGATGGCTCTATCTATTTCATCCTCGCCATGTCCCTCTGTGGTACACTGGAGGAAGAAACTGTTTCTCCATTCAAAGATGAAAAATAAAGGCTCAGGTCCAAGTCAAACTCAGTATTTATTAAACACCTTTCGTATGCAAGACACTGTTAAATGTCACCTCACCAGGACACACTAGGACGCTTGGGAGGCGGATCCCGGAGAGGAACCTCCGGAGAGGTTAGTGCAGCACTACAGCACTTACTAGCCCACTGATTCACCATCTCCTGTTTGCACAGAATCAAACAGTCTAGACAGCTTAATTATTTTAATTGATCAGTATAAGTTGTCATGAACAATTCTGAAAAGGAGCTCCAAGTTCAAGTACTTTCTTCTTTCCACATTATTTTTCTCATCTTCATTGCATATGTAAAAATTAACCAAAACCTTTCAACTTGAAGATAATAAGGCATTATAAGGTACTATAGTCACTAAAGGAAAAAAATTTATATATATATATATTAGCTCCTACACCCTTCTATAGTTGAAACTATCTGAAAAAACCCTAGAGTTGATTTGAAGTCTTTTGTGAAATCCCTTGTGAGACTCAACTGTTGACTGTGGTTAGAATACATTCAAAAGTATAATCAGATTGCGTCACCACCATCACCTGCTGGAGGCGCGCTGAAGGCACATGTGCTTGGGAGGCTAAAGCTGGTTCATTGTACTACACTCTCATGTGGGCTTGCCAGAGAGATTAGTCACCATTTTGCAGCTGGTTTCAAATTCAGTTGCTGCGATACAAGTGCAGATGCAATGGCTTACCCTAATTATGTTGCTCCAGTTTAATCTTTCCATTTGTAGTATACATACTATCTACTGGATCAAATTCAAGACTCTGAAAATTGGTTTCAAACAGAAGAGACTTCAAAATCACACATTTGTGACCCTCCCCTCCAGCTTGCTAATCACATTGCATCACCGTGTCTTTTGGATCCTCTGAATCCATCCCAAAGGTGTTTTTAGCTAAGCCATTACTGAATCTTGCTAGCAAAAAGGCAGGAAAAACTCTTCTTAAAAAACATTTGTTTTAATAAAAGTTATGTTATCTCCAAAGACACTCTTTGACGTTAAAAAGTTCTTTCCACTTTCTCTCTGCTTAGAACGAACATAGTAACAAATCCTACGGAAGTTCATCTTAATCAGTGGTTTGTACACTTGACTGATAATCAAAGACACCCTACAAGATTTAGGGGAAAAACAGATTTCTCAGCTTCATCAACCTACTGAGTCATGACTTAAAGAGAGTTAAAATTATCTATAAGCTAAATAAAGCTTATGCTGGTACTGCTTCTGAGAATCATACTGAAAGAAAGAGATGAACAAGCTTCTGCCTATTTCAGGCAGGTCTTTTTGCTGCTTGTTATTATAAGTAATAAAGGCCTTGTGTCAAGAATGATATCTAGACACAATATAAATAAATTAGAAATTTGGGAATAACATTTACACACTACTACATACATAAAACAGATAAACAAGGACCTACTCTATAGAGCAGAGAACTGTACTCAGTATTTTCTAATGAATATAATAATCTAAATGGAAAAAGAATCTGAAAAAGTATATATATACACACATATATATAAATGCATGTATAACTGAATCACCTTGCTGTACACCGGAAACTGACAGGCTGTAAATCAACTACACTTCAATTAAAAAAATTAAAGAATAAAGAATATCTATACAAAGAAATGAGGTCAACTGGAACCTTCAAACCAAATATTAATAAAATACTAGAATCATTAGATCCACAGAAGATAATCAGATAAGAGGCACCAAGAGGATATTTCTGGAAAGTGAACAATAATGATGAGGAATAAAACACCTATTTCCAAACAGTCTTAATTTCCTAGACATCTATTTCACCTTGCTGGATGCATATAGTTTTTTTATCAAGATAACTTAAAAGTATGACTTTGAAGGTATACATTTTAAATTTTAGACTATTCATCTCTACTCTCCTGTTTCTTAGTAATTCATTCATTTCACACTAGCACTATGAAGGAAGTGCTAAACAAGAATAAACAAATTATGTGCACACCATGTGTACCATACCACATATGACATTATAAAAAATTAAAATAGTTTTATGATTATTTAAGTGTAAGAAATTTGTATCAATGTACTTCAAAATCCATTAGGGGACTTTCCAGGTGGCTCAGTAGTAAAGAACCCGCCTGCCAATGCAGGAGACCCAGGTTCAATCCCTGGGTCAGGAAGATTCCCCTGGAGAAGGAAATGGCAACTCACTCTAATATTCTTGCCTGGAGAATCCATGGACAGAGGAGCCTGGCAGGCTATAGTCCAAGGGATGGCAAGAGAGTCAGACAAGACCTAGCAACTAAAACAACAAAATACTATTAGGGATAAAGATAATACAATTAAGTTAGAATGGACACATTATTTGGAAAAATCATGCAAGTTCCAAATATTTCTCTTCCCCAAATGAATGATGCCAGTTTTACTTCATTATTTGATCTAAAATTTATAATTACGCAAAAATATGAAGTTATTAATAAATGTTCTACTGCAACACGTCAGTCAACACACTGCTTAAGTAATGAAACAGTGTTAATTCTAAAAACTGGATTTCCCCAAAGACTAAAAGCTATACAACTATGCTAAATAGAACCTTTTAATTCCTGTTTAATTTTCTAAAATTAAACCATTAAACAAGTTTAATTAAAACAGTTTTCCTAAACAGACTTTCATATGAATGACAAAATGTTAATCTGATAATTATTTATGACCAGTTATAAATTTATGCATACACAGAAGTGGTGGAATTTAAACAAAATCCTGAGGTCAAATTTTTAATTCACCCTCTCATCTAGATCACAGTTCCTGATCCATACAATTACAAATTAATATATAAATGTTTTTTAACATTTTATTTGTTCAAAATATAAATTATTTTACAAACACGTCATATTGTCTATATCCTAGAGTGGAAAAAATAAATGAATTTAATACAGCAGAGGCCATCTTATCCAGTGATTGGAACTATTTCATTTAATAAAAATCTAGATAAGTAGGAAATCATTAAAAAAAAAAAGCACACTTTAGATATTACATTTTACTTTAAAATAAATAAATAATGCCCATTTAATAAAGTGGATAGTTTGAATTTCTTTAGAAGAAATACAATTTTCCTGGCACTGATCCTTCCTATATATTAATATTGAATGCTGTTGTTCAATACAACACAGAGCTGTGTCTAGGGTCTCTCTACGATATGAGTAATTTTTGGCTCTGGATTGCTCATATATCCTCCTCCTCATCATATTGAATCCATTCTTTTCTGTCACAACCTGTATGGTTTCTGCATCATCCACAATTTTATCTAAAAAAACTCTATTGGACAATCAGTCTTTTACCAATTGACAAAAGTCTTCAATTTGAGATAATTAAAAACATACATACAACAACAACAAACTATGTCCTTCAGAATCTCCTTGTAATTCAGGATATTATTAGGTTACAGTTTTCACCAAGGTTCTGGAAATGCTTAAATGGAAATTTCGCCCTCTATCACTACACTATTTCTCAAATGTCTGATGTCACCTATTTTATATGACTGCTTACTCTGTCTTATACTTCTCTCAAAATTCTTTTTACCATATATACTCTATAAACAATCCAAAAATCTGACTCAAAGGTCAGAGCAAGAACATTACATTCAATGGCAAAACTATGGCTTTTAGGTCACTTTCTCTAAGGTCCTCCCCAGGACAGGGATGAGAAGTAACTTAATGTGTCATTTCAGGTAAGTTTATTTACAAGTGTTTCTATGCCAACAGTACATATTAATGGGGAAAATTCTATAACTAATTTAGAATCCACCTGGCTGAAAAACTAAAAAAAAAAAGTATAATGTATATTTTTCTAAAGTTTTAGCATTTGTGAATTTGCCTATAAAAAGAAGCTTTAGGTTGTTAATTCTGCTGCCTACAGCAACTGTAATTCCCTTTCAATTTTTTTTTCTCTATTGCTGCATGCTCCGCTTTTTTATATCATTTTTGAGAACGGTTTCAACTGTCTGGTACAATGAGCCTGCAATAAAACTGTCCTTATCAATAAGAACGAAAATCATTTGTAAGGTTTTGAACAACAGGTTGATTAGAAGAAAATTTCTCCATGCAAGTGCCCAATACCCCAACAACTGACTTTTCCCCTCATGCATCTGGTAGTTGACTTAACTTTAGCACAGGAGAAGACTGGAAGCCAAGGCCTTTTTTTGCACAAGACTGGCAACCCACTCCAGTGTTCTTGCCTGGAGAATCCCAGGGACGGGGGAGCCCGGTGGGCTGCTGTCTCTGGGGTCGCACAGAGTGGGAGATCACTGAAGCGACTTAGCAGCACACATTTGAGTTCTGAGACTTCCTTAGTAAGCCCATCATACAATTCACTACACACAGTATCCAATTGTTTTTAAGCAGATGAGAACTTAAGAGACATTTGCAAATCAGTCTGATGTAGATTCCTAGACTCTATTAACTCGGCCACACCTAAGTTGACAGTTTCTTTTTTTTATTTTAGCAATTAAACTATAATGATTATTTTCAAATATTTAGCAGTGTTTTTGTAGAAACAATTACTCCTTTTTTATACTCACATTTTTAATTCAATTGTGCAACTGTAGTAACAAACACACATATTTAGCAGCAAAGAGGGTGACATTTGGACAGGACACCACTCTGAAGGAGTGATGAAGGAGAAATGAAAAATCATTTCTGAGTTTACAAATCTTTGTCAAGAACCAATCCTATATTTCCAATTCTTATTTCAAAGATATACTTGTATCACAATTTTTTGAAATAAAGGTTTCCAAAGAAATCTGCCAAGTACTGATCTTTTTTGACTTATGATGGGGTTATGGACCAACAAACCCCTTGCAAATTGAGAATATCATTAAGTCAGAAATGCATTTATAATACATCTAACCTACTGAACATCACATCTTAGCCCAGCCTACCTTAAATGTGCTCAGTACACATTTAGCCAATAGTTGGGCAAAATCACGTAACACAAAGCCTGCTTTATAATAAAGTACTGAATTTCCCATATAATTTATTAAATACTAAACTGGAAGTGAGAAGCAGACTGGCTGTACGAACACAGGATGGTTGTACGTGGTTGTTCACCTCACGATCACACTGCTGACTGGAAGCTGAACGGCTCACAGTCGCCCAGGATCAAGGAAGAGTATCGTGTTGCAGCTCTTAGCCCAAGAAAAGGCAAAAATTCAAAATCTGAAGTTCTGTTTCTACTGACTGCCTATCATTTCCACAGCATTGTAAAGTCTAAAAATCCTAAATTAGGGACTGAATCTGTGTATGATAAAAAGAGTCAACAACAGAATTTTTAAATATAATTTTTACATAGTGAAACAAAACTCATTTTTCAAATAAGTTATGAATGCAATTTTTTCCATCTGGATACAGATAATATTGTTTCATTAATAATTAAAACTGACAATCTGAACACTATCAGTTTAAACTAAAATAACTAATGCTGACCACCCACAAAACTGTAAGCAGAATAGGAGAACCTGGAAATGCTAACATAAACAGGTTAAAAAAAAAATTCCAGTTTAATTGGATTACTGCTTTTTCTTTAACGACGACAACAGGTTTCATCTAACGTGTTACTTCAATGAATCAACAATGAAGATGGAAAGAATTTAAACAATAAAGTTAAGAATCCCTGAATGGAATTTCTAGCAGCATTTATAGAACAGGCATATTTAACTCCAGGCTTCACTCAAGTAGCCAACCCACAACTGTATAAGGCTGTTCTGAAGACAGAACAATACCAAATAGGTCACTGTGCTCTGAAATCCTTAAAGCATCAAACGTATTAGGCATTCTTACTAATACATATTAATTCTAATGTAAACCTTTTTCATTAAAGGTCTCATAATTTCTATTCCCAGGATTTTCCCAAATTCTTAATGACCAATGATAACTTTCTGAAAAGTATTCTAAGTAGTATTTCAATAAATGCGGGTTCAGTAAAATATTCACTTCTATAAATTCCTCCATGAAAAAAGGAGTTTTAAGCCAATCTAGAAAACATTAAATACTAGGAATCTAAATTAGATATTTTCTAGACACAGTAATATATTAAAGACTGCTGCTGCTGCTGCTGCTAAGTCACTTCAGTCATGTCCGACTCTGTGAGACCCCAGAGACGGTAGCCCACCAGGCTCCCCGTCCCTGGGATTCTCCAGGCAAGAACACTGGAGTGGGTTGCCATTTCCTTCTCCAATGCATGAAAGTGATAAGTGAAAGTTAAGTCACTCAGTCGTGTCCGACTCTTAGCGCCCCACGGACTGCAGCCTATCAGACTCCTCCATCCATGGGATTTTCCAGGCAAGAGTACTGGAGTGGGGTGCCATTGCCTTCTCCGACATTAAAGACTAAAACACTCTTATGAAATATTCTCAATCATTTTAAGCCAAGCATTTCCCATTCTTAAATTGAAACATGATTCTCCTTTATTATCAACTACTAACATCTAAAAAAATTAGTAAATGCTAATGTTTCCAATTTAACTTAAATACTAAGTTGTTTCTTATTCTGTCCTAACATGAAAATTTTACAATTTTACATTTTGTGACCCTTTGTCTTCCATGTTATACATAACATGCTCTCACTGCTAATTCTGGGCAAACCTATATTAAGCTACATGGTGAACAACCAGCAATGGAGTCATCTAAAAACCATTTAAATAAACACAAGGTAATGCTCAAGTGTCTGAAAGAAATGAAAACCAAACACATCAAAATTAATAGTACTCATAACAATAAAAGTTTTCATACAAAATATTTGAGAAAGGTCACAAAAATGTTAACAGAAGATTATGAAACTAAAACAACACAAAATAACTACTGTATCCTTGTGTTAAAAAGTGATCATTTTGATCTTGAAATGGAAGTATCCAAGACAAAAAATGTGGCCAGGACTTACAAAGCTTGAAATGATGAAAACATAACTTTTGTAACATAAATGTGGGTTCAGTAAAATATTCACTTTTGTAATAGTGAATACAAAGTGAATCTATTGTGAATTGAATAGTGAATACAATAGTGAATCTGAAAACAGCAGATTTTCCTAACAACTGTCCATTTGTAAAGTACAATGAATGCAAGCGGAGTGTAGAAATCTAACAAAACAGAATTTATTTTCAAAAAACTTAAAAATTATCTCTCACCTACAAATATTCCATAAATGTTATGTACTAGGTCCATCTAGTCAAAGCTATGGTTTTTCCAGTAGTCACGTACAGATGTGAGAGTTGGACTATAAAAAAAGCTGAGCACTGAAGAATTGATGCTTTTGAACTGTGGAGTTGGAGAAGACTCTTGAGAGTCCCTTGGACTGCAAGGAGATCCAACCAGTCCATTCTAAAGGACATCAGTTCTGAGTGTTCATTGGAAGGACTGATGTTGAAGCTTAAAACTCCAATACTTTGGCCACCTGATGCAAAGAGCTGACTCATTTGAAAAGACCTTGATGCTGGGAAAGATTGAAGGTGGGAGGAGAAGGGGACGACAGAGGATAAGATGGTTGGATGGCATCACTGACTCAACGGACATGAGTTTGAGTAAACTCCAGTTGTTGGTGATGGACAGGGAGGCCTGGCATGCTGCAGTTCATGGGGTCGCAAAGAGTCAGACAGGACTGAATGACTGGACTGAACTGAGGTTGTGAATCACACTCAACAAATGTAAAGATTATCATTTGGGCCATACTCTCTGATCACAATGTATTAAATTAAAAATCTTCACCAAAAAGATAACCAAATCAAAATATTTCCTATACTCGGAAATCTTAAGATATTTTTAAATAACTCAACAAACGATTACAAATTGAAAAATTTTAAACCACAAGCTAATGGAAATAACACAAATTAAAAACTGGAAAGTGATAATTAGCAGCAAATAGGAAATACAGAAATTTTAATAAATATATTAGAATATTAAGCAGTTTAAAAATTGATGAGCCAAAAGTCAGCAACCAACTTAAGAATCTAAAGGTGAATGATTAGCAATAAAAACTCTGTAAAGATGGCTGCTACAAAAATCAACTACATTGTTTTTATATTAGCAACAAAACAGAAAATGCAGTCTTTGAAAACATTTTCAGGATGACTATGCAGTGAACACCTCTGTTCCCACCACTCAATCTAAGAGATAGAATTTATGGTTAACCTTGAAGTCCCTTGATCTCACACTTCCTTACTCCCTCCTCAAAGGTGAATTCCACTCCCTAAATTCTATGTTTCCCATCTCTTTTTAGTGTATTATTATAGTCATTTTAGCTTAATACACTTTAGAATCATGTATATACAGAATGACAATCACAACATACATACAAATATTCTACAATTTGAATTTTTCATTCAACACTGTGTATCTGGGATATTGCTGCGCATACCTTTAGTTCTTCGTTTTTATTTGGCATTCCATTTTGTAAATATACCACAGTTTACATCATGATGAATACTGTTATTGGACACTTAAAGGCAGAAAAAGAAAAAATAATAACCTTGACCTAACACTTTGCATAAAACTTACTCAAAATGGGGCTTCCCTGGTGGCTCAGTGGTGAAGAATCCACCTGCCAGTGCAGGAGATATGGTCCAGAAATATCCCACATGCCTTGGAGCAACTAAGCCCGTGTGCCACAGCTATTGAACCTGGGCTCTGAAACCTAGGAGCTGCAACTGCTGAACCCACGTGCTGCAACCACTGAAGCCTGTGAGCCCAGAGACTGTGCTCAGTAACAAGAGAAGCCACAGCAATGCGAAGGCCATGCGCAACTGGAGAGTAGCCCCTGCTCGCCGCTACTGGACAAAAGCCCGTGCAGCAATGAAGACCCAGCAGAGACATAAATAAATCATTTTAAAAATTACTCAAAATGGACCACCTAATTTATGGTATTTTTGTTAAGCAGCCCAAAGGGGCTAAGACAGCAGCACAGGAAGGGCAAAAACAACATTCGGTAAGACACATCACTTTTATGACCTAAGCACCCAGCTGGTCACAAAACATTACAAAATGTAATATCAGGACATATCAAACAGACCTTGTTAGGAACAGATGGCTTCTGAGCAAATCCCACTCATCCCACAAGCCTCGCTTATCCCCATAGGGTCAAAGCCTGACTTTCCTTTCAACTGCAAGCCTCCCAGTGGTTCACTTTCTCTAGTTTCTTCTGCTTTGTTTTACAGTATTCTGTCCTCCGAGTTGGCAGTCCCTGAAATGATCACCAACATCTGACCTGTGCAGTTTATCCTCTGGACTCATCCTCACAAAAATACTGAGCTAGGAGAGAGTGAGACTTCTTGACTCTTTCTGGTGAAGATCCACAACTGAGGAAGTTTCTAATGTTCACATGTTCCAAACTGATCTAGCATCTCACTTAAATCGATATTGGATATAACCGCGCACATTATATAACTATTCACACACACACGTGTCTGTGTGTAGACATATATATGTATGTCTGTATGTATTTATATATGCTGCTAAGTCACTTCAGTCGTGTCCGACTCTGTGCAACCCCATAGACGGCAGCCCACCAGGCTCCCCGGTCCCTGGGATTCTCCAGGCAAGAACACTGGAGTGGGTTGCCATTTCCTTCTCCAGCGCATGAAAGTGAAAAGTCAAAGTGAAGTCGCTCAGTCATGTCTGACTCTTAGCAACCCCATGGACTGCAGCCCACCAGGCTCCTCTGTCCATGGGATTTTCCAGGCAAGAATACTGGAGTGGGGTGCCATTGTCTTCTCCATATATATGTACGTAATTCAGATAATTTGAGGATACAGATAGAAAAAGAGATGAAAGTTCCTTTCAGATGAAGAGGAAATAAAATTCCTTAATGGTGACAAGAAATTTGAAAATATGTAAGAAATTATTATGTAAGGCATCAAAAGACTAGGTATTGAATAATTAGCATTTCTGATGGTTAGGACTCTTTCTCCTCCCTTCCCTTCCCCTCCTCTCCCTTTTCATTCCCTACACAAACACACACACACACACACACAGTTTTTGTTGATAAGCAATTCTTAAAATAAATCCATACAACACAGCCGCCTGTATTTATACAGACACAATACACACATGCATATTTGCTATTCTGTACTGTTTTTCCTTTGACTTATAAATTATTGGCAAAAAAGTTCTAATATTTACATCCACTATATCTGTTCAAACACTTTGTCTCTAGAAACCACAGTGGCTCATTTCAGTCAAACCAGCTTAGTTAATACTGATTATAAAATGTAATTTTAAGGTGGCCAAAACAGGGTAGTTAGAAAAGTACATTAGTGTTTAATTAACAGAATTTGCTTCAATTTTGAATTCTATTCTAACAGAGGACAAATATACTGACTCATTTTAAAAGGTTTCCTTTAAATGTTTCAAGTTATAAAGCACTGATGCTTTTGTAAAAGATGCTATTAATTTCTTAATAAAGTGTTAAACCTGGTCCCATTTTATCCAAAATGGTAAATGCTGTCTAACAAGTACACGGGTGATTAAATCAGGGTCACTGTCACCTGGTTAACTATTTAATACATAAACAACTCATAATATATATACCTCTACAAAACTAAAGCTGAGCAGTCAATAACTTTGTCTTCTTTCGTCTACAAGTAGCTTATCCAACATTAACTAGTAAATCAAGAATGAAAGGGAGGGTTTTAAACCACAAAGAAAAGATTCATTTTATTCTTCATTCCCACTTGAATCTATGTAAAATGTTAAGTTACAGACAGCTAAGGAGACGCTGTTGTTTTGGAATATGTAATTGCTATTTAGATGATAATGGCATGGATGTCGCAGTAGAACCATGATCCAAATTTGAATAAGGTCTTAATGAAGGGGGCTAAAGAGAAGAATGAGGAATGAAATACAACAGTGTCAGCAACAGACCTTAATGAAGCAAATTACTTTCAGCACCTTTGTAATTCAGGAGGAGCTGCATTTTAAAAAAAAGTGACAACTAAAGGATGAAAAGCAGGACCTTTGCAAACTAAACATGCTTACAACATGACATCACTGTCTGGGCAACAAGGCACTGTGGAAGGCAGCCTCAATGTTTGGGTTTTACAGTTCACATCACAAAATCACTACATTATAAGATCTGGCTGGGCAACCTAGTTTCCTTAGAAAGCATCTTTATATTTCAAGTTAATGACATTTCGGAACAGAAAAAGAATTTAAATGTCCAAAGATACATTAACGGGCTTTTATAAAGCACTAAATATTAACACTAAGAATAGAGGGTAAAATTAAGCTAGATTATGGATCATACAAAACTAAAGAGGTCTTTTTTAAAAAAAATTCTAAAATAATCATCCATTTTTAAATTGTTAGATTTATGAAGCATACAATGCATACTACTTAATAGATGATGAAATCACTTTACATATTCATATTTTAAAATCAGTTTCACTTTTGCAAAATTACACTGAGGCAATATGAGAGCATATGGCATTCTCACTGCCAAATGGAACATACGTTTAACAGGTTCAAGTGATTTACTGAAGGTAACATTGATGATGGTGCTAGAAATGGAACACAAGGCTTCCAGCTTCCCAGGAAGCCATTCAAGGCAAGTAAAAGTGCCACATTTACAAATGTAATTTGATACCCAAAGGACATTACCGTAAGTCTTCTAAGTTACAATAAACTAATGGTAAAACTCATTCCTTAATATTTTAGACATGTCAACGAGCTTACTACCTTGATGGATACAATTTTCGCTGCACATGCCAGGCAGTACTCACAACCACAGAAACTGATTCTTGCCTATTTATCTCAACATATAAGTAATTCTACTATCCAAATAATGCTAGTACAATCGTTATGTGTTTATAATGAGAAAATAACTCCTCAACATTAATTAGTGAGGGCCCTGACACACTCGTGTACTGCTTCTAGGGACTGACTTCAGATGTTTTTTGATAAGAATGGGACAAGACTGTAAACCTGGTGTTAAGAAAGATTCATGGGTGGTGGTAAGGAATAGTTAGGGAGTTTGGGATCGTCCTGTACACACTGCTATATTTAAACTGGATAACCAGCAAGGACCTACCGCACAGCACATGAAACTGCTCAATGTCATGCAGCAGCCTGGATGGGAGGGGAGTCTTGGGGGAGAACGGATACATGTTTGTGTATGGCTGAGTCCCTTCATTGTTCATCTGAAATTATCACAACATTGTTAATCAGTTATACTCCGATATAAAATAAAAAGTTAAAAAAAAAAATTACCATTACCCTTCCAGGTCACTATTAGGATCTTAGGCATCACTGCAAATGTTTTCCTATATTGGATTATTTTTAAAATCTAAGTGAAGATGGTCTATCCAAAAATAGCAGAAACAACCGATAGAAAGTATAACATACTGGTTAAGAGCACAGACTCCATTTGAGTTTAAAATCCCAGCTCTGGCACTTATTAACTGTGCAATCTTCGACAAGTTATCCAACTTCTCTCACAATTAGCCTCCCCATCTGTGAGCTGGGGATAACAGTGCTAAGTTCTTGGAGCTGCTGTGAGGATTAAATAAGTTAATATTAACTTTCAACACTAATATTTTTCCTACTTACTGGGGTGCATCTTTGAATGGATTACTTAAGTAATAGTGTACTTCATTTTCCCCAGCTCTAAAAAGACAATAGTATCTGAAGTTTTTAGTCATAATATAAATGAACCTTCATGCTCAGTCATGCCTGACTCTTTGAGACTCTTTGGACCATAGCCCACCAGGTTCCTCTGCCTTTGGATTTTTTCAGGCAAGAATACTGGAGTGGGTTGCCATTTCCTACTCCAGGGGATCTTCCTGACCCAGGGATCAAACCAGTGTCTCCTGTGTCTCCTGCACTGCAGATGGATTCTTTACCTGCTGAGCCATTGGGGAATATTCAAATGAAGCTTCGGAAAGAGCTAAAAAAGACCAAAAATATTACATATGCTGTTAGTACTGTTCACAATAAACTGTGGAAAATTCTGAAAGAGATGGGAATACCACAACACCTGACCTGCCTCTTGAGAAACCTATATGCAGGTCACGAAGCAACAGTTAGAATGGACATGGAACAACAGACTGGTTCCAAATAGGAAAAGGAGTACATCAAGGCTGTATATTGTCACCCTGCTTATTTAAATTATATGCAGAGTACATCATGAGAAATGCTAGGCTGGAAGAAGCACAAGCTGGAATCAAGATTGCTGGGAGAAATATCAATAACCTCAGATATGCAGATGACACCACCCTTATGGCAGAAAGTGAAGAGGAACTAAAAGCCTCTTGATGAAAGTGAAAGAGGAGAGTGAAAAAGCTGGCTTAAAGCTCAACATTCAGAAAACGAAGATCATGGCATCTGGTCCCATCACTTCATGGAAAATAGATGGGGAAACAGTGTCAGACTCTATTTTGGGGGGCTCCAAAATCATTGCTGATGGTGACTGCAGCCATTAAATTAAAAGACGCTTTCTCCTTGGAAGGAAAGTTATGACCAACCTAGATAGCATATTCAAAAGCAGAGATATTACTCTGCCAACAATGGTCCGTCTAGTCAAGGCTATGGTTTTTCCAGTGGTCATGTATGGATGTGAGAGTTGGACTGTGAAGAAAGCTGAGCACCAAAGAATTGATGCTTTTGAACTGTGGTGTTGGAGAAGATTCTTGAGAGTCCCTTGGACTGCAAGGAGATACAACCAGTCCATCCTAAAGGAGATCAGTCCTGGGTGTTCTTTGGAAGGAATGATGCTGAAGCTGAAACTCCAGTACTTTGGCCACCTCATGCAAAGAGTTTTGACTCATTGCAAAAGACTCTGATGCTGGGAGGGATTGGGGGCAGGAGGTGAAGGGGACGACAGAGGATGAGATGGCTGGATGGCATCACCGACTTGACGGACATGAGTTTGAGTGAACTCTGGGAGTTGGTGATGGACAGGGAGGCCTGGCGTGCTGTGACTCATGGGGTTGCAAAGAGTTGGACACGATTGAGCAACTGAACTGAACTGAGCACTGTTATATTAGTTCCCATTTTTCTTGTTAGAATCATTGTGGTTATTTCCTCACCTTGCCCTGCCCTCCTCCAATCACACAGCCTCAGTCCAACAAACACAGACTCCTGTGGTAACACTCGCTGTCTACTCCTCTTCTAGACTTTTTTCAACCCTACACCAAAATTTCTAAAATTTTTTTCTTCTCAAAAGATGATTATCCATTTTGCGCTGCTTGAGCAAAATTCACATATTTTCACTAACCTCTACTATTTTTCTTCGCCAAATGACCCAACATACACAAATACCACTGAGCGTCACCTCGTGTCTTGTCAACAACCAGACTCCATGATAACTTTGAGGATTTTCACAGCTTCTTCTAGGAAACAGTGATTTCATCCACATTTTCTTCCATGCAAAAATACAAACCATGAGTTCTAATAAAGAGTTCTAATACAAGGCTGTAGATCACATACACTTTTCTGTTTTTAAATAATTGCAAAATTTCAGCCTGAATTATAATTCATTACCTTATAATAGAAATATTCAACTATCAAAATAAAGAATTAAGTAAATTAGCACTTAGAGCCAGATGATTAAATAAGATATGTATATGTACTCTGTGACAACACAATGAATAGGAAGGCTGGGTGTAGGTTACACAGAGCATGTGACCCAATTCCATTATATTTACTGAATCCTACCTAATTTTATTATGTGTACATCATGACTTGAGTGAGTACTTTCCAAGACCATTTAAAATTACTTCTGACTCATTTCATTCATTGGGATATATGTACTTCAAAACACTCAAATAATGTAAGTGGTTATTATGATTAAAAACTGTGAGAATTCTAGTTTTTATAAGACAGTTATAACCCCAAACACAATCTCAATAACAAAAACTAAACTGCTGTGCATCAGTTATCCAAACTTCATTACAATCATCTCAGAAGTTTATAAGCTCAGTTCCAATTCGATGCAGTTAGGTAAGAGTTGATTTAAGCTGAGATCTCTTCTACCACCATTGCATAAAAGGCTTTAAAAAACAAAAACTGGTTTACAACGTGTGAGAATAGGAGCTCTGTTCAATTCAAAAGAATAGACACGTATGAAGGAATGTCCGCCATCTTCTATTTTAAGGATGTCAAGCAGCGCCCTGGTTCCTGGGGTGTCGATTCTCTCTGGGACAGGCACCCATGTGCTGAGTTCATTCAGAAGCTCTTTCCATTCAGTAAAGAGTACTGTTTAGGATCTTCCCATCTTCCCTGCCGTTTTCACTTCTACCCCCAAAATTCTTTTTTTAATTCATGACTCTTTTATGATTAAGAACTCTAAGTTAAACAATATTTTGGTACAGAAGCAAGTCTCTAAGGCAGCAAGTCTTAAACTTGGTGATCCCAAGACCTCTTTAATCTTAAAAATTGAAGCCCTCAAAGGATTTTTATTTACGTCACTTATATCTCTCGAGGAGCTTCCTGAGTGGCTCCTGGTATAGAATCTGCCTGTCAACCCAGGAGATGCAGAAAATGTGAGTTAGATCCCTGGGATGGGAAGACCCCCTGGAGGAGAAAATTGCAACCACTCCAGTACTCTTGCCTGGGAAATCCCATGGACAGAGGAGCCTGGCAGGCTACAGTCACCGAGAGTCGGACACAACTGAATAACAGCATGGCAGCACATATCTCTTGAGGTTTTAGCATAAATTGAGAAGTTTTTCATTTATTAATTCATGGAAAATTGTATTTTACATGTTAACCTAAATAACATGCTTTAATGAAAAATAGCTATATGAAAAACACAAAAATGTAGTAAAAAGAGAGGCAGTGTCTTGTATTTTTACAAATATCCTTCAGTTTTTGGCTTAAGAATGGGTATCTGGGTTCACCTATCTGTTTCTGCCTTTAGGCTGTTGTGATATATGGCTTCACTGAAGAATAAGAAAAAAAAAAAGCAAGATCGCACATATAAAGCTGGAAAAGGGAACACTTCATGGATCCCGTGAAAGTATCTCTTTGAGGCCTGCCACTCTAAAGTATGTCTGTTTCATAATTAAAACACCTTACTGGCCAAAGAAACAACTAGAAGTGAAAACACTTCCTAGGGCTTCAAGCTCAACCTCTGAACTGGTTGGACAGTTGACAAATTGATGACAGCCCTTGGGGTGGTATGCACTTGTCTCCTGAGGTAGTTTAAACCTGAATCAGGACCTCTGGGATTCAATACAGGTTAGGAAAGAGGTTTTTTAATGTTTCTGCCATGTGTGTTTTATATCCATATAATGGACAAAGTTTATTTTTCTTTTTATTTATTAAAAGAAAAATTAGAGTACTAATACAATGGTATTTCACATTAAAAAGTTAAAAACTCTAAAGGTACAATAAATTGGAGTGTTGACTTACTATTCTAAATTTTGATAAAGGATCATTTAAACAGCAACCTGAAAACAGACAAATTCAATTAATTTGAGGCACTGATGTAAGTCTTATTTCATTGACTTTCATTGATGAAGCCTCAATTTTAGCATATTTTCAAAATCTTAGCAAAAAGGGTTACAAACATCGAGGAGAGTTTCATCACCATTTTAGTAGGTAAAAGGAATTATTTTTGGCAAATAAAATAAATTACAGTGAAAGTCTGGCAAGCAAGAATTTTAAAAGCAGGCAGTAAATTCAGTGCGGTGCTACTAGAAGAGTGGCCGATGGCATGCTCCTGAAATTCTGCTGCGGCCGGTCTCATGGCTTCAAAGAACACAATAAATTTACATTGCAACAGGACTGAAGAATGATGTAAGCAAAAATCAAGTGCTCTTCCCCTGCAGCTATGACAGTGCAGTTGAACAGGTGGACACAGCAACTGTTCATCAATACACAAACTAGCTGGCTTGTATCTCAGCAGTTTTTAGAAAAGAGCCAACAAGATACTCACAGTCACGTCAGAGGAATAATCTAGTAGCTTTACTATGCATCAAATTTTACTCATGGGAGTGCATTTCAGAGATTACAATAGATATGAGTGGGAAAATAAGATTCAGCATCTTAAAAGTCGCTTCAAAGAATTTACGTGCCCAGTTGTGTCTGACTCTTTGCAGCCCCGTGGACTGCAGACCGCCAGGCTCCTCTGCCTATGAAATTTTCCAGGCAAGAATACTGGAGTGAGGTGTCATTCCCTCCCCTAGGGGATCTTCCCTACCCAGGGGTTGAACCCACATCTCTTACATCTCCTGCAGTGGCAGGAGGATTCTTTACCTAGGAACTGGAAAACATTTGTTTAATACATTAAGAAACATTTCCATCTTCATCCTTGAGGGTTGTGTTATATATTTATACATACACACACACACACACACATATATATATAAAAGCATCAGGAAAAATATAGGGACTAGGAATTAAAATGGGAATAGCTGTTTCAAGTATAATATTAGAGAAGAATACTCGAGTTTTATATAAGAGCCATTTGAGAGTGGCTGAAACTCAGACCAGAATTCTATCTTACTTCATAAATAAAATACCACATTTTAAAAATAAACTCTAATAAAATATATATAACATTAAAGCTGTCTGAACTATTTTCTATCTTTCTTTAAAAGTCAGTTTGGGAAGCACAGGAACACCGGGCCCTGAAAAAGAATATGAATTATATTACGAAGTTGTGAAAGAGCTAGTTAATAGAAATTTAGACTTGTAAAATGTGAAACAGTCTATTACTATACTTACATTATCAAATGCCATATTTTTAAAGCCAAAGTATGAAATCATTTATCCTGTAAAATTAATCCCTGGTGGGGAAGATCACCTGGAGGAAGAAATGGCAACCCACTCCAGTATTCTTGCCCGGAGAACCCCACGGACAGAGGAGCCTGGAGGGCTATAGTCCATGGTGTTGCAAAGAGTTGGACATGACTGAAGCGACTTAGTACTCACATAAAATATAGCTTTCAATCACAAAAATAATGAAAGGAGATGACTAAACATCTCTATATTAATTACTTCTTTCGTTTGAGATCCCTTCCATAAAACCCAACTGTGTGTAAATCTACTTCTTATACAACTTTTCTGCCTGAACTTCAGTGTGAATTTCACTTCTCTGTTTTACAAATCATGACCTTCTCTTGTTGGAGAAATTCATAAAAGAAGAGAGATCAGAAATAGAAAAGGGAAGCAGAGTGGAGGGCAAAGAAATAGCAGACATGGTTACAGTGGTAATCTGAAGATAAAGGGAGATGGCAGACAGGAAGTACATCCAGGCATCTTCAGAGAGTGAGGGAGCAGACACGTGGGTAAAAGGGTCTGTGGTGAAGTAATCCTGGGGCTATCAATCCTGGGGACATCAACAGCTGTATCCTAGATACAACCAAGGGGGGCTGATAGGCAGACAGGGAGGTAAGTACAGGTAAACACAGACACGGTCCATTAATCCCCCTAATCAGCCTCTGAATGACGCTTCTCTAAGCCAGGAACCGGAAGGCAGGACACAAAGCCCAACTGTGAACCAGAAAAGCAGGAAAACAAGAGCATTTCAATGGAGGGGAGGCTCAGAAAAATGCTTCTTTTATAAATATTTTATCTTCAGCAAAGCAACACAAATTCACAATCATGGGACACAGCGAGAGATCTAGGGAAGTCCTTGGGAAACAAGGGATGGTACATGGAATCGAGCAGTAAAGTGTCTAAAAAATTGAGCAGTATCCCTAATTCAAGGTGTATAAAACGTCATGTAGATTGCTGTAGGCATGCTTTACTCTTTTCATTTGGAAAATGTAAAAACTGACACAGATACACCTCCAACTTAAGTTCCCCAACCTAAGTTTCCTCTGAAGGTTTTAAGTTGCTGGCCACAACTTCATTTTCACAAGTTTGGGGGTCCCTGAGTCCTGCTGCTGCTGCTGCATCGCCTCAGTCGTGTCCGACTCTGTGCGACCGCATAGACGGCAGCCCACCAGGCTCCCCTGTCACTGGGATTCTCCAGGCAAGAACACTGGAGTGGGTTGCCATTTCCCTCTCCAATGCACGAAAGTGAAAAGGGAAAGTGAAGTCGCTCAGTCGTGTCTGACTCTTAGCGACCCCATGGACTGCAGCCTACCAGGCTCCTCCACCCATGGGATTTTCCAGACAAGAGTACTGGAGTGGGGTGCCATTGCCTTCTCTGTAAGAATACAGAAATTAAATGCCTGATACACAAGTGATACTTCTGAACTGTGGTGCTGAAGAAGACTTTTGAGAGTCCCATGGACTGCAAGGAGATCAAATCAGTCAATCCTAAAGGAAATCAATTCTGAATATTCAATGGAAGGACTGATGGTGAAGCTGAAGCTCCAATACTTTGGCCATCTGATGTGAAGAGCCAACTCAAT
The DNA here is from genome assembly GCF_032452875.1 of Bos javanicus. Taxonomy (NCBI): domain Eukaryota; kingdom Metazoa; phylum Chordata; class Mammalia; order Artiodactyla; family Bovidae; genus Bos; species Bos javanicus. The sequence goes on along the minus strand of NC_083871.1, from coordinate 16,331,289 downwards.
GGAAAAGACCTTGATGCTGAGAAAGACCGAGGGCAGAAGGAGAAGAGGATGACAGAGGATGAGATGGCTGAGTGGATCACTGATTCGATGGACGAGTTTGAGATAGTAATGGACGGGGAAGCCTGGCTTGCTGCAGTTCATGGGGTTGAGTTGGACACGACTCAGCAACTGAACACCAATAACACAAATTTTAACCAAATCTCTGTAGACATCCAAGTGTGAATTATATGATTTTTTTCTTAGTATAAACTTTTGAATTTGGGGGTTTGCCCTCCACCAAAGAATGAGTTAGTTAACTGAGTGAGCACCTTCCAAATATTTAAATGGCTTATTAAGTGGGTAAAGCATCACTTTGAGAAAAAAATACTTTACTAATATTTAGAACTTTTCCTACCTTTAAATATAGTTTTCTAGATGTAATCTGACTAGAAGCAAACAAAAGACTGATTTCCACTTATGTAAATCATTTTATTTATAACCCAAAGCTCAGTTTAGAAGTTTTGCCATGCAAATTCATCCACTCCCCTTAACTCAACTCAAAATATGTATTGAACACCTAATAATACTTGTAAGGTATTACATGAGCTCTGGATTCCCAAGTGGCTCAGTACCAAAGAATCAACCTGCCAATGTAGGAGATGCAGGAGACACGGGTTCGAACCCTGGATAGGGAAGATCCCCTAGAGGAGGAAATGGCAACCCACTCCAGTGTTCTATTTTTCCCCTTCTTTCTTTCTTTTAATTGAAAGATAATTGCTTTACAATATTGTGTTACCTTCTGCCATTACATCAACATGAATCAGCCTTATGGAGAGAGGAGCCTTGCGGGCTACAGTTCATGGCTTTGCAGAGTCAGACACAACTGAGCACGCACGCATATGAACACGAAGGTCATAGTGACTCACAAGTTACGGTTCCCAAGAAGTGGTGGAATTGAAAAACAGATCTGCCCTCATTCAATACATCTTCTGGGCTAAATGTGAAGAGCCTAGAGGAAGGAAGTAATCTTTCTGATCCTAAACTTAGAATTGAATCTATTTCCAAGATGACCTTACAGATGGGAACATCATATCCACTGACCACCCTAGGGATTCACAGAGTTTCTAAAGTGAAACTTTCCAGTGCTCCTGTTTAGTTCAGCCTGGTGCCACTATTTTTAAACAGTTTAATGATTCCCCTATTTTTATGGAAGTAAAAATAAAACAGATCTGTCCAATTCATAAATTCCTGTAGAATTCTAAGGAAACCAACATTTTGACTTGAGGCCCAACTTTACAAATGGGTAGAGCATAAACAGCTTTAACTTTTAAATCATCACTTGGAAAAAGAATCTAAAGAGACCTAAAAACTCATTCTATTACCTTTAAAAAAAATCAGTCTGATAAGAAGGAAAAACACAAAACCTTTCTAAGAAAGGCTGATGCTCTTGTAAATCGATGGAGCCAGTGCCCCTTAGGGTTGGGAGAACCAGTATGCACAGAAGCCAGCATTACTTTGCTACAGGAAAAACCAAGGGCTACTTTTCAGCTCCAAATCACTTTGAGATGAGTTGATTTTAAGACAAGATTCCCACTCCCCTTACCATTGAATAACCACAGAGGAAGAGGGGAGCTAATATAACAGAGGGCTGGAGAAGGAGGGTGAAAGGGGTCACTGCAAAAAAGAACTGGAAATGCTAACGCCGCAGCGCTCACCCAGAAAACTAGGCTATTTGATAGTCAAAAGAGTGGACTGAACTGCCCAGACAGGATCCTGGTTATATGATATGCCACAAAACAGGAAAAATATTTGGACAGAATGAAATCTGCAATGGTTCCATCTCAAACACTTTGTAAGTCAGGTGGGTCTGGTTCAAGAAGTAATTTCAAAGGAAAAGGCTAAGTTCTAAACACATCGCAAGTAGACTTACAGCCATTTCTCACTAAAACTTCTACAAATTGGGTTGAAATTGATAGCAGAGGGGGAGGGGGAAATGCACTCACATAATACTTGTAAAAATACACTGAAGAAGTCTTTGTAGTTGCTTAAAAAATGAAAATTGTTGTATTTTTCAACCTTTTCACAGAAATAGATCTGACCTATCTTTAAATTCATTAATTTCACCAAAAGACCTGATAAAGTGTACATAACTCATAATAAATAAAATCTCTTCAGAAATAGAGATAACTGTTTTTCTTCATGCCTACCAGCATGGGGTCTAGCCCTTGGGCATAAGTGTTTGAGTAGGCACTCGGTGTTTAGTGAATTTATTGAATAAATGAGTAACTTACTAGAAATCTATGAACGGTTTACCAGGATTCTATGACTCTCCTGAAACTGTACGTGAAATATTGAGCCCATGGGTACATGGGCATTTTTCCTCCGATTCTCACACAGTTCATAGCCAAAAAAGGGTACGACTTATTTTGAGTAATGGAAAAATTATTTCTCTTTCAGGCAATCCACTATTAAGACTGCTTGTTACTGAAGTTTGATAAGAACTTGACAACAAAGAAGATCCAGATAACACACTTCCTGGCTAGAATCTGTAGTGCAGAAATTCTCTACTTTTAATTAAAAGAAGACTTATATGCTCTGACAGTCAAATGAACAGAGGGTCAGACTGATAAGGAATCCACTCCAAGCGACTCCCCAAAGCAAACGCCATTTTACAACCTCTTATGACATGGCCTGGAGAAATATCAAAATTTTCCTTCCAAACACTTCTGGTCTCTTTAAACTGAGTCACTCAAGCAACTGAGGAACTCTGATTTATACTTCTCAAAGTGGGAGATGAGTGTCCCCAGGAAGACACACGATGACAAAGGAGAAACACAGCAAATCCCCTAGCATCTAAGTCACTGCTCGATGCTACACAGTTTTAAAGCATTTTATGTTAAAATAACCATCGCCATATTTTGCACTGAGGGCAATATTCACATGAGTTTGAGATAACACTAGCTCAGAAGGAAAAAAATTCCCTAACGTCACATGCCTCCCCCCAGAGGCTTTAGGGGGCATACATTCATTCCCCTCTGTCACTGGGGTACTTCTGGAAAAAAAAAGTATGAGCAGAACTGCCACATAGAGAGGCCACAATACATTTTCAAATTGAATTTTCCATTATTTGTTTTTAAAACTTTTTTAAATCTCTAAAAATTACCCATAAAATATCTGTTTTAAGCAGATAACTTTAAATGCCTCAAGATGAAATGGATAAGTTATTTGCTTCTTAAGTCTTTCAGAGATAAGCAAGTTAAATATTGTAAACTGCCTGGAAAACTTGATGACTCTGATGTTAAAGCAATAAACACTAAGCAGTTCTATTGGACAAAAATTAGATAGCAGAAGTACTATACAGTGAGAGACCTGTCCAAAAAAAAAAAAAGAAAAAAATATATACATATATAAACCCTATATCATCAGCATTGTTGTAGAAGATGTTACTCTCTTTATAGTCCAGCAAAGGGTCAAGAATGTACTTCATGGAGAAGAGGAATGTGTTCATCAAGATTTCAATGGGTGAAAAAAATAATTTTAAAAAATAAGAAGAAAAGCAAAACAATCTAATTCACCCTTGCTGAACATTATTTGATCTACCACCAACCATTCCTACTGACTCCGCTTGGAACACATACCAAGACTGAAGTTCTACAGAACTTGGAATAGGGGGAGAGTGTTTACTGAGCTTGCAAAGCTTAGGTCATAGATGATTCTGCGTCCCATAGTCCAATGCCCAGGAAAAATCAATAAATCTGTGACGAGTCTTATGTTGTTCTTAACAGATTTCAGATGGAATGTCTGAAAAGGGCAGTCTTTAAAAAAGAAAAAAGAAAAAAAGGGAGTGTCTACATCTGAGTCTGGGCTGACAGGGCCCTAGCCATGGAGTTATTAAAGGTAAGCCAGTTGGCAAGGACCACTGCCCACTATTCAAAGGCAACTTTGAGCGGTTTGAGAGGGAGAAAATCTTTACAGTGTTTCATTTAGCTTGAGCTGGTGAGTCACTTGTTCAGTATGAGGGAGAGTTACTGGCAACAAATAAGGAAGAGCCTTGAGATCGATAAATTTCAAGCAGTTGACACTGGTTAATGGCTGGGGAAAATATGCTTCCCCACGATCAACTGAGATCTGAATTTCCATAATTTAACTTCCAAATTCATACCACAAGATTCTATTTCCAAATCAGACCTCGTGGCCACTTCTAGTGGCTAAACTCATGTCTTTTAATAGTTTTTCTTTCCTGGAAAATTAAAATCTTATACTAAGACACATCTAAGATTCCACATTGTTTTCCCAAATTATCTTTATTTTATGTACCTCACAAATCAAACCACGTTTGTTTAACGTACCCAAGTGTACCCAACATACCCAACTCTTCTAATCAATGTTGACTTGAACAGAGTGAGTTTCATAAGAGCTCAAGCAGAAAACAGATCATAGTGGTAACAGTGTTGTCAGAAACCCACGGAGATAAACTGTGTTTAAAAGAGCCTGGTACTGATAAAGATGGACAGTCTACCTCACTCCTTCACACTCTTGCCTTACTAAATCCAACTGTGAGTGCATAAAATGAAATGTGAATGATGCCACTTAATTTACAGATATCATTTATGATCATGCGAGAAGACAGATGTGGAGAAAATAAAGAACCTAGAGGAGACCTGAATGATAATCCCAATATACACAGATATACAATATACACATACACAGTATGCGAGGTCTACTCAGAAGGAGAGGGGAAGGGCCTTGCTTAGGGACACATGCCCAGAAGCAAGGCTTCTTTATTCAGGGCCATGGAGCAAGGGGTCAGATTCTGTCTGTAAAAATTCCACTGCCAGAAATTCAATGGGACAGCCGCTAACGCCAGAGAACATGAAAAGCATGAGTGTTCTTGTTCTGAGACTAAACATTTAGGAAGTTCTATGCCTAAAAGTAACAAGGAAGGGACATGGTTGAGAAGCATGTAACCAAAATTAAGTGGGCAAAATCAGAGTAAAAATCCATTTTCTATGTCTAGAAAAAGATGAAGGGACAAAACTTAGCAGACTTTTTTCTCTTTTCACACCCTTTCTCATCTAATAGAACATAACCATTCTTTGTTACAAATAAAATCCTAAATTAGTGAGGTTTGAAAATTCTGCCTGAGATAAACTGTGGTGAAGAAAATGTTGAAGACTAGTAAATAAACTATTGTATGATTACCAGGTGAGAGGCAAGGGGGACTTCTCTACTTGGAAAATATGCTTAAATCCTTCTTCAGGATGTTGAAATATGACTCAGAGGTAAACCTCCAACTACTTAATAGTGCTCCTCTATAAGTATGGAAAAAAGATAAGATTTTTTAAAATGAAAGGTTCTTATATATTTGATCCAAGTGCCTAATGACGCAATTGAAATTTTTAAAAATCCAGTTGCTTTCAGTGAATCATTAACAAGACATTCCAAATCACCTGAAAATAATGACAATTAAAATACAGTATACTAACGCATATATATGGAATTTAGAAAGATGGTAACAATAACCCGGTATACGAGACAGCAAAAGAGACACGGATGTATAGAACAGTCTTATGGACTCTGTGGGAGAGGGAGAGGGTGGGAAGATTTGGGAGAATGACATTGAAACATGTAAAATATCATGTAAGAAACGAGTTGCCAGTCCAGGTTCGATGCACGATACTGGATGCTTGGGGCTAGTGCACTGGGACGACCCAGAGGGATGGTATGGGGAGGGAGGAGGGAGGAGGGCTCAGGATGGGGAACACATGTATACCTGTGGCGGATTCATTTTGATATTTGGCAAAACTAATACAATTATGTAAAGTTTAAAAATAAAATAAAATAAAATAAATAAATAAAAAATAAAACAAACAAACAAAAAAAAGATCTTATTCTTCAGAGAGAAAAACCTTTTTAACATCAGTCATGCAATTATTAACTAAACAATCAATACAACAACCCACTGTAAAGAAAAATTATTAAATATATATTCGTGGTACAATTAGAGTTTAAAAGTCTAAACTTCAAATTTCAGAGATATATTATGCAAAATAACATAAGATAAATATAAAACTTCACATTAATATTATGAAGATTTCCAAGTACAGAAAAATAAAAATAGAATTACAATTATGAATCAGAATTATGATCTGGCAACCCACTCCTCGGCATATAACCAGACAAAATCCTAATTCAAAAAGACACATGCACCTCTATAGTCACAGCAAAACTATTCACAATAGTCAAGACATGGAAACAATCTGAAAGTCCATCAATACATGAATGGATAAAGAAGATGTGGTACATATATACAACGGAATACTACTCAGCCAAAAAAAAAAAAAAAAACCAGAATGAAATAATGCCATCTGCAGCAACATGGATAAGTCAGAAAGAGAAAGACAAATACCATATGACATTGCTTATACGTGGAATCTAAAATATGGTACAAATGAGTCCATCTACAAAACAGAAAACAGACTCACAGAACAGACCTGTGGTTGCCAAGGCAGAAGAGGCTGGGAGGAAGATGGCATGGGAGGCTGGGGTTAGCAGATGTAAGCTTTTATATATGGAATGGATAAACAGCAAGGTCCTACCGTACAACACAGAGAACTGTATTCAACATCCTGTGATATACCATAATGGAAAAGAATATTTTAGAAAAAGAATATGTATGTGTATAACTGAACCAGTATGTTGGAGAGCAGAAATTAACACAACATTGTAAATCAACTATACTTCAATTTTTTGAAAAACTGCCAAGAAGCAGACTATACAAAATTAAACAAGGTCCACGTTTACGACATCCACTAAAAATTACATAGTTTACGTAAGTTATTTATAAAGTACAGTGAAATTCCACCTTAAAATTGACTTCAAAGTTTAAAGGATGTCTCTTGATACACTGCAAGTTCTGGTTGCATAAAGGTGTTTAGGGAATAAAAGGATTATCTACATCCAGGAACAGAGGTGAGAGAAATTCAAAGAAGTGGGTGACTATCTTATCCCTATATGCTGTTTCCTCTAAGAAATGCAATAAATTATTAAGTTACTGAAAAATAAAAACTAAGATGATGATATACTCTGGCCTAAAGTCTGTTAAAATAATATTTATAATTATTTATTTAAATATGTTAACAGAAACTAACAGTATTTGTATTTACTCGACCGATGTTTGGTGAACTGGAAACAAGAGGCACAATGAAATTACAGAAGTAAGAGGAAAAGGCACTTGTGCTTTTTGGAGAACTTCAGTTTTCATGAAAGAATCCAGGATTCAGGGACATACATCTTTGGGGCTCTCTTTGACTTTGGGGCTTATACAAGTAATATGTTTGTTGCAATAAAGTAACCAAAATATGCAAAGATAAACAGTCAAAAGGAAGAAAAAATTAAATCACCTGTAATCATAAAGCCCACAGATAAACGTTTTTCTTTCCAAAGAATTTTTAATTGCACAAAATATGTAATTATATAACAAAAAGGTTTATGCTAAACATACCATTGTATAAACTGCATTTGTTTACATTTTGATGACAAATTGGAAAAGAAAATGGAGACTCACTCCAGTATTCTTGCCTGGAGAATCCCCATGGATAGAGGATCCTGGCGGGCTGCAGTCCATGGGTCACGAGGAGTCGGACACTACTGAAGCGACTTAGTATAACACAGCATAAAGCAAAGAGAATCTACTTCTTTAAAGCTTCGGATACTGCCGCTGCTGCTGTTGAATTGCTAAGTCATGTTCGACTCTTTGCAACTTCACGGACTGTAGCCTGCCGGCTCCTCTGTCCATGGGATTTTCCAGGTGAGAATACTGGAGTGGGTTGCCATTTCCTTCTCCAGGGGATCTTCCTAACCCAGGGATTGAACCTAGGTCTCCTGCATTGGCAGGGGATTCTTTACCACTGAACCACCTGGGAAGCGTCTGATACACATCGCCAATCTGTCTTTCATAAAGATTGTTCAAAGATAAATTCCCACCAGCTGGAGGCAGGCCAGAACACACAATCTATTTGCATCTTTTTCCTAGGCTTCCTCTCAGTGTAACTCTTCTCTCTTGGAATGTCCTTTTCCTCCAATTGCTACCTCTTGGTCCTTATAAGGACATTAAAAGAATAAAAATAAAAATTTAATCTCTATTCTTGCCTCCATTGTTCTACTGGTGCAAACTCTACCCCCTGGTAGGTCTCCATCATCACAGTGCCTCTTCTGCTTGCTGACCAGCTGTTTTCTGGAATGAAGAAAGATAGTGTTGTGTAGGAGGGACGTGCAGAAAAGGAACAAAGTCCTTGCTTCCTTCACAGAACAGAATCCCAGGGATCGAGTAGGATGACCGCCAAGCTCTACGTACTTAGGATGTAGGACTCAACATCCTGTGCCACGTGTAGGAGATTAGCTAGCTTCTTCTCAGTCTAACTGCAGCCCAGATTCTGGCATTAAGCTGTCACCTTTGCATCTTGGTGTGGTTATAAGACGTTCCTTCTGTTTTCAGGACTATTTTCATAAGAGATGAGTCAGGCTAAATTGGGGCTATTAGCTACATAAAATTTCAACTAAAAAAACTTCACACTGACTTTTTATTGGCAGCTGGCGGACTGATTTCTTATCCTCCTGAGAGAGAACTCGAAGTATCAGAAAACACTTCAGTACCAACAATTTACTCCAACAGAGATGAGAAGAATTTGAAGGATCTGTCAGTTGCCTTAAATACAGAGAACCCAGAAGGTATCACTAAACTGTTAAGCTATTAAAAACAAACCACCACTTCAGAGATAAAAGTCTAGTTGACTTGCTCATTCACCACGTGAAGAATCCGTGCTCCAGTAAAGTGGTCTGAGTCGCATGTGATGAGGAAGACAATCAGCAGCAGAGTCGCCTTCTCCTTGGAAATCTTTTCCACAGCGAAGGCCATGAAATTTCTGGAAGTCTAAATACTCTTTGCACAACACGATGAAATATTGGTATTTCATATTCTACCACATAAACTATAATTTTAGACAAAACATTACACTTAATTAGTCTAAGTTTAAATTGCCATTAGGTGATGCTGGTAAAGTACCCGCCTGCCAATGCAGGAGACGTAAGAGACACAGGTCCGATCCTGGGTCGGGAAGATCCCCTGGAAGAGGGCATGGCAACCCCCTCCAGTATTCTTGCCTGGAGAATCCCATGGACAAAGCAGCCTGCAGAGTTACAGTCCATGGGGTCGCACAGAGTTGGACGTGACTGAAGCGACTTAGCACACACACAATCTTCAATTTATTTTAGGCTATAAAATAAAATATAAAACCATGACTATGACTACAAATGTTCAAAGAATAAAACAGCTACAGAAGTAAATATGATTTTCTGTTGGCAAGTTCTTCCTTTAATAACCCTTTGCGCCTTCTTCATACGTGTTACCTGCCCACCTTAATGTTGGCTCTCTCTTGAATTTAAGAAAAATTTCAGAATGAAAAAACTGCAATTCCATCCGCTTCCTTTTTCCCACTAACTGTGAAGAGAACACTCTTATCCAGTGTTGGGGGGTACAGCACCTCTGCCCAGCTCTAGGAAGGTGCACAGGGAATGCAGCTTGAGAAGTAACAACACACTCGCGCCACATGCTTCAAGTCCTGTAATGGTGGAGACATAAAAGCAGCTGAAACTGCTCTCCCTCAGGGAATGGAAACGTTTATCTGAACCGAGCACATTAAAATATATTTGGATGCATTCGCTTATTTTCCTAAGAGGTAGAAATCATAACTGAATTTTTGTGGTGGTAAATTTAACCCAACTTTAGCAATAAAAAGATGCCCAGAGGCTAGAAAGGCATTTATATCTCACCGTGAAGGGAATGCTTTTACGATAATGGGTTCCTATCATAATTTGGTATTTTCTATAAGGGAGCTTCTATATACTATTTACCTTTCTATCTCCCCCAAACCAAAAAAAAAGAATGCATGTATCTCAAAGTATTCTGATATACAACTCTCACTCAAAAATACTTACATATGAGGCTACATAAAACTATCTTTAAGATCTCCTTCCAGCACTAAAAATTATATGCTGCCTCACTCCCACTCTTTAATAGCAGAATGTTATAAATTATAAACCATAGCTCAATTTATAATTTCAAAATGTAAACATTCAAAAATAAGATTAATGAAAGTTTTACCACTGCTTTTAAAAACTCTTCTTAAAAATCTGATGTACTGAACATAATTAATGTGCAATTCAAGTAAAAATATAACATATATTGGTTTTTAAGCTTTAAAAAATGACTTTAGAATTATTGGGGATGACCAAAGGAAACATATACATTTCAATTTTTCTCCCAATTTTCCAAGTTTAAAAAGAGAATTATGACTTCACTTAATGCCTTTAGGATTTTTGAAAACAGTACATTCTAAATCTGTAACACACAAAGCTATATGAGTCCTAGAGGTGAGTTGCTTAAGTTTATATTAAGTTTAAGACCATATTATCATTAGCAGGACTGCTGACTTAATAAAATAGCTGGTTCATATTAGAAAGGAATTGCCTAAGTAATATCAATAATCCATTCCTGAAAACTGGACATGTAGGAAAATGCACCAGGGAACCTATTCTTCATTACTTTAGATGGGACAAATTACAACGTGTTGCACACCAATCTAGGCCTACCAACCAATTTCTTAAAATATAACTAAGACACAGTAGATTGCCTATGTATATTAAAAAGTGACGATGTTAGTGTGTTGAACTCCTTTCCTGATCTCCCAACAACTAACATGATAGTTCACCAGTTGCTGTGTAGCAGAGGCCTGGCCTCCCTTGTCACTAGCAAAATCGAGATACAGATCCTTCTGATGCAGACCTTTTGAAATATTTACATATAACTCTGGCATCCGGTCCCATCACTTCATGGGAAATAGATGGGGAAACAGTGGAAACACTGTCAGACTTTATTTTGGGGGGTTCCAAAATCACTGCAGATGGTGACTGCAGCCATGAAATTAAAAGACGCTTACTCCTTGGAAGGAAAGTTATGACCAACCTAGATAGCATATTCAAAAGCAGAGACATTACTTTGTCAACAAAGGTCCATCTAGTCAAGGCTATGGTTTTTCCTGTGGTCATGTATGCATGTGCGAGTTGGACTATAAAGAAAGCTGAGTGCAGAAGAATTGATGCTTTTGAACTGTGGTGTTGGAGAAGACTCTTGAGAGTCCCTTGGACTGCAAGGAGATCCAACCAGTCCATCCTAAAGGAGATCGGTCCTGGGTGTTCATTGGAAGGACTGATGTTGAAGCTGAAACTCCAGTACTTCGGCCACCTGATGCGAAGAGCTGACTCATTTGAAAAGACCCTGATGCTGGGAAAGATTGAGGGCAGGAGGAGAATGGGGATGACAGAGGATAAGATGGTTGGATGGCATCACCAACTCAATGGACATGGGTTTGGGTGGAGTCCGGGAGTTGGTGACAGACAGGGCGGCCTGGCGTGCTGCGGTTCATGGGGTCACAAGGAGTCGGACATGACTGAGCGACTGAACTGAACTGGCAGTCTAGTCCTTTCACTTGAAATGTAGCTCAAGATTATTTTCACACACTGGTCTGTTAACAGTTGAGTCCTGCAGGACATAGATATAAACCTTGCCTATATATAAATCAACTGAATAACCTGACATGTAGTCCACAACGTCTGGACAGCAAACACTAAGAGGGGCTCTGCCAACAGAGACTGAGCCAGGAGGATGCATCACTGCATGCACATCTTTCAACATCAGTCCAGACATTTCAGCTGCAAGTAACAGAAGTCAACCCCAAAGTGGCTTAAACTTTAACCAAGGAACTTATTATCCCACCTAACAAGAAACCCAGAGGTTGACAACTCCCAAGCTAGTAAACAGCAGTGTCATCATGGACCAGGTCAAAGTGTGAAAGTGTCAGTTCCTCAGTCACGTCTGACTCTTTGCAACTCCATGAACTGTAGCCCCCCAGGCTCCTCTGCGTGCGGGATTCTCCAGGAAGAATACTGGAGTGGGTTGCCATTCCCTTCCCCAGGGGGTCTTCCCAACCCAGGGATTGCACCTGGGTCTCCTGCACTGCCAGCAGATTCTTTACCATCTGAGCACAGGGAAGCTCATCAGTAAACAGATTAGTTGAGCAGTGTCATCACAGAGCAGGTGGCTTCCACATTTTATTCTGCCATCTTCAACACGTTCCCTCTGTCTCAGGCTACCTCTCCTCAGCAAAGATAGCAACAATGGATATAAACGCATCAGGCATTTCATCGAGATAAAACAGCTGCCAGGGGAGGGGTGGCTGTCTCTGCAGGGTCTGCCTATGAGCCCTTCAGGTCCAACTAGTGAAAACGGTCACAGGTGCCCAAGCTGGCAAGGTGGACTGGACCACCCTGACTGGCAGAGACAAATTGGAACTGCCCTCCCATGGGTGGAAGGAAGGCCAGTCTCTCTTGAAACACATGGCCACACAGAGGAAAGAGCATCCTTTGAGGTGTGGAAGAAGGGGGCATGGATTTGGGGCAGGCGAAACTGCTCTGAATACTTAATTTCTTTTGCAGTAATAACTAAAATTTGTAAAATTTAAGTCCAGGAGATGGGTGACAGAAGCCAAACAAAGGTATATTTTCACTGGAAAAACACCTTAATAGAAGTCATTACCAAGTTTTCTAACCAAATACCAAGTGATTTAGAAGTTATTCCAAAACCTGTTTTGGGGTTTCCTTGGTGGCTCAGACAGTAAAGAATCCGCCTGCAATACAGGAGACCCAGGTGTGATAACTGGGTTGGGAAGATCCCCTGGAGAAGGGAACAGCAACCCACTCCAGTACTCTTGCCTGGAGAATCCCATGGACAGAGGAGCCTGGTGGGCTACAGTCCATGGGGTCCCAAAGAATCAGACATGACTGAGCAACTAACACTTTCCAAACCTGTTAACAATTTATGGATGGAGGATATATTTTATGGAAATCCTCATGCTGACTATTATGTAAGATACACAGCAGACAAGGGATCTGTATGGCTACCATCTAAGTGGCAAAACATTAAAAAGTTTAAATAACATTACAAAACAACGATATAGGAGCTGCTATGTGATTAAGAAGCAAATAAGTGATGGGAGAAAATGTACACCATGAGATCAAAGGCAGAGCTCTCTAGAGACCGAAAGGCAAGGTTTCATGTGGGATCTGACTGTAACAGGATACGGACAAAGCGGACCAGGCCGGGCATCTGCACAAAGGGAACACTGGGCCCTGAGCCTGGCAGCAGAAAAACATCCTGGTTCAAATCGTGAGAGGTCCACGTGGAGGTAAACCAAGAGCAAACTGTCATTACTAGCTACTAATTATACGTTTAAGATAACAAGTAAAAACATTCCCCAACCACAGTTTGGGATCTATACATATCCATTATCATTTGCCTATTTTTTTAGTTCTTTGAACGAGAAAAACCTAATCACAGCACCATGTCCTGAAGGCATCCCTGGAAAAGTAAATATACTCATACTGAGTGTAACTGACAGCATAAGACAGAGAAGCAATGTCAAATTAACGCACTGAGACCACCATGATATAAGTCATTCTATCAGTTTCTTAAGTGTTTGATGTTACTGTTTTGTAATGTTTCTTGACTTTCATTTTTGCACCTCTTGTGATATAGACTGTAACCTCCTTACAGACATCTCTTATCTGCTATATATCTTACTAGTAGTAATTATTCCCTAATTTTTATTTAGCTGCTCAAAAATCATTCTGTTTTGTGAACCCAAATTAGTAAAAGCAGCCAATAGGATGTAATCTGTCTCTGTCATGAAAAAATCCCTAACATACCACAGCCCAAGTGGCTAGTAAAGACTGGTATACCTAGCCATAGATAGAAAAGTCACTATTTAACCTTTTTAGGGTCACAGATCTTTGACAATCTGATAAAATTCAGAAACCCTTCTCACCCAAAAATGCAAACACAGTATTTTGCTTGTAATTTCAGGAGGCTTCCAGAGCACTCCACTCAAACTCATCATGGCTAAGACCCCCTAACACAGTGATAACAACAAGGGCAATCACTGGTTATCACAGTTATCAATTCCTTTAAGCAATCCATCAAACTATTTTAAGGGTTACAGTTTTCCTCCGGCGCTGCCAAGCATATTTTCAGCTTGTGCATCAGGAAATAATAGATGCCAGAAACAAAAATAAGTCATTTCATAAGTTTAGGGCTGAGCTATTTGACTTTGAATACTGAAAAAAATCTCAGGACAATGATGCTTTTAAGTCATTAATACTACCATATAAAGCTTTAGTATTCTTAATACTTCTCATTAAAAATATCATACACACACACATATGCATGGCCATAAAAGTACATGCCATTTTTGATGGAAATACTGATAGCAGAGAATGAATCAGTTTCTAACTTTCTGATAACCAGAGTGTAGCAACATTTCTCAATTCTTTAATAACGTTCCACTAGTTAATGCACACTTTATAAACATTTCAGCATTTAACGGATATGAATGGACTATTTGCTGGACTCACTGCAGAAGCATGCAATGGCCTTCCAGGGTGAGTGGAAGAAAGACCTATGGGTCATAGGGTGCTTACCATTCCCTTGCCTACAATCTACAGTAGTAATGATCACTGCATTCTCTCCAGCTGAGCCCTGAGAGGCTGGCTCGGAATCATTCTCCCTAGCATGCTGCCGAGCTCATCAGGATTAGCAAGTGAACTTCTTATTCTCACTTCTGTAAGTGAAGAAATCGGTGTGAAGTCCCCTCTCATTGCTCTTCTCTAACAACGTCGTGAGGAAGCCATAATGCTATTAACTTTTTATACGGAAGGAAAATGAGGCTGAAAGGCTAAGGAGCCTGCTTGATCCACAGCAAGAAAATGATGGAACTTGGAATCTGAATATTATGGTTTCCAGTTCAGTACCTGGGTTTGATCATCTGCAGATGACAAAATAAAATAGTGGCTCACACAGAAGTTTATCCCTGTCTCGCATAAAAGCAGTTCAAAGGCAAGCATTATGGGGCTGTTGCAGCAACTCCACAGTCTTTTTAAGGACCCAGGCTCTTCCCCACTTATTCTTCATTTATCCTCACAATGCACTCTAGTCTTCATGATCCAAGATGGCAGCTTGTGCACCATCAAACCATCATATCCGTGCTCCAGCGTGAGAAAAGTTAGGGGCAGGGGAGAGGTGGAAGGTACACACCAGCTGTGCATTTAAAAGGTTCCATAAAACCTGTAGTACGACGTTCCTCCTTAAATCATGTGGGCCAGGAATTTCATCAAAATTCCACACCCAACCACAAAATGGCCACGTGGCTGGATAAAATACCTCTAGCAAAGAAGTAGAGAGAAGCAAATATAGAAGGAAAACTAGTAGCTTCTATTCCTATCTACTCCTACACTATGTCGAAACTAACAGATGTGGAGAAGGTGGAATTGGAAGTGTCTGAGAGAGTGACTTGCAGCCTGGCGGCCCCAGGCAATTCATTGGCTGATTGTCTCCTTATCACATTCCGTCCACCTGGCATGAGTGTGTGTGCACCGTCTCAGCAATGCATTCAAGAGGTGATCATGCTTTCCATTAAAAAACAATTCTCAATGGGATGAAATTATTAAATTAGCTCCATTTTTTTAAATTAACAATTTAAATTGGAAATTTAATTATTAATTTAATTAATTATATTTATAATTTATAATTATATAAATTTCATTAATTTAATTATTAATTTAATTAATAATTAACAAATTTCCAATAAAATAAAAACCCAAACAATACTTCACTGTTTTAAAATGGTCAGATATCTGATAGTTCATTACTGACAACAGGAGAGAATTCTAATATCCCAGAATGGCACACAGGCCCATTGCAAATCCCAGTTCTAGACTCGTTCCTCACCAGTGGCCCTGACATACCCTCTCTCCTGAAGAATTGCTTACTGGCCCTGAATATGTTCCAGATTCTTCTGAATGCACATACTTTACAGCCTTTCCCACCACCTGAAAATGTTCTCTCCTACCATACATTATAAAAGAATTATTCCAGTGATTCTCAATATTTGCCTGAATAAAAATCACCTGCAATGCTTTTTTTTAAAATGCTGATTCTTAGGCTATATTTACAAAGATTCTGTTTTAGTAGTTATGGGTCAAGCCCATAAATCTGCATTCTTTTTTAAACAAGGAGCAGAGTGTCCAGGACAGAAAAGTGCTCAAGAATGTTCACCTGATGACTACCACAACAAGAAAAGACCATCTTACACTAATTTAAGATGTTTTTCTTGTAGTATGAGTTTTAGTACCTTTATCAGATCTCCCAGGCTCCTGGGAGAATCAAAGTGAAGTATGTTCTTGAAAGAACTCAATTCAGTGACTGAATAACAATATATAATGTAATATAGTGTTATTAACCAATGGCTAAGCTCTAAATTTATGTACTAAATATGAAAAACAAAAACAACAGTTTAAAAAAGCTTTTCTTCTGGCTTAGTTTACTAGAGAATGCTATTTTGAGGTACCACCATAATTCTATCATGATAATAACGAAAGAAGACACATTCTCAGAAATTCACATTTGGAAAGATTAATGTGTGACCTCAATAAGAACTCTTCCTTTCATAATATGCTTTGGCTGCATACAATGGGAAAAAACAGATACTGAATAAGACAACCACTTAAATATAAAACAATATTGTGGTATTATTAAAATTACTAGCAAGACAATATTTAGGTCTTCCAACCCTGTCTAAAGTACTAGTACAAACTGCAATGCTCATAAGTGTACATTCTACTTAGATTCTCATCCCTATTATTTCCTTAACAGAATGAAATAAGAATAAACTTTAACTGAAACTATCAAAGCTATTCATCATAATTTTTCAGTTAAAGTGGTCTCAGATGTGGAAGATATAACATTATGAAAGCCTCTGAGTAAATGCTAGAGGAAACCCATTTATGGTCTATGGTGAGCACACATACATTTTTTTGCCTACTGAAGTTGTGCTGAAAAAGTGTCCTCCAGGAAACAGTACCATAGTAAACTGGTCAACTACACCAACGAGTGGACTAAAAATCTGACTGCCTGATGGCTTCAGTTCAAAGAAAAAATACATCAGAGTGGCTCTGAAGAGTTCACAGATGTTAATTTGTCAAATAAATTTACCTAAAGTTACTCTAGATTAGATAAGCTATGGTCAAAGACAGAAAGAGTTACAAGCCAGTTGGAATTAGTATTTGTATAATTAAGTTGACAAAATGCTTCTCAACTGCTTTACTGATTAAAAAAAAAATGTTTTAAGTTTCTAAATATATTTAAGAAACCAATTTCATTCCTTAGAAATCTGAATCTTTCTGCTATTTATTTAATGTTTGAAAAGATGTTCTACCTAGAAATTTTGTCGTTTTATTTTTTTTGTTTATGGCTCAACTGCAGTGGAAGAGAAACTGTAACTTTTGTATTTTTATGAGGTCTTTGTCAAAGTGTTTTAACACATGATTTGATGGTGTCCATAACTAAATTATAAAGAGTGAACTGCAGCAGTTCTCAGCCTTGTATGCTCACAAGAACTATCTGGGGAAACTCTGGAAAAAAAGTCAGTGTCTGGGCCAAACCCCACGTGTGTCTAATCAGAATGGAGGGATGAAGCCCCAGCACCAGCACTTTTGCAAACTGCCCCCTAATTCAAAAGAGGGTTAGACTCACTGAGTCAGGGAGACGGATCCCTAACTCGCGTTTGAGTCGGCTGAGTCTTCTGAGCCCGTTTCTCACAACTCACAATTGACTGTGTGCCATGGAGGGGCCTGTGCTGCCTCTCAGCTCGTGGACATCTCTGCCCCGCCCCGTGAAGCCCCCTCTCATCCTGCCCCTTCAGGAGACAAGGCAGAGTGGTACATCCCACAGTCTGGCCTCAGCCGTTTCACCTCTGAACGCCACGAGATGAACCAGAATTAGGAAGCAACGTATGTGCAAATTCTGTTCATTTTTATCCATTATACACACGACTCACCATTTCTCAATGGGAAAATAAACAACTGTGCTATGAGTTCAGTTGAAAATCCTGGCATACTTCCTTTAGAATTGAAAGGTCAAGAGAAAAAAACAGAAAGACTGCCAAGTAAATTCACTGCAATTTGACTTTTTCTGAATAGCACAATACATGGGTAAGATATTAATAGGGATATTAATAGGGTCGGTTGCTTTTTTAACCCATAAACACTTTCTTTTGAAGATGTTATGCTTCTCTTGTAAGGATGGGGAAACACATGGTGAAAATCTGTTTAGTTTCTGTCACTGCTGTTTTCATTACAGCCTTCAGTCCTACACAGAATCAGAGTGACTTACTGTCCCTTATTCTCTGGGATGTAAATTTTTATTATACACCACTAGATTTTCACTTTTAAATAAAGGCCACAGTACAGAGACGAAGACACTACCTAAAAAGTTCCACATAAAAATGTGACAGTTCAACTTTAGTGTGTATACATGATTTCAATGATTCCCACCATGGGGAATTCAGTAGGAGACAGTCTTAAAACTTTAAACACACTATTTCCCAAAACCTGATTTACCATTTAAACTGGCAAACAGAGGTGAGACTCAAGTACATACTTCAGTGTCAGTATTTAAAAGATGAAATTCAAGCTGTGGTGAATTACTAAACTGATTCTAAATTCAATCAGTTTTACAAAATAATTAGCTTAATGGGAGCTAGAAGTTCTTAGGCTATAGTTTTAAGAAGCACCTGCATATTCTGAAAAACACTATGAACTTTAGTTTTACTGTAACCCAATTCCTTTAATCTCTTTAATGGTGTTTGCCCAATTTCATTTGCCTGCTCCAAAGTTACATTCACTATTTGGTCACCAATGTTGGTGAATATACAATAATCCTTTCCACTTTATTTTCTGTGACTTTTCTTGGTTGCTATTATTTTTCTTTTTTTCTATAATATAATAAGCTAATTGATGCCTTTGTCTTAGTTTTGGAAGGATTTTATGCCAACATCTAGGCAACAGATACTCTTTTCCTTAATTTAAAATAAGAGGTTGCATACTACAGTAGTAAATTTGTAATCAACCTAAAGATAATGTCTTGAAAGCACAATTAAACATGTCATAACAGAAGAAAACCCTGGTAATTACAAATAGTACCAGGCTTGCTGGGGTTTTAAACAGTAGTGTAAGACTAAGAAAAACCGCCACCCAGTGATACAAAAGAAAACTGCAATTTGTTTTTGTGTAAAATGAGTACCCTAGAGGATTACTTCGATTTCATTACTGAATGAACGAATAGTTATTACCTCCTTATGAGAATAAGAACTAGTTAAAGCGAAAGGATGTTTTCCCACCAGGCCTTTTTGTTTTTAATTTCCTTACTATTATTTAGCACACTCGACATTTTACAAAGGCTAAATGCTTTGGAAACCCTAACGGAAAAAGCTTTCTGTCCAAAAGTGAGCTAATTCTGTACAAGCAGCCCATATATCCCTATTATCAATAAAAGAGCCTAGGGTCTGCTTAGACCCTGAGTTTCAAGTCATGGGTGTCGACTTCAGCAACATCATCTAATAATCGTGACCTCAAACCTATTTGTGTTAAGTTGGAAGGCATGTCTAGGGGAAAAGGTATTGTCAAGGAGGGAAATACAGGTAACTTATACCCTTAACAACATAATTTACTCTAACCTCTAACCTTTTTAGAAATACGTTATAAAGGCCAAGTAAGATAACAGTCTTAACAAATTCTACAGAATCCATACTGATAAGAAGTTGTTGAGAAATCTGTATTCAGATCAAGAGGCAAGAGCTAGAGACATGGAACAACAGACTGATTCCAAACTGGGAAAGGAGCATGTCAAGGTTGTATATTGTCACCCTGTTTATTTAACATATATGCAGAGTACATCATGTGAAATGCTGAGCTGGATGAAGCACAAGCTGGGATCAAGATTGCCGAGAGAAATATCAATAACCTCAGATACTCAGATGATACCACCTTGAAAGCGAAGAAAAACAAAGAGCCGCTTGATGAAAGTGAAAGCGGAGAATGAAAAAGGTGGCTTAAAGCTCAACATTCATAAAACTAAGATCATGGCATCTGGTCCCATCACTTCATGGCAAATAGATGGGGAAACAATGGAAGCAGTGACAGACTTTATTGTCTTGGGTTCCAAAATCACTGCAGATGGTTACTGCAGCCATGAAATTAAAAGATGCTTGCTCCTTCAAAGAAAAACTGTGACCAACCTAGACAGCATATTAAAAAGCAGAGGTATCAGTTTGCCAAGAAAGGTCTGTCTAGTCAAAGCCATGGTTTTTCCAGTGGTCATGTATGGATATGACAGTTGCACTATAAAGAAAGCTGAGCACTGAAGAATCGATGCTTTTGAACCGGTGGTGGTGGAGAAGACTCTTGAGAGTCCCTCTGACTGCAAGGAGATCCAACCAGTCCATCCTAAAGGAGATCGGTCCTGGGTGTTCATTGGAAGGACTGATGTTAAAGCTGAAACTCCAATACTCTGGCCACTTGATGCGAAGAACTGACTCATTTGAAAAGACCCTAATGCTGAGAAAGATTGAAGGCAGGAGGAGAGGGGATGGCAGAGGACGAGACTGTTGGATGGCATCACCGACTCAATGGACATGGGTTTGGGTGAACTCTGGGAGTTGGTGATGGACAGGGAGGCCTGGCGTGCTGCGGTACACGGGGTCGCAAAGAGTCGGACACAACTGAGCGACTGAAATGAACTGAAGAAGTTCATTTGGTATAGATATAATCTAAGCCTTCACTTAGGTGTATCATTTATAAGTTAACAAACACACAGAAACACGTACAGACAATTATTTTCCTGCAATCTATCTACTGCACAAAAGGACCAAGCAAGATGAGTGGACACATGATAACCAAAGCACATATGCCAAAGGACGGAGTCATGTTGATAAAAGTCGTTCATAGCTATCATCTGACCTATGTGATATCTTTTCAAATTTTTTTACATATACACAGAGCATGCTCTGAAAGTAGATATTATATAAGTTAATGTAGAACCATATGATAAAAAGAACTTAGACCAGTTTCTAAAAACAGATTACCATCCTATTTTTTAAGGTAATTTACTATATTCCCAAATAACCTATCCTGAGTTTTATTGGTCAATTCTCAGTTAAGGCTTTAACTGCAGAAGGATATTTCACTAACTCAACAGTGTATAGTTGTTCCTAGGTTTCTGCAGTACCCTTATTAAAATCTGCAGTGGCTCACCAAGTTCCTTAAATAAACAGTGCAGTATTTGCATATAACCTATGCATACCCTCCTGTATACTTTAAATTACTCATCACACCTGATACAATATAAATGGCATGGAAACCGTTGCTAGACACACCCCAAATTTAAGTTTTACTTTGCTGGACCACTCTGGATTTTTTTTTTCAATATTTTCAATCTGCAGTTGGTTGAATTCATAGATGTGGAACTTTGTGGAAATAGAGGGCTGACTCTGTCTTCCAATCGCAACTTCATTAAGGAGATTATAGTTTATTGTAATATTTTTAAGTATCTAAAAATATTAAATAGTGGAACGTCTGAGGCAGCCAAAATTAAAGCCAAATTTATGTATAACACAACCAACCCTCTTTTATTAAAAAAAGAAAACAAGAAAGCATAGCACTTAGTCTTTTAAAAATTAATTGTCTAGGGAACTCAGGGAAAGTTAAACTGACAGACATGATATATTTATACTTCTCTGGCATTTAATCCTGTTCTCCTTTGCACTATATTTTAATCCCATTCAATAATAAAGTTACTTAAGGAATATATGAAAATTATTGAACACAATTTAAATTTTTAAAAAGAGCTTAAAGTGTCACTACTGTCTCAAAATTTTAAATGATAATGTGACTTAAAAAAAAAAAAAAAAAAGAGGGATAGCTTAGTGGTTAAGAGGACAGGCTCTGAAGTTAGAAGGCCTGGGCTGATTCCAGATCTGGCCCATGTAAGCTGGCGAACTTTTTCAAGTCCTCTTCTGTATATGGGGGCTTCCCAGGGAGCTAGTGGTAAAGAACCACCCTGTGAATGCAGGAGACATAAAAGATATGGGTTTGAGCCACCAGAGAAGGTATAGCAACCCACTCCAATATTCTCACCTGGGAAATCTCATGGACAGACAGCCCGGCAGGCCAGTCCATGGGGTCACAAAGAGCTGGACATGACCGAAGCAATTTAGCACACACCGTATATGGAGATACATGACCACCTCACTCAAAGTGTTCTCCTAAGCATATTACACACATTAACTCATTTAATCTCCTGAATAACCCTATTGTTACCATGCTCATTTTCTAAATAAGCTAAATGATACCTGGGAGGTTTTGTAACTTCCCCAAATGGTGAAGGGTGGCAGATATACCAACCCAAAATATGCCACTTTGGCATAAAGATTATTCTGAGCTAAACTTGAAAAAACACCAGGTGCGAGAAGGGCACTCTGTCCTCTCCTTTTCTTCCTGAAAGCAGGAGATAAAAACAAAACAAACAAAAAAAAACTTTCTGGAAGATTCTAGGAGGAAAAAAAATCACATAACCATAGTAACCCAAGGATTTTTCATGGAAAATGGTGGAGGGGTTGGAGCTTTACACCTGGGGGAAAAAATGGCACTAAACCGAGATAAGCATCAGTAGACACTGCAGCTGAAGGACCAGGAGGCCTCAGTCAACATGTGGGGGTCTGCTCTTGCTTGGATCATTTGAACAAGGGTGTGGGACCAGCCGCACCTGAAATTAAATTACAGTCCTGAGCTTGGGGCAGGATGATGCCTCACTGTGACTGCTCAACCACAGCACACGTGGTGCAGGAGCTAAATCCCACTCAGGCCAAGATGGCCCTGCAAAAACGCTCTCAACACACAGCGTGTCAGCTTACGGGAAACGGCACCGTTAGAGCTGAGAGGTATCAGACGGAGCAGCTGGTCTGTGAAACCATACCAGAGGAAGTAATAGCTGGAGATTCCCTCAAGAAGTAGCAACTCTTGGCATTTCTGTCTTCTGAGCCTCAGGTAAGGACCACTACTTAAACTACTCTTTCTTAGAAAGGTAGAGTCCACAACAGAAGCTTCACCAGTTGGGGGCAGAAACCCCTGCTGGGCTAAGACAGGCAGTGAAATATCTTCAAGCTACAAGCTTGAAGTGTATCTCCAGACACCGGAGGAGATTTTAGAAACAGCAGCCACAGCAGCTTTTTCAGCTGTGGTTAAAACTTGTCTCTGTGATGTTGCAAGTGGCAGGCCACAGAAGAAGGCAAGACGGATCAAGAGTTCTTCAAGTACAGCTACAGAAGCTGTGTGCTCGCAGACACGTCAGTGCACTATTTCTCATCATGAGACAACAGGAAAACACAGCTCTCTGCATGTGCATTAAAGCTGTGTGCTAAGTCACTTCAGTTGTGTCACTCCATGGGACCCCACGGACTGCAGCCCACCCGGCTCCTCTGTCCATGGGGCTTCTCCAGGCAAGAATACTGGAGTGGGTTGCATGCCTTTCTCCAGGCTACAGAGGTATTCTAAAACAAGAAATACAGAGCAGAGTTTGGAGAACCAGGCATTGCTAGAGCAAATTTCTGAAAGAACTTTTTGTGAAACTCCAGAAGAGGCAGAAACATCACAGGAGACTAGAGGCACCCCTGAAGTTTTTTCCGTTAGTTGGGCTAATTCAGCAGGTCAGAGGGAAGCAACACTGGCAGCATTGGAAACAGAATTGGGGGATGATCTGTCTTAGAAGCCAAAGCACAATTTCCTGACACTGTAAGAAGGGCCAGGGAAGCAGCCGGGTTGGTGGCACCCCACTTCATCCCTGTCAGGAGGCTCCCCAGAAAAACCAGCAACCCTGGTCAGACTATGCCCCACTACTTTGCCTCAGACGCAGCGGATCTGGTCAGAGAGAAAACAGCTCTCACCACTCTCACCTACAGCCCCTGTTCCAGGTCCCAGGAAGCAGATCCAGGAAACCCACAGACCTACCAGAACATGACTGTGGAAAAGACAGCATATTTTATGGTAGCATTTAACTATAACGAAAACTCTCCTCTGGTCTCCCAGAGATTAAGGCCAAGAAATGGAAGAGGGCCAGAGGGGTAAAACCCCCGTGTCCTTACTGCAAGAGACCAGGTTCTGAAGAGAAGTGCTGAAAAGGCAGAGATCCACCCACCCATTCTGAATGTGTGGCGTCAGAGGTATGGTGTGAGCCTGGCTCTTAGAAGGCCTAACCTAAAAGTTCAACATAACCTGCAAACCCAAAAAGCCGTCTTCCACTTGTCAAGACACACAGAGCCTCTGCCAATGCCAAGGGACCTCGGAGTGACTAGGCCAAGATATAGAGAGAAGACGTAGAGAACCAGAATCTACAAATGGAGACCCTGAGAAATACTGTCAAGAGCAAACACGCTATGAGTTCATGCAAATCCTCAGATAAGGAGCTGACTCTGGCAGAAGGAAATCCAGGTGGAAGAGGACGGGTGTCCCCAGGGGACACTGGGTTTTAGTTGCTCCTCAACGCCCTATGAGAAGACAGCTGCTGGGAAGAACCAGCGAAAGACTGCCAATTCCTTCTTTGGGACTGGAAAATGACACGACGGAAACGTCATGTTTCCGAACTCCCCTTGGGAAGAGCGTAATATCTGGTTGAAAGGAGTATTTTTTAAAGCCACTAAAATCTTAACAACTAGCAGGGATTAATTTTATAATAGAAAATAAACTAGTCTTAAGATTCAGGAGACACTATTTAACATATTTAGATTTTAAAGTGTACTTCAAAACTCTTGATGGGAATGTAAACTGGTGTAGCCACCATGCAAAACAGAATGGAGGTTCCTTAAAACACTAAAAATGAGCTGCCATATGATCCAGCAATCCCACTCCTGGGTGTATAGCTGGAAAAAATGAAAACACTAACTCAAAAAAATACATGTACCCTAAGCTCACAGGAGCACCATCTAAAATAGCCAAGACAAGAGAAAACCCAAGTACTTATCAACACACAACTGGACTAAGAAAATGCAATGCGCACGTGCACACACACACAGAAAAAAAGAATAAAAAGCCATAAAAAAGAATGAAATTCTGCTATTTGCAACAACATGGATGGACCCAGAGAGCATTATGTTTAGTGAAATAAATCACAGAAAGACAAATACTGTACGACATCACTTACATGTGGAATCACAAAAATAATACAAGTGAAGCATATGCAAAATAGAGACAAACTCACAGATACAGAAAACAAACTAGTGGTGACCAAAAGGGAGAGGGAAGGGCAAGTTAGGGGTATGGGATTAAGAGATACAGGCCACTATATATAAAAAAGATAAGCAACAAGGATGTACTATACAGCACAATTATAGCCATTACGTTATAACAGTTCTTATAATAATTTTTATTGGCACTTAATCTGCGAAAATATTCAATCACTATGTTGTACCCCTGAAAATTAATGTAATATTGTAAATCAACTCTACTTAAATAAAAAAATAAATGTACCTCATTCAGCAACTATGTACTAGATGCCTAATTTAATTTCAGAAGCTGATTTATAAGCAGCACTAAGCCCTGTTTCTTCAAACACAATCTGAATTTATCAAGAATTCTTCAAGACTTCTGGCTTTTCATAATTAAAAAGGTTGACTCACTTACAGGATAGAAAAAATGGGATGATTTTATAAATTGAACCCGAAGGACACATTCAAACTGATATACAAGAAAAGTCAGACTTGACAATAATATTTCAAGTGATTAATGATCCATATTTTTATACATTTCATATACATCAACTAATTCTGGGATTAGTAGAAAAATATTTTTAAATCAATCATACAACTTTTCAAGTAGTCTTTTAAAACAAAAATCATTAATCTAATAATGTGGCTTCAATCCCTGGATTGGGAAGATCCCCTGGAGAAGGGAATGGGAACCCACTCCAGTGTTCTTGCCTGAAGAATCCCATGGACAGAGGAGCCTGGTGGGCTACGGTCCACGGGGTCGCAAGGAGTCAGACACCACCGAGACACTAAACAACAACAACTAAGCCCGAAAAACGCTCACCTAAAAGGACAAAGCCATCTGCCTCTGTCTCGGGCACTGACGGCTTCTTAGATTCCAGAGGCTTCCTGAAGAAGTGAAACATTGCTGCTTCTGCTGCTACCTGAAACAGAAGCAAACATGGTATTATGTCAAATTCAGATGAAACTTTCACCCTTCTTACTACAAAGCCAAATGTAAAGAGATCACAATAAGGACTTTTAGGAATTCTATCCCCAAACTTAAGAACACGAGCCCTCTCTAGGTAACAGAAGTATCAGAAAGCAAAACCAGAATATCAGGAGATGGACTTCCAGTTTGACAGCCTGTGTGCCTTGAATCCTGCAACCGCTCTAGACTTCTGAACGTGTAGGAAATAATCCAAGAAATCACTGCAAGTAAAACTAAAATCAACAGATAACACCAAATCTGAAAGGATCCCAGGAACCATTAACTGGACACTGGACTGAGGAAAGGAAAAAAAAAAAAAAAAACCACCTCTCCAGATTTTTTATCATGCCGCATGAAACTGAAGCCACCTGAGAAAAGAAAAGAAGGCACTACACACACCCTCCAGAGCTGGTTATCTGATTCAGACACTCAGGGCTGTATTCATGGTAAAACTGCAGCCAGATTTAAAGCCCTATCAGGCAAATATCTATATTGGTGAGATTACTGTGCACTGCCCCCTCCACACACACACAGCCTCTCGCCTCTTTATCCTTACATCTTTGTACATTCCAATCCCGAAGAAAGGCAATGCCAAAGAATGCTCAAACTACCGCACAACTGCACTCATCTCACACGCTAGTAAAGTAATGCTCAAAATTCTCCAAGCCAGGCTTCAGCAATACGTGAACCGTGAACTTCCAGATGTTCAAGCTGGTTTTAGAAAAGGCAGAGGAACCAGAGATCAAATTGCCAACATCCGCTGGATCATCAAAAAAGCAAGAGAGTTCCAGAAAAACATCAATTTCTCCTTTATAGACTATGCCAAAGCCTTTGACTGTGTGGATCACAATAAACTGTGGAAAATTCTGAAAGAGACGGGCATACCAAACCACCTGACCTGTCTCTTGAGAAACCTGTACGCAGGTCAGGAAGCAACACTTAGAACTGGACACGGAACAACAGACTGGTTCCAAACAGGAAAAGGAGTACGTCAAGGCTGTATACTGTCACCCTGCTTATTGAACTTATATGCAGAGTACATCATGAGAAACGCTGGGCTGGAAGAAGCACAAGCTGGAATCAAGATTGCCGGGAGAAATGTCAATAACCTCAGATATGCAGATGACACCACCCTTATGGCAGAAAGTGAAGAAATAAGAGCCTCTTGATGAAAGTGAAAGAGGAGAGTGAAAAAGTTGACTTAAAGCTCAGCATTCAGAAAACTAAGATCATGGCATCCAGTCCCATCACTTCATGGCAAATAGATGGCGAAACAGTGGAAACAGTGGTTGACTTTATTTTTCTGGGCTCCAAAATCACTGCAGATGGTGACTGCAGCCATGAAATTAAAAGATGCTTATTACTTGGAAGGAAAGTTATGACCAACCTAGACAGCATATTAAAAAGCAGAGACATTACTTTGCCAACAAAGGTCCATCTAGTCAAGGCTATGGTTTTTCCAGTGGTCATGTATGGATGTGAGAGTTGGACTGTGAAGAAAGCTGAGAGCCGAAGAATTGATGCTTTTGAACTGTGGTGTTGGAGAAGATTCTTGAGGGTCCCTTGGACTGCAAGGAGATCCAACCAGTCCATTCTGAAGGAGATCAGTGCTGGGTGTTCTTTGGAAAGACTGATGTTGAAGCTGAAACTCCAATACTTTGGCCACCTGATGTGAAGAGCTAACTCATTTGAAAAGACCCTGATGCTGGGAAAGACTGAAGGTAGAAGGGGACGACAGAGTTTGAGATGGCTGGATGGCATCACCGACTCGATGGACATGGGTTTGGATGGACTCCAGGAGTTGGTGATGGACAGGGAGGCCTGGTGTGCTGCAGTTCATGGGGTCGCAAAGAGTCGGACACGACTGAACAACTGAACTGAACTGAACTTTGTACATTCAGCTTTATATATTTGGGCAGGGCAACAACTCCTAGAAAACAACTGGGAAAGAAGCTAAAGGGAACTGGGGAGAACACGTACCATTCTGAGGACAGTCCCTATTAGCAAAGCGATACAAGAGACAGCAAAGCAGAATTCCTCGTGGCATCAAGTGCCCCCCATTTCAGTTTCATATATTCTGCCCATATCAGAATATCCGAGGCCAAACTTGCCTGTTGTAACAGGCAAGTGTGGCTTGGAGTACAAAATGAAGCAGGGCAAAGGCTAATAGAGTTTTGCCAAGAGAATGAACTGGTCATAGCAAACACTCTCTTCCAGTAACACAAGAGATGACTCTATACATGAACATCACCGATGGTCAATACTGAAATCAGATTGATTATATTCTTTGCAGCCAAAGATGGAGAGGCTCTATACAAACAGCAAAGACAAGACCAGGAGCTGACTACGGCTCAGATCATGAGCTCCTTATTGCCAAATTCAGACCTAAATTGAAAAAAGTAGGGAAAACCACTAGGTCATTTAAGTATGACCTAAATCAAATCTCATGATTATAGAGTGGAAGTGACAAATAGATTGAAGGGATTAGATCTGATAGAGTGCCTGAAGAACTACACGAGGTTCGTAACACTGCAGGAGACAGTGAACAAAACCTTGCCCACAAAAGCAATGCAAAAAAGCAAAATGGCTGTCTGAGGAGGCCTTACAAATAGCTGTGAAAAGAAGAGAAGAAAAAAGCAAAGGAGAAAAGGAAAGATATACGCATTGAATGCAGAGTTCCAAAGAATAGCAAGGAGAGATAAGAAAGCCTTCCTAAGTGAACAATGCAAAGAAATAGAGGAAAACTATCTAATGAAAACAATAGAGGAAAACAATGGGAAAGAATAGAGAGCTCTTCAAGAAAGAGATACCCAGGGAACATTTCATCCAAAGATGGGCACAAAAAAGGACAGAATGCACCTAACCGAAGAGGATATTAAGAAGTGGCAAGAATACACAGATGAACTATACAAAAAAGATCTTAATGATCCAGATAACCACGATGGTGTGCTCACTCACCTAGAGCCAGGCATCCAAGAGTGCAAAGTCTTGTGGGCCTTAGGACGCATCACTGTGAACAAAGCTAGTGGAGGTGATGGAATTCCAGTTGAACTATTTCAAATCCTCAAAGATGATGCTGTGAAAGTACTGCACTCAATATGCCAGCAAATTTGGAAAACTCGGCCACAGGACTGGAAAAGGTCAGTCTGCATTTCAATCTCAAAGAAGGGCAATGCCAAAGAATGTTCAAACTGCTGCACAAGTGTACTCATTTCACATGCTAGCAAGACCATGCTCAAAATACTCCAAGCTAGGCTTCAACAGTACATGAACTGAGAACCTCCAGATGTACAAGCTGGATTTAGAAAAGGCAGAAGAACCAGTGATTAAATTGCCAATATCCTCTGAATTATAGAAAAAGCACGGGAAATCCAGAGAGACATCTACTTCTGCTTCATTGATTACGCTAAAGACTTTGACTGTGTGGATCACAACAAGCTTTGGAAAATTCTTCAAGAGATGGGAATACCAGAACACCTTATCTGCCTCCTAAGAAACCTGTATGCAGGACAAGAAGCAATGTTAGAAGCCGACATGGAACAATGGACTGGTTCAAAATTGCGAAAAGATTACATCGAGGCTATATACTGTCACTCTGCTTATTAACTTATATGCAGGGTACATCATGAGAAATGCCAGGCTGGATGAAGCACAAGCTAGAATAAAGATTTCTGGGAGAAATATCAATCACTTCACATATACAGATGACATCACCCTTATGGCAGAAAGCAAAGAACTAAAGGGCCTTTCAATGAAGGTGAAAGAGGAAAGTGAAAAAGCTGGCTTAAAATTCAACATTCAAAAAATGAAGATCATGGTATCTGACCCCATCACTTCATCATAAATAGATGGGGAAACAGTGACAGACTTTATTTTCTCGGGCTCCAAAATCACTGCAGATGGTAACTGCAGCCATGAAATTAAAAGACACCTGCTCACTGGAAGAAAAGCTATGACCAACCTGGAAAATATATTAAAAAGCAGAGACATTACTTTGCTGACAAAGGTCTATCTTGTAAAAGCTATGGTTTTTCCAGTAGTCATGTATGGATATGAGACTTGGACTATAAAGAAGCCTGAGTGCTGAAGAATTGTTACTTTTGAACTATGGTGTTGGAGAAGACTCTTGAGAGCCCCTTGGACTGCAAGGAGATCCAACCAGTCCATCCTAAAGGAAATCAGTCCTGAATATTCATTAGAAGGACTATGCGGAAGCTGAAACTCCAATACTTGGACCACCTGATTCGAAGAACTGACTCACTGGAAAAGACCCCGATGCTGGGAAAGATTGAAGGCAGGAGGAGAAGGGGATGACAGAGGATGAGATGGTTGATTGATATCATAGACTCTAAGGACATGAGTTTGAGCAAACTCAGGGAGAGAGTGAAGAACAGGGAAGCCTGGCATGCTGCAGTCCATGGGGTCACAAAGACTGACTGAACAACAAAACCAGAACATCAAGCAGGGAGGGTAAGTCAAGATTTTATCTGATCAAAAGCCTTCTAGAAACTGTGATTTGTTCGGGTACTTGTGTAGGTCAACCTGCCCTGAGTTGTAGATCAGAGTAGATGGTAAACGAGTCAGTTTGTTGGAAACATATCTGGCAGGTTTCACTTTCTAAAATTTAAAAAAAAAAAAAAAAAGGAGAAGAAAAACACAAGCTGTGTGAAAAAGAAAATATTTCAGTTAAGGAAAAGGAAGAGCCTATGAAATCTGCAAAGACAGAGCTTACTGGATATAATGATGGAGCGATAAGAGAAGTCTGGAAAAAGTTTGGCATCCTCAAGACAAGGCCTTTAAATCTGGCAAAAAGAAAAAACAAGATTAAATGGAAAAAAAAAAAAAAGATTAAATGGAAAAGCAACAGGAAAAGATGAAAAGACAAGGAATGAGATTTAAAAAAAAAAAAAAAAACTGAATAAGAAAAAAAAGAAACTGATCCAAGAAAGAAATGATATCAGAAAAGAACTGGTTGGCTTACAGGCAGGAATGTAAGAAAATAAAGTTCATTCAAAGACTTAAAAGGTTGGAAGAAGCAACTAAGTTCTCAACCCGAACAGCTAAAACTAAAACAGAGAACGCCTCTGAAGGAAGAGCAGATAACTAAATCTCAGTCTTTTTTTTTTTTTAAACTTTACATAGTTGTATTAGTTTTGCCAAATATCAAAATGAATCCATCACAGGTATACATGTGCTCCCCATCCTGAACCCTCCTCCCTCCTCCCTCCCCATACCATCCCTCTGGGTCGTCCCAGTGCACTAGCCCCAAGCATCCAGTATCGTGCATCGAACCTGGACTGGCATCTCGTTTCTTACATGATATTTTACATGTTTCAATGCCATTCTCCCAAATCTTCCCACCCTCTCCCTCTCCCACAGAGTCCATAAGACTGTTCCATACATCAGCGTCACTTTTGCTGTCTCGTACACAGGGTTATTGTTATCATCTTTCTGAATTCCATATATATGCATTAGTATACTGTATTGGTGTTTTTCCTTCTGGCTTACTTCACTCTGTATAATAGGCTCCAGTTTCATCCACCTCATTAGAACTGATTCAAATGTATTCTTTTTAATGGCTGGGTAATACTCCATTGTGTATATGTACCACAGCTTTCTTATCCATTCATCTGCTGATGGACATCTAGGTTGTTTCCATATCCTGGCTATTATAAACAGTGCTGCGATGAACATTGGGGTACACGTGTCTCTTTCCCTTCTGGTTTTCTCAGTGTGTATGCCCAGCAGTGGGATTGCTAGATCGTAAGGCAGTTCTATTTCCAGTTTTTTAAGGAATCTCCACACTGTTCTCCATAGTGGCTGTACTAGTTTGCATTCCCACCAACAGTGTAAGAGGGTTCCCTTTCCTCCACACCCTCTCCAACATTTATTATTTGTAGACTTTTGGATCGCAGCCATTCTGACTGGTGTGAAATGGTACCTCATAGTGGTCTTGATTTGCATTTCTCTGATAATGAGTGATGTTGAGCATCTTTTCATGTGTTTGTTAGCCATCTGTATGTCTTCTCAGTCTTGGTAAGGGACAAGTCAAGGATATAATCATCAACCTGATACTAAAGCCTCAGCTGGCATGAAAATGTGTGCGTGTGTGTTAGTTGCTTGGTTGTGTCTGACTCTAAGACCCCATGGACTGTAGCCCACCAGGCTCCTCTGTCCATGGGCTTCTCCAGGCAGGAATACTGGAGTGGGTTACCATGCCCTTCTCCAAGAGATCTTCCCAATGCATGGGTCGAACCCAAGTCTCCTGAATTGGCGGGCTGATTCTTTACCACTGAGCCACCAGGGAAGCCCTTCACTTAGGACACGAAGGGTGAAGGCATAGAGACGAAGCAGGATAGTGTCCAACTGGAGCCTTACAGAGAAAAGATACCATTGGATAAATAAAGGGGGGCACATTTAAGGGTGAAAGATGAGAAATGCAGCGGATCTAAGAGTTACAGTTACAGTTATATAACTATAGTTATAAGTGAAGTCGCTCAGTCATGTCTGACTCTTTGTGACCCCACAGACTGTAGTCTACCAGGCTCCTCTGTCCATGGGATTTTCCAGGCAATAGTACTGGAGTGGATTGCCATTTCCTTCTTCAGGGAATCTTCCCAACCCAGGGCTCGAACCCTGGTCTCCCGCATTGTAGACAGTTAGCCAAAATTGTAGATCTA
Source organism: Bos javanicus (assembly GCF_032452875.1). Taxonomy (NCBI): domain Eukaryota; kingdom Metazoa; phylum Chordata; class Mammalia; order Artiodactyla; family Bovidae; genus Bos; species Bos javanicus. Next base: position 16,298,398 of record NC_083871.1, on the reverse strand, counting down.
GCTACAGATACTTGAAGCTGACTACAATCAAATAGATAAGTAACCAATAAAATTTTGGAGAGCTGTGCTGCCGTAGTGACTACCAGTCTGGATTAAAGGACTATGACTACTGGATACTTACCACAACCCTGCAGACAGAAAGCTGCCAGAGCAAAGTGCTAATCTGCCAAGGAGGGTCTACTCTCCAGTGCTTACTTCAGTGGTAGCCAAGGAAGTTACTGGGAAAGGAAGGAACTCCAAGAGGGTGGAGCCAATGGGGCTGGAGACTGCTGGGGAGGTGGGGTGGCCTCCTGGGAAGCCAAATCTAGGCACAACTAGTTAACATTCTCCAACCCAAGGCAGGGGCTCCCCCAAGATGCCTGTTCAGTGGGATGCCAGAACTGCCCTCCTCTGCACCTGCCGTCAATCCCCCACCCCCTCCTTTCTGGGTGAGAGCGGTTTGGGCATTACCTCTCCCAGTTACAGGACAGGGCAGCAGGACAGACCGCAGGTCTCTTTAGTTCACAAAGTTGCCACACCAAGAGCACCACATCTGAACCTGATGAAGACATACTGACCTTAGAGCATGTTGCCATGAATGAATGGGACAAAAGGTTAAAGCACCTCCTCGGGAAGGGGTGAGTTGTTTTGCCTACAATAGGGAGAGAGACCTGAGTACACAGTGACCACAGATGAGAACCGTGGAACCATCAGGCTCTCAACCTTCTATCAGGAGACATATCAGGACTGCAGTTTTCTACCCCTTTGGAGGTCAATGTGGCAATGTCCCTTGTTCAGTTCACTGCCACATGCTGTTAGAGTTCTAGAACAAGGAGCTTTGTGGACACAGAGAGAGGTGCTTCAAAAAGTGTTTCCTGATTTTAGCAAACAGAATTCAGCAACACATCAAAAAGCTCATACACCATGATCAAATTGGGTTTATTTCAGGGGTGCAAGGATTCTTCAAAATATGCAAATCACTGTGACACACCATATTAACAAATTGAAAGATAAAAACCATATGATCATCTCAAGAGATGCAGAAAAAGCCTTTGACCAAATTCAGCACCCATTAATGATTAAAACTCTTCCAAAAATGGGCATAGAAGGAACCTACCTCAACATAGCAAAGGCCATATATGATAAGCCTACAGCAAACATTATTCTTGATGGTGAAAAACTGAAAGCATTCCCTCTAAGATCAGGAACAAGACAAGGGTGCCCACTTTCACCACTATTATTCAACATAGTTCTGGAAGTCCAAGCTATAACAATCAGAAAAGAAAAAGAAAGAAAAGTAACCCAGATCAAAAAAGAAGAAGTAAGCTCTCACTGTTTGCAGATGACATGATACTGTATGTAGAAAACCCTAAAGATAGTATCAGAAAATCACTAGAGCTAATCACTGAATTTAGCAAAGTTTCAGGATACATATCAATACACAGAAATCAGCTGCATTTCTATATATTAACAATGAAAAATCAGAAAGAGAAATTAAGGAATCAATCCCATTCATCATTCCAACAAAAAGAATTAAACATCTAGGAATAAACTTACCTAAAGAGACAAAAGAACTGTACACAGAAAAATCTAAGACACTAATGAAAGAAATCAAAGATGATATAAGTAGATGGAGAGATAGTCCATGTTCCTGGCTAGGAAGAATCAATATCGTGAAAATGACTATACTACCAAATGCCATCCACAGATTCAATGCAATCCCTATCAAATTACCAATGGCATTTTTCACAGAACTAGAACAAAAAGTTTCACAATTCATATAGAAACACAAAAGATCCCCAACAGCCAAAGCAGTCTTGAGAAAGAAGAATGGAACTGAAGGAATCAACCTTCCTGACTTCAGATTATACTACAAAACTACAGTCATCAAGACAGTATGGTACTGGCACAAAAACTGAAATATAGACCAATGGAATGAGATAGAAAGCCCAGAAATAAAGCCATGCACCTATGGGCACCTTATTTTTGACAAAGGAGGCAAGAATATACAATGGGGCAAAGATAGCCTCTTCAATAAATGGTGCTGGGAAAACTGGACAGCTACATGTAAAAGAAGGAAAGTAGAACACTTCCTAACACCATACACAAAGATAAACTCAACATGGATTAAAGACCTAAATGTAAGACCAGAAACTATACAATTTTTAGAGGAACAGAACACTTGAGACAGAACATTCGAAGACATAAATCAAAGCAAGATCCTCTATGACCCACCTCCTAGAGTAATGGAAATAAGAACAAAAGTAAACAAGTAGGACCTGATTAAACTTAAAAGCTTTTGCACAGCAAAGGAAACTATAAGCAAGGTGAAAAGACAATCCTCAGAATGGGAGAAAATAATAGCAAATGGAACAACCGACAAAGGATTAATTTCCAAAATATACAAGCAACTCATACAACTCAATGCCAAAAAAACAAACAGCCCAATCAAATAGTGGGGAAAAGATCTAAACAGACATTTATCCAAAGAAGACATACAGATGGCTAACAAACACATGAAAAGATGTTCAACATTGCTCATTATTAGAGAAATGCGAATCAAAACCACAATGGGATATCACCTCACACCAGTCAAGATGGCCATCATCAAAAAGTCTACAAACAATAAATGCTGGAGAGGGTGTGGAAAAAAGGGAACCCTCTTGCACTGTTGGTGGGAGTGTAAATTGATACAGCCACTATGGAAGATGGTATGAAGACTCCTTCAAAAACTGAGAATAAAACCACCATCAGTTCAGTTCAGTTCAGTCGCTCAGTCGTGTTCAACTCTTTGAGACCCCATGAATTGCAGCACGCCAGGCCTCCCTGTCCATCACCAACTCCCAGAGTTCACTCAAACTCACATCCATCGAGTCAGTGAAGCTATCCAGCCATCTCATCCTCTGTCCTCCCATTCTCCTCCTCCCCCCAATCCCTCCCAGCATCAGAGTCTTTTGCAATGAGTCAACTCTTCACATGAAATATGACCCAGCAATCCCACTCCTAGGCATATACCCTGAGGAAATCAAAATTGAAAAAAATACATGTATCCCATTGTTCTTTGCAACATTGTTTACAATAGCTAGAACAAGGAAGCAACATAGATGTCCATCAATAGATGAGTGGATAAAGAAGTTGTGGTACACAGTGGAATATTACTCAGCCATAAAAGGGATGCATTTGAGTCAGTTCTAATGAGGTGGATAAACCTAGAGCCTATTACACAGAGTGACGTAAGTCAGAAAGAGAAAGATAAATATTATATTCTAATGCATATATACAGAATCTAGAAAAATGGTACTAAAAAATATACTTACAGGGCAGCAATGAAGTCCGAAATGCAATACTTGGATGCAATCTCAAAAACGACAGAATGATCTCTGTTTGTTTCCAAGGCAAACCATTCAATATCATGGTAATCCAAGTCTATGCCCCGACCAATAATGCTGAAGAAGTTGAAGTTGAACAGTTCTAGGAAGACCTACAAGACCTCTTATAACTAACATGCAAAAATGATGTGCTTTTCATTACAGGGGACTGGAATACAAAAGTAGGAAGTCAAGAAACACCTGGAATAACAGGCAAATTTGGCCTTGGAGTACAGAATGAAGCAGGGCAAAGGCTAATAGAGTTTTGCCAAGAGAACACACTGGTCATAGCAAACACCCTCTTCCAACAACGCAAGAGAAGACTCTACACGTGGACATCACCAGATGGTCAATACTGAAATCAGATTGATTATATTCTTTGCAGCCAAAGATGGAGAAACTCTATACAGACAGCAAAAATAAGACCGGGAGCTGACTGTGGCTCAGATCATGAACTCCTTATTGCCAAATTCAGACTGAAATTGAAGAAAGTCTAGACCATTCAGGTATGACCTAAATCAAATCCCTTATAGTTATACAGTTGAAGTGAGAAATAGATTTAAGGGACTAGATCTGATAGAGTGCCTGATGAACTATGGACAGAGGTTGTGATATCGTATAGGAGATAGGAATCAAGACCATTTCCAAGAAAAAGAAATGCAAGAAAGCAAAATGGCTGTCTGAGGAGGCCTGACAAATAGCTGTGAAAAGAAGAGAAGAAAAAAGCAAAGGAGAAAAGGAAAGATATACCCATTGAATGCAGAGTTCCAAAGAATAGCAAGGAGAGATAAGAAAGCCTTCCTCAGCGATCAATGCAAAGAAATAGAAGAAAACAATAGAACAAGAAAGACTAGAGATCTCTTAAAGAAAATTAGAGACACCAAGGGAACATTTCATGCAAAGACCAGCTCGATAAAGGACAGAAATGGTATGGACCTAACAGAAGCAGAAGATATTAAGAAGAGGTGGAAGGAATACACAGAAGAACTGTACAAAAAAGATCTTCATGACCCAGATAATCACGATGGTATGATCACTCACCTAGAGCCAGACATCCTGGAATATGAAGTCAAGTGGGCCTTAGGAAGTATCACTACGAACAAAGCTAGTAGAGGTGATGGAATTCCAGTTGAGCTATTTCAAATCCTCAAAGATGATGCTGTGAAAGTGCTGCACTCAATATGCCAGCAAATATGGAAAACTCAGCAGTGGCCACAGGACTGGAAAAGGTCAGTTTTCATTCCAATCCCAAAGAAAGGCAATGCCAAAGAATGCTCAAACTATCACACAATTGCACTCATCTCACACGCTAGTAAAGTCATGCTCAAAATTCTCCAAGCCAGGCTTCAGCAATATGTGAACCGTGAACTTCCTGATGGTCAAGCTGGTTTTAGAAAAGGGAGAGGAACCAGAGATCAAATTGCCAACATCTGCTGGATCATGGAAAAAGCAAGAGAGTTCCAGAAAATCATCTATTTCTGCTTTATAGACTACACCAAAGCCTTTGACGGTGTAGATCACAATAAATTGTAGAAAATTCTGAAAGAGATGGGCATACCAGGCCACCTGACCTGCCTCTTCAGAAACCTATATGCAGGTCAGGAAGTAACAGTTAGAACTGGACATGGAACAACAGACTGGTTCCAAATAGGAAAAGGAGTTCATCAAGGCTGTATATTGTCACCCTGCTTATTTAACTTATATGCAGAGTACATCATGAGAAACGCTGGGCTGGAGGAAGCACAAGCTGGAATCGAGATTGTCAGGAGAAATATCAATAACCTCAGATATACAGAGGACACCACCCTTATGGCAGAAAGTGAAGAACTAAGAGCCTTTTGGTGAAAGTGAAAGAGGAGAGTGAAAAAGTTGGCTTAAAGCTCAACATTCAGAAAACGAAGATCATGGCATCTGGTCCCATCACTTCATGGCAAACAGATGGGGAAACGGTGGAAACAGTGGCTGACTTTATTTTGGGGGGTTCCAAAATCACTGTAGATGGTGATTGCAGCCATGAAATTAAAAGACACTCCTTGGAAGGAAAGTTATGACCAACCTAGACAGCATGTTGAAAAGCAGAGACGTCACTTTGCCAACAAAGGTCCGTCTAGTCAAGGCTATGGTTTTTCCAGTAGTCATGTATGGATGTGAGAGTTGGACTGTGAAGAAAGCTGAGAGCCGAAGAATTGATGCCTTTGAACTGTAGTGTTGGAGAAGACTTCTGAGAGTCCCTTGAACTGCAAGGAGATCCAACGAGTCCATCCTAAAGGAGATCAGTCCTGAGTGTTCACTGGAAGGACGGATGTTGAAGCTGAAACTCCAATACTTTGGCCACCTGATGTGAAGAACTGACTCATTTGAAAAGACCCTGATGCTGGGAAAGATTGAATGCGGGAGGAGAAGGGGATGACAGAGGATGAGATGGTTAGACGGCATCACCGACTTAATGGACATGAGTCTGAGTGAACTCCGGGAGTTGGTGATGGACAGGGAGGCCTGGTGTGCTGCAATTCATGGGGTTGCAAGGAATCAGACATGACTGAGCAACTGAACTGAACTGAATGAAGAAAAAGACATAGATAAAAGACTTATGGACATGGGGAGAGGGTAGGAGAGGGTGAGATGTATGGAAAGAGTAACATGGAAACTTACATTACCATATGTCAAAATAGATAGCCAACCGGAATTTGCTGTATGGCTCAGCAAACTCAAACAGGGGCTCTGTATCAACCTAGCGGGATGAGATGGGGAGGAAGATGCGAGGGAGTTTCAAAAGGGAGGGGTTATATGTATACCTATGGCTGGTTCATGTTGAGGTTTGACAGAAAACAGCAAAATTCTGTAAAGCAATTATCCTTTAATAGAAAAATAAATTAATTTTTTAAAAAAAGAAGGTAGGGAACAAAATAAGTAAACTTTAGAGCTACACAAAAAAAGGCAAGTGGTTCCTGTTCTAACAAACAAAGGAAAAGCCTTTAAGAGAAGGACTCAAACTTCAATACATTTTCATGTCTGGCCATAAGACAGAGATGGAACAAACATAAAAATCAGAAAAGCACTTCTCATGAGTCATACTCAAGCCCCCAAAGTTTAGAAACATTGTTATAAATCTCAGAGCAAACTCAGCAGTAGTGTAAGAATCTTTTTAAATTCAAGTATTTTGTACAGAACTTATAATTCAAATAAGTGAAGCAGTTAAGCTCTCCATAACCTATAAAAAAAGTTAAAACAATACACAGGCTTAAACAGGCTGCCGCAGGTTGTCAACAGTACGACTTCTGTGGCAATGGATACTATTACAGTTTGCCATTCTAGAACACTAGAAAATCCCAAACATTTCAGAGGAGAGAGAACATAGCTTCCAAGAAGTCAACAACTATCCAAGTATGGAAGAAACAGCTCAGGAATAGGAAAAGGGAAGTAGAGACAGCACAAAAGGGCTCAGCAGGGCAGCAAAGACAGTCTGCTGCCAACAGCCACTGGAAATTGCTCTAAAACTGCTACAAAAGTACCCATCACCCTCACCCCTGCTATTCTGCCTACCTGACCACTGTCTTAACTCCTTTAAGATGTTTTTCCATGGGAACATGGTGCCAATTTCACAATCCAACTCTTGGGATTCCCTTGTACCATCAACGCTGCTGACATTAGTGATTCATTCATTCCACTAGGCACCTAATTCAGTCTAACTATATAGCTTTACAGTAATCAGTCTGTGCATGAAACGGCTATGTCCTGAGACACTAAAATCTACAACAAATTACCTTTATCCCATGGTATTTTTTGTGTCATTAAAAATACAAAGTGGTATAAAAATTTATCCTAGCAGAGCTGGCAGTACCATTCTGCCATGTTCCCTCCACGAGCTAGTCCCACAGCAGGAAAGTTACACGGCTAGGTCACCACTCCAGCAGCCAGATTTTCTGACCCCACCTAAGACCAGAAACTGGGCAAGGGGAAGGGAGTAACTAAAACCCCGGTAACATCTGCCAGGCTTCTACAGTGTGTCAAGCACAGTACCAAAATGCCTTAAAGACTCTATCTCCTATAATCTTACCATCATCCCACCACGTACAAATAATTATGCACATCATGTAAATGAAAGAATTGAAGTTGGTTACATATGGATGCACGTGTATATGGCTAGTACACAGCAGAGCTAGAATTTTAAACCAAGTCTCTTGGGCACCACAACTGAACGTTTTTCATCAACAAAGCACCAAAGACAAGGAGCCCTTAACAAAGCATTCGTGTTGGACTTCAATAGAATATTTCCTAGTATTAGTCAAAATACGTTTCATGATTATCTTTCTAAATCCCTACTTTTCCAAAGCATGCTCAGCTCTGTGTTCTGAAGACACTTGCTAATTCCACAACATCCATGTTTGAGACTTTCACTTAAGAAATAGTCATAAAATATAAAGTAAGTGCCTAGGCCAGATACTAACCGGGCACTAAAAATGCAGCAGCTGCTGCTGCTGCTGCTAAGTCGCTTCAGTCGTGTCCGACTCTGTGAGACCCCATAGACGGCAGCCCACCAAGCTCCCCCATCCCCGGGATTCTGTAGGCAAGAACACTGGAGTGGGTTGCCATTTCCTTCTCCAATGCATGAAAGTGAAAAAGTGAAAGTGAAGTCGCTCAGTCGTGTTCAACCCTTAGCGACCCCATGGACCACAGCCTACCAGGCTCCTCCATCCATGGGGTTTTCCAGGCAAGAGTACTGAAGTGGGGTGCCACTGCCTTCCCCAAAAAATGCAGCACTCAACTTATATGTAAGGGGACAAACAGCAACCTGAACCTACCCGATTTTGAAGGCAATCCTGAGCAAAACTAAGAGGGATTTAGGAGCTCCACCCCTAAAGTGCAGAAGGCCTATAGCAGCCCTGGTGCCCCCAGCCAAGCAGATGGGAAGCCCCAAGCATGCATGCTTCTGACATACATGGCTTTGACAGTGGCCTTCTTCTGCTTGTTCCAGCATGTTCCAGCCTCATTTCCTTAGATATGATTTCAGCATTGTAGAAATTGTAAACAGTAAGCAAATTTTACACTTACAGATGGGAGAAATATCAAAATTTATTCTTAAAAAGCCATTATCCCCGGCAGCAACAGTACGGGCTGGCTGAGCTGGGACCCAGCCCAGAAGGCCTCCTAATCCCCAGACGCTGGGGTCCTGGGGCTGCCTCCACACAGAAGGGGATGAAGTGTTCACTGCCCAAGACACAGGTTGGGAGAAAATCCTTGCAAATCACAGATCTGAAATAGGACGCACATTCAGAACATACAAAAAATTCTTAAAATTCAATCATGAGAAAAAAATTCAATAAAAACTGAGCAAAAGCTGCAAAGAGGCATTTTCCCAAAGATGATATGTGATGGCAAAGAACCACATTAAATGATACTCAACATCATTAGTCAACAGGCAAATGCAAATTAAAATCTCAATGGGTTAACACCATATATCCTTTAAAATATTAACACTGTAAAAGGCATGCCATGCCAACTGTTGACAAAAACATGGAGCAACTGGAACTCTTGGATGCTGTGGTACAACCACTCTGGATAACGGTGTGGCCATTTCTTAAGACAAAGTAAAAATACACCTACCACATGACCCAGACTGTCTCCTTTAAGTATTTACCTAAGAAAAACAATAGCGTATGTCCGTATTTATACGCAAACTTTATACAGCTTTTTAGGTAACAGCTCCAAACTGGAAACAACCCACATGTTCAACAATAAATAAAAGAATAAACAAATTGTAGCATACCCATCGGAGAAGGCAATGGCACCCCACTCCAGTACTCTTGCCTGGAAAATCCCATGGACGGAGGAGCCTGGTAAGCTGCTATCTATGGAGTCACAGAGCCAGACATGACTGAAGCGACTTAGCAGCAGCAGTAGCAGGAGCATACCCATAATACTATTGAGCGATAAAAAGGCATGAAGGGCTAAGATACGCTACAACATGCATGAATCTTGGGAGGGGAAAAAAAAAAAAAACAGGCTGAGTGAAAGAAGCCAGACCACAAAAAACTTGTAGAAAATGCAAACTACATAAAGTGACAGAAAGCAGATGAGGGCCTGCCTAGGGAATGGGAGGTACAGGGAGGGAGAGTGGGAGGGAGGAACTACCACGATCATGAGGAAACTTTTGGGGGGGACAGATATATTCATTACCTCAACTACAGCGACGGTCTCAGGAGACATAAACACGCCAAAACTGATCAAACTGTACACTTTCAACGTGTGCACTTCATCCTGTATTGATAATACCCCAATAAAGCGCTTTTTAAATTCCTTATTAGCATGATACTCTAGGTGTATATAAATGCAGTGTGCTGTGCAGAGTCTCTCAGTCCTGTCCAGTCTTTGAGACCCCATGGACTGTAGCCCGCCAGGCACCTCTGTCCATGGGAGTCTCCAGGCAAGAATACTGGAGTGGGCTGCCATGCCCTCCTCCAGGATCTTCCCAACCCAGGGATCAAACCCAGGTCTCCCGCATTGCAGGCAAATTCTTTGCCATCTGAGCCACCAAGGAAGCCCATAAACGCTGTAGTTCACAGTTATTCATTGTCTCAAATCTCTTAAATCACTTTGTGCTGTTACAGTTGCAGCCTTCATATACAAAGCAAGATGCTCCTTTCTCAATGCACTCACATAAAACTGAGAAATGAAAGGACAGCATCTTCACTTCTAATGATACACAGACTGCATATAGAAGGCTACTCTGATCGCTAAGCAGGGCAGATTTTACTGCTCTGAAGGGAAAGTGGATAGCACAAGTAACGTATTTATTTTTCCTATTATTCTAAGATTTACTTTTTAAATAATATTACCCAGGACAAAAGGACTAAAGGTAACCTGATTTTCACAATCTGATCATCTTGTTTCAACAGACTTCTTGATAATGTAAATACATTAAGATAATGTAAATATACTAAGATGTCTATGTAGGACTGACATAAATCAATCCAGGAAATTTTATACTGCTGAAAAACTAAAATCCTGAACCATGTTTAATCTTCCTCTTCTGTATGACGAGTTCTGAACTGCATGGTTACACAAAAGTAATAAAATCTAAATAACAAGTTTCCTAATTTATTCCAAGAGAGACCAAAAAAGACAAAAGTCCATGCTTTGGACAGTTTAATCATAAAAGAGTATATTGCCCCCAAAAGTGTTAAACAGTCCAAAACATTCCAGAAGGCTCAATAAGAAAAGCCCTGTTACATGTGACCAACAGGTAGCCTTGAGTTTAACTTCATTTGATGGGCACGGATGTAAACCAGGAAGAAAAGGGAGGGCTCTCCTGTTAGAAGCTCAGCAGGTACAAAGAGCACAGCGTGCTGAAGGGCAGCAGAGGGCCTCAGCTCACTGGAAGCACGAGGTAAACAGAAGACTCCAGAAGCAAAGCAGAGGGGCTTCCCTGGTGGTCAGGTGGTTGAGAATTCAACTTCAACACTGTTCAGGGAGCTAAGACCCCACATGCCACATAGCCAAAATACCAAAACATGAAACAGAAGGGATGCACAGCATTGTGAAATAGGATTTAGTCACTCAACTCTACAAATACTGATGGAAAGGAATCAATAAAAGATGATGGAAGCTTCAAGCCTGAGGGAGCAAAGAAAGTGACATTAAGAATAAGAAAAAGAAAGTAGGAAAAGGACGGTTAAGAAAAAAATGATGAACTCCATTTCAGAGAAGTTTAGATATAGGGAAGCAAAGACTGGTCCACACGGAAATATGTAAAATGCAGCTGGAAAATAGGACCCAGTGCTCCAATGAACGGAGAAGGCATTGGCACCCCACTCCAGTACTCCTGCCTGGAAAATCCCATGGACAGAGGAGCCTGGTAGGCTGCGGTCCATGGGGTCGCTAAGAGTCGGACACGACTGAGCAACTTCACTTCCACTTTTCACTTTCATGCATTGGAGAAGGAAATGGCAACCCACTCCAGTGTTCTTGCCTGGAGAATCCCAGGGACGAGGGAGACTGGTGGGCTGCCATCTCTGGGGTCACACAGAGTCAGACACGACTGAAGTGACTTAGCAGCAGCAGCAGCAGCTCCAATGAAAGGAGTAAGTTGGAATTAGGGAGCTGTTGGCATGTAAGTGGTAGCTGAAATCACAAACATCAGTGGAATTTCAAATGGAAAACAAAAGTTCAGGGATTGAGATCATGATTTCTAAGATCTCAAACTATACTATAAAATGCATCCCTTTAATTATCAGCAAATGGATGTGGATACTACCATTTCTTCATCATTTTCCAACACATAATACTAGCTGCCATACCAGGACTAAGATATTAACTTGACTTTATTGTTACACATTTCAAAACTGCAGAAACAACTGGCCTCTTCAGTACAATCCAGGGGGGGAATTCAAATGCCAGGCAGATAACCAAGGGTGAAACCTGCCCGGTCTGAGACAGGAGGGAAGGAAAGTGCAGGCCTGGTCTAAAGACAGCACGTCCAGGGAGTGGGGAGATGCCCGGGGAGCCACAAGGAGGAGCCCGTCACCAAAACAAGGCTTGAAGGATTATTCAGGGAAGAGCTCTGGAAGGCTTTGAGCTGGGAAAGCCTGGAATCAGATCTGCATCTGCAGTTACAGCCAAGGCAAAAAATAAAATAACCACCACCAAAAAATTAGGAACAGGCTGAAGTTACATTATGCCATCTCCCCAGTGACTCCTTGTGCTCACCACACGAGATGATCCCAATGCATCTAACCTCTGGGGAATATAAACTGAAGGTGTATGGTTGCATGGATGTGAGAGTTGGACTATTAAGAAAGCTGAGCAATAGATGGGGAAACAGTGGAAACAAAGGCTGACTTTATTTTTCTGGGCTCCAAAATCACTGCAAATGGTGACTGCAGCCATGAAATTAAAAGACACTTACTCCTTGGAAGGAAAGTTATGACCAACCTAGACAGCATATTGAAAAGCAGAGACATTACTTTGTCAATACTTTGTCAACAAAGGTCTGTCTAGCCAAGGCTATGGTTTTTCCAGTGTTCATGATTGGATGTGAGAGTTGGACTGTGAAGAAAGCTGAGCACCGAAGAATGGATGTTTTTGAACTATGGTGTTGGAGAAGACTCTTGAGAGTCCCTTGGACTGCAAGGAGATCCAACCAGCCCATCCTAAAGGAGATCAGTCCTGGGTGTTCATTGGAAGGACTGATGCTAAAGCTGAAACTCCAATACTCAGGCCACCTCATGTGAAGAGCTGACTTATTTGAAAAGTCCCTGATGCTGGGAGGGATTGGGGGCAGGAGGAAAAGGGGACAACAGAGGATGAGATGGTTGGATGGCATCACCGACTCGACGGACATGGGTTTGGGTTCCAGGAGTTGGTGATGGACAGGGAGTCCTGGCGTGCTGCAATTCATGGGGTCGCAAAGAGTCAGACATGACTGAGCGACTGAACTCTGTCTGAAGGTCCCTCCCTTTGTGACCATGGGCCTTGGACTCACAACTGCTGCTCTGTCACCCAGGCCTCTTGGAGAGACAACCTTTTAGCTGAAGTATCTGTTTTCTACTATTTCATCCTTTCTAGTACTTTTTCTAATTTGGTTTTTCAAATCCAAACTAGCAGACTTTTATTATAAAATTATTTTCTATTGTATATGTGTAGGTAAGTTTTGTACATTCTTAGGAAAGAAATACGGAAAAATATACACCAAACGTAATAGCTGTTGTTACCAGGAAGCACGACCAGTTTATATTTATGTTATGATTCTTTTATAGTATTTGCTTTTTTCCTAAGCCAAATATCATATGAAATCAAATAAAAACCTTTTTCAATTTTTAATTGAAGTATATTTGATTTACGTTAGAATTTTGCAGAATCTTTTCTACTACAAGATAGTGAATATAGCTCCCTGTGCTATATATACCAGGGCTTCCCTAGTAGCTCAGTCAGTAAAGAATCTGCCTGCAGTGCAGAAGACCCGGGTCCAATCCCTGGGTGGGAAAATCCCCTGGAGAAGGAAATGGTAAACCACTCCAATATCCTTGCCTGGAAAATCCCATGGACAGAGGAGCCTGGTGGGCTCCAGTCCATGGATTGCAAAGAGTCGGGCACGACTGAGAGACTAACTGTGCTATATATTGGTCCTTATTTATTTTACATACAATAGTGTATATATTAATTTCATACTCCTAATTTATCCTTCATCTTCCCTCTTTTAACTTTTAATTAATACTTAATAAATATTTAATAATATTAAATAATTAAATATAAATTTAATAACATTTGATATTATTTAATATTAAATTAACAATATTGAATAATTAATACTTATTTTAATTAAAACTTAATACTTTTGATTTAAAAGTATTTTTAACAAATACTTCTCACTGCAGTGGCTTCTCTGCAACGACAGCTCGGGCTCTAGACGTACAGCTCTAGGCACACGGGCCTGAGGTGCACCAACTCAGTAGCTGTGGCATACGGGCTTTGTTGTTCCACGGCATGTGAAATCTTCAAACCCAGGGACTGAACCCAGGTCCCCTCCACTGACAGGTGGATTCTTATCCACTGTACCACCAGGGAAGTCCCTCCCTTCCCCTGTAGTAACCATAATTCTTTCCTACGTCTGTGAGTGTTTCTGTTTTGTAAATAAGTTCACGTGTATCATCTTCTTAGATTTCATAAATAAGTGACATCATACGATATTTGTCTTTCTCTACTTTATTTCATGTAAAGGTATGACAAATTTAGGTCCATCCATGACGCTGGGCTTAAAGCTCAACATTTAGAAAACAAAGATCATGGCATCCAGTCCCATCACTTCATGGGAAATAGATGGGGAAACAGTGGAAACAGTGTCAGACTTTATTTTTTGGGGTTCCAAAATCACTGTAGATGGTGACTGCAGCCATGAAATTAAAAGACGCTTACTCCTTGGGAGGAAAGTTATGACCAACCTAGATAGCATATTCAAAAGCAGAGACATTACTTTGCCAACAAAGGTTCGTCTAGTCAAGGCTATGGTTTTTCCTGTGGTCATGTATGGATGTGAGAGTTGGACTGTGAAGAAGGCTGAGCGCCAAAGAATTGATGCTTTTGAACTGTGGTGTTGGAGAAGACTCTTGAGAGTCCCTTGGACTGCAAGGAGATCCAACCAGTCCATTCTGAAGGAGATCATCCCTGGGAGTTCTTTAGAAGGAATGATGCTAAAGCTGAAACTCCAGTACTTTGGCCACCTCATGCGAAGAGTTGACTCATTGGAAAAGACTCTGATGCTGGGAGGGATTGGGGGCAGGAGGAGAAGGGGATGACAGAGGATGAGATGGCTGGATGGCATCACCGACTCAATGGACGTGAGTCTGAGTGAACTCCGGGAGTTGGTGATGGACAGGGAGGCCTGGCGTGCTTCGATTCATGGGGTCACAAGGAGTCGGACACGACTGAGCGACTAATCTGATATGATCTGATAATGCTGCAGAGACTTCCCTGGTGGCTTAGACAATAAAGCATCTGCCTACAATGCGGGAGACCCGGGTTCGATCCCTGGGTCGGGAAGATCCCCTGGAGAAGGAAATGGCACCCCACTCCAGTATTCTTGCCTGGAAAATCCCATGGACAGAGAAGCCTGGTGGGCTACAGTCCACGGGGCCGCAAAGAGTCGGACATGACTGAGCGACTTTACTTTCACTTTCTTTCTATGATGCTGCAAATGGCATTATTTTACTTTTTTTTTTTATGGCTGAATACTCCATTGTACACATATACCACATTTTCTTTATCTATTCATTTAGGTTGCTTCTATGTCTTAACTACTATAAATAGTGCTCCTACGAACACTAGAATCTGCCTGCAATGCAGGAGACCCTGGTTCGATTCCTGGGTCGGGAAGATCCCCTGGAGGAGGTCATGATAACCCCACTCCAGTATTTTTGCCTGGAGAATCCCATGGACAGAGGGGCCTGGTGGGCTACAGTCCATGGGGTCGCAAAGAGTCAGATACAACTGAATGACTAAGCACAGCACGACACTGCTCTGTAAACATCACCCACCGAAGTCTCTATCAGAATTAGAGACATTTTGTCTAGTTTTGCTGCTGCTGTTGATGTGGGGGTGTGAGGGGTTTTGTTTTCATTTCAATTCATTACTCTTACTTGATTTTCAGAATTCATACTTGATTTTCAGAATCAAGAATGGTAGCTTTGTCAACTACAAACAGGCACTTGCCATCGACCTCCACAAGGGTTAAATCACATGCTGCTGCACTTGCTGACCTTTAACATTCCCTGAAAGGCGTTCAGGGTACAGAGCAGAAATGAGGCACTCTGTGCTCTGGAAACACTGGCAGAACAAGTCTTCTGAGAGTTAAATATTCTTAGGAGCTGATTTTACGAGCCCAATTCTTGCATCTCCTCACATCTAGAAAAGCACTAAATTCCTCCATGGTGACCACTATCCGCTCATGACTTACAGAAACCTGCAAAAATACATGCTTGATTGCACATACTCCCCTTTCACCAAGATCACATATACACTGGTCCTCCCCTACCTCTTTGGAGTAGCTTCTCAAGAGTATCTGAAATGCCATCTCCTGGCTTCTAGTCCTCATTTTGTCGCAAATAAACCTTAACTTGCAAATCACATTGTGCATTTTTTAAGTCAGCAACCTGACAATGATAAAGACTGACTGCTTTTTCCCTCTACTGTCTCTTACTGATAAAATGAAAAACAGGATAGCACTTAAAAAAAAAGCCATCACTGATTCTACTAATTTAGGGGGGAGGAAATCACCCATTACATTAGATTACATTAGACCACAATTTCTCAATCTCTTCACCGTTAGTATTTTAGACCAGACAATTGGGTGTGATCACTTAGCATGTGATGCATTCTAGCCATAAGATATCTTAATTTCAAGAGGTGCTATTAAAACAAACAAAACTTTCCTCTTTTTAATGCATGACATGTAAAAACCGTATCTTTCTTTTCCTAAGGAAGGATGCTAAATAGTGTGAAGAGACACATAAATTTAGAAGATAAAGTTGCTGCCTTTGAGAGCCTTATAACAAACTGCACTCATAATTTGTATCATTTTGGTCTCAGTCATTGACCAAGAATGTAATTGAAGCTTCAGTGTTATATTGATTCTTATAAGTTAATTATACAATGATGTATTTTTATGTTTTATAAAAGTTACAAACATAATTCTACATAACTAACACAAAAATTTCTGATTTTAGATTAAATAACACTGATACCTATTAAGAAAACACAAATTGCTAACCACTGCATTTGATGGTACAACTCTAAAATGAAAGCACAACCTGGAAAAGACCCCACAACAACTCTAACAAAAGTATCTCTTCACATGAAACAAGTATTTTGGTGGTTGATTTAAATAGGTGATTTATTTAATAATATCCTAAGGGAGAATAAAGTAGACCAATGTGAGGTCACCCCTCTTTACAACTCTATAGCATAGAGAAACTGAGAATGAATGAAATAAATAAAACATTATTCAGTGTGGGTCTTTATGTTTCTATTTGCTTACATCTACCACACAACATGAATCATTATATACAACTTCCAAAAATTCAACTGCCCATTCAGATCAGATCAGATCAGATCAGTCACTCAGTCGTGTCCCACTCTTTGCAACCCCATGAATCGTAGCACGCCAGGCCTCCCTGTCCATCACCAACTCCCGGAGTTCACTCAGACTCACGTCCATCGAGTCCGTGATGCCATCCAGCCATCTCATCCTCTGTCGTCCCCTTCTCCTCCTGCCCCCAATCCCTCCCAGCATCAGTCTTTTCCAATGAGTCAACTCTTCACATGAGGTGGCCAAAGTACTGGAGCCTCAGCTTTAGCATCATTCCTTCCAAAGAAATCCTAGGACCAATCTCCTTCAGAATGGACTGGTTGGATCTCCTTGCAGTCCAAGGGACTCTCAAGAGTCTTCTCCAACACCACAGTTCAAAAGCATCAATTCTTTGGCGCTCAGCCTTCTTCACAGTCCAACTCTCACATCCATACATGACCACAGAAAAAAACCATAGCCTTGACTAGACGAACCTTTGTTGGCAAAGTAATGTCTCTGCTTTTGAATATGCTATCTAGGTTGGTCATAACCTTCCTTCCAAGGAGTAAGCATCTTTTAATTTCATGGCTGCAGTCACCATCTGCAGTGATTTTGGAGCCCAGAAAAATAAAGTCTGACACTGTTTCCACTGTTTCCCCATCTATTTCCCATGAAGTGGTGGGACGGGATGCCATGATCTTCGTTTTCTGAATGTTGAGCTTTAAGCCAACTTTTTCACTCTCCACTTTCACTTTCATCAAGAGGCTTTTGAGTTCCTCTTCACTTTCTGCCATAAGGGTGGTGTCATCTGCATATCTGAGGTTATTGATATTTCTCCTGGCAATCTTGATTCCAGCTTGTGTTTCTTCCAGCACAGGGTTTCTCATGATGTACTCTGCATATAAGTTAAATAAACAGGGTGACAATATACAGCCTTGACGAACTCCTTTTCCTATTTGGAACCAGTCTGTTGTTCCATGTCCAGTTCTAACTGTTGCTTCCTGACCTGCATACAAATTTCTCAAGAGGCAGATCAGGTGGTCTGGTATTCCCATCTCCTTCAGAATTTTCCACAGTTTATTGTGATCCACACAGTCAAAGGCTTTGGCATAGTCAATAAAGCAGAAATAGATGTTTTTCTGGAACTCTCTTGCTTTTTCTATGATCCAGCGGATGTTGGCAATTTGATCTCTGGTTCCTCTGCCTTTTCTAAAACCAGCTTGAACATCAGGAAGTTCACGGTTCACATATTGCTGAAGCCTGGCTTGGAGAATTTTGAGCATTACTTTACTAGCGTGTGAGATGAGTGCAATTGTGCGGTTGAGCATTCTTGCCTATTATATCTACATTATTTGACTTCCAATACAATCTAACTGCATTATCAAAAGTACTTCCTCCCTAAACAAAAACAAACTTCTAAAATTCAGTCGTTTGTTCATTTGCTCACTTTTCTTTCACCAACAAGTGCTGAAGGCCAGATACTGGCCAGGCACACTGCTGTCAAAGCACAGTCGCTCAGTCGTGTCCGACTCTTTGCGACCCCATGGACTGTAGCCCACCAGGCTCCTCTGTCCATGAGATCATCGCAGCAAGAATACTGGACTGGGTTGCCGTTTCCTTCTCCAGGGGATCTTCCCAACCCAGGGATCAAACCCAGGTCTCCTACATTGCAGGCGAATTCCTTACCGTCTGAGCCACCAGGGAAGCCCACTGGTGGGCCCTAGAAAATCAAACCAAACAAGGCACTTTCTCCAAATTCAAGGAACTACCCATATACATGCTGCCTCTGGGCTGCCTCCCTACCACCTCTCCCAGGACCAGCAGGCACAAAGCATGCTGCCGAGCCCTGTTAAAACCAGCACCAGCCAAGCAAGTGGCTGACAGGTTGCTAACAGTCTAGTCAAACACTGCTCTGTCTGAAGGCTTGCCTCACACTCCTAAGTACATAAGAAAGCTGACTGTTTTACCTCCCCTCAATGTTTCATCAAAATGCACAGAAAGAAACACAAGACAAAATCTGGCAATAACTCTATCAAACATACGCCAAAGTCTACTCACCATATGCCATAGTCTGAGTCAAAGGTGCATCAACTGCACAACCAAGAAGCTCAACTGACCCAAGAGTTCATTACCATACTTCCTGTCTTGTGCTTCATCTTCCGAAATGTTATCCAAGGATGAGTGAGTAAGTGAAGACACAAGCAAATGGCAGGAGGAGAGTGAACCACATCCCCATTGCCTGAACTTAGTTCTGAAACACAGGAGCTCTACCTACCAGAAAAAGACAGGCTGCCGGACAGGTCACTGCATGGGAACTCCTTCCGAAGTTTGGCAAAGTTGGATTCCCTTTCTTAACCTTCCCCCTCTCCTGGGAGATCTACCTCATTCCAAGATAGTAATTATTGGCCTGGGCAGGCAAGAGGGAAAATTAAGGAGGGCAATGGTTCATAACTGCCCAAGGACGACTCTGTAAAACAGGGTCCCAGAGAGAAAAAGCTCCATGAGCAGAATGCAGGAAAGTAACAGATACTATTTCATGGCTGAAGAATTACATGTGTGCATGCTAAGTCACTTCAGTCATGTATGACTCTCTGGGACCCTCTGGGCTGTAGCCAGCCGGGCTCCTCTGTCCATGGAGATTCTCCAGGCAAACTGCTCCTAATTCTCTAACTCATTCAGAGACCTGGACAGTCTGCGTGCGCCATGGAAATTTCCATCTCAGCCTGGCAGAGCCACACAATGAGTGCCTGTTAGCCCCTGGGAACAGAACAAGCCAAGGAACACATGCAACCATATATCTTCCAGGACTAGACACAGAAACAAGAAGCTGCCTGCAATAGAAAGTTCAGTGAGGAAGACGGAAGAAGCCGCACTCACCCACTTCAATGAAATCAACAGAAGGAAGGGAAAATACAGACCCAAGGATCAAGAGGAAGAGTATCTCTCTGATGAAAATTCTCTTGAAGCTCTTGAACAGTACAGACAGTATCTTGGCAACCCTCAAACTGTTCTAGGAGGATACAGTCTCCTCCATCCAGGCTGCTGAGCGGAGCTGGGCAAAACATACCATCACCCAGATGGTTCATGATCTCAGCTCTCAGACAAGCCTACATACTTCCCTCCTTTAGGGAAGCACCCTGGGGTTTTCATCCCCCTTCATTATCTTACTTTTCATCATCATTAAGATGTCCAACAGATACTTTAGGACAATTTGGTCACGCTATTAACACTTAAGTCACAATCTGTTATTTAAATACTTAGTGTAACAAGACACTGTGCTCAGGGCTTTACGTATGCAAATCTTACTTAATGCTTAAAATAACCACATGAAGCTTTTTTATCTCCCATGTTTATGTCCATGTTTTTATCTCCCATGTTTACAGAAACTGCAGCTCTGGAACGGATGAATAATTTTTCCAAAAGTCACTTAGGTATCAAGTATCAAGATTTAATCCAGGTCTGTATCCTCTACTCTGTGCTGTATTGCTTCAGTGTTCAGGCCTGAGTCATTCCCAGCACACACAGCTCAGCTGGTAAAGAATTCAGCTCAAGGCAGGAGACCCCGGGAGCATAACAGTCAGCCACGGCTTGGCCACTGAACAGCAGCCTGCCAAAGTTACTGTCTGTCAATGAAGTGTCCTACCTCATTAGATGTTTGCTGAGCACCTGTATGAGGCAAGTGCCATCTTGGGGTAGACGGGAAATAAACCTGCTTTGAGATGTTTAGAGTCTTCAAAGTGTATAACAGATGCTACTTAGCCTTTCTATGATACTACCTCCACAAGCGTGTAAGATTTGTAAAGGGGCAGGGGGGTTGCTTATTTTTGTTTATTCCACAAATTAACAGCATTCATGGACCACTGCTGAATATTTTAAAAGTTTACAAGATGTGCACTCTTTAAATATAGTCTCTAGTTTAAAATTAGCAAGAAACAATCTATAACAGCAACTGAGAGGTAATATGTTCATGGCCTTTTAATAATTCACATTGAACATTTATTCTTATGTATCAGTGTATTTACCAATTCAGATAATTGTACACCAAAAATAAGATATGTGAAGTGCACAATCTTTAAGTATAAAGCTTGATAAATTTTTGCAAAATGATCATATATGTATATCAGTCAGGGTCCAGTCAGGAAATAGAAATCACACCAGTTGTTTGAGCAGGGAAAATGTTAATACAATGAATTGTTAACTGGAAGGCAATGGCACCCCACTCCAGTACTCTTGCCTGGAAAATCCCATGGATGGAGGAGCCTGGAAGGCTGCAGTCCATGGGGTCGCTGAGGGTTGGACACGACTGAGCGACTTCACTTTCACTTTTCACTTTCATGCACTGGAGAAGGACATGGCAACCCACTCCAGTGTTCTTGCCTGGAGAATCCCAGGGACGGGAAGCCTGGTGGGCTGCCGTCTGTGGGGTCGCAGAGAGTCGAACACGACTGAAGTGACTTAGCAGCAGCAGGAAGTAAATACTCATAAGGAATAAGATTTCAAAGAAAAACAGCAGTGCAAACTCCAGCCCCCCGCCCCAAAAAAAAGTTAGCCACTATCTCTAGGCTGAAGAAGAGTGGACCGTAAGGTAGTTAAGCACACCACTCCACAAGATGAAGACTGTGGGGATTCAGACCTCCTTGGAGGGACAGAAACTGTATCAGGAGCAGCGGAGGAACTCAGCAGAGAGCAGGCTGGAGCTGGGCCGAGGGCAGGGCGAGGCCTCAGGGTCACAACCTGACCTCTGAACTGGCAGCTGGGCTCCTGCCAAAGGTCGTAATGGGGGCTGGAGCCTGGGAGGGAGGGGTCTTCCCGACACAACAGCCTTGCAGTGTTCCTTCAGGGCCCTCTGCTGGGAATGCCTAATATTCCAAAGGAAAATGGTTTGCAGAATCCAGCTTCATGTCACACAGTTGGGCAAGCAAGACTCAATGTGGAATTGAGAGATAATCAGTTGGCGCTGGACTTCCCTGGTTGTCCAGTGGTTAAGAATCAACCTGCCAATACAGGCCACGTGGGTTCAATCCCTGATCCAGGGGGATCCCACATGGCACAGGGAGACTGAGCCCTCATGCCACACTACTGAAGCCTGTGCGCCCTGGAGCCGCTGCTCCATGCCACCCCAGTGAGCAACCGGCACACCGCAAGTAGAGAGCAGCACCAGCTCGTCGCAACGAGAGAAAGTCTGTGTGCAGCAACAAGACCTAGCACAGCCACAAGTCAGTAAATTGATTAAATTTTTTAAAAAAGAGAAAGAAGACATCCTGGATTCTAAAAGCTTTCCTATTCATGGTTCCAGTCCTTTGTGAGGCTAATAATTTTAGGTCAGTCAAGCTAACCCAAAAAAGTTCTAATCAGTTTCCTTTTGATAAATGTACCCCAAAAGAAGAAAGGGTAAACAAAATGTAGTATTCACTACACACAATGGACTATAATTCAGCATGAAAAGGAACGAAACTCTGATACCTGCTACAATATAGAAGAACCTTGAAGACGTCAAATGAAATAAGCCAGACAGGAAGGACAAGTACTGTGTCATTCTACTTACAGGAGGTACCTAGAGTAGTCAACGGTAAAATGGGCACGGAATTTCAGTCTGCGATGACGACAAAGTTCAGGAGCTGGATGACAGCAATGGCTGCACACGACGTGAATACACCGAGTGCCACTGAGCCATCCAATTAAAAATGGTTAAAATGTAACATTTTGTTATGTACATTTTACCACAATTAACCAAAAAAAAAAGTTTAAGCTGATTTAAAGAGGTCATATTACTTGTACCAAAAGCACCTTGATTACTATAGTTCAAGCCATTCATCATCATGAACCCAGAATACTCAACCTAAAATGTCAAACTTCACTCCCTTGATCCGCCAGCCTCACTACTAAGCTCAACTCCTCCGCATGGCATATAAGGAGGACATTCCAAGTTCTTGTGTCTACTTACCTTTGTCAGGTAGTTAAGAGTAAGGAAGGAGGAGTCCAAAATGGTGGTTAAAGGAAAACAGTGACTAGAAAAAGCCCCCGAAAGGGTCAGAGAAAGGGAAAAGCCCACAGAAAGGGGAAGCCTCAGACTGGAGCGAGAAACCCTGGGGAGAAAACACCCAAACACGGCCCCTTCCCTGACTGGCCTTCAGCATTCACCCTACTCGGTGGGGGTAAAAGCCCTACTTTGCACCAGCAAAACCAATCAGGCTCCAGGGACTATACAGGGTCAAAGACAAAAGATATAAAAAGGGAAGCCAAAAGGAGCGGAGAACACTCACTCCTATGGGAGTTGGCCCCTCTCCCATCTAGAGATGTGAGAGCTCTGACTGAGCTGTAGGTAGTCTGCCCTTCCAAGTCTCTGTTACAAGACAAAAAGCTCAAGAAAATACTGCTGCTGCCTGCTTAATAAACCATGCCTGTTTGAGCAATGAGTAGTCTGTCGTTTCAATTCTCTGCAACGACAAGACAAGACAGAGGGAGAAAAACCAACCCTAGACCTTCATCCTGAATTCTTGCCGCCCCCTGGCGCACTGCTACACTTTCACTGACACTTCGTCATCCCTAACAACTAACAGAATCCCCACAGTGGCTCTCTAAAAGGGCACTTGTGGTAATGTTTTAAATATAAATATCTATTTTTAATGTATGCTAACCCCCAAAAAGAATAAAGAAAATCTATAGAAGCCAGAAAACACAAGAATCTATAAATCCACAAGGTTATATGCAAGGACTATAGTTAACATTTTCGTTGCAGGCGTTACCGATTGCTAATGGCTAAAAGCCTGGGTTTTAATTACCCAGGTCCCACAGGGAGAATCCCGTGGACAGAAGAGCCTGGGGGGCTACAGTGCATGGAGTCACAAAAGCTGGACACAACTTAGCGACTAAACCACCACTGCCACCACAGGGAACAAGGACAAAGTCTGGGAGCCAACAACCTTGGAAGGAGGAAACACAGATCTCTCTCTCTGGAGGACAACACCTTCAAACTAAACCTCAAAAAAGTCAACAACAAAGTTCCAAGAAACATGAATTCATAATTAAAAAAATACTGTACAAATAAAGATACAAGCCACAGTAAGGAAGACTCAAACAGAATCAAAAACCTCTACAGAATCAGACTCATAAAGACTGTGCATATCAAAACCAGGCTCTAAACAGACTCACCTTACACTCCGTGAAATATGAAGAAATAAAGGGAGATCTGAAACTATGACAAAAGAGCATCAAATAACAACTAAGATGTGTATAAAGAACCAAACAGAACTTCCAGAAAAAAAACTAGTATTGAAATTATAGCAGATGAGTCATAACTGCATAAAGAATTAGTAAACTGGAAGATCTAAAAAAATTATCCAGAATTCAGCACAAAGAATCAAAACCACTGAATCATAAAACAAAGGTAAAAAGCACACCCTTACTTCTTACTTCTAACTGGATTTCCAGAAGGAGTTAGAGAATAGGAGAGAAACAATACTCAAAAATATAATGGTTGAAAATGTCCCAGTGCTGATCAAGACAAGATTATCAGATTCACAAAGCACAACATATTCACCACAAAACTAAAAGAACCCTTTTCAGTACACATTACAAACAAACTGAAGATCAAGCAGATACAGACATGAAAGCTTATAACAAAATCACAATTTAAATGAAAAGCAAATTAAGAGTAAAATAGTACCAGAGTAGCCTTAAGAGATGGAGAAGGCAATGGCACCCCACTCCAGTACTCTTGCCTGGAAAGTCCCATGGATGGAGGAGCCTGGTGCGCTGCAGTCCATGGGGTTGCTAAGAGTCAGACACAACTGAGCGACTTCACTTTCACTTTTCACTTTCATGCATTGGAGAAGGAAATGGCAACCCATTCCAGTGTTCTTGCCTGGAGAATCCCAGGGATGGTGGAGCCTGGTGGGCTGCCGTCTATGGGGTCACACAGAGTCGGACACGACTGAAGCGACTTAGCAGCAGCAGCAGCCTTAAGAGAAATTAATTGTCCACTTAGAATTCTATATAGATAATAAACCTGCCTTTTGAAAACAAAGATGAAATTAGCATATTCAGAGAAACACAAACTGTTGTACATACTACCAATGATTCCCATTGAAGAAACTTACAAAGAAGGTACCTCAGAAAAAGGCAGGGGGAAACAACAGAAAAAGAGGTGAGATGTAAAAATAAAAAGTAAAGACAGATTCTTTGTCTTAAAAACTAAAAAGAAAATGATACATATGAACAATTCCAAACAAATATTAACTGCATAAGATAATGTGTTCATGCTTAGTTGCTCAGTCATGTCTGACTCTTTGTGACCCTATAGACTGTAGCCCACCAGGCTCCTCTGTCCATGGGATTTCCCAGGCGAGAATACTGGAGTGGGTTGCCATTTCCTTCTCCAGGGGATCTTTTCAACACAGGGACTGAACCTGCATCTCTTGCATTGCAGGCAGATTCTTACCATTAAGCAACCATATAATAACACCTAATTAAAGTAGAATTAAAACTGTAGACAAAGCATACAATTGAAAAAAGGGCCGTGGAGTTACAGGTTCTCATCTTAACACAGAGAAAAGTAACTTTAGGCTTTAATGTGCTCATTAAAGGGTGATCACAAAGTTTTTTTAAAGAATATATAACAGAATATATAATACAGAAGAATAAAACAGAATTACAGAAAAAATTTAAAAAGTCAAATCTAAAGAAGAGAGGAGAAAACAACAACAAAAAGCAGAACACACAAGAAGTGCAAAATGACTGCCAAAGTGAATCCAAAAACATCAGTGATGACAATCAATGCAAATGGACAAAAGGTATAAAAACTAAACCTCAAGCTATATGCACTATTTACAAAAGATACACGTAAAACATAAGAGCACGGAAAAGTTGAAAGTTATCAGGCCAACACCGACACAAATACCACAAGGTCACAGAGCATAAATTTATCAAACGAGGTATATGGGAAAAACCATAACAAGCAAAGTGGCAAAGAACTTGCGATCCACCAAACACTAGTGTTCTCAGAAAAAAGGAATCCAGCTTCCACACAACCTTTCTGCTGCTGCTAAGTCACTTCAGTCGTGTCCGACTCTGTGCGACCCCATAGACGGCAGCCACCAGGCTCCCCTTTCTCTGGGATTCTCCAGGCAAGAACACTGGAGTGGGTTGCCATTTCCTTCTCCAATGCATGAAAGTGAAAAGTGAAAGTGAAGTCACTCAGTCATGCCCAACTGTATGCGACCCCATAGACGGCAGCCCACCAGGCTCCCCCGTCCCTGGGATTCTCCAGGCAAGAACACTGGAGTGGGTTGCCATTTCCTTCTCCAATGCATGAAAGTGAAGATGCTCAGTCGTGTCTGCAGCCCACCAGGCTCCTCCGTCCATAGGATTTTCCAGGCAAGAGTACTGGAGTGGGCTGCCATTGCCTTCTCCAACATAACCTTTCTAGACTTTGCATTATACTACAAAGCTACAGTAATCAAAACAGCACAAAAACAGACATGTAGATCACTGGAACAGAATAGAGCGCCCAGAAATAAACCCACATCTACAATCAATTCATCTTCAACAAAGGAGGCAAGAATATACCATGAAGAAAAGAGATTCTCTTCAACAAATGGTGTTGGGAAAGTTACATACAAGTCAATGAAATCAGAATAATCCCTCACACCATATACAAAAATAAACTCAAAATGGTTTAAAGACCTTAATATAAGACATGATACCATAAAACTCCTAGAACAGAACATAGGTGAAACATTCTCTTATATAAATTGTACCAATATTTTCTTAGATCAGTTTTCCAAGGCATAAGAAATAAAAGCAAAAATAAACAAATGGGGCCTAATCAAACTTAAGAACTTTTGCACAGCAAAGGAAACCATAAACAAAAATACAACATATGGAATGGGAGAAGATATTTGCAAACAATCTGACAAATAAGGACTCAATATCCAAAATACACAAACAGGTCATAAAACTCATATTGAAAAGACAAATATCCCAATCAATAAATGAACAGAAGACCTAAATATATATTTTTCTAAAGAAGACATACAGATGGCCAAAAGACACATGAAAAGATACTCAACACAGCTAACGTTTAGAGAAATACAATTCAAAACCGTAAGGAGGTATCACCTCACACCAGTCAGAATGGCCGTCATCAAAAAATCTACAGAAAACTAAAATGCTGGGGAGGGTGTGGAGAACACAGTTGGTGGAACGTAAACTGGTGCAGCCACTATGAAAAACAGTACAGAGGGTCCTTAAAAACCAAATTAAAATTACCATATGACCCAGCGATCCCACTCCTGAGCATATATCCAGAAAAGATGAAAACTTTAATTTGAAAAGATACATGCCCAGCAATGATCACAGCCCCACTATTTACCATAGGAAAGGCCTGGAAACAACCCCAGGGCCCATCAACAGATGACCGGCTTACAGAGAGGTGGTGTGCGTACGCACATGTACACACAGTCGACTATTACTCGGTCACGAAAAAAGAACGAAACATTGCCACTCGAAGCAACAGAGATGGACCTAAAGAACATTACACTCAGCGAAGTCAGACAGAGAAAGACAAATACTATTTGACATCACTCACGTGCAATCTAAAAAATAATCCAAAATTATATATACAAGACTCACAGGCATAGAAAATGAACTTATGGGTTAACAAAGGGGAGAAGGGAGTGAGTCGGGATAAATTAGAAATATGGGATTAACAGACGCAACAGAGATTTACTGTACAGCACAGGGAACTATGGGCTTCTCTGGTGGTTCAGACAGTAGAGAATTCGCCCGCAGTGCAGGAGACCTGGGTTTGATCCCTGGGTTGGGAAGATCCCCTGGAGGAGGGCATGGCAACCCACTCCAGTATTCTTGCCTGGAGAAGCCCAACGGATAGAGGAGCCTAGCAGGCTACTATCCATGGGGTTGCAAAGAGTCAGACACGACTGAGTGACGAAGCACACACACGCACAGAGGGAACTGTATTTAATATCTTGCAATAACTTACAACGGAAAAGATTCTGAAAAGAATATAAAACCGAGTCGCTTTGTACATCTGAAACTAACAATACTGCAAATCAAGTATACAACTACAATTTGAAAAAAATAAAAAGAATCCAACCTCCACACATTTGGGAAATTCTGTCCGAATGGAAGCCTACTGGTTAATGAAGCACACTGTTAGGGAAGAACTGCTTGAACTCACAGGCTGGCATCAACTTATTGACCAGAGACATTAATATGTCTTTTGTTACCTGAATATTATTGACTGGAGATGTTTCAATATTTACTTACATAAATTGCCAGCCACAGACATTAGTTTCTACAAAATCCCCTTGTCAGTACTGTGCTATCAACCTGCTCCCTCTTTGAGCTAAGACTTACCAGGTCAGCACTCCAATAAGCCACCAAAGAGATGAGGAAATGAACGCTAAAGCTCAAAAGTCTTGCCTCCCTTAGGTGAAGTATGGACAGAAAAAGAGACAACAAAGAAAATTTAACCATAAGAAAGCCAGCGTATCAACAGTATTAGCAACAAAATTAACTTTAAGGCAAAAAGCATGATTGGAAATAGTCACTACTTCACTGCACCATTTTCCTTCATAATCTTCATCTGTGTGTACTGAAAAGCACATCTTCAAAAATATATAACACAAGTTGTCAGAAGTTCAAGCAGAAATTGCCAATGCTACCATCTGCAATTATCTCTATAATTGAGACATTAATCAAACAAAAGTAGAAACAGCTGAACACTGCAATTAACAAGCTTGATCCAGTAACTGGAAAACACAAATTTTTCTCAAGAATACATGAATCATTTGCAAAAAGCTGTCCATATACTTCATAAGTCTTAAAGCAAGCCTCATACTTTCACAGTATCAGACCATACCATTTGAGGATAATGCAATTTACACTGTAAATTAAGAACAAAACGACCTTAATAAGTAAAACTTTTATGTGTGTGTTCAGCTGTTCAGTTGTGTCGAACTCTTTGAGACCCTATGGCCTGTAGCCCACCAGGCTCCTCTGTCCATGGGATTCTTCAGGCAAGAATACTGGAGTGGGCTGCCATTTCCTCCTTCAGGGAACCTTCCCCACCTAGGGATAGAATCGAAGTCTCCCTCATTGGAAGCAGATTCTTTACCACTGAGCCACCAAGGAAGCCCAAAATCTATATATTTGGAAACAAAAACAGCCCTTGAATCAGAGAGTATGTAAGACACTAGAAAATACTTAGAACTTACTGAAATCTACTTAGGAACATTTGTGGGCTATGCCCAAGGCAGCAGGTACAGTTAATTATGGGTATCCCTGGTGACTCAATGATAAAGAATCCACGTTAAGATAACGTGGGTTAGATCCCTGGGTCAGAAGATTCCCTGGAGGGGAAATGGCAACCCACTCCAGGATTCTTGCCTAGAAAACCCCATAGACAGAGAAGCCTGGTGGGCTATAGCCCATGGGGTCACAAAAGAGTCAGACATAAGAACTAAGCAACAATAGAAGATAACTATACCAAACCTAGAATGTTTTACAGGTGAGTTCTGCCTAACATCAAAAAACAGGTGTCTCCAGTTTTGCATAAAACCCTAGAGAATACAGAAAACATTCCACAACTTATTTCATGAGACTGCTGCTGCTGCTGCTGCTAAGTCACTTCAGTTGTGTCCGACTCTGTGCAACCCCACAGATGGCAGCCCACCAGGCTCCCCGTCCCTGGAATTCTCCAGGCCAAGAATACTGGATCGGGTAGCCATTTCCTTCTCCAATGCATGAAAGTGAAAAGTGAAAGTGAAATCGCTCAGTCGTGCCTGACTCTTAGCAACCCCATGGACTGCAGCCTACCTGGCTCCTCCGTCCATGGGATTTTCCAGGCAAGAGTACTGAAGTGGGTTGCCATTGCCTTCTCCATTTCATGAGACTACTGTAATGCTAATATTAAATAATACCAAAATCTCGCAAAGACTACACGAGAAAGAAAA
Source organism: Bos javanicus (assembly GCF_032452875.1). Lineage (NCBI taxonomy): Eukaryota > Metazoa > Chordata > Mammalia > Artiodactyla > Bovidae > Bos > Bos javanicus. The sequence continues at coordinate 16,268,516 of NC_083871.1, read as the reverse complement.
ACTACACACCAATCTCATTCATGAACATGAATACAAAAATCATTTTAAACAAAACAATAGCAAATCAAACCCAAGAATACAGAATAAAAGATAATGTATCATAACCAAGTTGTATTTCTTCCAGGAATGAGAATGTTATTCAACATTGAAAATATATTCAATCATCTCAATGCAAAAAAATTCATTTGATCAAATTTCATAACCACTCAATTAAAGCTTTTATCAAACTAGGAATAGAAGGAAAAGTCCCTAACCTAGTAAGTAGAAAGTCAAGTTGTGAAGGACTTCCAGGAAGGCTCTTTAAAGGGAGCTGAGTTCATGAAGATAGACCCTTTGTGCGTCCACTTCTTTGGATTTGGAATGGGGACTACATGGCTGATTTCCCAACATCTACTCTGGCCTATGAGGTGATGTGGATCAATTGGAATTCTCCTACACTCCTGACAGGAGGATAAATTGGTACCACACTGTTTAGAAACAGCTACATATATGATAAAACTATATAGAAAAAAAAGGGTGCTTAACACAAATTTCAAGATAGTGTTTATTTCTAGCTGGGTGAGAGAAGGACTTCAACTGAGGAAATGACAACCCCTAACTGGTAAAGTTCCATTTCTTTAGCTAAATGAGAGGTCCAACTGGGTTCATTTCTCTGGAAACTATACATATCAGTTGGATATACTCTTCTCTGTGCATTGAGGCATTACACAATAAATTTTAAGTGAACGAAAAAATATCCAAGAAGCTATTTGAAAATATCTTCTTGCTCATCTCCATATTTTTAAAAAAAATGCTCTTGGTAGGTAAAAGTGGTTCTTTTCATTGCTATAAAAGTGCTATTGAGATCTGGCACTTTAGGGGCTGCTCTTTAAAAAAAAAAAATTGCTATTAAAGACGTTCATGTGTACTCCTCCCTGTATAACGCAATCAACTTGGTTTCCAAACATCACTGAAGTGCAAAAGATGTGAAAGCTTTGCACAGACTCTACTGACTTGCAACCACTTTCTTATATACCCACTGACATGCACCCTATTTCTGCTAATGAAATCCTTTAAACTTGTCTTAGTAACAGCAACATTAAAAGGTAAGAATATGTACATAAATACTAAGTTGCTAAATAGAGAGGCGAACTATCCTTTAATTAAGATATCAGATTTCCATCTTAAAGTGCTGAGTGGCATCTCAAACAGGATCTTCTTAGCTTAAGGCAACTGTGGGACTAAACCCGAGACCCTAGATAGGGATCCTAATGGTTTTAGGCTAATTCATGGATTCGGTTTCCTAAAAAATAATAACATCCCAATTAAAAAAAAAAAAAACACTTCTCCAACTTCTGGAGCATCCTTGGCAGGTATTTTTATGAGCACTCATTCTGGAATATCCCTAGCAAGGCAGGTACCAAATCCCGTAGGATAAAGGCCCTAAGCCAACAACAGATTCAAGAATCCACCCCCCGCTCCAAATCTCCTGCAAACAGGTTGTCTTTCACATGCGATCTCCCCTCCAGAATCCTGAGGTGTGAAAAGCAATAGGGAAAATTACTGGGAATTCAGAAGAGAGAGTCCGTGAATCATATGGACAAAACTTAAATCAGCTGGGACTTTGCAATGAACGTTACCTAACCTCATTCTGCGGAGAGGGAAATCGTGTCTCGGGAAGAAGCGCACCTGCTAAGGATCTAAGAGTCATTTGAATCCATCTCCTCTCTCAGTCCAGTGACCGTTCCCTCACCCACTCCCAAACGCTTCAGTTCGCTCCTGACACGGAGGTGACGTGAGAAAACCCGCACCTCCAGTGGGGCCAGAATGTCGGGACCAGAAAGGGTCGCGGCCCCTCCTCTCACAGGTGGTGAAACTGACGTTGGAAAGTGACGCAGCTAGGGCAGAAAATCAACAACCCTCGGCCACCGAGCTGCAGGAGCTTCCCGAAGGCGATGAAAATCACTGGGGACCCCACTTCCTAGCTCTAGGAGAGAGAGGGTCAAAATGAGACCAGCTCCCTAGATTTCAGCATGAACTCCGAGTTTCCCTTGCAGGAGAACTGGGGAAACACAGACAGCTAGTGGCGCAGCTCCGAAACAGGCACCGATTCCCGCCTCTCCCGCAAACGTCCGTGGGAAGAAATGGCAACCGGGAGGATGCGGCGACTCCCGCGAGAAGAGATACCTTATGCTCGCGCCGCAGTCCCCCGTCGTACCGGCACCGGAGCCCGCCACCTTGCTTCCGGGGTTCAGCCGCAGCAAGGACCGAGGTCTCAGAAGGAGGGAGCCTCAGCCCCGCCCCATCCAAGCCCTGCCCCTACGCGCGCCTCGCAGAGGACCGGGTAACTTCCGGGACGCCGCGCGTCACTAAGCAGCCGGTCCCCACTTCCGGACGCATCCTTGCCTTCCACGCTGTCCCGGACTGCGCGAGTGCTATGGAGATATCGGCACTTTTGATTGGCGGAGAGAGAATGCTGGTCTCCGCCGATTGGATCCGGGGGAATCCGCCCCGTAGACGTCAGCTGGGAGCACAGTCTCAGTGGTCGGCTTGTTTCCCGCCGGCTGCATTGCGTTGCAATCATGGTGGACGTGATGGAGTCGCCCAAGGCGCGCATCAACGCCAGCATGCTAGCTCAGTTCATCGACCAGCCGGTCTGCTTCGTAGGGAGGCTGGAGAAGGTGCGCGCGCTCACCGCCCTGGGCTTTTTGGGTGGAGGGGCCCCGTGGCCGTCGGGCTGGCGGCCCCAGGGTAGGTAACGGAGGGTGGAAGAGAGAAAGCATCACTGCGCCCCGAATTGCTTTATTTCTCGCAGCGCAACTGTTTGCACACTTTTTGACCACTGCAGCCCAATGTTTGGCTCTTAGCGCGCGGAATCGCGAATTTTTCGAACGCGCTCCGTTCTAGTGTCCGGCCCTCGTTTTTTACTTGAAATTATAGACAAAACTCCATCTGTTTTCTATTAGCCGGCCTTGACAGCTAATCCAGTTTTCTTGTTTCCTTCTTTTATGCTGTTTCCTCTTTTATCAAACCTTGTTTTATCGTTGAAGTCGCTTTTCTGTGAAACATTGCTTGATTGTATTTTACTGATCCAGTGCCAGTTTGTTATCTTACCCAAGTGTTAAGAGCACAGCCCCTCATCCTACTGGTGAGAAACAGGGCCAAAGGCTCAGGATCAGGGAACCGAGAAAAAACTTTTATATGAAAGTTTACTTATTAGTTTATTTCAGTCACATTATCTTCTTGCAATAGGTATATTTGGACTTCACAGTTATGGAAATTGGGTAGGAGTGGCATCTGGTTAAAAAGTGCTTAAGGCCACAGCAAGTAGCAAAGCTGGCATTCAAACCAGATCTGACTGCATTCTTTGCAGCTGTCTCGCGGGAGTAGAACCCAGATGTTCTAATAACCAGTTTCTCTTTACTTCCTCATGTCTAATTTTTTAAAACATACCATCTGTGGGATATATACTGTTTAAATCATGGATGCCAATAGATCTCACTTTTAGATAATATGAACCCTCCTTAATTTGTTCTTCTAATTTGTTCTTAGATCTAAATCTGGGTTGCCAGATTTAGCAAATAAAACTAACAGGACACATTTGCACTAAAAAGGTAATGGTTTATCTAAAATTCGAATTTAGGCATCGTTTGATCAGGTATAGTAACACAAGACAATGTGAACTAGTTAAACTGCTCAAAAAAATGGCTTTGTGTGCACTAATTAAGTGTGGGTCAATTTGCTCATCTTTTGTCAAACTTCTAGTCTTTTTAAGGGGATTTTAAACAGTTTATATGGACTTTTTAAAAAAATTATGTGTTTCTTTTTCAGATTCATCCCACTGGGAAAATGTTTATTCTTTCAGATGGTGAAGGAAAAAATGTAACTATTGAGTTGATGGAGCCTGTATGTTTAAGTATTAATTCTATGTATATTATAATTAATTCTTCATTTGGTTTGTTGCTGATGTTTCTTATTCTTGGAGTGGACATATAAAGGACCAGCTCATCAAACTTCTCTCAAATAAAATTTGTGTCCTGCTTTTACATTTCCCTTTACTTTTCTAACCAATGATTTTTGGGGCTCTGTTATTTTTAAATACATGCTGACAACTCTCATTCCTTATGAAAGACCAGAAAATCACTTAAGAAAAAAATTATTTTTTAAATCACTTTTCCCTTCCTCCGTAGTTTCACATTTTTTAAATTCAATTTTCTATTTTTATTTACATTTATTTTCGGTTGTCACTTGCTTTTACGGTTTATGTTTATGGTACACTTTCTTCGTCTTTTATGAAGACAGATGTGTGTACTGTTTGGTTAATGCATACAGAACTCACTGTACAAATATAAATAATAGAAAGTTCCTTTCAATAAGTCCTTTAAACAAATTACTCCTTGTGGAAATACTGGACAGTCTCAGTATCTTTAAATGATTTTTGTCTTCAACTTAAACATGTAACTGTAGCTTTAGACCTGAAGCCACTACTAAAGGTTACTGGACTGGTGACATGCTGACAGTGATAAGTACTCCAACATTTTTAACAAGTTACAATTCCATTTTTGCATTGATAAATCTTAAAATGATTTTGTTACATGAAAGATTAGTAAAATCTAAAACAATTTTCCAAGTTAATTATCAGCTGAAAATGTGATAACACCAAGTTGGTATTCTGTTCTTTGTATTAGCTTGATGAAGAAATCTCTGGAATCGTGGAAGTAGTTGGAAGAGTAACGGCCAAGGCAACCATTATGTGTGCATCTTATGTCCAGTTTAAAGAAGATAATCATCCTTTTGGTAAATAAAACATTCTGTAATTCATGTAATTAGGAGGAAAACAACTTTATTTTTAACTTGCTATGTCTTGGTCTCAAGTTTCAGTCCTGCTACACTTTGAATTTCTGTATCACTTTTTGATCCCAAAGGAAAATGCTAGGACATTTTGGCCTACTTCTAAATAATGCTTTTGTATATAAGAAACACAATGAAGATTAATATTTGTGGAAAGAGAATTTTTTAAAACAAAGTAAACAAAACAAAAATACTGTTAATAGTTTTTTTTATTTGATTTTAATATATAAAGGCATCAAATAATGCACAACACCTAAATCACAACCAGGCAAGAATGGTGCCTGTACGATGGGAGTCAAAATGGAAGTTACACTCCATGAATTTTGGAAATCATGGAAGTTCTACTGCATGACTTTTATTTTTTGGAACCATACTTAAATAAATATGACCTATATCACAGTTTTAGCAAATGGATTGTGAAAATAAGTTCTCTCTTCTAAAAGGGAGAGAAAAGAGAAACAGGTAGAACTCTTTAAATGATAATTGATGTTACAACTTTCCACTGTAGATTAAATGTTTGCTAACCTATTTCTTTCAGATCTTGGACTTTACAATGAGGCTGTGAAGATTACCCATGAGTTCCCTCAGTTTTTTCCTTTGGGAGTCGTGCAGTATGGTTGAACTATTTTGATGATTGCCCGTGAGCTACACTGAAGACTATTAAAGGAGGCCCCTGATATTTGAAGGAGCAATTCCTGTGATTTTTAATATTTAATTTGTTCTCTTCTTAATTTCATTTACCTAACTTTATTAGATATTCCAGTGTGCCATTTTTGACAGAACTGGCTTATTGACAGTTCTCACCTAAGTTCTCATAAAGAATAATTTCTCTGGCATATGGTCAGATTAAATGCAAGAAAAAAAAAAACATTTGGTTGAACTTATATTTTCTGCTTTATTAATAAAAACTTATGTGCTGTTGGTCATATCGTTCTTCTTCTTTCAGTCACCTGTTCAAGCACAAACTTGGAATTTAATACCTGTCAGGTCAGGACTTAACATTTCCCAAATGAAACCCTGGTTAAGAATGTACTGCTACATCATGAACCATGATTACCATGTTAATCACTTCCTTGACACTGTGAAAAAACAATGATATTAAAAGCAAACAGAATCCAACATCTGTAATTTTTGAATACTTGTATTAGGGCTTCTACAGAATCAGAACCAATAGGATATATGTGGATATGTATATGTAAATGAATTGTTACACAAGTTGGTTTACATGGTTATGGAGGTGGAGAAGTCACCCGATCTGCAATCTAGAGAACCAAGAAAGTCAGTGGTACACAGTGTGAGTCCAAAAGCCTGAGAATAAGGGAAGTGGATGGTGTCACTTGCAGCCCACATTTGAAGACCTGAGAACAGGGAGGACACTGCTGTAAGTGCAAGAGTCTAAAGGCCCAAAAACCAGGAGCTCCAGTGTCAGAGGGCAGTTGAAAATGAACATTCCAGCTTAAGGAGAGAGCAAATGTGCCCTTCCTCTGCCTTTTTGTTGTATTTTAACCCTATAAACGGATTGAATGATGCCCACCTACTTCGGCAAGGGCCATCTTTACTCAATCTACTGATTTAGATGCTAATCTGTTCCAGAAGCACCCTCACAGATATACTCAGAAATAATGTTTTACCAGCTATCTGGGTATCCCTTAGCCCAGTCGTAACTGACACGTAAAAAGTAACCATCATAGCATCTCTTTCTCAGGATTTTATTAATAACAACAGTCCAAATCAATTTGAAATTTCTGTATTCTTGTACTTATACCACCAACCCGGGTGACATGTTGCAAGTGTACAACAGTAATTGGTGACCTGTACAGCCACAGGTTTTATGGCTTGACCCATTTTCTTCAGTGAGGAAATAAATTCTAAATCCATTCAGGTTGTAGATCATGCCAAGAATATTTAAGTTGGTAACATCTTCAATTTCATCCCCAGATATCCTACAAATTACTTAAGCAACGGAGCTACTCATGGTAAAGCATGTTATTACACTAAGGAAAGACAATTTTGGTCTTCCCAGGCAGCGCCAGTGGTAAAGAATCTGCCAGTGCAGGAGAGGCAGGTTTGATCCCTGGGTCAGGAAGATCCTTTGAGGTCCCTTGAACAGGAGATGGCAATTGCACTCCAATATTCTCACCAGGAAGATCCCATGGACAAGTGGAGCCTGGCAGGCTATAGTCCATGGGGTTGCAAAGAGTCAGACACAACTGAGCACACATATACTCTGACCCCATGGACTATAGCCTACCAGACTCCTCTGTCCATGGGATTTTCCAGGCAAGAGTACTGTAGTGGGTTGCCATTTCCTTCTCCAGGAGATCTTCCCAACCCAGGGATTGAACCTGGGTCTCCCGCATTGCAGGCAGACGCTTTACCATCTGAGCCACCAGGGAAGTCCCTACATAAAGACAACTGTAATTGAAATTCAGGTGTAGGAGGGACATCAGCCAATCTCAATAACACAGTGTTGTCTTCAATGCCAGAGAAGGGGTCAGCCCGCAATTGTGTTAACCTCGGAAAACACTAAATGTTAAAGGTGTCCTGTTTGAAACCCCTGAACAACTATGTTTAGTAAACTGGACTAAATGACGAGGGTACTTCTGACAAGTGAATCCTTTATACTAATGATTTATGGTGCCATTTCTCTAGCCCCCGTGTTACCTATGAACTTTGGCTTGAAAGAGTGTTGTTTGAACAGATGCAGCTCCCCTGCCGTGTGTTGCCTGACATTTAGTAATAATTTTTTAGATATGATTCACCATTTCAAGTGTACAGTTCAGTGGCTTTTAGTACACAGAGTGGTACATCCATGACTACAGTCAATTTTAGAACGTTTTCATCATGACTTACCTGTCCTGGCCCAATCTCTACACCACCACCTTGCCCTTAAGAAGGAACCAGTCGACTTTTCTGTCTCTGTAGATTTACCCGTCTGGGATATTTCATATAAATGAAATCATATATGACCTTTTGTCACTGACTTATTTACCATAATGTTTTCAAGGTTCATCTGTGCTTCATCCCTTTTTATGGACAAAAAATACTCCACTGTATGGATATACCACATTTTTTTCATCCATTATCAGCTGCTCTACATTTGGATGTTTTCCACCATTTAGCTGTAATGAACTATGAATATTCATGTATGAACATTAATAACCTCATTCATGAACTATGAACATTAATTTCAGTATACACCTGTGTTTTTATTTCTCTTTGTATACTTACGAGAGGAATTGCTGTATCAAATGGTAAGTATGTTTAACTTTCTTAGGAACTGCCAGACTATTCCAAAGTGGCTATACCATTTTACATTCCCAGCATCAGTGTTTGAGGATTCCGATTTCTCCACATCCTCAACACTTAATATCTTTTTGTTCAGAGTTATCCTAATGGGTGTGAAGTGATCTTGACTTGTCTTGTTTCTTTCAAAGCTACCATAAGCCACTCTGTTGGCCAGAAAAGCTTGAATGCCTCTCCTCCTTTTCACTGTCACTGCCACTGTAAGTTCAGATAGCTGTCATTTCTCACTTTGAGCTATCCCAACAGCCCTAAATATATGACTGGCCTTACTGCTTTGAGTTGCATTAGACATCAATTATCGGAGAAGGCAATGGCACCCCACTCCAGTACTCTTGCCTGGAAAATCCCATGGACAAACAAAAAAAGAAGAAAATCCCATGGACGGAGGAGCCTGGTGGGCTGCAGTCCACGGGGTTGCGAAGAGTCGGACACGACTGAGCGACTTCACTTTGACTTTTCACTTTCATGCATTGGAGAAGGAAATGGCAAGCCACTCCAGTGTTCTTGCCTGGAGAATCCCAGGGACGGGGGGGCCTGGTGGGCTGCCATCTATGGGGTCGCACAGAGTCGGACATGACTGAAGTGACTTAGCTAGCAGCAGACATCAATTATAATCAACATACTACAAAGTTTAAAAACCAGATAAGTGTGAAAAGGGGAAAACTTCCTGGGAAGCTTAACAGGGGAGAAACCTGGCCAATATGACTTTAACGAAGTGAACAAGGTTAACATCACCAGTGATGACATGTGGATAACCATGTGCCCATGAATAATGGGGTAAGAAAGGCACTTCACCTTTGTGCTATTTTTTCAAAAACGGGTTATGCCAGTCTGACCATGAGTGAATATCAAACATACTCAAATTGAAGGACATTCTACAGACTGATCGGTTCCCCTCAAAACTGTCCAAGTAATGAGGAAGGAATGTCACAGAGCACGAAGGAGACATGACTAAATGCGATGTGGGATCACAGACTGACTCCTGGAACAGACGCATGTTGATGGGCAAACGGGTGAAATCTGAATAAAACCTGGAGCAAAAGTGATGGGCCAGTACTGGTTTCTTAGTTTTGACGAATGTACCAGGAAACTATAAGGTAACATAAAAGGAGACTCCCGGGGTGAGGGGAGGAACTCTTTCTTTGTAACTTTTCTATAAATCTAAAGTTACTCCAAAATAAAAAATGCACTTAATACAAAATCAACAACCTCCAGAGGCTCCCCAGTTACTAGTCAAGTCCACAGCTCTAATTAGTCGTCCAGACCTTCCCACATCTCACCTCAGACTCAAATCCTGCTCTCCCCTGAAGCAAACCCCCAGCACTGCTCTGCTGTTGCCAGAACACACTAGACCCTTTAAGATCCAGATGTTGTTGAGTTCGCTCTTGGCTCTGATTGGGATGTCTGTTCCTATGCCCAAAGGAAAACATTCTCTAAGCTTTCCCAAACATGAGCAAGCAGAGTTAGTTACATTATGTTATAGTCCTCTCATCACACTTAACTTGCTCATAACCTTTTTTTTCTTTTTTGGATTAAGAAATTATATATACATATGTAGTTTTATTATATTTGTAACACTATAAAAATCAGAAAGTAAATTTCCCACTGTCTCCCCAAAGATGCTGCTACTATGGATTGGTGGGCTGCTTTCCAGAATTTCCTCTACATAAACTATCTATAGGACCTCAATATCCTGCCCTACAACATGCATTTTTCCTTTAATAAGTCTTGGAAATTGAGATATTGAGCTATCTCATCCTTTTTAATGGATGAAAAATACCCATGTGCCAAGTGTTTCTTAATTTAGTAAGTCAGTCCTTTACTAGTTGCAGAATAAGATACAACTGAGCAACAAACACACACATTCTACTAGCCTTCCCCACCAAGAGGCTCTTACAGATGAACTTGTAGTTTAAAAACCTGTCTTGTCTGTATTTCCCAATGTCTAACATTTGTTGTTATTCAGTCACTAAGTCCAGATAAGGCAATGGCACCCCACTCCAGTACTCTTGCCTGCAAAATCCCACGGACGGAGGAGCCTGGTAGGCTGCAGTCCATGGGGTCGCAAAGAGTCTGACACGACTGAGCGACTTCACTTTCACTTTTTCACTTTCATGCATTGGAGAAGGAAATGGCAACCCACTCCAGTGTTCTTGCCTGGAGAATCCCAGGGACGGTGGAGCCTGGTGGGCCGACGTCTATGGGGTTGCACAGAGTCAGACGCGAGTGAAGTGACTTAGCAGCAGCAGCAGCAGTCACTAAGTCGTTTCTGACTCTGCGACCACATGGACTACAGACACCAGGATCCTCTGTCCTCCACTATCACCTGGACTTTGCTCAAATTCATGTCCATTGAGTTGGTGATGCTATCTAGTGTATAAATAAATTAGTCCATGCACCCTGGTTTGAGAAGCCACAAAGCTGAGAAGAGAGGCAATGAAGGCCTGAACCATAATTCAGTGAAGTGACAAGGGACAGCAGGCCAAGAGTTGAGGATATATTATAATGGATTCCACAGGACTCAGTGAGTGATGATGCCAGGAGTCAAACAAGGTAAGAACCCAGGATGAGATCAACAGGTGAGGAGGCAATATTTTCACTTCAATACAAATTTAAGTATTTAACAGGCCCTTGTGTGAAGATGTCCACAAGATATTTGGAAAAGTAGGACCAGACAGAGATTTGAGTTGCAACCTGCCTAATATTTAGAGTTTAAGAAGATCTACCAATGCCTTATCTGCAATTTCAAAATTTCTTAACAGTTCGAAACCCACTTTTCCCAAATTGGGGGCTAAATGCATTTGGCAACAAAACCTGGTAAGAACTGTAGTGAGGCTACTTCGTGGTCTTTATCTGACTTCTGGAAATATTCCTAAGCTTCACTGCACAAGTATTACCATGTTTGATTAGAGAGTACTGCCGCTCTGGGAAGGATGTTTCATAACATATAGTAAATATACCCTCTCTCACTTTTCTAAAATAAAAAAGCTCTGAATCCTGAAGCACATCTGGCCCCAGCACTTTCAAGTAGGGGAATGTGTTCCTAAATCAGGGACAGCATCCTGAGGAAGAAAACCACAGAATCCGTGACAAAACCCGGGGGAACGTGCATTTATGGAACAGCAGTGTGAATCAGGAGAAGGACCCCAATAGTGCCTGACACCTAGTAAGCGCTTGCTAAGTATTTATCCACTGAAGGAATATCATGAACTGCTAGGGAAGAGTTTCAAAGAGAAGTCAATGATGCTGAAAACTCAAAGAACTGAAGATGAGGACTGAGAATAAAAGACTGATATTACTAACATATATCACACATTTCTAAAAAGAACGAGGCTACAAAAATAAAAAGGGAAAACATATCAATAAAAGGAGGTAACAACTATAAGAACACTCAACAGGAAATAAAATTAAGACTTTAAACTTAGGTCCAAGTGTTCCTGAGAAGCCAGGAAGAGTAGGAAATAGGCCACAGAATTTTGATAACTTAAATTCACCATGACAACCAAACTTTTCTCTAAAAGGAATATCACCCAGAATCTACCATGAGGAATAATGAGCTATAAAAAGGTTGTCATCAGTCATAATCTTACAGATGCTTTTCAGATGATTTTTTAATTTTCACCTGACAAAGACAAAATTAAAACAACTCTGAAAACATCTCTTCACTGGGTGAGTTAAGCACTTTGAGTGATAAACTGGTATTACTGACTTTAAAGAATTTTGAGTTGTCTTTTAAGGTATTAACTTAATATTCATTTAAGTCACTCAACAATTATTTTAATCTTGGGCTAATTCCTAGAGTTACAAAGTCCTTGCCTTCTGAAATTTCAATCCATGGCAGTTTAGCATAATTTCCAAAGATGTCTCAACTCAGAACTATTTAATATTTAACTGGCCTAAGGTTTTAAAGAAATCTACTATGATTAAGAACAATCAAATTCTGTATTTTCTATTTAGTGAAACTCCAATTTGGTTTCCTCTCTTAATTAATTCACATGGAATTTGATTCTGATCAATTCCATGAAAGAAAGAAAATTAAGAATCCTAGTACCACAGGTTCTCACTCATAAAAAGATGCTAAATCTAGAGTATTTAATAAAGCATATGTTTTGAGTTACTTTCTAATTGTGATGTTGGTTTAAGTTAATCCTCTTATGTTATTTATGACCTCAGTTGACCTACAGTATAGGGTTTTGAGATGGCTAATTAAGACCAGAGGTGTAGGCTATGAACAATTAATGGTGTAATACATTCATCTTGGGGGAAAGGATTAAATTTGTTATTAGCATGCCATTGTTTCTTCTTTACTTATTATCAAGTGTCAGAAGCAGGTCTTATGTTCTAGTATTTCCTCATGGTTAAGATTTGGACTGAAGAACCCGCCTGCCAATGCAGGAGACATAAGAGACATGGGTTCGATCCCTGAGCCTGGAAGATCTCCTGGAGGAGGGCATCGCAACCCACTCCAGTGTTCTTGCCTGGAGATTCCTATGGATAGAGAAGCCTGGTGGGTTATAGCCCACGGGGTCGGGTTGCAAAAAGTCAGACATGACTGAAGCGACAGCACACACGTACGCAGTGCTTTCACATATGAAAAATGATTCTTTAAACCAGATTGCTTCTGTAGGTGGGTGAGTAAAGAACAACAATCCCTGTGGACTCTATATAATACAGTATTTAAGATGCAAAATTGAGAAGGCTTTGAGCCAGTTCTCAAACTCTTGAGCGCTGTGCTGTGCTTAGTCGCTCAGTCGTATCCAACTCCCTGTGATCCCATGGACTGCAGCCCACCAGGCTCCTCTGTCTATGGGGAGTCTCCAGGCAAGAATACTGGAGTGGGTTGCCATGCTCTCCTCCAGGAAATCTTCCCAATCCAGGGATTGAACCCAGGTCTCCCATACTGTGGGCAGATTCTTTACTGTCTGAGCCACCAGGGAAGCCCAAGTATCATAAGCTAGAAGGAAAATAAGTAAGCAGTGGAAAAAGTATCGGGCAATGCCACTGATGACACTGTGACTTAAGTAGCCCCCTTTTAAAAAGACTATTCACTTTTCACACAACGTTAAAATATTCCCCAGGAAAATAAGGCAATTATCTTGGCTGGTAAGAAGACTCTCTCACCCGAAAATGTTATATTGAGGCAATAAAATTTATAATTATAAATTTTATAATTATAGGTTTTAAAAAATAGTTTCAATGAAAGATCTTGGTATCTTGTCACCCTGAATCTTGAGGGATAATCAGTAAGGAGAAATTCTTCTACTGAATAAACGCTAGTTAAAAAGCTAGTTAATTTAACATTATTTTTACCTTAGATATTCATTTTGGAAATTAATATTATTTAGATCTTAACATTTATTTTCATTAATTCACTTAATGTACAATGATTATTTAAAGCCAAACTGCATTAAATGAATTTAGCATAACTCTATAGAAAATCAAAAATACTATCACATTTCACTTAAATATTTTAATATTTTTCTTTAGCTTTTGAGGAAGCTTAAGTGTTATGAAAACATTAGACCTGATGAGAAAATACATTTCTTTAAAGAGATTCATCTTTTAAGTGATCAGGGTCCTAGTGAGCCAATTGTTCTTTTAATTTGGCTCAGAGATGGTAAGCCTTAGTCAGTCATGTATTTCACCATTTATGAAAGGCAGACAGTGGTCTAGGAGCTGCCTCATCTTGAAATCTCCTCAGAAATTATTAAATGTTTTCCATATGAACATATTATGGATCAAGGGAGGACCTAGGAATTAGAATCACGGCCTCCAAACCAGGGGAACTTGTTGACTTCTCTTTCTTTTAGAACTCAGTGACCTAGTGGAACTGACCCACTGGGCAATTTCCTTCACTCTCAGTGGTATAATTAAGCCATGAAAACGACTCAAGATGAGATACGATCTGTATATATTTTTACCCCACTTGTTTCCAAAAAAAGAATTTAAGACAACTGCAATGCCTTCTATTCTTTCCCTGTTTTCTCATCATGAACTCATACAATGTGACTTTCCTAAATGTAAATTTCAGTGGCGGTAGAACGGGACAGTCAATTGATTACCATCATTTGTCACAGGAATATTAACCTTTGTAGAGAAAACGTTAAAATATCATTTCAAGATGAATAAAATACGCTCTGTGTTGCTTTCTTCCTTCTATTTTATAACATAAACCTATTTGAGGTACAAATGTAAGAACATAGTTTAAGCGAAAAAAAAAAAACAGGGAAAATACAATTGCCGGTACATTTGAACTCAAAAACTATACCTAAGATAGCTTAAACAAAAATAATGTTTCCCTGTTTGATTCTTTCAGCGCTTAAAGAAAAAAACAGACCAAAAAAGGGGTAGACAAAGAAACATTTGTAAACTTCATCTGCAATAATTGGTAAAAGAACCAGTTACATTTACCTCTATGATTCCTTAATCGAAGGGCTAGAAAGGATTATAAAGCATGGCATGCTTCTAGGTGTGGACTCCTTACAAAGTCTGGAATCCATGACATTTGGCTTCTATAATTTTAAAACAGAATCTAGAGATAAGTAGTCTGATAAACTGTCTCACTGGAAACGTTAGGAAACTGCAGAGACTTGGGAAAATAAACTCATGCATAGACAACCATTTGCAACAACAGAACACTGCCGAATTTATTTAAAGTACATTTCAGAAATGAATAATTTGGATTCATGCATTTGAACTTTAAAATTTTTTATGAGTTAAAATCATTGAATCAATGACATTTAGAAGCAGTCATGCTGCCTTCTGTGTTCTCTTCAGATTCTAAATTCAGCTACATGTGTCTTGTGATCAGAAGATCTGGTTACAAACAGCAATAATTGTTGCAAAGCAAATTACATGGTGGCACAGGAAAACATTCCCCTTTCCAGTAAAGGAGAAAGTGGCTACCTCACTCACAACCTGCAGGCTATATATAATGCAGATTACAGACTTCAAAACTGACGTATGCTAAAACAGAAAAACTATGTCATGAAAAAGACAAAGACTGCTTTGTTTAGGGAAAAACTTCTAGAGCTCTGATGAGAAATACTTAAGTGTTTATGAGCTATGGAAACTTGTTCCTAGGAAACAAATTTATTCATTTCCATTCATAAGCATGCAGGCATGCAAATAAGAGTTTTATTGAATATATTAAACATATTAAAATACACATTGTAAAATAATATTTTATAACAAACACTGTATAACATTTATACAATATTATTTATTTACAATGTATTACATTTGTATATTGTACATATAACTGTAATAATATGCTACAATTATATATACTATATATAATACTACAACCTGGAAATAGGTAATTTCTACTTAGCTGGACTCAGTACACAGACAAAAATGACTCAGGAAATATTTAAAATCATGAATTGTTAGTCTTAACTCACACATTTGAATAAAAATTGGTCAGAGCATACCAAATTTTGGAGCTAAAAATGGCAAACCAGTGAATGACCAGTTGGTAGTTGATGCCTCCAAAACAAAGCAGAAAAAGTTTCTGAGAAAAAGAGGGTAATTGATAAGCAACTTGTGTCAGGGTAAAGAAGGGTGTGGTCACGCACCCAGCTCCAGCTGGAGCACACCTGAGCCTAATCTGTTCATCTCCTGGTAACTGAGAGTCACTTGTCAATGGTGAATTTTAACATATAAAGGAAGTTTTGCTATTGGTCCACTTGCATAATTCATGTTCCCATGTTTTTTCATATCACAAAACTGTTTCCTCTTACTGTAACCATATTCTGCCCACTTTCCAAAATACAAGTCTCATTTATATCAATCTCTTGTTAGGTAAAACTGTCCTCTACTTAGCAGTACTCAAAGCTGCCTTTTCCAGCTTCTTAAAATACACACAGACCAGAAAAAAGATGAAAACGCACACCACCATCGCCCACAGCCGAACTACTAGAATCTTAATCAGTGTAGGCTGAAAGCAGACGGACTGAGAAAAACCAGGGATGGCTACATTTCATTGTACAACCCGTTTCAGCTGTAAAGAAAATGACGTGCACTTTGATTGGGTGACCAATATAATTTCAAGAAGTTGTCTTAATCCAGAAGTAGATTAAACAGTTGGTCTCATGAAAATCAGAAGAGAGCAGAGACAGGAAACAGTGGGAAAATATAGGGGAATGAAGAGAGTCATATGCTGGAAGACAAAAGCAGCTGAGGGGGAAGTTTAAATTCAGTAATACTGAGAACTCTCAGGCAGTTATTCCAGGAGTGGATGGAGATGCCAAACTAGAAGTTCTGAGTTTCAGCTGTTTGCTTTGGGTATATCGCTTTACCAAAACTATAAGCTGTCACTTTTTTTCTAGGCCTCTACAGACCCTCATGCTCTGCCATCTGTTTTAGAAATGAAGACATCATCAAGACACCTGAATTACAATGCTCTTATCTCCTCATTCTCACATCTGCTTGCTCAAAAATTAGAAAAGTTTCACTTCACTGTATCTGAGTATCATTTGTCAATCTCTATCCTCCAACTTTTTTCTTTTCTGGACTAATTCTGGCCTTTCAAACATGTCTTTACCCTTTCACTTTTTCTCTAAACACAATACTTTGCCAAGTTTACTGTTCATCATTGCATGCAAGTTGCATAATTTCATAAATGTATTTCATACAACATGACAATGATTAATAAAGAGTGAAAAGTGTGGAAATCTTACTGCAATGTACTCAAAACAAGAACAACTTGACCTCTATGCCTTTTTCCATCCTTCTTTGCTCAAGCTAAGGTTTTACGACGGTGGCTGATCAGCAAAAACAAAACAGAACAACCTTATCAGGTGTGACAGAGTGACTCTGAAGGGATAATTTTTTTTTAATTTTTAATGCCATAAGTTAATTCTTTATTTAAATGCTAATCTATTAGTCTAGTATAACCCTCTCAAGGCACAGTCCATTTCAGTAATGACGCTGATGGCTGCAATATGATCAAGGGAAGCCTCTACCACTTGGTACAAAGGAGTGGAAATGATAGACAGCTCATTAATCATTTACCCTGGAGATGAACACATTCATTTCCTGACAGGGGGCTGTAGGTGAATGCTGCCAAAATGAGAAATGTCAATTGTCAGGCCTCATACATAATAACAGTGTAGCTATTTTTAAGCTTTACTGAAAATTAGAGTTAGGCTCTTTTTTCCTACAGTTCCATCACATATGCTTGGCAAGTTTTGTTCTATGAGAATTCATTCTCACTCTGCTCAGACATCTCTGTTTGAGAAAATATATACTCCTCAAACTTTAATGTAAGATACTGGAAAGGTTATTTAGAAATCTGTAGAATCCTGAATATTGGGAGTGAACTCTAAAAGAACTGAGAAATAAAAGAGGCAAAGCAGAAAAGGTATTAATAACTTCTTGGTTCATTTATCTGCACAGTATATGTTTTATCAGCAGTAAGGGTAAAACACATTTTAAGCTCCTCAGATCTCTAGAAGGAACAGATGTATTCTATAATTCATGCAACTATTTTCTGAAGACACAGGTAAACGGAATTCAATGAAATAGACTTAAAAACACTGTATGTTCACCAAATTAGGTGAACAATGTTACCAAAAGAAATGACCTTCAGAACCTGCCCCAGCTTATCTATAGTTTATGTGTTATGCTTCCAGTGGAAAATAATGTTCCCAGACTTAAGAAATTCTCTTCTGGAAGCCAGCAGCATCTTAAAATTCACTGGGAGAATTATATACACTTTTTCAAAAAGAATTCCATGTATTTCAGAAATTTATCTATCTTTTAAAAACGGTGCGTTTGTCCTAAGAGTCACAACTGACCTTGCATTCCATTTTTGAAGAAGGTAAGGAGATCAGAATATTTAAGATGAGAAAACATACTAACTTCCCCACACTTATCAAGTTGCTGAATATTTTGCTCCACAAATTAAACATCTTCATCGTACTTGGGGGACATTTATGTGCCATAAAGCTACACACTCATATTGTACAAATATTAAGTATACGTGCTTAATGAATAATACAAATTCCAAAATTGATGAGGAAAGTACTTTTCCTTTGATATAACTAACATGTGTAGCACAGGAACTCTGCAACAAATTTTTACTATAAAATAATCAGCTATCAAATTACTTAATACTAAGAAGGATACTTAGTTTTACCTACCACGTTTGGTAGTGGCAACTTCTTAAACTGTCATCAACCAAGTATCTGGCTGCAATGTAATAAAATGTGAACAAACATGAATTTTGACATTTGCCATCTCAAGCTCCAGACTTTCTTGCAAACACATCCCCACATACTCCCACTTACCCTCTCCCCCATGTATGTATATGTGTGTGTATGTGTGTGTGTGTGTGTGTATATATATATATATATATAAAGTGGAGCTAATATTACTCATGCAAAAAGACGTAAGACTAACAATTTGCATGCTTTTCTGTGAAAATGCCTCTTTCAAATTTATGATACATTACTCCCTTCAAATGCTCTTTAGACTACTCTTGTCTTTATGACTTTATATTTTAAAAGCCTAACTAGATTCCTATATCAATTTCCAGTCATGAAATTAAGTTATGGCAACATGCTTTTCACAAATTGAATGATGAAAGAACTGTATCCACTGAATTACTATTATTACTGCTATTTGACATTACATAAATTATCCTTTAATCCTAAAATTACCTTCTTAGTAAAACATTTAAAAATACTATACTATTAATAGATCAGCAAGAAAATTGCATTTTTGAAAAATGTAATGGACCTCTACTTCCTCAAATTATTTCTAATTAGAAAATAAGTTTGAAAGTCCAAAATTAGAAAATTAAATAAACTGACATGTATTTTGGCCTACCGAGAGAGACAAGATGCTATTATGATACTCTTTCTAGCAATTACAAATATTAATCTGAGTGAATTTGAGTCTGCTGAAAACAATGCTCATGTCTACCTCATCCATTAGACAGCTCCTCCAAGGCAACGGTGGTGCCATCAACCCTTTGAAATCATAACCTTTGAGTGTCCAGCACATGTAAGCATGCTAATGCCTGGTTGTTTGCTGGAAGCATAGACATGCAGGAATGTCCAGAATTCAGCACTTAAATATCAGTATCTTCTTAAATTACTGGAAATGAGTTGAGTAAAATGCACTCTAGCCTGGATTGGACAATAATCATCTGATTTCTAAATACAAAAGACAGATGTACAGCCACAGGCCCAGAGCCAAAATACAGGAGTCAGGAAACATCATGAGGAACATCTAGGAGAGAGAAGATTGAAATAAAGTCATTAATGATATAGCACTACCTTAGCAACAGTTAGAACTGGACATGGAACAACAGATGGGTTCCAAATAGGGAAAGGAGTATGTCCAGGCTGTATACTATCACCCTGCTTATTTATATGCAGAGTACATCATGAGAAACACTGGGCTGGATGAAGCACAAGCTGGAATCAAGATTGCCAGGAGAAATATCAATAACCTCAGATATGCAGATGACACCACCCATATGGCAGAAAGTGAAGAACTAAAGAGCCTCCTGATGAAAGTGAAAGAGGAGAGTGAAAAAGTTGGCTTAAAGCTCAACATTCAGAAAACGAAGATCATGGCATCTGGTCCCATCACTTCATGGCAAATAGATGGGGAAACAGCGGCAACAGTGGCTAACTTTTATTTTGGGGGGCTCCAAAATCACTGCAGATGGTGACTGCAGCCATGAAATTAAGACACTTACTCCTTGGAAGGAAAGTTATGACCAACCTAGACAGCATATTAAAAAGCAGAGACATTACTTTGTCAACAAAGGTCTGTCTAGTCAAGGCAATGGTTTTTCCTGTGGTCATGTATGGATGTGAGAGTTGGACTATAAAAAAAGATGAACACAGAAGAATTGATGCTTTAGAACTGTGGTGTTGGACAAGATTCTTGAGAGCCCCTTGGACAGCAAGGAGGTCCAACCAGTCCATCCTGAAGGAAATCAGTCCTGGGTGTTCATGGGAAGGACTGATGTTGAAGCTGAAACTCCAATACTTTGGCCACCTGATGAGAAGAGCTGACTCATTTGAAAAGACTCTGATGCTGGGAAAGATTGAGGGCAGGAGAAGGGGACGACAGAGGATGAGATGGTTGGATGGCATCACTGACTCAATACTGACTCAATGGACGAGTTTGGGTGGACTGTGGGAGTTGGTGACAGACAGGGAGGCCTGGCGTGCTGCATTGCATAGGGTCGCAAAGAGTCAGACCTGAGCGACTGAACCAAACTACCTCAGGAAAGTCAGAATTACCTTATGGACCCATTTTCCACTGTGTTAAATGGAGAACTAAATGCACTTTTTCCAAATATGATGAAAGAGACGATTAAGAGAAAGAAGTGCATCTGTTTATTATTCCTATATATTACTGTAGAATATGAAATCTAGAAAAATGTTTTCTAAACAATTAAATGTTTTGATTTTTCATAATACCTTATAGCAAGTGTCTTCACCTCAGATAATAATTTATTATGGTAAAAACAAGACACCAGGTCATGGGTAATTTTTATAAAAGCCAGTAAGGTGTGTGTGATGGGGTTCCCCAGGTGGCACTAGTGGTAAAGAACTGGCCTGCCAAGGCAGGAGATGCAAGAGATGTAGGCTTGATCCCTGGCTCCATCTTCCCAAAGATGCCCTGGTGCAGGAAAGGGTAACCCACTCCAGTATTCTTGCTTGGAAAATTCTATGGACAGAGGAGCCTGGCGGGCTGCATTCCATGAGATGGCAAAGAGTCAGACATGACTGAGCGACTGATTACACAAAAGGTGTTGTGATATACATATTTATTTATATATTCATCCTTATTGCAGAAAAACTAGAAGATGCAGATAAGAAAAACGCCACTTAAAATCCTACTCTTGAAAGATGACCAGTGTTAGAATTTTGTAAATACTCTCCTACAGTGTTCCATGCAAATATATTCCATACAGACTATCCTGTAACTTGCCTTTCCCTCCATTTATAAATATATTATGTCACTTTGTCAATAAAAACACCCAAACTATTTGAATAGTTTGTGAGTATCCCTCACAAACAATAGCTTATATGTATGTGACAATTTCTTTACTCTTATTATTGAACATATAGATTTCCAATTTATTATAAACAATGTGATCATTCATAAAAACATATACTTTTGTGCACTTATCCAATTAATCTCCCAGAAAATACTCCCAAATCCATCTGTCAAAGGGTATGAAGCTTTTTAAGACTTTTGATATATATTACTCATTGTCCTCAGGAAAACTTGTACTAATAATATACTCTTACAAGTTATCTGAGAATGTCCCTTTCCCGTATGAAAACACATGGAAACGCATATTATTCTAATCCATACTGGCAAGTGAACAGTATCCTTTTGTCATTTTAATTATCATTACTTTATTACCATCTTAATATTTATTGGCCATTTTGACTGTACAAATCCTTGATTAAATATTAACCACTTGTGTCTTTTCCTTATGGACTTGAAAACATTGTGAATTAAGGGTCTTATTCGTATGCATGTTGCAGCTTGCCAGTTCGCTTGCCTTCTCAGTTTCTGGTATTTCTGCTCACCAAACCTTAAGGACTTGGAAAAGAAGCTGTGCCTTCACCCACTCTCCTCTTCTGCACTGCTGTGTGCAGAACCTGTGGGAACCACATAATACTTGGTTTATGCTAGTCTATAATGGGAAGGAGTTTAGGATTTCCTCACTATGTTTATATTGGCTATTTGAGACAGACAATAAAATTGGACAGGGAAAAATGGAGGAGAAATATTTCCTTTTCATGATTAAAAACAAAATGAAAGTACAGATCGGGAACCAATTTTTAGATTTTACCAACTGCTTTTTGTATCCAAAAGCCACTGACATGTTTGTTTGTTTTTCTCTTTGGGTGTATAAATACTAAATATAGTAAACCCTCCTTTGTCGTGGTGGATTATCTTCTGACACACAGCCCATAAAGTAGGACAGAGAAGTATAAAACATGAGAAGTGCAGACTGGGAAGTCAGACTACTGGTGTCTAAGTCTTGGCTCTGCTATAATTAGCTGTGTAACCCAGGACATGTGACCCAGCGTCCCTACCCCTTAACCACCTCATGTGTAGAATGGGAACAGTAACAGTGAATCTGCCTCACAGGGCTACCGTGAGGCCTAAAACACGACATGTGCATGGTACCCGGCATATAAAAAGCACCAATAGTAACTACTATTCTCAGTAATATACTGTGGGATTAGATATTCACTTGGTGGTTGTTAGCTTTGTCACTGAGTTCTGTCCAACTCTTTAGTGACTCCATGGACGGCAGGCCGCCAGGCTTCTCTGTCCAGGAGATTTCCCAGGCAAGAATACTGGAGTGGGTTGCCATTTCTTTCTCCAGGGGATCTTCCCAACCCAGGGATCAAACCCACATCTCCTGCATTAGTAAGCAGGTTCTTTATGACTGAGCTACCAGGGAAGCAGATATTCACTTTATTTATGAATTTATCGTAAATATTCCTAAGTGAAATCAGTTGTTTTAGCAATTTATATTCATTTGATACCTGGATTATGCTAGCTTTTAAAAATATTTGGCAAACTTTCCTTATGTCTATATACTCTAGAAAAAAATCAGTATTTTATAAAGATTAATATTTTCATAAAATGCTTTTTTATAATCAGCAAAGTAACCTACACAATTGTGGGGGAAGAGAGCAAAATATGCAGATGATGTAATGGAAAAGGAGTGGCTAGGAGAGTTAGCCCCACCTCTGCCACGGCCCTGTGGTCACAGGCCCTCATACAGGGATGTTGAACCAACATCCAACAAGCCTTCCCCTTCTCTCGGATGCCTCTATCTCAACAGATGTTAGACATGTACAACTGCTCAGTGCCCACATGTTTTAATTATAGCTATCCCAAGGGAAAACAGACTTCACAGTGTACTTCCTTATTACCACCACTATCCCAAAATGTTAACTTAAATGAACATCAAGTATAAAAGAATGGCAGTAAAGAAAGGATTATACTGAGAAAATCCTGGATATTTTCTCCTATGAAGGCCAGGATTTAAGAGTTGAACATAGATATGAAAACAACCTCAAGTTTTCAAGAGTTAGCAGTTAGCTGTGTAGATTGACCCAAATCTTAATTTTCATCCCTGGGTTCCCTCTTCTATCACACTAAAATCCTAGGTGGTTATTCAGAGGACTTCTTCATATAGGGAAGAAGTAATATTCAAAATACAAGATAAACAAAAGTAGTAAAGTTCTATCTCAAAAGAAAGATTTGTATTGATTCAGAATTGGAAAAACAAGCCCTTGGGAAATTTTCACTACTAAGAGGAATGTAGATTCTTTGTTTAAAGTATACCACATTTAATTAAAATGTACTGACACATGCTGCTGCTGCTGCTGCTGCTAAGTCGCTTCAGTCGTGTCTGACTCTGTGCGACCCCATAGATAGCAGCCCACCAGGCTCCCCCATCCCTGGGATTCTCCAAGCAAGAACACTGGAGTGGGTTGCCATTTCCTTCTCCAATGCAGGAAAGTGAAAAGTGAAATCGCTCAGTCGCTCAGTCGTGTCCAACTCTTCACAACCCCATGGACTGCAGCCTACCAGGCTCCTACGCCCATAGGATTCTCCAAGCAAGAGTACTGGAGTGGGTTGCCACTGTAACCAATAAAGATTAGGTAACAATGACTGTTAAGCACTACTTTTACAGAGCATTCTGTGACAAAGATATAACACTCCATGTTTATTTCATAACCTAACACTCCCAATTACCCTATGAAGGAGGAATGTATTAGGAAATTGAAGCTCAAAAAGGTTAGGTCACTTAGCTAAGACACGGGCTAGGATTATAATTTAAATTTCAAAGCCCATACTTGGAATATCTGCAAATGAGTGACTGAAATTACATTCAGCCATGCAATTAAGCGCAGAACTACACTGTTCCTAACTCTAATACTTACTGTGTGTAGCACTGACAATGCAAAGATACTTTTAAAATGTACCATTTTAAAGAATCATCATCATTCTGGAAAGCTGAAAAACAGAGTTGACAAAAAGTTACTTCTAATATTAAGCATCAAATTTGCCACCAAAATAACAGATATTATCTTACTGTATTATTTGCAGAGTGGTCATACACAATTTCTAGATTAGATGTATTGACTTCAATTTTTTTAATAATAAAAACATCTTTATTAAACACCTCTATTTAACATGTTTACGTAAAATCTTGCATTTTCTAAACCCAAATATTAGTGAACTACTAATAAAAATGAAAAATTAACCTGTTTTCATGGTCTACATACAATGAGATGCAAAATAAGCATAATAAACATCTTACAGGAATATTTGAGATCACAGAAAATATTAGGAGATTGACACATAGGTTAAAACAATTATTTGTAAAAATGTCACCCTTTGGTCATAAACAAGCATATTATATAACAGACTTTATGTCTTATATTGTATTTCCAAAAATTACACATATTTTAGATATAACCCCATCCTTAACGTCAACTCAAAAAATTTACCTTACTTTAGCTAAGGAGAAATAAAAACGTATATGACAGTTTGACATTAAAGCCAATTTTTCATACTACAGAGTAAATCTGAAAGAAACACTTCAACTGAAGCAACTTTAAGGGTAAAGGTAATATTTTAATAAAGTGAAATCAGGAAGACTTGCTTAGATTAGAAAAAGTCCCCTTAGTAACAATCTTTGTTTAAAAAAACCAAATATATATATATATATATATATATATATATATATATACACACACACACACACACACTTCCAGTTCTTTGATTTAAACAAAAGATCATCTTGATGAGATGTTTACTGTAGATATGCAATTTTTTCCTAGAAAAGGACCTTTTGTAAAAAGACCTCAAAACAAAAAATAAATTGAATCTGCCTTTGTTCAGGACTTAGAGGTCTTATCTCAAATTAATCTAATAGATCTTAGTTTTACCAGGTAAAATTGCTAACATAAAAGCTTCTAAAATTCTTAAAGATATTTCTTCTTCAAAATCTAAGTTTCAGGCTTACTTTTTATTTTTCTAAAAGTACAATTTCAACTATGAAATTCAGTCCTCTGCATATGTCAGATGATGCTATAAATCTTTGTATTTCTCTTTTAACTATCTAGCTGTGAAAAGGGAAAAAATAAAATTTTAAAATGAAGTCCCTGTTTTGGCCCAGATATACTTACTTTTAGAAATGTAAAAAGATGAAATTGTCTCCAAAGTGACTCTGTTTTCCTCAACTTCTCCATCTACCTTTGAAAAAACAGAATATTCTACAAGAGGGGCTCTCACAGTAGGGACATATAGATTATGCTGAATGGTTGGTCACATAAAACCTTGTACAAACTCTGCATTCTGCACAATGCTTCCAGATCATGAGCATAAGTTGATAAATTAACAGGGAAAGAAACCTTAGAAGATATATCAGGACACTGGGAAAGCAAAAGGTGGAAATGGAAAATTTTATACACTTTTCCTTAAAATGGTGCATATTTTTCTCCTCATATGAGAAAAAGTCATATGATACTTTCTCAGTTTTGACCTTTCTTAGGAAGACAGTAAATGTCAGTGCCAAAAGATTTATCTTAAAATGAAAGTGTATGAGAGAAAAGACTCCTTAAAAAATATGTATCAATCATACATTGAGAAATAATTCTCCAGTGTAGGGTGTGTGTGTGTGGGGTCTTTCTAATTCTAAAAGTAAAAACCCACAATATTATCTGAAAGGAAACTAAGCATGGTTGAGCTTAAACTACTGTCTGAACCACTAAATTATTCATATTATTCTATTTCAAAAGTGTGCAGATTTTACTGAAAGATATCCAATTTCAACATAACAGGTATGGGTTCAAGGTCTGTTCTTAGTGATTCCAGAAACTGCTTGTAGAACATTCATAATTTCAACAAAACCTGAGGAAGTTCTTTCTAAAATGAACATCTTCAACCTACTGAACAGAATTCATGCTCACACCCTGATGTTCATTTCAGCAGCATTTGTCTCTGTGAAGTACATCAAAATCACTCAAACATCAAACTGCTGATTTGATAGAATGATTTATTTTCCCATTACAGGAAAGTCATGAGTGACTTGTTCTGAGGTATGTTTCTGAGCTACGAAGGACATCTATTAGGAAGCTCTGCACTTGAAGGTTCCTCTTTAAGTGACAGCATTTTATGGCTGGACAGTCTCTGCGGGAACCAGATTCCCTGTTGTGTCCAACTGCATACATTTACACGTGCATGCAGACACGGGACACTCGGCGTGATCCCTGAAACACAAGTCAAGTCACAGTTAAAAATCTAAACTACACATACGTACACACATTTATCTTATAGCCTATTCATATCTATAATGCAATTTTTCAAAATGGCATTTGGAAAGATACAGGAATTAAAACCTGAAGACCAAAAGCATTAAACTAGAAATGAGCACCAAGCTGAACATGGGGGAAAAGTTACTGAAAAATGAACAGCTTTACTTTCTAAATATATCCCATTTACAGTTATGACCATAACAGTCTGTGCTCAGAGTTTAGATTTAAGCCCATGTGACAAACTGGGTGCAAACGTTATAGCAACGAAGCGGACAGGGCCACCGATACCACTCAAAGTGAGAATGAAGGTCGCTCAGGTGTGTCCGACTCTTTGTGACCCCCACGGACTTTGGACCCCCATACAGTCCATGGAATTCTCCAGGCCAGAATACTGGACTGGGCAGCCTTTCCCTTCTTCAGGGGATCGTCCTAACCCAGGGATCTAAACCCAGGTCTCCCACATTGCAGTCGGATTCTTTACCAGCTGAGCCACAAGGGAAGCCCAAGAATACTGGAGTGGGCAGCCTATCCCTTCTCCAGGGGGTCTTCCCGACCCACGAATTGAACCTGGATCTCCTGCATTGCAGGCGGATTCTTTACCAACTGAGCTATAAGGGAAGCCCTCAAAGTAAGTGTTAAATATAATCTTGAGTCTCCTTTGTATGAAATGTTTATTTTCTACATAACAAGCTTATATAAAAGATAACTATTACAGGAGTTTGACAAGTATTCTATCATTTAACTCACATACATACTAGACATTATATATGATGGGATATTCAGTCAGTTGTAAAAAACTGTAAATATATCCTCCCCAAATAAAGTTAAATAATGCTTTTCATACATTTAACTCGTACATTTATTAAAGTTTCTTAAATTTAATTTTATAGTTTAAGATTATACAAACTAGTGATACAAATGTCTGCGCCATCTGTGTTAACTTAAGTGACAGTAAAAAACAAATCCATCCATCCTCTGGCTGTATAAACCTGAAGTGTTTAAAAGGCCCTCTGCTTTACCTCCTGTAACCCCAAGCCTACTAAAGAAGGAATGTACCGGTTACCTGAACCAACTAAGCATGTGTCCGGCATGTCCACCGTGCCTGCAATTGTGACACCATGTAAACCAGTTGTTAAACTGAGCTAATTTTTTGTCCTTGCTCAAGTCTACTTTTTCATCTGATTTGGATCCTCCTATGGGTTAAAAACAATGATCTTCATTAACTATAGCATAATACTTGATTCAAAATTTCTTAAAAGGTAAATCTGAATTTATGTCAAAATACAAATCACACCTCATATTGAAATAGCAGTTTTAATGTTAGAATGTAGTTTAGATTGAAAAATAATAACCAGAATTTCTTGTATTTTTAATAGTCAATAATACGTGGAAAAACAGACATTATCAAACCTACTAAGAAGTAATCCGGGCCCTCGCGTCTAGTTTGTGGAGTGGCCTCCCGCTTTTTCTTATGCAGATGGGGTCTGTGGCCTAGCGCCCCGTGCCCACCGTCTGTGATCTCACGCCGAGGCCCTGGAGGGGTCGCCGCTGAGGTTTCTACTAGCCCGCAAGCAAGAGCATGGCAGCCATCCCCTCCAGCGGCTCGCTCGTGGCCACCCACGACTACTACCGGCGCCGCCTGGGCTCCACTTCCAGTAACAGCTCCTGCGGAAGTGCTGAGTACCCTGGGGAAGTCATCCCCCACCACCCGGGTCTCCCCAAAGCAGACCCGGGACACTGGTGGGCTAGCTTCTTCTTCGGGAAGTCCACTCTCCCGTTCATGGTCACAGTGCTGGAGTCCCCAGAGCACTCGGGAGTCTGCCCAGGCCTCCACCAGCACGATCACATGTGACCTGGCTCGGGAAGCTGTGGGGAAGCAGCAGCCCAGCGGCCAGCCTGGCAAAACCAACTGCAGGCCCCCGTCCTGAGTGACCACCACCAGCTGCCAGGCTTCCTTTCAAGGCGCTAGGCTCTTCAGAGCCCTCTTCCTCCCCCTGCCCTGTACCCTCCCTTCCCCTCCTCTCCCCAAGACCAAGCAGGCTACAGTCAAGGGAAGCAGTTCACTTTTTAATATCAAAACAGCAAAACACCAAAAAGGAAGTTGAGAGAATCCCACTCTCTGCTATCCGAGCCACACAAACGCTCCTTCCTCACACCCCATGACCCTGTGCCTTGCACCAAGTGGACAATAAACTCCAGGAGTGAGCAAAAAAAAAAAAAAAGAAGTAATCCGAATTAACAATTTTAGAGAAATAATCAGTAGTTTAAAAATCTTCTCATAAAGAAAACACCAAGTTTGGTTTACAGGTGAGTTCTACCAAACATTGAAGGAACAGGTAATTTTCATCTACACAAACTTCAGGGCTTCCCAACTGGCACTAGTGGTAAAGAACCCACCTGCCAGTGCAGGAGACATGAGAGACGTGGGTTTGATCCCTGGGTTGGGAAGATCCCCTGGAAGACGAAATGGTAACCCACTTCAGGGCCTGGAGAATCCCATGGACAGAGGAAACTGGCAGGGTACAGTCCACAGGGCTGCACAGAGTCAGACACAACTGGAGGGACTTAGCCCGCACACACACCTTTCCAAAGTATAGGAAAAGAGTGGAAATTCCCCAATGCCTTTCATAAGGCAGGTATAACTTTGCTAACAAAACCAGACAAAGGTAACATAAAAAAGAAGATTATAGGCCAATCTCCCTCCTGAACAGACATAAAATCCTAAATAAAACATTAGCAAACAATATGACTCAGCAAATCTCTGGTGATTTAGTCACTGTGTCGTGTCCAACTCTTAAGACTCCATGGACTGTACTCTGCCAGGCTCCTCTACCCATATATTCGCCAGGCAAGAATACTGGGATGGGTTGCCATTTCCTTCTCCAGGGGATCTTCCCAGTCCAGGAACTGAACCCACGTCTCCTGATTTGCAGGCAGATTCCTTACACTGAGTCACGAGGGAATCCCTTGGCTTCCATGAAAATGAACTAAAGAAACTTCTGTGCATAGTGAAAGGAGAAATATGCAGGAATGTTCATAATAGTAAAAATCTGGAAAGAAACAAATGTCCAATGGAAGAATTTGTGTTACAGTCATAAATGGTAAGTAGTAATAAAAATGAATAAATCACAACTACATTCATCAGCACAGCTGAAACTAAAAACCAAGAAAACTTGAATAAAAACGGCAAGTCAAAGGATATATGCCATTTGATTCATTTATAGAGTTAAAAACACAGACAAAAGTAAATATGTGATAAAACTACACAGACAAGCAAGAGACGAAATTAATAGATGATTTAGGACAGTAGTGACCTTTGAAGAGGAGCCCATAGAGGTGTGAAGAGGCAGGCAGAAATGACCCAAGGCACTGGTACAGACAGTATTATCTTAAGCAGGGTGGGAGACTCACTGACGACTGATTTATCACAGTACGTGATGAGTACATTTGTATACATCTGTACTAGAGTCCACAAGAAATGGAAGAAAAATGTTATTCATTTACATTCACACACACACATTTATGTAACTTGCAATGCTTGAAAAATCCTCATTCCCTTAATTTTGGCCACCTTAATACGTTTCATTTCGTTCTAAAACAGCAAATCAAAATATTTTATGACCATATATAGAGAAAAGGATAGAAAAGTAAAAATATTAAGCTTAAATAAGCAACTGTGTACCTATTAAGACATAATGCTATATTCAGAAGTTCACCTGGGTCATTGCTGATCATACTACTGCTAGGACAGTCTTGCAAACAATTTTTTAATATACTTATTTCTTTTTGTAATGGTATGAAAATGAAAGGATATAATGGTGGTTCAAGGATTTAAGATATATACACACTGAAATTCTTCCTAAAAGCTTAACAAAAACGATTAATAATGAAAGGAAGGAGAAGAGGGGAGAAAGAAAATATAGACCTTTAAGGATAAAGCATTTTATACTTTTGTGTATAGTTCTCACTGGTGATTTCCTCTTTGTTTTTGTAACTTCTAATCCATAGAGAAAACAGACTGAATCCAGGACAGATTAAGTCTTGGCTTCTGATAAAGCTTAAAATAACAGCACTACCTCACTGCCCTGCGAGAAGGCTTTTAAAGATCCAAACAGCTTTTATTTTTTCAATTTTTAAAAATAATTATTTTTAAATTGTATATATTTGGTCATGCCAAACAGCATGCACGATCTTACGTCCCCACCAGGGATGGAGCCTGCACCCCTTGCAGTGGAAGCAGAGTCTTAATCACTCAATTGCCAGGAAAGTCCCTCAAACAGCTTTTAAATTTAAAAGATTTATATTAAATCATGAAGGTAAGTGCCACAGAATAGGTAAGGGGAAACCAGAGTTTCACTTAGGCACTAACTAGAATAACAATAACAATAATGATGATAGTAAGAAGAATAATAAACTAATATATAATCTAACTTTTACAAATGTATCACACCGAAAAGTTAAGCTCTATAAGGGCAGGGATTTTTGTCTGTTTTGTTTACTGTAACATTTCTAGTACTTAGAAAAAACAGGCACTAAAACACTGTTAAATAGATAATGTTTATAATTTTTAATGCTAAATATCAGTTCATAATTTGTAAGCATAACTAAATATGTATACTTATAAATTCAATGAGACACTTCAAAAGAAGTCCAACTTTGAAAGCACAACTCCGTGTAAAACTTTGCAACCCTCAGTTAAATAAACTTATGGAAACTCTGGGCAGTTGCATCACAAAGCATAATGGATGGATGCCATCTCTAACTGCAGACAGAGCTACAAGGAGGTGTGGACATCTGAATCTTTACACTGCCATGAGCCAGTATTTGATTTCTATTAGGTCCTATTTTACTTCAGAATTCAAGAGTCTTCTGCTTAAGAAAACGCTTACTTCTCCGTAATTAACTCAGTCCAATCTGCCTTTAAAGATCAGAGCCAGGCTCCCCTGACTTCCCTACACTGTTTCCCAGACCCTGTCACACTCATCTACTCAGTGGTCTCCACAGACTCGCGGTAATTACCATCTTTACCAATCTCTTTACTCCAGTACATACTTTGTACTCTGTCTACAACCTGGGCAGCCTTCTCCAAAATCTCCACATATTTAAATCTATCAAACTTTAGAGGACTAGCTTAAATGGCATCTTTATTTTTGGGGGGGGGAGGGGGAGAGTTTTTCAGATAGAACCAATGTTATCTTCTTTCAAAATTCCTAATATTTTCTTTAGAAAACATAAAAAATACCCCTTATTCACCTTAGAGAGCCAAGTGTATTTCAGAATTTGAAATATTTAGGGATGTTAGAAAAATAATGAGCAAATATTAAATTACACCCCCCAGAAAACCCTGAGGCAGCATCCTGTAATTAAACACATCAGTATTTCTGCGACGAAATATACGAATGTTCACAAAGAGAAATAAAAACTTTAATAACCTCATGTCAATTCTGAACAGATTTTTTTCTTTTGCCAAATGAGATTCTGAAAATTCAAAAAAAAAAAAAAAACCCAAACAAACCTAAACTTTGGCTTTTCAAATCTTACAGAGATTTGGGAATGACAGATAAAAGGACCTGTGGACAGGCATGCTCAGTTGCTCAGTCGTGTCCAGCTTTTTACAAGCCCATGGACTGTAGCCTGCCAGGTTCCTCCTGTCCATGGAATTCTCCAGGCAAGAATACTGGAGTGGATTACCACTTCCTATCCCAGGGGATCTTTCTGACTCAGGGTTTGAATCTGCATCTCTTACATCTCCTGCACTGGCAGGTGGATTCTTTACCACCGACACCAGCTGAGAAGCCCCAAAGATTCTGAACTCGTATTTATTTTCTAGAACATATAATTTATTTTATGTTAGCTATCCATGCTCATTTATACATTTATACACCATAAGCTCCACGAGGATCTTTGAGTCATCCTAGCTATCAGCCTTAACTTAGTGCATTAAACAAATATTCAAATTTATATAAAGAAATTACTTCTACAGCAAATTAAAAAAAAAACTGAAGCAAATATGAGAAAGTTTTAAGACTTGATAAACCTGGGTGTTGAATTTTCATTAAATTAATAGCCTCTATGCTGCTGCTGCTGCTGCTAAGTCACTTCAGTTGTGTCCGACTGTGCGACCCCATAGACAGCAGCCCACCAGGCTCCCCGTCCCTGGGATTCTCTAGGTAAGAACACTGGAGTGGGTTGCCATTTCCTTCTCCAATGCATGAAAGTGAAAAGTGAAAGTGAATTCGCTCAGTCGTGTCCGACTCTTGGCGACCCCATGGACTGCAGCCCACCAGGCTCCTCTGTCCATGGGATTTTCCAGGCAAGAGTACTGGAGTGGGGTGCCATTG
Source organism: Bos javanicus (assembly GCF_032452875.1). Classification (NCBI taxonomy): domain Eukaryota; kingdom Metazoa; phylum Chordata; class Mammalia; order Artiodactyla; family Bovidae; genus Bos; species Bos javanicus. The sequence continues at coordinate 16,235,707 of NC_083871.1, read as the reverse complement.
CCTTTTCCAATAGCCTCTATAACGGAGCTTAAAATGCTTTATGGTTTAATTTTCTTCAAATTCTAGAAAACTGTTTTTATCTTTTCTTACCTATTTCAAAAATAGAAAAATCTGAAAAGCTAGTATCTAGCAAAAAGCAATAGCACTCTAGCCAGTACAGTTTGCTGAGACTTACGGTCCAAAAGACATATTAAGTTCAATTATTTCTAAGTATTTAAGTTCACATAGAACTTACTAGACACCATATTTTGCTTCCTTGTTCTTTCATTGTAGTAGATTTTTATTTCAAATTGTTATTATCTATTTATTAGTAGCAATGCCTTCCCTGGTGGCTCAGATGGTAAAGAAATGGTCTGTAATGGGAGAGACTTGGGTTCAATCCCTGGGTCGGGAAGATGGAGAAGGACGGCAGCTCACTCCAGTACTCTTGCCTGGAGAATTCTATGGACAGAGGAACCTGGTGGGCTACAGTCCATGCAATCATAAAGAGCTGAACACAACTGAGGGACTAACGCTTTCTTTCAAGGCCATAAAAAAATTGATCAACATGCAGTGTAAAAAGTGAAAGTCCTTGATTAAAACAAGTCAAGACTAATGTGCATTTAAAACATTACATACTACATTTGTTAAAAAAAAAGGGGGGGGGGCAGGGGGCCCAGTGGTTAAGAATTGACCTGCCAACGCAAGGGACATGAGTTCAATCCCTGGCTCCAGGAGCTAAGATTCCACGTGCCACAGGGCCACTAAGTCCGTGCGCCACAACTGCTAAGCCGCACGTCCTGGGGCCTGTGCTCTCACCACAGTGAGAAGCCCGGCACCGCAACTGGAGTAAAACCTGCTTACTGCATCCAGAGAAAGCCCATGAGCAGCAACACTGCTAAAAATAAGTAAAACAGATAAAAGAAATTCATGTTTTAAAAAAAGGATCTATTTTGAAAAATAGTAACTTAATGATACTAGCAAATCTCTTTCAGATGTTAAGGTAACAAATAAAACAGTCTACTTAGAAGAATAAGCTACAGAAGAGAATTATAAAATTTCACAACTAGGAGGATCTCCCAGTCCAACACTCCGTATGTAAGTGGGTCAAAGTGACTTTCAATCTCACAGACTAAACATCACAGAGCCAGAACTAAAACAGGCATTCTGGTATCAGATGCAGTTCTTCATTCCTTATTCATTTACCATTATGCCAGATATTCAAGTATTTCTAATTAAAATTTTTGCTTTAGTATGATTTTCAACTTATATAAATAGCTGAAATATCTCCAGCCACTAGGTATATTTATATTCGATTTATATTCGATTATATATCTACTGTTCTCAAAAATTTTCTCTATATGTTTACGTTAAGCAGTATACAATAATTCTAATATTTTTAACCATTAAAAAAGTACATATATTTACAAGACAGCTGACAGACATAGCAGAAACAACACCAAAACTTAGAAGGACAGGACTCTAACCGCTAGGTTAATACTTTCCCTATATATTTTCACAGGCAGATTTTGAAGATGAAGTAAGAGAAAATGTCAAAGTGGTCTGAGATGATCAAAAGTTCTTGATGTGCACAAGATGTCTGTTACTAGATGAGGCCACAGGACTTTTAAACATAAAATCTGAGGGAGCTCGTCTTAGAAAAAGTGGTAAGAAAACAGTATGTGATTATTTAATATTTAAGCTCTTCTTACAAACTTTAAACTGGTAAGCATGTAAGATTAGAGATACTGTGGATAGAGATTATACTTTTAATGTATAGATTTTATAAATTATAGAACACAAAAACTGCCAAGCCAGCAAAGTGGCTTGCTCTTAGAAATAATATAAAACCAAGGTGGTATGTCTTTTATTTACAACATTATTAAATCAATTACGTAGAAACAATTTCAGTTCAAAAAAGTATACTGAATTATTATATAGAATTATGTCATACCAGGACAACTAGAAACAGGTGTTCCCATATTAATGAGGCAAAGTGCACAGCGAGGAAGGGGTTTTCGACAGCCAGGGCAACTTGTGACTTTAGATTTCGTTGGTGAGCCACTGACACCATACTGACTGAAACCTCGGCCCTGATGGGGAACAGTGGAACAGCTGTAGGAGATAGACTTTCCACAAAAATTGCAACTCACAAACACCTAGAAAACAAATGAAAGGAGAAATAAATAAAATGCAAACTTCATGAATAAAATTTAAAATAACTAAAGTTTGATCCTAACAAAGTATTTTTCAATAATTTTCAAAATTGTATTGTATACTGTAAGTTATCTGTTAAGCTGGTTAGTTCTAAGACTTCTACTTAGCAGTTACTTTATTTGAATACTTCTTCTTGTTACTTTGTTTAGTTATATTCTTCCTAACATCACTGATAGGTACAGAAAAACTCAAAAGCATTAGATTCCAAATTTTAGGAATAACAAAGACTAAATAAGAGTTCACGCTGGGACATTACAAAATATCCTAATATGACTTTTGATACAAATTTCAAAGATACAATATTCTAAACAAAATTTTCTTGTAAAGAAAATACTCATTTCCTAAGATAAAAAGGAGTTAGGGAGCCTATAACAGTAAATAGCTAAAACTTAGAAATAATAGCAATATAAACTATTCACTTTACCTTTATATTAAACTCCTAGACTCTCAAACACTTATGATACAGAGTAGTAACAAATATCATGTAACACTATTTTACTAATATTCAGGTTGTTTTAATACAAACAGAAATTTGTCAATTTTCTAAAACAGGAAAATAGCACCATCCAGTGCTCACATCGAGGATATACCTGACTGTTAATGAGATTTAATGCTTGGAATCAGATACAGTGATCTCATGTCAAGTGCTTTATGTAATAATTGATCTCATGCTGCTTTGTTTAAGTCAAAGTACAGTTGATCTACAATACTGTATAATTTTAAGTGCACAGCAAAGTTAATTCAGTTTTAGAGTCTTTTCAAGAGTCTTTTAGGTTATAACAAGACAGTGTGCTATACAGTAAATTCTTGTTTATTTTAAATAGTGCTTATTTCATGTTTTTTAAACTACTGCTTGAAAAAATAAATTTCTATGTGTAATTAGACATATAGATATGTATGTATGTACCATTAAACAAATCCTGCCTTATTACATATAATAGTGCAGAAAACCACAATACCCAAGTGCAAAGTGTAAGAACATACAGTAGTTAAAATTTGAAAGGTCTTGGAATAGACTAGAAAGCCTCACTCAGACACTCTTAGGACTGAGTTAGGTTTGCCTAAGATCCTCTAGGTCTGCTGTGGTTTGTTCTGTGTTAGATTAAAGTGCAAGACACTGAGAGGACTGTGAGAAAGTGTAGGACCAAAAAAACACGAAAACTAAAGACAAAGTATAGTCTAAGACATCAGTGGGAAGTCAACATGAGCAAAGAACGAGTTTATTAATAGCAATTTATTAAATTGAATCCTCAATTTACCCTATATAACATGCTGTAAACACTTCTTTTTTTTGGCTGGGCTATTAGGTACATGTTACAATTTGACTCTCTCCAAAACAGTACACTTACCTGTGCTAAAGGCTTAGAACTGGGATCCAACTTACTCCTGTGAATATCAAATTCAGCTCGTTTGTGCCAAAACCTCCAGGCATCTAACAAATTTCTATAATTCTCAATCCAGTACTGAACTCTTTCATCTTTAAGAACATCTAAAGGAGAACCCTAAAAAGAAAACATGAATTATTTCAGTTTTTAAAATTTTCCTGGCTAAGCCTGAAGATTCTAGGCAACATGTGAGTGTGAGTCACAAGCGAAGAAACAGGCCACCTTTTTGCCAAAAGCCGGCTCCTAATGAGGATACAGATAAAACAGTTGATGGAAGCTCCATTAATTTAAACTGGCTTCTACCAATGACATACATATGCACTGTGTACTATTATGCCTGGCCAGGGAAGTGTAATTCTCTCTTACTTAAGTTTAAAGACCTAAGAGCAATCAATTCACCTCCCTGGTTGAATGCAGTAAAGTCAAAAAATGATGCAAATATTTTTTTCTCCCAACAATTAAAACTTCTAGGTTGACAAAATATATTTACTCATTCCAAATACACACCAAAACTGCTCAATCACATTTAAAATAACTGAGCTTGGTGCTTCCAATCTAGCACTGCACTGTGAATTCAGATGCCATTTTAGTATACCTATCTATCTGAAAATTAAAACTGCTTATTCTCTGCCTGGCCTTCAACTAAAACATGTATTTATTTCCTTAAAAGTAAAAAAAAAAAAAAAAAAAAAGGGCAAGAAAGAACCCAAAACTGAACAAAAAATGCTTAGTTCTTTGACCCCTAAGCCATGGTGAAAAGGAATACTTTCTTTCCCTTAAATTTACTTTAGATTCCTTCTCATTAACAACTTCAATTTCCTGCCAGACTTTTCTGAAAGCTGTATTTTCTCTGGCAGCTGTGACATTCCACATTTCACCTACGCTTGCTTTGAGTTTTCATATATTGCTTTTAGCTCTGTTCAGGATACCATCCTTATCTTCACATGAACAAAGCAGAAAAAGCCTCTATCCTCAATGATCCAATGGGCATTAATCTGAAGCCAAGATTTTCCAGTTTTGGGGCCACAGAGAAAATGAAATGTCAGAGAGCAGTTCGCATTCATCTTATGGAAAAAAGAAACCTGTAACAGCTAATAAAGACAATCTACCTTTAGACAACTCATCAAGACAGAAGAAGCACATCTCTCACCTAGTAATTAAGTATTAATTTCAATTACCAGAGTTAAATTTAGCTAAAAGAACACATGAAAAACTAATAGCTGACAATTTCACTTTTTAAAAAAGTAAACATCTACTGTACTCCTAATTATGACCAACCAGCCAGAACTAACAGAGAAGGCAATGGCACCCCACTCCAGTACTCTTGCCTGGAAAATCCCATGGTCGGAGGAGCCTGGTGGGCTGCAGTCCATGAGGTTGCTGAGAGTCGGACATGAGTGAGCAACTTCACTTTGACTTTTCACTTTCATGCATTGGAGAAGGAAATGGCAAGCCACTCCAGTATTCTTGCCTGGAGAATCCCAGGGACGGGGGAGCCTGGTGGGCTGCCATTATATGGGGTCTCACAGAGTCAGACACGACTGAAGCGACTTAGCAGCAGCAACCAGAACTAAATCCCTGATTTAAAAAGAAGACTCACAGAAAAATCAGAAATTTTCCTATCCCACTCTTCCCTTCTGTGGGACTAAGGATAAACTAAGAAAGAATCTGGTCAATTCATATTTAGTAAGTCTTCTCTAGAACCATTTCAATAAAAGTTAAAATCAAATTCTGAAAATGTGTGCAGAGAAAACAGTTCAGAGGTTAGGTCTGATCAAATCAGAAGGACTTGGGAAATATTATGGGCTTCCCACAGTAGTAAAATTTAAGACCAAAGTGATCACTAAGTAACCAAACTTCCAAAAGCATTAACCAATGTACTTCAGCAGGAAAGAAACCAGATTTCTATAATGGACTGCAAGCAATGTCCAGTACTGAACAATAAAAAAACACTAGCCATATTAGAAACAGGTAAATCATGGTTCAAAGTAAAGGAAAAAGAAAGTTAATAGAACTAAACCTTAAACAGCCCTTATGTTAGAGTAAACAAAGACCTCAATGCAACTATTAGACATGTATTCAGACTTAGAAGAAATAGGGTTTTAATTATAAACGGACAGGGAACTGAGCTGAAAAATGTAAACAAAAAAAAAAAATTGAGACTCTAGAACTAAAAAGTACAATAACTGAAATTAAGTATTCCCTGGAAAAACTAACATCAGATAGAAGGTGAAAGAATAGCTGATTAACACATCAATAGAATTTATCCAGTTTGATGAAGCGGGACAAATGAAAGGAAAATGAACACAGCTTCAGATGCCCACTGGACAAAATCAAAAAAGGTTTAATACATGTGCAGTAATAGTCCAAGAAAGGGGAGAGAATAAGACTGAGGTAAAAAAAGAAATACTTAAAAGAAATAATGCCTGAAAACTTCCTAACTCTGATGAAAAACATTGACTTGCAGATCCAAACGCCTGAGTGAATCACAGGCAGGATGAGAGAACCACAACTAGGCTCAAGGTTTAAACTGCTAAGAATCAAAAAGAAAATCCTGAAAGCAGCCCAGGAGAAACAAAGACAATAATACCTGATTTCTCATCAGAAAAAATGGAGGCCAGAAGACTGTGAAACCACATCTTTAAAGTGTTGAAAGAAAATGAATAAAACAGATATTTTCAATTAAAATTAAGCTATGAGAATCTGTCACCAGCAACTCTGAACTATAAGAAATGCTAAAGAAAAAGGCTAAAGGGAAATGACAAGAGATGAAATCTGAGTCTAATGTAAGGACAGCAAAAAAAAACATGGCCAATAAACAAATATAAAAGCCCGTATTTTCATTCTTCATATAATTTACATAAAAGACAACCAACTATTAAGAGCAAAAATACTAAACTATAAGTTGGAGTTTATAATGTATGTAGAAACAAAATATACGACAATAGGAAAAAGGAGGGAGATTTGTAAATGGAATTACACTGTGATAACATTTTTGAAACATGAAATACGAAGCAAAAAGCAGAAAATGTCAGGTGTGAGGAGAAAGGGTGAAGTAGGAAGCATGATGTACCACGTGTGAAATGTAAACTGCTGGTGCTGCGTCGCTTCAGTCGTGTCCGACTCTGTGTGACCCCATAGATGGCAGCCCACCAGGCCCCCCCGTCCCTGGGATTCTCCAGGCAAGAACACTGGAGTGGGTTGCCATTTCCTTCTCCAATGCATGAAAGTGAAAAGTGAAAGTGAAGTCACTCAGTCGTGTCCGACTCTTAGTGACCCGACTCTTAGCGACCCCACGGACTGCAGCCTACCAGGCTCCTCTATCCATGGGATTTTCCAGGCAAGAGTACTGGAGTGGGGCGCCATTGCCTCCAAAATGTAAACTATGAGGAGTAAATTGTTGACTGATGAGTTAAGGATGCATATTGTTAGACCTGGAGCAACTACTTAAAAGAAGAAGAAAATGAAAAGGAATATAACTAAAAAGTCAACATATGAAATAAAGTAAAATACTAAAATACTCAAGTAGCCCAAAAGAAGGCAGGAAAGGAACACGAAAACAAAACAGAAAACAAACAGCAAGATGGTACTAAATCTTGACCATATAAATATAAATGGAGGAAACGTCTCAATTAAAAGGCAGCTGATTATCAGACTAGATTTTTTAAAAGCAATATCCAATTATACACTGCATTTTAAATATATTTTATAAACCTTGTTAAGAGATTACCAACCATTTGTATTTCATAGCCATATATCTATACCATGATTTAATAGATGTAAACTCATTCTGGTAACAAAACAACGACACCTTATGCTATAGAAGGACAGTAGCCTGACACCTTATGGTAAGTTTACTTTGTGGTTTGTGGGCCAGTATTTACATTTGTTCCTAAGAAGGGAGGGTCGGGGGAGGAGGCATTTTACTTTGTTTACTCAGTATGCAGCATGCTACTATACTGCATAAAAGGATAAGAACAGGAAAGAGAACACCAGGAAAGGGTAAGATCTGCTGGAGAGCTAAGGAAATCTCAGGAAAATGCTCTAAAATGTCACCAGTTTTCCAACAAAAGCAAAGTTATAGGGAATCTTCGCCAGGAATCCATTTTTAATCAGTGGGCAGTAAAAACTGAGAGAAAAACAGATGAATGGTTACTCCGAGTCATGCTCATTTAGTAAATGAGGAAATGAGAGAATAAAAGGGAATAATGAGAACTGAGAGCTGAGTGTAAGTTGCCTTCTGTACTTCAAGAAAGAGGTACTGCAATTCAGATCAGGGAAAGGCAATCTCTTTGTAGACAGTGTTGTTCTGTCAACAATCAGAAAAATCAGAGAGGTTTTTCTGCTTCATTTGAACTCTGCATAAACTTAAGACCGACACTTCCCAAAGGGTAAGGAAAACTGGCTAACCCAATGCAGGAGGCTTCAGTTCAGTTCAGTTCAGCTCAGTCGCTCAGTGTCTGACTCTCTGCGACCCCATGAATTGCAGCACGCCAGGGCTTAGGGACAATAAAATAAGGCAGAAGTCTTTTGTAGATCAAGTGATTAAAGTTAAATGTCTCCTAAAGATCCTAAGTAAACAAACGAGCATATCCGCTCCGTAAGGGAAGGAAAGAGAAAGCTAAGCCATTTTTTCCTCCTTAATAAACTGCCGCCGCCACACCGCACTAACCTGTAGCATGCAGTAACTTGCTGTTTGGACGTCTCCAGTTCTGTCGACATAACTCTCCATTAAGTCCACTCCATCTTTAGTGAGGCCTGTAAGCAGTATTCCCTCCAAATTTCCAGCCTCTTTCATTTCATTGGTCAACTTTTCGATGTACCTATTTAACTGGAAAATTCAAAGTGATTTTTCTAAAGCAATCCACTTCACTATTGGTATTTTCTGCTTCATAAATTCTACATTTGGAACAATTTTACTCTTAATGGAAAACATTTTAAAACAAAAGCCCTTGTAAAAACCTAGATATGTGATCTCTAAGTGTGCATCTATTATAATTACAATACAGCATCCATGATCATTTAAAATATTTTTTTAAAAAGGAAAGGTATTTACTATGTTCTGTTAATTGTTCTATAAAAGATCCACAGACAATTTACTGTTTTAAATTTAAAGAAAACTGTCCTTATTATTGAGCTTCCCCAGTGACACTAGTGGTAAAGAATCTGCCTGCCAATACAGAAAGAAGACTCGGGTTGGATCACTGGGTCAAGAAGATCCCCTGGAGGAGGAAATGGCACCTCACTCCAGTACTCTTGCCAGAAGAACCCCATGGACAGAGGAGCCTGGCGGGCTGCAGTCCATGGGGTTGCTAAGCGTTGGAAATGACTGAGCATCTGAGCAACAATAGTCATTATTATGCAAAATTCTTGATGGCTATAAGGATGTAACAGTCATGGAATCTGAACTGGAAGAGAACTTCAAGATTATCAACAACAAACATTTCTTATATGTAGGATGGATAAACAAGAAGGTCCTATTGTATACTGCAGAAAACTATATTCAATATCCTGTGATAAACTATAATGGGAAAGAATATGAAAAAGAATGTATATAAGCATAACTGAGTCACCTTGCTGCACAGCAGAAGTTAACACAACACTGTAAAACAACTGTACTGCAATAAAATTAAAGCAAAAAAAAAAACCTTGAAAATCTCTTTTGGGATTCTGATCCAATAAAGCTCATGAGTCCTTTATCTTATCCTAAACAAACAAACAAAAAAAAAACAGTTCTTATAAGGTCTTCCCTGACTTTGTGCTGCATGCATGCTCAGTCTCTTACTTGTGTCGAACTCTTTGCAATCCCATGACTTCACCCTACCCCAAACTCTAGCCAAGACTGCTTTATGTTCCCCTAGCACTGTCTCACTATTGTACTTAGCACACTGTATTACTAGCTAGTTATGTACATTTCTCTCTCACTATCTACATAGTATATTCATGTGAAAGTATTAGCTGCTAAGTCCTGTCTGACTCTGCAACCACATGGACTTTGGCCCACCAGGCTGCTCTGTCCACGGGTTTTTCAGGCAAGAATACTGGAGTGGGTTGCCAAACCCTCACATACTACTGTTTATTGTATTAGAAATGAAGAAATTCTTTAATGTAGCATTACTAAGAGATGTTAAACTAAAAAGTTTAACAGCTTTACCTACTGACTACTTTGACTCATCACGGCAGAAACAAACTATTAACTCAGACTCCTTTTTTTTAATTGAAGTATAGTTGGTTTATACTGGTTTTAGTTTCAGTCATGAATCACTTTGCTGTTGTATATCTACATATATGAATCACTTTGCTGTACATAAAATATATATACATATAGACAACATTCTTTTTCAGATTATTTTCCCTTACAGATATTACAAGACATTAAGTATAGTTTCCTGTGCTAAACAGTAGATTCTTATTAAGTAAGCATTCTTAAATAAATACATTTAGATATGATACATGTTTATGTCTCAATCTAAAAGAAATTACCTCACTTTTTAGAAGAATTTTTATATAAACCTCATAGACACATATTTACACATAAAGATTAGTTTTTAATCCACTGACAGTAAGTGGTAATCAATTTAAATATCAAATTAAATTAGTTGTTACCTGACTATCACTAAGGAATTTACAAGCAAATGCCACTCTGTCACGTACAGCAACCTTGTTTTCATACTGAAAAAAGAGAAGAAGCAAGGAGTTACTTTCAGGTGTTGTGAGTTTTAAATTTTTGCAGACTAGATATTTTGTACCTAATATACTACTTGATTTTCAAATGTATTAATAAGTTACTGTGTGTATACTGGCAGAGCCATGAACTGCCTAAGATGCCTTTCTTAATGTAATGCTCAGAAAACTCAGTGCTAAGGTTATTCATACAAAGTAAAGATGTACCTCCTAAACTGACCAATTTACTTAAAAAAAACTGAAACTAGTTCAGTCTTATATAACTTTAACATAAAACAAAAACAATGGTGTACAGTTTATCAAATTTAAGATGCCAATAATCCTTTCATCATTGAAATTTATTCAGGAGAAACTGAGGAAACCTTTCCTTGGCTTCTAAGTTAATCACCAAGTTTAGGAAATCTGTGACTTATCAGTAAATATACTAACACAGGATTTAGAAATATCAATACATGTTTCTCAACTCAAAGTTTTAAAACATACTCTAAGTAAACAGACACACTTTTGTGGCTATAGTAAAATACTGTCATATAGGTAGGTGGCTTGTAGCCAAATAAGAGGCGTTACAATACATTCTTAAGTTTTTGTATACTTATCAATATTGTAAAATACTATTTTGAAAAGTGTTTACCATAAATGTAGAAGGTACAATTAGTTCTGTGATAAGTAAAAATACAGTTTAAGGGTGGATAAAAGATCCTGTTTCTATTGAAGTCAGTCCATGAAGTACGGTTTTCCTCCTTTAAACATAGGTTCATTTCAGTTGATACCTTGGTTGTATTTTCTCAATTATAAAATATGGTTCTGCCCTAAAGAGGAGACAAACTAGACAGACAAATATTTGGTATAAACTAGATTTAACTCTTGAACTATGTTGCATGTGTTACTATTTTTGATCTGGAGAGAGTTATAAATATTATGTGTCCCATTTTACAGATGAAAAAACTAAAACCTCGAAAAGTTAACTGACTAGCTTAGGTAACTGAGAGCAAGGACTCAGGCCTATATCTTCTGATTTCCCAATTCAAAACCATTCACGAGATTACTGTAACTTATAATTTTTTTAAAAAAGAACAATGATAATTATTACTTACATATAAAGTTTAATTAGGTACACTCTTGACACAGTTTGGAAATATAAACTTTCTACTCAAGATATGATATCCCTTATTTAGGTGTAAGAAAAGAGGGTATTTTTAATAAATCACTTAATTGGAAACACAGAAGTTTAATAATTAGACAATATATTTCTCTATCAATTTAAACTCTAAACAATCCACTTCTTTTTCTAGTCTTCATTATCTTCTACTACTTCCTAAAAGTATTTTATTTTCTCAAGATGCAACGTTTAAAGTCTTCTATTTAACAAAAAGAGTAGTAAATAGTAAAAACAAGGCAAAAAAACCCCAACGTGCTCTTGGATATTAATATGAAGTAGTTAAAAAAGTTCAATAGTAATTTGCTAAAAGTAAACAAAACACATAAACTAAATAATTGTCGAAAGGAACACCAACAACATTTATTAACATATTCATTAAGATATCTCAATAAAATACATGTTTTTAGAAATTCTTATGACTTGACATTTAAATCAATTATCAATGTGTATTTTTAAAAGTGCTACAATGGCAAAAAAAAAAAAATAGAAATACGTTTCACATTTGGCAGCTCTTCTCAGTGCTAGAAAGAAGCCCAACAAACGCCAATAAAGCTGTGGTGACAAGGTGAAGCTTAAAACCCAATAATAAAACTGATGAACACCACTCACTCCTTTCTTTCTTCTCCCACTTTGTGATAAAGCACCTATTTAGTGATGTGGTCATAAGGGTTAAAGCAGGAGAGAGAGGAAAGAAAAAATAGCAGTGAAAAGACCAAATAGTGAAAAAATAAAAATAAAATAGTCCACTATAAGTAGTGTGATCATTTATCTTCCAAACTGGAACACGTCTGCATGTCTGCAAAGGACAAACACTCAGACAAGATACTTGGACATCCTGATCATCAGTGATTGTGCACTGATTCACTTAACTAAAAAAAGAAAAAAAAAAGAAAAAACAGTATATGCACATTTAAAAGATTATATTTCAATATAAAATATATGTAACTGGAGTTGTAGAGTGCCAGAGCTCAGTTCCTCAGCTAAAGTATAAAATCTTAATCCTTCTATGTCTCTAAATTTTATTATTAAAACCACTAAAAAAATCAAGTTCAGTTTGCTATCAACGAACTCCAAATTTTTAAGATACCTTGCTTTAAATAATATAAATGCATCAAAATAGAATGTTACTTTATGCAAGTGACATTTGCAAATTTTAACAAAGTTGTATTAAAAACTCCTATCTTAAAAGAAGAGTCTCACGAAACAGAAATCAGCTTAGCTTACCAATACTCCGTCGTAAGATCCTGCTTCACTTGTCAGAAATGCAAACATGATGCACAGATATGGGTTGTTTAACTGTAATCGTAAAGTGCTGCACATTTCCCTCCAAAGGGAGTTCTTCTCATCCGTATAACCCGATAAAGCCATTGCTACCACATTAAGATTCAGATCACCTGTGTATTAAAAAGAACTAGCTGATCAAAGTAATCACAAGCTTAATGTTCCTTCTTCGAGTTCTTTAATCATAAAACAAATAAAGATCAGAGGGTGACTTTTAGCCCTCGGGAAAATAAACCCATTAGAAAGAATAAGGGTTCTGACACATGCTCGTTAATCTGGCAAGAATCACAAGGAAAATCTTCCACTATTATAAAATTTCTACCCATATTGCAAACCTTGGGCAGGACAAGCGTATCTTTTAATTCTTGAATTCTCATTCCAGGCAGATTCCTATACAGCATGTTACTGCTTAAGGACCTAAATGCAAAAAAGTAGCAACACACTGCCAACTTCATCAACAAGGTTATTTACGTAGAGATGTTTCAAAGTGTTGACAGTAGGTATTATTGTATCTCAGCACTACAATTTGCAAAATCATCTTGTTTTCCTATTTCTGCATATATAATACCCATGCTTATGTGTGTGTTTTATCAGCAAAGTACTAAAAGTCAGTATTTCAGCATTCTTATTATAGTATTATACTTTTAATTTTTCTCTGGCAAAATTAACTACCAGAATGACCACAGAATTGTATTTAGACATACTCGCAACAAAGTATTTGTTACCAATTTAAACATTGTTCTCAGTAGTTCATATGGGCTGCTGATGAGCGGCTAGGCTGGCAGTCAGTCCTATGGCTGCCTAGCCATCTAACATAAGTTTAGCTTCAAAAGAGAAAATTAAATTCACTATTAACTTTTACTCTTAAGCGTTTTCTATGTTTATTATAGCAACTTTATTATGTTTCTTAATTCTAATCATTTACTTCTTTTCCAAATAAAACAACATTTTCCACTGTTTGTTCTTAATAGCCTGCTCCTCATTTCTAGAAACATTTTCCCCAAGTTATCTTGTGCCTGCTTCCTGTACTACCATCAGCACAACAAAGGAGTATCCTCTTTGAATTCTGGTTAGAACAATCCATCTCCAAATGGAAAGGACTATTTGATTCAGTGAAATTTTTTCTCCAGTCCTCAACAAGGTTATTCAAATCACTGAAGATACTTTTCCTCTACTGTTAAGATAGGTGTTTAACACCAAATTTTCCAGGTACAGATGACAAAAATTATCATGCTCTCAGGTCATAGTAAAATTATAATTAGAAATGGGTTTAAATATCAATTCTTTCTTCCATTACCACATATCTTCTACTGCACTCTCCAACAGGGCAGATTTATGTCAGAGTAAAAGTGAAGGAAAAGAGGCCAATCTGGGCAAAACATTAGCTTTTTCAACTTTTAGACTATATGCAAAATTAACATATTATAGCTAATTTCAAGTGTTTTTCCTATGGTAAAACAGAACTGTAATAGTTTTTAAATGGACCACCAAATATTCTGAATACTCATACACAATTTGGCAAGGTGTATTAAAAATTGGTGTATTGAAATGAAATAGTCCCAATAAGAAAGACAACTGAATTCTTGGATTAAGATTCATTTCTCTGACTTTTCTCTCAGAAAATGTCAGAGTGAAAATTTTATCACACTTACTTTTGTTTCTTCTTTTAAAAAAATATATTAAATGGCTATGATGTTCAAATAAGCAGACCCAAGCAGAAACACTTTTGCAGATCAAAGTATGATTTTTATAAGAATCTATATTAGTCTAACTAAAAGTGTCATTCAGTTTCCTAAAAGTCAACCAAAAACCATAACAAAGAGTAAAGTATAAACTAAAATGCACTTAAATGTTTGCCATAAAAATGCTTGCAAACTAAAGTAGTTCTAGTCTCAAAGAAAAAATATCTTTAAATGTATGTGAACTACTGGGTTGGTCAAAATATATGTGAACATTGTATGGTTATGCTGTTTCTATCTATGAACTTTCTGGCCAACTTATTATCTTTAAAGAAAAAACACTGAAATAACATTTGTGTATTCTTTGTAATATTACAAAGACAATTAAGACATTTTCTTTGTAATCAAAGTGATGGGCTAACATTTACTTTTATAGATACAGTTCTGTGCTAATTTCTCTTTCAAAAAAATTTACCAAAAATATTGATTAGAGTTTTAAAAATCATCAGCATTTTTTCTTTCACAGATTCAGTGAATGGCATGTATCTTAGTATATAACCCTATACCTTTTCCTGAAGATGCTCCTTCATTCAGGATCTGGATGGCGCGCCGAATATCCAGGTTGAACAATGCCACAGCAGCTGCTCTCTCCCATTCGCCTTCTTGTACAAGGGAGTTCAAAAATGGGCCCACATCCACATCCGTCCCTTTCTTTATCCACCCACAAAGCTGTAAAGCTAGGATTCTCTCTTCATTTAAATTCTGAATATCACTTTGCTTATCCAGCCCACTCCAATTATGTCTGCTGCTTTCCACCATTCCTAAAAAAAAGAAACACCTTTATAATGTTTATCTTTTAAACATATTTGGCAAAGAAGTCAGTTTTACACAGAAGTATTTCAACATTAGATTTTAAACATTCAACTTCTCAGCCACAATATTATGACAGACAGCATAAAGATAAAGCATGCCACAAACAAAACATACTTTACACGTTGCTAAGTACAATAGCTTCCTGAGCTACCAGAGAGAGCTACAGGAGTAAGAGTCAACGCTCTGAGGGCCACGCTGAGTCATTGTTTCAGAGAAGCCTCCCTGGTCACCTCATCTAAAGCGGGGTGCCACTTGTTATTATCTAACTGACCACTGGTCCCTCCACTTCCTTTATACTAACATACACTCTCATATTTATTTTTCAGCCTTAGCACTTCTCCTACTAGAACCTAAGTTCCAAAAGGGCAGGCATCTTGTCTTTTATTTGAAAGGTATTCTCAGTGACCGAGAACCAACACTCAGACTCTCCCCCTCCTTCTGTCGCTCCATGAATATACACATCCATAGGAAAAAGCGAGATAAAAACATCAAAGTACTTTGAAAGTACGCTAAGTCGCTTCAGTCGTGTCCGACTCTGTGCGACCCCATGGACGGCAGCCCACCAGCCTCCCCGTCCCTGGGATTCTCCAGGCAAGAACGCTGGAGTGGGTTGCCATTT
Source organism: Bos javanicus (assembly GCF_032452875.1). Taxonomy (NCBI): domain Eukaryota; kingdom Metazoa; phylum Chordata; class Mammalia; order Artiodactyla; family Bovidae; genus Bos; species Bos javanicus. Next base: position 16,219,831 of record NC_083871.1, on the reverse strand, counting down.
CCTTCTCCAATGCATGAAAGTGGAAAGTGAAAGTGAAGTCGCTCAGTCGTGTCCGACTCTTTTCGACCCCACGGACTGCAGCCCACCAGGCTCCTCCGTCCATGGGATTTTCCAGGCAAGAGTACTGGAGTGGGGTGCCATCGCCTTCTCCTACTGGAAATTTGCCAATTCAGATCAAGGAGTTAGAGACTTCTGAGAAAAGGTTTTAAGAGAATATCTGTCCATCAGAAAGAAGTGTGCTGCTCTACTTGCAACCACGAGGGAAGCTGGTGAAGACAAAGTCTCTTATAGTTTGCAGAAGTGAAATTTTAAGAATTCTGAGAAAACTCTGAATAATTCAATAAGGTTAATAAAACATGTTAAAAATTAAAGAAGACTTTTTTCAGAACAACAAATTTAAATTGTTTGGACAGTATGTAGTCACTGCATTTCAGGTAAAACAAGCTGCAGATGTATTATAAGGTATTTACTTTCATATCTCCTGTGTAAGTGTTGGATTCAGTGCTGATGATATCATCTACTGATTAAAAAATACAACTTTAAACAGGTGAACAAAAACCAATTTACTTTTCAGACAACTCCCCTCAGTTTAATAATACTCTCGCTTCTTAAGAGTTTTTTATTTTCCAGAAACAGTGTCATGGAATAGAGACCAACATGTATGAATCCAAAGAATTCACTGCTAGGAGGTGGAAAAGTATTCTGTAAATGCATGGATACTCTGTCATACTATTTTGGCTGCTGAGAGACATTCCCACTGCTTAACAACTATGCTATAAGTAATTAAGGTTATCAAGTAAGTAATGTGATATTGTGGCTTTTAAGTACATAGTCATATCATGATTTTAATATGCATGAATTTTTAAATCTATGATTAATTAAAATCAATTTATACACACCACATGTGTATTAAGTTGCTTCAGTGGTATCTGACTCTTTGCTACCCTATGGACTGTAGCCCGCCAGGTTCCTTAGTCCATGGGGATTCTCCAGGCAAGAATACTGGAGAGGACTGCCATGCCCTCCCCTCCAGGGGATCTTTCCAATCCAGGGATCGAACCTGCATCTCTTATGTCTCCTGTACCGGCAGATGGGTTCTTTACCACTAGCATCACCTGGTAAAGTGACAAGATTGTATTCCCCAAATTTGAGATTGCCCGTATATAAGGCACCCCACTCCAGTACTCTTGCCTGGAAAATCCCATGGACGGAGGAGCCTGGTAGGCTGCAGTCCACGGGGTCGCTAAGAGTCAGGCACGACTGAGCGACTTCACTCACTTTTCACTTTCATGCATTGGAGAAGGAAATGGCAACCTATTCCAGTGTTTTTGCCTGGAGAATCCCAGGGATGGGGGAGCCTGGTGGGCTGCCGTCTATGGGGTCGCGGAGAGTCGGACACGACTGAAGTGACTTAGCATAGCATAACATATATAAATAATAAAATCATCATTTTATGATGGCTGTGAGGGAAATAAGTGAACCAGGTTCACTTAAACATTAAAAATGTTAAAATTTTTGTCTTAAATACTACATCAGGCAATCAAATACTATTTGTAGATATAAAATTTTGCATTTTTACATTTATATAATAAAAGAGCAATAAAATAATCCAATGTTTATAAGAGCATTTTGTTCTCAAAAATCTAAATCCCAGATATTCTGCCCCTTCAAGGAATTCCTCTTAATAGGTATGCTTTCTAGATCAGTTTGCCTTTCAAGTATGAAAAATATTTTCATCATGTTGGATGGAAAGCTGACCAACATTATGTAATTTTCTGCCATCTTAAAAGGAAGGAATTATACCTACTGACAACACCATTACCCTGCTCCAGAAGTTGTACAAGGCCTTCCCTCAGAGCACGCGTTCTCCTCCTGACTGAATTCTACACGTGATCCATCCTGTAAACTCGCCTCTGTTTCTTGGCTTCCTTATCTCCAGTGGTCCACACCTCCAAGATTTTACCCACTCTCATCATGGACATACTCCACACAATTCCTTCTCCAAAAGAGCCACTCTCTACCCACAACCTCACAGCCTCCCAGCTCACAACCCCAACCTCACAATCATCCTTTGACCACTCGTATTTCCTTGTCAGTGTTCTGTCATCTCCCCCCCTCTCCAGCCTCCCAGCTCACAACTCCAACCTCACAATCACCCTTGACCACTCGTATTTCCTTGTCAGTGTTCTGTCATCTTCCTCCCTCTCCAGCCTCCCAGCTCACAACCCCAACCTCACAATCATCCTTGGACCACTCGTATTTACTTGTCAGTGCTCTGTCATCTCCCCCCCTCTCCAGCCTCCCAGCTCACAATCCCAACCTCACAATCATCCTTGGACCACTCGTATTTCCTTGTCAGTGCTCTGTCATCTTCCTCCCTCTCCAGCTTAGACCCCAAGGACCAACAACGGATCAACCTCTTGCCAGGACCCTTAATTCCCTCGCTCCACCGTCCTTTATTCTTTCTTCTGGAAAAACAACAATGCCCCACAGTCTTCCCATTTCTCAAGACAATTCTCTCCTCTCCTCTATTTCCACAACCTCCCTGCTCTTCTCAACAAGCAAGCCTACTATGTTGAGAAAATAGGAGCCATCGGGTGGAAAACACATCAGCTTCTGATCACTGAACATTAAACACCCTGCATAAACACCTGGGCTCCCGAGGTAGCACAGTGGTAAAGAACCCGTCTGCCAATGCAGGAGACGAAAGAGACGTGGGCTTCATCCTTGGGCTGGGGAGACCCCCTGGAGTAGGAAATGGCAACCCACTTCGTTATTGTGGCATGGAGAATTCCATGGGCAAAGGACTGGTGAGTTACAGGCCAAGGGGTCACAAAGAATAGGATGCACCTGAGCACGTACATACCTTTCCCTCTGCCTGCTATGGAGTAGGTGTGCACTCTCCTGTCTAAAGCCAATCTTTGACCTATGCATTGGTTCCCGTTCCTAGGAATTTTGCTCTTCATGCTCTTTATTCTGCATCTTCCAATTGCTTTGTATGAGTTTCTTCTCATCAGCATTTGAACATGCCTAAATCAATTCCATGCTAAAAACAAAACACAAAAGCTCCCCATGATCCCAAATTCGCCTGCTGCTATCACTGTATATCTTCTTATCCTCCTTCATATAATCAAATTTCTTTGAAGAATTAATTAAAATGGATGACCTCCTTTTTTCAACCTACATTTATCTGTTGGACATCACTATCTAGCTATCTCAAATTTATCCCCCAATAAACTCTTTTCTTGCTCTCAAACACATTCTTCCTGTGCTATTCCTATCTAATTAACTGCTATTAGTATTATCCCAGTTGCCTTAGCATGCTTTCATTTTTCCTTCCTCTCCATCTTCTTCATCCAATCAATTAAATTTGTCCCCCTCTCTCATCTACCCACGTTTCTCTAGCTCTTCTGCCACTAACTTCGGTAAGAATTCCATCATATCTTGCCTGATTATTATGGCTTCTGAGGTCCCTGCTATCTTAATCCTCTCCAATCCATTCCACACACAGACTGACAGCTCTAAAACACATATCTCATCTTGTTACTGCTAAAATCTTTTCTTGGGTTCCCTTTGTTAGGGATGATAACAAATAATTAATATATTTATATAAAATTTATCATCCCTTTATCAGGGATGTTAATTTCCCTAACCCCCAAGGCCTGAGCTGCCCCACTGCCTCCGTTCTCTCTTTGCGTCCTCTCCCGCGCTGTCCCCGCAACACTCAACATGTTCCGTCCCCTCTCCTCCGGGCTCACAGAATCTGCTGCGCCCTGTTTGAACCCTGTCTTTGCCTTTACCTCCTGCAAGAAGCCACCACTAGTCCCTACAACCAGATTATGAATTCTTCTATCCACAACTGTCTGTTCTTCCTTGTATTGTAACTAACTTTACTTGTCCATATTCTGAACTATATGGACAATATGAGTTTGAACTGCATGGGTCCACTTATACACAAGAGTTTTCAATAAATATAGTACCTGTATTTTCATTTTACAGATCTCTAAATGTGGGGAAAAGTTAGTGTTTGATTAAAGATCACAATATGTGGAATCAAAAGAAGTAGGCTTTGAGTCCTAATTCTATCTAAACTGTTCTGGCTTCCTGTCCTTGAGTGAGTCATTTAACAATTTCTTTGTTTTTGAGAAAGAAATATAAGTATGCAAATTTTTGACTGGGGGAGAGGGATCAGCGACCCTAACCACCCTCCAACCTCCTTGTTCAAGGGTCAACTATAGACTGTAATCTTCCCAAGAGCAGGAATCATATCTCATTCAGTCTCCATGACAAAAGAGATTTAGCTATCTTATTGATAGTTATGTCTCCAGTTTCTAGATTCTTGGCATATAGTGAGCAAGTAATAAATATTGGCCAAATGAATAAACTTACCTTATATTACAGCTGAAAGAATTAAGTCAAGTAACAATGAGAAAGCAACTAGCGTGATATCTAATTCATAATAGGCACTCACTATATATTATTAGTCACCAAAGTTAAAATTTAGCTGTGCACTCTATAAACTTGTGCATTAGGTTACTGTGGGCAAGATGGCTCACCATGTTGACTTACTATGTGCTGAATTATTAGAGATACAATTAGGAAAAAAGAAAAGATTGAAACCTAAGGACTGCCATCTTTGACAGTCATTTCTCTACTTTTTACTTTGGGGTTGCAGAAACAAAAATATCTAAACCAATCCAAACCAAGCAAAAAGCCAAAAGTCCAGCAATGAGGTAATCTTTCCAACAGTAGTCTTAATCAAACAGTTTGGGTAAAGACTACTCTTAACTCATGATACTCAGTTTGTTTCTACTGCACCAAAAACTTATAAAGAAATTCCATTATTCCCCTGTGCTTTACACGTACTTGGCTGGCTTTTCCCCGAAATATATCAAAATACAGCAAAAAACAATAAACCTCACAATACTGAGAATGCAATGTGGTCTGACCTACTGTATAGCTATAAATACTTTTCATCAAGGTAACACAGTATTACTGACCTTTAACTTACATTAATAAAAATGGAAGTCTCTAATTAAACTCTTTCACTTTATTGTTTATAATAAAAGTTACTTTTTTGGGTCGGACCTACTGAGAGAACACTAAAATGAAATAGATGAAATAAACAGTCTACTCAATCTTCAGTAATGTGAACCAAAGTAATTTAAAAGTCCTTTAAAAAAAATAAAATAATATAAGCATTTAGTTGAAATGCTCAAACTACTCATTAAAAAATAGCATTTTATTTTGTATATTTTTGTGCAGTATTCATGAAAGTCCTATAAAAAACCAAGTTGGATTTATTACTTCTATTCCTATTTTTTGACTAAATCATAAGAACTACTTTTCTAGCAGCCTGACGAGACCAAATTTGACAGCTATCTAAAGCTAGATATCAAATGCTAGGCTGAGAAAACAACTATAATTCACAATTTAATTCCAATAAAGACAATAGGAACAACTGTTTAAAGAAGTCAGGGAACAAACAGTAAGCCTGGCTTTCTTGTCATGTTTCCTTTTTTTAAACTGTTAGTCTATTAATTTCAATCCTACATTAATTCATACATTTTTCAATCATCAAGGACTGAAATAGTAAGGCACTTCAGGTAAGTCCATACTTCATGTCATAGTTATACAGGCCTTGCCATCAGACAGCTAAGTGGGAGGGTTTAGGCAGCAAAATAAAAGGGGTCTTTTTCGATTAGAAATTTTTTAATTTATTTTTTAAAAAAGTAAATTCTGTGATAAAATCTGAACTAACCACCAGGAAGAGCCTATAAATCCTCTAATGTAATATCTTTCAAAGTGAGTCTTCAAAAAAAAAATTGTGAATAAATTAATGACTAGATTTTAAAAAGTCAACTATCCCTTCAAAGAACCAAGACTCCCTCCAAAAAGAATTTTACATATATAAATAATTATGCATTTAACTCAATTCCCTAAAATACCCAGTCAGAAACAATGCAGTCAAAAAATATGGCCAGATATTACAGTATCCTGAAGTAACTAAATATGGGGAAAAAATAGAGAGAACAAAATTAAACACACATTGCAGAAAATAAAAACAACTTTCTTACCCAAAGATGATTTTACAATTGATTTAATTCCTGCATAAACCAATGATCCTTTGTTGCCTGGAGATTTCTGGTCCATATCTTCCGTATACTGCTTCATAAGTATTTAAATGCATAGGAAATACTAGTGATGAAGCATAATAAAGTATTTCAAAACTAAACTTATTTTCATTTGGAGCCAATTTATAAAAGGCGTCAGTCAGTTCTACTCTGTTACAGAGATCTACTTTTCTTCCTCCTACTCGATCTGCAAGGCAGTATCTCAAGTTCAACAGTTTTAAACAATTTTACTTTGTGATTTTACTATTCTGTGACTTGTATTTGCACACAAAACATTCAGCATATTTACAGACTGACCTTTCCGCAAACTTCAAGAACATTTCTATCTGATTCATCTCACAGACCTCACCACACAAAGGATATAGTGCAGAGTGTACCAGAGTGACTTGAGCTGGGGATCCTCATTTCCAGCTAAAATATGGTTTCTCCACACCTGCTCTGTATCAAGCCCATACCTTGATAAAGCCCGAAGGCGCATCTTCGTTGCTATATCTTTTTCTAAAGAATTATCATTTTCTTCTTCTGCACATTCATACAAATGACGACCACAAGCCCACATCAAAGATGTAATCGGGCTCCAGGCAAGAGAGATCCTTTCAAAAACAGTGAAGTCAGACATTGTCCGGTTAGGAGTTACAACTATCATTCGATTTTGACTCGTCGGATGCCAAGCAAAGGAAGCAATGTAATTGTCACAAGGTTGCACACTTCTTTCAATGATTGTGGGTTCAGTTTCATCACCAATGGGAGTGGGTGTGTGCTGCATATCATATAATCTAATAATATTACTATCCCTCGTTAAAGTGGCAAGCAGACCAGTTCTAGTTGGACACCAGGCTACTTTTGTTAAGGGCTTTGGTTGCTCGGTCAAAGTCAAAACTGGCTTCTCAAATTTCCTAAGATCCCATATTGCCACCTGACCTTCATAGAAGGAAGCAACACGATCATGGAAATATGGGTCTACTGTCACGCCCTGAACAGCTTTCGTATTCACAAACATCTTCTGACTTGTATTCCGAAGATCAAAAATGGCCAGGTTACGATGCATACCAGCAAGCAGAAGTTTCTGGTCTCGTGGAAGCCAACAAAGAGAGAGACAAGCATCATTCTGTCCTAATTCGTAAAGTGGTTTTGTTACTAATAATGACGTTTCAGTTTCACCTACTGAGAGTCTTACTTTCTCCATGGGAACTATATCAGGGGTATATTTGCTGCAGATATCCCAAATCAGCACTGAAAAGTCAGCTCTATGTTTATCTAGACCAGCAGCAAGCCAGTTATTATCCACTGGATTCCATGCAAGGGTATTGCATTGTCGTGCGTGTTTTGGAACAAATTCTTTTCCTATCAAATCTCTGAACTTTGAGTTATGATCTTGACCAAGACTTGTCAGTACGACTCGACCATTTGCTTGTCCAACTGCTAGGAGACATTCAGGATCATAGCTGAGATACCAGGCGACACATTTCATATAGGGGGTTTCTGAATTTATTGATAGTAATGTAGCTGCAGAGTCTTCAGATAAACGTAGAGATCCAGCTTTGAGTTCTGAATTCACAGTAGATTCCACATGGTAAAGACTAAGTTCGGAGTCACATACAACAAATCTATCAACCTGGTGTGGTGCCCACAATATATCAGGTTTGCTACCGCTCATGTTTATTGATGATCTCAGAGAGTCCAGTTAGGTCCATTCACTGAAAATCTGCTTAAAAATAAAAAGTTTTAAAATGTTAATGAAATACAATTCTAAGCTGGATTTAGAAAGTCAGGAAATTTTCTATTAGAAATTTCTATTGAATTCAAGACAGTATTTATTAATAAAAAGAGGACAAGAAGGACGTCTTCCAGTTAAGTTGAGCTGGTACGAATCTGAGAACTTCATTCTGGCTTTATTTCCCATGATCAATTATCTTAATTGCACTATTAACAGTACCTTCAATTTAGTACCTTCAATCAGGGTTGAAATAACTTCAGGTGGTGAGTAAATTAGTAAGTATCATCCCTTTGAAGGGGATAAAACATTAAAGGGTTACTGTATCTAAGTAAGTAATCATGTATCTAGGTAATAAAGTTGCACTATCCAAAAGAACCTTCTGCAATGACAGAAATGTTCTGTCTCTGAACTGTCCAATATGGTAACTATTAGCCACACTGACTACTGAGCACTAGAAAATATGGCAGTGCAAATTTTAAATTTTATTTAATTTTAATATAAATATCCACATGAGGCCACCATAATGGACAATGCAGATGTGAAGTAAAAGCCACAAGTCTCTTCAAATTTCAATGGGAAGAAGCAGGATTGTACTCAGTTTTAGTCCTAGCTCTGACATATACTATACAGCTAGTACAGTATAGGCTCAAAAAAGGTCTTTTGTGTTTGGAGGTCCTTTTGTTTTCTCATCTATACAGCTTAAGGATTGGTTTAAGACTAGTGTTTCCCAAACTTCTGTTATTCATCTACCACCTGTGCCCTTTTTAATGTTTTTCCTTAAACTGACTCATTCTTAAAATCTGAAAATCAATTTTGCTTTCATCATAAGGTCCATGAATCATGTGTATGACATGTCAAATATATTTTTCTAACATACATTGAATAAATATATAACTATTAAAAGTGCAATTGGGTTACCTGAAATCATCCTGCTTATGACCAGTAGGATACACTGCACATTGGGAAACTGAATGAGCAATAGAGGCTTTTTCAATTTTCAGTTCTATAACCTTTGAATAGGTATTGAAACAGGATTTTTGAAAAGGTTAACTATTCTAGTAGAAGTTTCAGCACATAAGCACTAGAAACAGTTATGCTAAAAATGGTTAGTTTAAAAATACAAGCTGCTTACAAAAATGTAAACTTCTGTTTTTCACTGAGTCTGGCTAGAGGTAAGTACGGATTAAAAAATGAACAAAGATATTCATAATCTTCATGGCGATTGGTATCTGTACAGCCATGCTGTCAGTTCTTAAGGCACGAAGTCAGGGTTCATTCATTTATGTTCTGTACCAGATGCAGAGCCTGGCACAGACTCCTAATAAAGATATTCTAAATAAATTCAGCTCAAACATACTTAACTTTTTGATCTTGCAAAAGTTTCAGTTAGCAACTACCAGTCTAGAATTTCAACAGACTTACAAAACTTAAAGGAAAAAGCCTTTAAGAATTCCAACACTGCCTTATTTCCTTCCTTAATAGGTCTGAAGCCCAAGATTGATCACTTCAATTATATTCTTACTAGCACCCTCAACTTCTTCATTTCCCTGCCACTCCGGGTTTGCCTCCCCCAACTCTAACTCAACTGAATTATTCACTGTCTTCTTTCCTCCACCCAGGCTGCCGAGTCTCAGGGCTCTGCATACTGACTCCATAAAAAAATAACAGACAACATGTCTGGCCTGTGGTGCTGTCTCAGCAATTCTTTTATTCATCTTCCTACTCTGGCATTTATGAAATTCATCATTATACAATATCAAAGTGATCTTAATAAAACACAAACTTATCCAGGTTATCCAACTCCTGCTTAAAACCCTTTCATGGTTTCCAACTGCTCTTCATACAGACTTCCAACTCTTCAATATAACCTATAAAACCCTAAATGCTTTGGCCTACCTACTGCTCCAGCCTCAATGCACCCCATTCGCCTCCCTGCTAACTGAGCTCTAGCTTCCTAGGACGTGACCCTCCACCCCCACTGCCACACCTTTGCAAACACTGTTTCTTCTGCCTTGAGCGGTCTCCCCTCCCTTCTTGGCCAAGTTAAAACCTGCTCAGCCTTAAACCAACCACCCTCTATCCCCTCCCGAATCTAAAAGCAGGTTACTTAGATATACACTCTCATCGAATCATATTCCTCCCTCTTAAATCACCCTCTCCATCTCTCCTACTAGTGTTACTTCCCTGGTGGCTCAGACGGTAAAGTGTCTTGTTTACAATGAGGGAGACCTGGGTTCGATCCCTGGGTCGGTAAGATCCTCTGGAGAAGGAAATGGCAACCCGTTCTAGTACTCCTGCCTGGGAAATCCCATGGACAGAGAAGCGTGGTGGACTATAGTCCATGGGGTCGCAAAGAGTCAGACACGACTGAGCGACTTCACTTTCTACCTCTCCTACTAGATTATAAACTCCCTGAGAGTACGGAAAGTATCTTCTGCTCTCTATATGAACCTCCAGTACCCAGCACAGTATGAGGCCCGTAGTAGAGACTTAGTAAGTACTTGTTAAATAAATGCATTTGTTAAATGCTACCTCTGACACTTCTCACACTGCTTTCTCCAAGTTGTACCAATCTCCCCACGCTTGCACCCCTGCCCTTTCTAGTAGGCGCTGGCTCCAGCCAAAAACTAAGTGGTCACTGTCATAATTGGTTCACCTGTTGGTAAGGGCCCACAGTGAGCAGCCCTGAGAAGATTGCTCTAATACACTGGCTTTCATTTATTCTATAGATATTTACTGGGCCTCTCCTATGTTCCAGACACTGTTCTAAATGCTGGGAACACAGCAGTTAAGAGGGACAGATATTTTAGCAACCAGATATCCATCTTGGCGGAGAAGGCAATGGCACCCCACTCCAGTACTCCTGCCTGGAAAATCCCATGGACAGAGGAGCCTGGAAGGCTGAGGTCCATGGGGTCGCTGAGGGTCAGACACGACTGAGAGACTTCACTTTCACTTTTCACTTTCATGCACTGGAGAAGGAAATGGCAACCCACTCCAGTGTTCTTGCCTGGAGAATCCCAGGGATGGGGGAGCCTGGTGGGCTGTCGTCTATGGGGTCCCACAGGGTTGGACACGACTGAAGCGACTCAGGAGCAGCAGCATCCATCTTGGCTGCTATGGACTGAACTGTGTCCTCCCAAAATTTGTTATGTTGAAGCCCCATCTCCACAAGAGTCTTTAAGGAGGTAAATTAAGCTTAAGGCTAAACAAAGTGATAAGGTGAAGCCCTGATCTGACAGAACTGGTGTCCTTAAAAGAAGATGAAGAGATACCAAAGCTCTCTCCCCATATGAGTACATGGGGAGAAGGCAGCTGTCTGGAAGTATAGGTTTCACCAGAATCAGACCATCCTGGCACCCAAATTTGAGACTTATAGCATCCAGAAGTATAAGAAAATAAATTTACATAGTTTAAGTCAACCCATCTATGGCATGTTTTTTTGTGGGTGGCACAAAAGAATCTGACTGCCAATCCAGGAGACATAAGAGACACGGGTTTGATCTCTGGGTGGGGAAGATCCCCTGGAGGAGGGCATGACAACCCACTCCAGTAGTCTTGCCTGGAGAATCCCCACAGACAGAGGAGTCTGGCAGGTTACGGTTCATAGGGTTGCAGAGTCAGACACAACTGAAGGGACTTAGCGTGTATGCACACGCACACATGCACAAGCTAACTAATACACTAGTATAATAAAGCCTGTATTCTTGTGCTGAAGTTATGTCCAATGTTACAGACCATTTAAAAATTTAAGAAGAAGAAAAGGCACCTTATGTAACAGGAAGTAGCTAAGAAATCACAAAGAAGGAACAGATACTGCCAAATAAGGCTTCATTCATACTCATGCCCTTGTAAACAGAAGAAACCTCTCAACTGGAGGTATCCTAAGATCTGGCCCATCTTCCTCTCGCTGAAAGACAAATACTAAAATAAGCACATTTATCATATAGGCTTCCATCCTATAGCTGTACTTTTTACACAAATGATCTATGGTAAGAAAACGTGGTGCCACATGGCAAAATCCAACTTAAAAAACAAACAAACAGAAAGCGTTACTATAGTTTAAAAAACTATTTAATTTATATGACTCACAATTAAGAATCATCTGTAATTCTTCTCATATGATGTATATATTTATATTACCATCCACAAATCTGACTATAATAATTCATACAGAATCAAAATTCATACAGAATTTGAGAGTTGAGTCTAGCAAACCCTGCTTAATTCACATAGGTGTACAGAGAGGACCAGATGTTTTCATTCTTTCCTAACACCTCCCTACTCCTATCCTAGATTACTGAGCAGAGAAGGGATCAACTACACGTGCAGGCACCCCCTCTCCCCCCGCTTATTCAAACATGTTAAGAATTTCAAGACCATGACAGAAGAGCACCATACCAAGTGCCAGGCCTTCTAAAGATGGGTCCTGACAATGTCTGCATAGGTCACATACTGTGAAACTGGCCCTGAATACATAGGTACATCTATACCCTCTTAAAAAACATAGTTGACCCTTGAACAACTAGGTGGTTAGGTCACTAACCCTCCAGCACAGTCCACATATAACTTATAGCTGGTCCTCTGTACATGTCCTTTCTCTGTATCTGTGGTTCCACAACCTCGAATTCAACCAACTGTGGACCCTGTAGCACTGTGGTATTTACCATTGGAAGAAACCCACATATAAGTGGACCTATGTTTGGAGAAGACTCTTTAGAGTCCCTTGGACTGCAAGGAGATCCAACCAGTCCATTTTGAAGGAGATCAGCCCTGGGATTTCTTTGGAAAGAATGATGCTAAAGCTGAAACTCCAGTACTTTGGCCACCTCATGCGAAGAGTTGACTCACTGGAAAAGACTCTGATGCTGGGAGGGATTGGGGGCAGGAGGATAAGGGGACGACAAAGGATGAGATGGCTGGATGGCATCACTGACTCAATGGACCTGGGTCTGAGTGAACTCCAGGAGTTGGTGATGGACAGGGAGGCCTGGCCTGCTGCGATTCATGGGGTCGTGGAGAGTCGGATGCGACTGAGCGACTGAACTGAACTGAACTGAACTGATGCAGCTCAAGCCCCTGCTGTTGAAGAGCCAATTGTTTTTCTTTTCAATCCAACATACAATACAGACAGATCCTGGCTCCTGAACAAAGACCACCAGGAATATGGTGAAGAGCAGAACATCTCCAGCCCCTTAGTAGCTTGACCCTAACAAGTGCCTTAAAATGCCAAGACTATAAAATAGAGATAGAACATCTCCTATCTCCATCTCACAGAGTAGTGACAATCAAATTAAACGAGTTCTTCGCATCGAAAACATGTCAATATCAGTATGATTCCCTTAAACAGCCCTGGAAATTAATGCTTTCAAATGCTAGAGACACCAAGACACTGGGGGCAGAGGGGTGGAGCTTGCCATAATTACAGCTTACATTTAGATCCTCACCTTCAAGTATAACAAGGACTCACTTCCCAGTAATGGTTTCTGAGCAAAGGAAAGCCATGTTGATGATTCTGTGTTCCTCACCAGATGCTCATCTGTAATAGCATGGTCCAAGAGAAGCACAGTGTTAGCCGTTTAACTTAAGCTTTTCCAATAGTCACATTGAAAAATAAAATCAATCAAATCTAATTTAATATATTTAACGCAACATATCAAAAATATTATCCTTTCACCATGCAATCTGTGTAACATTTATGAATGAGACATATACTTTTCTTCTGGTACCAAATATCGGGAATCCAAAGTGTATTTTACACTTCAAGCACATCTCAACCCTGTGTGGCTAGTGGATAGTGAAGACCTATATAATATTAAGTGTACAAGGTATCCAACCACCCTTTACATCTTGTTGTTGTTCCCTTTTTTACTTGTCTCAGCACAAGTAATAACAGCAGCAGTTTCAAGACATTTCTATCACCATCTTCAAGGAGATGTTCTGTATAACCCCAAATTTCCCTTAAAATATAGCTATAAAAAAGAATGCAAAGGCAGTCGCTTTCGAAGTGATTTAGAAAGGCTCGTGGCACCTGTGAGAAGCTTTATCCTCTCACGGAATTTTCACGACTCCGTACAGGCTGCGAACAGCGCCACCCGGGTGACAGGCCCTTGAAGTATTCAATAGAGTACAAGGAGAGCACGGCTGGTAGGCAGAGCCGGGTAAGGCAGGAATCTGCTGGGGGCTCCCAAGCTCCAGACACTGGTTGAGCCTCTCGTCCACGGGGAGGACGCGGTTCCGCATAAACCCGGCGCCGCGGAGGCTGCAGCGCGGACCCAGCTCCGGGAGGAGGAACCCGCGCGCCCCGGGCCGCTTGCAGCTCCGAGGCCGGGCCCGCCGCGGTTATCCTGCAGCGCGGAACGCGACTCCCCGCGTCTCGGCTCGAAGGAGCACCCCCGCCCCGAGTCCGCACTCGCCTGGGCTTTTCAACTGGGCTTTCCCGAGCGACTCGAGATCATCCCAGCGCCCTCGAGCCCTTGACTAAAGCCTCCCGGAGCCGAGAGCGAGGCCTGGGCCGCACTCACCGACCTGGGAGGCAATGCGCCCGTCGTACTGCCGCTTCCGGCCTAGTCACCGCCCCTCCCGCCGGGGGAGTCCACACACGGGCAAGATGGCGGCCGCGACGGCGCGGCCAGTAACCTGGCCACCCGGCCTGAGTCCACTTCCCGACCACCCAGCCTCGTGGACTCACGGACTCACCTCGGCCTCGGAAGGGGAGTTCCCAACTGCGAGCCCCGCCCCCGGCGATCGCGGGAGTCGCCCCGCCCCGGGGCGTGGTCACTGCTCCGGAGCTCCTTGCTCCGGAGCTCCGGTTGATCCGCAGGCCCCGCCTGCTTCCTGAGCGCTGCGGTCCACCTCCGCAGGCCTCGCCCACTGAGCGCGCCGGCTGGATCCCGGACACTTGGATCCAGACCGCTTCGCCAAGTTGTTTCGGATTTCAAGGGCTTTAGACGTTTTAGCTTATTTGCTGCTGCTGCTGCTAAGTCGCTTCAGTCGTGTCCAACTCTGTGCGACCCCATAGACAGCAGCCCACCAAGCTCCCCTGTCCCTGGGATTCTCCAGGCAAGAACACTGGAGTGGGTTGCCATTTCCTTCTCCAATGCATGAAAGTGAAAAGTCAAAGTGAAGTCGCTCAGTCGTGTCCGACTCTTCGCGACCCCATGGACCGTAGCCTACTAGTCTCTTCCGTCCATGGGATTTTCCAGGCAAGAGCCCTGGAGTGGGTTGCCGTTTCCTTCTCCTTAGCTTATTTAATCAGTCTAAATTTCCATTAATTTATTTGCGGGCCATCGATGTAGCAGAAAATCCAGGGTACTTGCTTCACAATTTATTCACTCATTTACTCCACAAAGACGTCCCGAGTGCCTACTGTGTACTTGCTGTAATGCTGGGGACACTGGACTGAACAATAAAGACGTGTGTTGGTGTGTGTCAGCAATGTTTCCTTGAGGACTGCTGGGCTGAGACAAGAAGGACGAGGAGATGCTAGGAAAGGGAACAGGGCAGAGGGGTTGGAAGAGAAGAGCCTTCTAGAGCAGAGGAAGAGCAAGTGCAGGGTCAGGAGGGCACATAGCAGTGGGGAAACACCGGGAAGTGGGGACAGATTAAAATGATGTATTAGCGTTGGGAAACCAGCTTAGTGAGTCCGGCTGGAGTTTTCCCTAAAGGCATTGGTACAGTCATTGAACATTTTTAATGAGGAGAGTGGTATAGTCAACTTTTACGGGAGAGAAGGGGAAGGGATAAGGTAAGTATCCAAATGAGAGATGATGGTTACCCATACTACCAGTGGTAGGGAGGGTGGTGATGGAGAGAAGTGTATGGCCTGGGGAATATGTAGAGGTTGGGATGATTATGGGAGTGAGGGAGAGAGACGGTTCTAGGTTTCTGGCTCCCATAGTTGAATGAATGATGCTGCCACAGGTGTTACAAAGCTGACACAGAGACTTTCTTCAGATGTCCCGCCATCTTCGCTTGTCTGTTCGTAGTTAAAAGGATGTCATTTGGGGCTTGTGGTGATTGATATAAACAGCATACTGAGCTTGCTGCTAAGTCACTTCAGTCGTGTCCGACTCTGTGTGACCCCATAGACGTCAGCCCACGAGGCTCCCCCGTCCCTGGAATTCTCCAGGCAAGAACACCCTAGTGGGTTGCCATTTCCTCCTCCAATGCAGGAAAGTGAAAAGTGAGAGTGAAGTCCTGATAATCTTCAAGGCAGATAATCTGGGTAAGAGGAAGAGTCTGCGGCAAGTATTGCCTGTGGAGGTCTGAGGCTCCCTTTAACTCCTGCCATTGCAGAAGTGGAGGCTAAAGAAAATGCTGAGCACTGAGGCAAGACACCACCGGATTCATCACTTCAAACACTATCTTGCCATTCTTGTCAATGGTGTTGGTCCTGGCCCCAAATCCCCAACCTCAGATCAATATAAGTTCCCTCCTTCTTCACTCCTACCACACAAAGCTGAGGGGAACATCTCCCCACACACTCAGGAGGAGACCTTGTGTCCTACTTCAGAAAGGAAATTAAAACTGTTAGGAATTCCCACAGCCTTCATTCACTCCCATTTTTACCTCCTTACAGCTGACATACAGGAAAAGGAGGGACCCTATATGCTGTTACTCCTGGGACCTTACACATCAAATTTCTCCTTCCCCATGTGTCTGCAACATCCTCATTTCTACTGCTTCTTCACCATCAGCGTACAGTTGAGTCACTCCCACTTTTCTCCTCCAAGGAGAGGACCATCAGTTCAGTTTAGTCGCTCAGTCGTGTCCAACTCTATGTGACCGCATGAATCGTAGCAGGCCAGGCCTCCCTGTCCATCACCAACTCCCAGAGTTCACTCAGACTGACGTCCATCAAGTCGGTGATGCCATCCAGCCATCTCATCCTCTGTCGTCCCCTTCTCCTCCTGCCCCCAATCCCTCCCAGCATCAGTCTTTCCCAATGAGTCAACTCTTCACATGAGGTGGCCAAAGTACTGGAGTTTCAGCTTTAGCATCATTCCTTCTAAAGACATCCCAGGGCTGATCTCCTTCAGAATGGACTGGTTGGATCTCCTTGCAGTCCAAGGGACTCTTCAAGAGTCTTCTCCAACACCACAGTTCAAAAGCATCAATTCTTTGGCGCTCAGCTTTCTTCACAGTCCAACTTTCACATACATACATAACCACAGGAAAAACCATAGCCTTAACTAGACGAACCTTTGTTGGCAAAGTAATGTTTCTGCTTTTCAATATGCTATCTAGGTTGGTCATAACTTTCCTTCCAAAGGAGTAAGCGTCTTTTAATTTCATGGCTGCAGTCACCATCTGCAGTGATTTTGGAGCCCCAAAAAATAGTCTGACACTGTTTCCACTGTTTCCCCATCTATTTGCCATGAAGTAATGGAACCAGATGCCATGATCTTTGTTTTCTGAACGTTGAGCTTTAAGCCAACTTTTTCACTCTCCACTTTCACTTTCATCAAGAGGCTTTTGAGTTCCTCTTCACTTTCTCCCATAAGGGTGGTGTCATCTGCATATCTGAGGTTATTGATATTTCTCCCGGCAATCTTGATTCCAGCTTGTCCTTCCTCCAGCCCAGCGTTTCTCATGATGTACTCTGTGTATAAGTTAAATAAGCAGGGTGATGGTATACAGCCTTGACGTACTCCTTTTCCTATTTGGAACCAGTCTGTTGTTCCATGTCCAGTTCTAACTGTTGCTTCCTGACCTGCATACAGGTTTCTCAAGAGGCATACTCACTCTCAAAGCCCACATCCTCCTGTTTCCCCTGAATTCAGCCCACTCAGGCTTTCATGCCCACCATCCCATAACTCACCATCCCAGCACTAACTCAATGGACATGAATATGAGCAAACTCTGGGAGATAGTGGAGGACAGAGGAGCCTCACATGTTGCAGTCCATGGGGTCTCAAAGAGTCGGACATGACTTAGCGACTAAACAACAATAACAACAATTCTGTAAAAATGGCTCTTTACTTGACTGTTGCTGTCATCCTCTTCTGGAATATACGTTCCACATCATTACATTCTCTTCTGTTAAACCACCACCGGCTAGGCATGACTTTATCAAAAAAGACTCACAGACTTAGAGAATGAACTTAGGGTCACCAGGAGAGAAGGGGGAGAGGGAGAGTTAGGGAGGGAGGTTAGGATTGACATGTACCCACTGCTATATTTAAAATAGAGAAGAGTCAGACACGTCTTATCAACTGAACAACCACCACTACCACCAACTATGACCTACTGTATAGCATCAGGAACACTGCTCAATGTTATGAAACAACCTAAATGAACAAAGAATTTGAAAAAGAACAGATTACATGCATCAGTTCAGTTCACTCACTCAGTTGTGTCCAACTCTTTGCAATCCCATGAACGGCAGCATACCAGGCCTCCCTGTCCATCACCAACTCCCAGAGCTTACTCAAAGTAGTGTCCATTGAGTCGGTGATGCCATCCAGTCGTCTCATCCTCTGTTGTCCCCTTCTCCTACCACCCTCAATCTTTCCCAGCATCAGGGTCTTTTCAAATGAGTCAGTTCTTCACATCAGGCAGCCAAAGTATTGGGAGTTTCAGCTTCAACATCAGTCCTTCCAATGAACACCCAGGACTGATCCTTTAGGATGGACTGGTTGGATCTCCTTTGCGGTCCAAGGGACTCTCAAGAGTCTTCTCTAACACCACAGTTCAAAAGCATCAATTCTTCAGCGCTCAGCTTGCTTTATAGTCCAACTCTCACATCCATACATGACTACTGGAAAAACCATAGCTTTGATGAGACAAACCTTTGTTGGCAAAGTAATGTCTCTGCTTTTTAATATGCTGTCTAGGTTGGTCATAACTTTTCTTCCAAGGAGTAAGCGTCTTTTAATTTCATAGCTGCAGTCACCACCTGCAGTGATTTTGGAGCCCCCAAAAAATAAAGTCTCTCACTGTTTCCCCATCTATTTGCCATGAAGTGATGGGATCAGATGCCATGATCTTAGTTTTCTGAATGTTGAGTTTTAAGTCAACTTTTTCACTCTCCGCTTTCACTTTCATCAGGAGGCTCTTTAGTTCTTCTTCACTTTCTGCCATAAGGGTGGTGTCATCTGCATATCTGAGGTTATTGATATTTCTCCCGGCAATCTTGATTCTAGCTCACGCTTCTCCCAGCCCAGCATTTCTCATGATGTACTCTGCATATAAGTTAAATAAGCAGGTGATGATATACAGCCTAGACGTACTTCTTTTCCTATTTGGAACCAGTCTGTTGTTCCAAGTCCAGTTCTAACTGTTACTTTCTGACCCGCATACAGGTTTCTCAAGAGGCAGGTCAGGTGGTCTGGTATTCCCATCTCTTTCAGAATTTTCCACAGTTTGTTGTGATCCACACAGTCAAAGCCTTTGGCATAGTCAATAAAGCAAAAGTAGATGTTTTTCTGGAACTCTCTTACTTTTTTGATGATCCAACAGATGTTGGCAATTTGATCTCTGGTTCCTCTGCCTTTTCTAAAACCTGTTTGAACATCTGGAAGTTCACAGCTCACATACTGTTGAAGCCTGGCTTGGAGAATTTTGAGCATTACTTTACTAGCGTGTGAGATGAGTGCAATCGTGTGGTAGTTTGAACATTCTTTGGTATTGTCTTTCTTTGGGATTGGAATGAAAACTGATCTTTTCCAGTCCTGTGGCCACTTCTGAGTTTTCTAAATTTGCTGACATATGGAGTGTAGCACTTTCACAGAATCATCTTTTAGGATTTGAAATAGCTCAACTGGGATTCCATCATCTCCACTACCTTTGTTCATAGTGATGCTTCCTAAGGCCCACTTGACTTTGCATTCCAGGATGTCTGGCTCTAGGTGAGTGATCACACCATTGTGGTTATCTGGGTCATGAGGTTCTTCTTTGTATAGTTCCTATGAAGACCTACAAGAACTTCTAGAACTAACACCCAAAACAGATGTCCTTTTCATTATAGAGGACTAGAATGCAAAAGTAGGAAGTCAAGAAACACCTGGAGTAACCGGCAAATTTGGCCTTGGAGTACAGAATGAAGCAGGGCAAAGGCTAATAGAGTTTTCCCAAGAGAACACACTGGTCATAGCAAACATCTTCTTCCAACAATACAAGAGAAGACTCTACACATGGACATCACCAGATGGTCAATACTAAAATCAGATTGATTATATTCTTTGCAGCCAAAAATGGAGAAGCTCTATATAGTCACAAAAACAAGACTGGGAGCTGACTGTGGCTCAGATCATGAACTCCTTATTGCCAAATTCAGACTTAAAAAAGTAGGGAAAACCACTAGACCATTCAGGTATGACCTAAATCAGATTACATGCATGTGAGTGAAAGTCACCCAGTTGTGTCCTACTCTTTGTGACCCCATGGACTATACAGTGCATGGAATTCTCCAGGCCAGAATACTGGAGTGGATAGCCTTTCCCTTCTCCAGGTGATCTTCCCAACCCAGGGATCAAACCCAGGTCTCCCACATTGCAGGCGGATTCTTTACTGGCTAAGCCACAAGGGAAGCCCAATTACATGCATACCTATAACTGAATCACTTTGCTGTATACCTGAAATCAACATAACATTGTTAATCAACTGTACTCCAATATAAAATAAAAAGTTAAAAAAAAAAAAACTGACCAGTAAGATGTGAGTAGAACTGGATCATGTCCCTCAAAAGAGAAGCTTCTTACTGTCTAGTTTGTCTTCTTTCTTACTCCCTGGAAAATGGCCAAAAGAAACATGGACTAGGAAGGGAAGCCATGTATGAAGGAGGGCAAAACTGCTCCGTTAGTCTGTCCTAGGCCAGTTCGTGGAACTGAGGTTCCCTCCTCCCTTGGATCAGCCACAGAGTTCTGGACCATTACACAAGAGAAAATGAACTATCTTCCATTAAAAACTACTGTTTGCTCAGAAATGTTTGTTACAGCGGCTTATCCTATTCCCTAAGTAACACACGGGGGTTCTATATACTTTATTCTCTGCTTAATCTCCACAACCTGAAACAGTGCACAGCACAGAGCATGCGCTCAGTAAAATCTGTTGAATAACTCCTAAAGTAGTATCTTTCTCTGATCTACGTTATCCTCCTGCTTATATCTTTTTCTCTCTTTTTTTCCATCCAAGCTTTTGTGAAAGTGCATTCTTCTCATATTGCTGCCAGTTCTTTGTTCCCTAAAGTCCCTATACGAATGTGACCCTTTTCTCATTATGCTTAAAATTGATTCTCCTACACTAAACTGTGTTTCTTGTGAGGAAAACTGAGGAATGTCTCTTAGAAGCTACCTGCTATCCATGTCCTCTTCTCCCTGCCTGCTGTCTGGAAAATAGCAAATGGTATTTTTCTCGTAGGTAGATGGCGCTAGAAGTAAAAAACCCACCTGCAATGCAGGAGACATAAGGGATGTTGGTTCCATCCCTGGGTCAGGAACATTTTTTGGAGGCGGGCATGACAACCCACTCCAGTATTCTTGCCTGGTGAATCCCATAGACAGAGCAGCCTGGTGGGCTACAGTCCATAGGGTCACAGAGAATCAGACACAAGTAAAGTGTCTTAGCATGCACTCAAGTAAACTTTTAGTATAGAACTTTGAATTTCCTAGAGTGCCTGACTACATAATATGTATTCAAATATATTTACAGAGTGAGAGAATGCACTGTATTTGTTGCAAGAGGAAACTGTATCAGGGAATTTAACAGACTGGTCTGTTACGCTACCTGCCTTCATCAAACATTTATTTTTATGATGCCAGAGTTGCTGGTCTTAGTGTTTGTTTTGTTCATTTAAACTTCTGTAGCCCTAACAGGCGGACAAGGCAATGGCACCCCAATCCAGTACTCTTTCCTGGAAAATCCCATGGATGGAGGAGCCTGGTAGGCTGCAGTCCATGGGGTTGCGAAGAGTCGGACATGACTGAGCGACTTCACTTTCCCTTTTCACTTTCCTGCATTGGAGAGGGAAATGGCAACCTACTCCAGTGTTCTTGCCTGGAGAATCCCAGGGATGGGGGAGCCTGGTGGGCTGTCATCTATGGGGTCGCACAGAGTTGGACACGACTGAAGCGACTTAGCAGCAGCAGCAGCACTAACAGGATGTTCTTCTTTTTAAGCTCTTTTATTTATGTTGTGGTGATCCAGCACAGAATTTTTGGTTGTGGTTTTTTTTTTTTTTAATTTTATTTTATTTTTAAACTTTACATAATTGTATTAGTTTTGCCAAATATCAAAATGAATCCGCCACAGGTATACATGTGTTCCCCATCCTGAACCCTCCTCCCTCCTCCCTCCCCATACCGTCCCTCTGGGTCGTCCCAGTGTACTAGCCCCAAGCATCCAGTATCGTGCATCGAACCTGGACTGGCAACTCGTTTCTTACGTGATATTTTACATGTTTCAGTGGCATTCTCCCAAATCTTCCCACCCTCTCCCTCTCCCACAGAGTCCATAAGACTGTTCTATACATCAGTGTCGCTTTTGCTGTCTCATACACCGGGTTATTGTTACCATCTTTCTAAATTCCATATATATGCGTTAGTATGCTGTATTGATGTTTTTCCTTCTGGCTTACTTCACTCTGTATAATAGGCTCCAGTTTCATCCACCTCATTAGAACTGATTCAAATGTATTCTTTTTAATGGCTGAGTAATACTCCATTGTGTATATGTACCACAGCTTTCTTATCCATTCATCTGCTGATGGACATCTAGGTTGCTTCCATGTCCTGGCTATTATAGACAGTGCTGCGATGAACATTGGGGTACACGTGTCTCTTTCCCTTCTGGTTTCCTCAGGGTGTATGCCTAGCAGTGGGATTGCTGGATCATAAGGCAGTTCTATTTCCAGTTTTTTAAGGAATCTCCACACTGTTCTCCATAGTGGCTGTACTAGTTTGCATTCCCACCAACAGTGTGAGAGGGTTCCCTTTCCTCCACACCCTCTCCAGCATTTATTATTTGTAGACTTTTGGATCGCAGCCATTCTGACTGGCGTGAAATGGTACCTCATAGTGGTTTTGATTTGCATTTCTCTGATAATGAGTGATGTTGAGCATCTTTTCATGTGTTTGTTAGCCATCTGTATGTCTTCTTTGGAGAAATGTCTATTTAGTTCTTTGGCCCATTTTTTGATTGGGTCATTTATTTTTCTGGAGTTGAGCTGTAGGAGTTGCTTGTATATTTTTGAGATTAGTTGTTTGTCAGTTGCTTCATTTGCTATTATTTTCTCCCATTCTGAAGGCTGTCTTTTCACCTTGCTAATAGTTTCCTTTGATGTGCAGAAGCTTTTAAGGTTAATTAGGTCCCATTTGTTTATTTTTGCTTTTATTTCCAATATTCTGGGAGGTGGGTCATAGAGGATCCTGCTGTGATGTATGTCAGAGAGTGTTTTGCCTATGTTCTCCTCTAGGAGTTTTATAGTTTCAGGTCTTACATTTAGATCTTTAATCCATTTTGAGTTTATTTTTGTGTATGGTGTTAGAAAGTGGTCTAGTTTCATTCTTTTACAAGTGGTTGACCAGATTTGCCAGCACCACTTGTTAAAGAGATTGTCTTTAATCCATTGTATATTCTTGCCTCCTTTGTCAAAGATAAGGTGTCCATATGTGCGTGGATTTATCTCTGGGCTTTCTATTTTGTTCCATTGATCAATATTTCTGTCTTTGTGCCAGTACCATACTGTCTTGATAACTGTGGCTTTGTAGTAGAGCCTGAAGTCAGGTAGGTTGATTCCTCCAGTTCCATTCTTCTTTCTCAAGATCGCTTTGGCTATTCGAGGTTTTTTGTATTTCCATACAAATTGTGAAATTATTTGTTCTAGCTCTGTGAAGAATACTGTTGGTAGCTTGATAGGGATTGCATTGAATCTATAAATTGCTTTGGGTCGTATACTCATTTTCACTATATTGATTCTTCCAATCCATGAACATGGTATATTTCTCCATCTATTAGTGTCCTCTTTGATTTCTTTCACCAGTGTTTCATAGTTTTCTATATAGAGGTCTTTAGTTTCTTTAGGTAGATATATTCCTAAGTATTTTATTCTTTCCGTTGCAATGGTGAATGGAATTGTTTCCTTAATTTCTCTTTCTGTTTTCTCATTATTAGTGTATAGGAATGCAAGGGATTTCTGTGTGTTGATTTTATATCCTGCAACTTTACTATAGTCATTGATTAGTTCTAGTAATTTTCTGGTGGAGTCTTTAGGGTTTTCTATGTAGAGGATCATGTCATCTGCAAATAGTGAGAGTTTTACTTCTTCTTTTCCAATTTGGATTCCTTTTATTTCTTTTTCTGCTCTGATTGCTGTGGCCAAAACTTCCAAAACTATGTTGAATAGTAACGGTGAAAGTGGGCACCCTTGTCTTGTTCCTGACTTTAGAGAAAATGCTTTCAATTTTTCACCATTGAGGATAATGTTTGCTGTGGGTTTGTCATATATAGCTTTTATTATGTTGAGGTATGTTCTTTCTATTCCTGCTTTCTGGAGGGTTTTTATCATAAATGGATGTTGAATTTTGTCAAAGGCTTTCTCTGCATCTATTGAGATAATCATATGGTTTTTATTTTTCAATTTGTTAATGTGGTGTATTACATTGATTGATTTGCGGATATTGAAGAATCCTTGCATCCCTGGGATAAAGCCCACTTGGTCATGGTGTATGATCTTTTTAATGTGTTGTTGGATTCTGATTGCTAGAATTTTGTTAAGGATTTTTGCATCTATGTTCATCAGTGATATTGGCCTGTAGTTTTCTTTTTTTTTGTGGGATCTTTGTCAGGTTTTGGTATTAGGGTGATGGTGGCCTCATAGAATGAGTTTGGAAGTTTACCTTCCTCTGCAATTTTTTGGAAGAGTTTGAGCAGGATAGGTGTTAGCTCTTCTCTAAATTTTTGATAGAATTCAGCTGTGAAGCCGTCTGGACCGGGGCTTTTGTTTGCTGGAAGTTTTTTGATTACAGTTTCAATTTCCGTGCTTGTGATGGGTCTGTTAAGATTTTCTATTTCTTCCTGGTCGAGTTTTGGAAAGTTGTACTTTTCTAAGAATTTGTCCATTTTTTCCTCGTTGTCCATTTTATTGGCATATAATTGTTGATAGTAGTCTCTTATGATCCTTTGTATTTCTGTGTTGTCTGTTGTATCTCTCCATTTTCGTTTCTAATTTTGATTTGATTTTTCTCCCTTTGTTTCTTGATGAGTCTGGCTAATGGTTTGTCAATTTTATTTATCCTTTCAAAGAACCAGCTTTTGGTTTTGTTGATTTTTGCTATGGTCTCTTTTGTTTCTTTTGCATTTATTTCTGCTCTAGTTTTTAAGATTTCTTTCCTTCTACTAACCCTGGGGTTCTTCATTTCTTCCTTTTCTAGTTGCTTTAGGTATAGAGTTAGGTTATTTATTTGACTTTTTTCTTGTTTCTTGAGGTGTGCCTGTATTGCTATGAACTTTCCCCTTAGGACTGCTTTTACCGTGTCCCACAGGTTTTGGGTTGTTGTGTTTTCATTTTCATTCATTTCTATGCAAATTTTGATTGCTTCTGTGATTTGTTGGTTATTCAGCAGTGTGTTGTTCAGCCTCCATATGTTGGAATTTTTAATAGTTTTTCTCCTGTAATTGAGATCTAATCTTACTGCATTGTGGTCAGAAAAGATGCTTGGAATGATTTCTATTTTTTTGAATTTGCCAAGGCTAGCTTTATGGCCCAGGATGTGGTCTATCCTGGAGAAGGTTCCATGTGCGCTTGAGAAAAAGGTGAAATTCATTGTTTTGGGATGAAATGTCCTATAGATATCAATTAGGTCTAACTGGTCTATTGTATCGTTTAAAGTTTGTGTTTCCTTGTTAATTTTCTGTTTAGTTGATCTATCCATAGGTGTGAGTGGGGTATTAAAGCCTCCCACTATTATTGTGTTATTGTTAATTTCTCCTTTCATACTTATTAGCATTTGTCTTACATACTGCGGTGCTCCCGTGTTGGGTGCATATATATTTATAATTGTTATATCTTCTTGGATTGATCCTTTGATCATTATGTAGTGACCTTCTTTGTCTCTTTTCACAGCCTTTGTTTTAAAGTCTATTTTATCTGATATGAGTATTGCTACTCCTGCTTTCTTTTTGTCCCTATTTGCATGGAAAATCCTTTTCCAGCCCTTCACTTTCAGTCTGTATGTGTCCCCTGTTTTGAGGTGGGTATCTTGTAGACAACATATGTAGGGGTCTTGTTTTTGTATCCATTCAGCCAGTCTTTGTCTTTTGGTTGGGGCATTCAACCCATTTACATTTAAGGTAATTACTGATAAGTATGATCCCGTTGCCATTTACTTTATTGTTTTGGGTTCGAGTTTATACACCGTTTTTGTGTTTCCTGTCTAGAGAATATCCTGTAGTATTTGTTGGAGAGCTGGTTTGGTGGTGCAGAATTCTCTCAGCTTTTGCTTGTCTGAAAAGCTTTTGATTTCTCCTTCATACTTGAATGCGATCCTTGCTGGGTACAATAATCTGGGCTGTAGGTTATTTTCTTTCATCACTTTAAGTATGTCTTGCCATTCCCTCCTGGCTTGAAGAGTTTCTATTGAAAGATCAGCTGTTATCCTTATGGGAATTCCCTTGTGTGTTATTTGTTGTTTTTCCCTTGCTGCTTTTAATATTTGTTCTTTGTGTTTGATCTTTGTTAATTTGATTAATATGTGTCTTGGGGTGTTTCGCCTTGGGTTTATCCTGTTTGGGACTCTCTGGGTTTCTTGGACTTGGGTGATTATTTCCTTCCCCATTTTAGGGAAGTTTTCAACTATTATCTCCTCAAGTATTTTCTCATGGTCTTTCTTTTTGTCTTCTTCTTCTGGAACCCCTATGATTCAAATGTTGTAGCGTTTAATATTGTCCTGGAGGTCTCTGAGATTGTCCTCATTTCTTTTAATTTGTTTTTCTTTTATCCTCTCTGATTCATTTATTTCTACCATTCTATCTTCTAATTCACTAATCCTATCTTCTGCCTCTGTTATTCTACTATTTGTTGCCTCCAGAGTGTTTTTAATTTCATTTATTGCATTATTCATTATATATTGACTCTTTTTTATTTCTTCTAAGTCCTTGTTAAACCTTTCTTGCATCTTCTCAATCCTTGTCTCCAGGCTATTTATCTGTGATTCCATTTTAATTTCAAGATTTTGGATCAATTTCACTATCATTATTCGGAATTCTTTATCAGGTAGATTCCCTATCTCTTCCTCTTTTGTTTGGTTTGGTGGGCATTTATCCTGTTCCTTTATCTGCTGAGTATTCCTCTGTCTCTTCATCTTGTTTAAATTGCTGAGTTTGGGGTGTCCTTTCTGTATTCTGGCAGTTTGTGGAGTTCTCTTTATTGTTTCCTCACTGTGTGTGGGTTTGTACACGTGGCTTGTCAAGGTTTCCTGGTTAGGGAAGCTTGTGTCGGTGTTCTGGTGGGTGGAGCTGTATTTCTTCTCTCTGGAGTGCAATGAAATGTCCAGTAATGAGTTATGAGATGTCTATAGTTTTGGGGTGACTTTGGGCAGCCTGTATCTTGAAGCTCAGGGCTGTGTTCCTTTGTTGCTGGAGAATTTGCTTGGTATGTCTTGCCCTGGAACTTATTGGCCCTTGTGTGGTGCTCGGCTTCAGTGTCGGTATGGAGGCATTTGATGAGCTCCTGTCAATTAATGTTCCTTGCAGTCAGGAGTTCCCTGGAGTCAGGGTTTGGACTTAAGTCTCCTGCTTCTGGTTATCAGTCTTGTTTTTACAGTAGTTTCAAAACTTCTCCTTCTATACAGCACCATTGAAAAAACATCTACATTAAAGATGAAAAGTTTCTCTACTGTGAGGGTCACTCAGAGAGGTTCACAGGGTTACATGGAGAAGAGAAGAGGGAGGAGGGAGTTAGAGGTGACCCAAATGAGATGAGGTGGAATCAATAGTGGAGAGAGTGGGCTAGCCAGTAGTCACTTCCTTATGTGCACTCCACAACTGGACCACTCAGAGATGTTCACGGAGTTATACAGAGAAGAGAAGGAGGAAGGTGACAGAGGTGGCCACAAGGATAAAAGGGGGGAATGAAAAGGAGGGAGACAGATCCAGCCAGTAATCAGTTCCCTAAGTGCTCTCCACCATCTGGAACACACAGAAATTCACAGAGTTGGGTAGAGTCGAGAGGGGTTAGGGAGGAGACACAGGCGACCTGGTGGAGAAAAAGGAGAGTCCAAAGAGAGAGAGAGCAGTCAAGCCAGTAATCTCGCTCCCTAGTGAAAAATGGGTCCTGAAGATTGGGTTCTTAAAGGTACAAAATTGGTAACAAATACATAAAAGCAAAAATTAAAAATCTAGAGTAGAGTTTGGAATTTCAAAAATACGATGTTAAAGAAAAGAAGAAGGAAAAGAAAGAGAGAAAAAACGAACAAACAAAAACAAACAAGGTCGCGAAAATTATAAAGAAAGTACAGGTACAAAATTGATAACTAATACCAAAAAGCAAAAATTAAAAATCTAGAGTAGAGTTTGGAATTTCAAAAATACAATGTTAAAAAAAAAAAAGAAGAAGAAAAATAAAGCGAGAAAACAAACAAACAAAAACAAACAATGTCACAAAAATTATAAAGAAAATACAGGTACAAAATTGATATCAAATACCAAAAAGCATAAATTAAAAATCTAGAGTAGAGTTTGGAATTTCAGATATACAATGTTATATAAAAGAAGAAGAGAAAGAAACAGAGAAGAAGAAAAAAAAAGTCACAGAAATTGTAAAAAAAAACTATAGGTACAAAATTGATAACATATACCAAAAAGCTAAAATTAAAAATCTAGAGTAGAGTTTGGAATTTCAAAAATACAATGTTAAAGAAAAGAAGAAGAAAAAAAAAAACAAGGTCAAAAAATTATAAAATATATATATATGAAGTTTGCTGAAAAAGAAAAAAACAGGGTCTTTTTTTTTTTTTTTTGCAAAGTAATAGGTTATAAAAGTGAAAATTAAAGGAACAATAGAGGACTTAAAATTTTTTTTTTTAATTAAAAAAAAAAGAAAGAATGATCATAAAAATAATAAAAATATATCTAGGACTTTCTTGGTTTTGTTGTGGGTATTGTGGGTTCAGTTCATTTTTGGCTAGTTCCTTGGTCAGACTTATATTTCTCAAGATCTATAGGCCCCT
Organism: Bos javanicus; assembly: GCF_032452875.1. NCBI lineage: Eukaryota > Metazoa > Chordata > Mammalia > Artiodactyla > Bovidae > Bos > Bos javanicus. Next base: position 16,190,813 of record NC_083871.1, on the reverse strand, counting down.
TCCTATGTAGTCCGTAGTAACCACAGGGTTTTGATCTATTGCCTGTAGCTTCCAAGGCGTTTCCCTCTGTTATATCTTCTTCTGTTTGCTAGTCTCTTCAGTATCTGGTTTCCGCCCTGACACAAAGGGGATGGTGGAGGATACTTTTTTTTTTTTTTTTAGGCTTACTTGTTCAGTCGCGCTGTGCGGAGGGAGGGAGGGATGCTGCAAACAAATAACACTGGCGTGAGCTTGCAGTGCTTCAGTCACACTGGGTCTGTCCCCGCTCACGGCGCGTGTAGCCTCCCTGCCCACACTGCTCGGGCTCTAGGTTGTTCCGCCGGGAACAATCCGAGGCCGGCCCTGGGTTGCATGCACCTCCCAGGTCCAAGCCGCTCAGGTTCAGGCACTCGGGTAGTCCTCAGAGGCGCAGACTCAGTTGGGCCTGCGTTTTGTGCTCTTCCCAGGTCCGAGCAGCTCAGGTGATGAGGTGTTTGGGGAGCGCCAATGCTGCGATTTATCGCCTCCCCGCCACTCGGTTATCTGGGTGTAAAACCAGCGCACCTTCTCAGGCAGATGTTGACCGTCCAGACCCCCAGTAAGTTTTAGTTAGCAAAGAAGCCTGCTTACAGTTTTATAGATAATGTCTCTCTGGGGCTGCGATTGCCCCCTTCCGGCTCTGGCTGCCTGTCACCGGAGGGGGAAGATCTGCAGCCGGCTATCTCTGTTCAGTCCTTTGTTCCGTGCACGGGCCTGGCGGTGTCTTAGGTTAGGGCTGGCTTTTCGCGTGGTAGATATCCCACAGTCTGGTTTGCTAGCCCAAATTATTTCGCTCAGATAGCACTCAGGGTATTCAGGCCAGATTCTTATTCTAAGCGATGCAGCCCACGCCGCGCCTCCCTGCCCAGCCCCCGCTTGCTAATGGCGGATGCAGGCGTCTGCGCTGCTTCTCCGCTGGGGGAGTTACTGTAGGGCTCGCAATCTGCGAGTTTTAATTGTTTATTTATTTTTTCTCCCTGTTATGTTGCCCTCTGTGCTTCCAAAGCTCGGCACCGATTCGGCAGTGAGAAGGTTTCCTGGTGTTTGGAAACTTCTCTCTTTTAAGACTCCCTTCCCGGGACAGAACTCCATCCCTCCCTCTCTTGTCTCTTTTTTTGTCTTTAATATTTTTTCCTACCTCCTTTCGAAGACTTGGGTGGCTTTTCTGGGTGCCTGATGTCCTCTGCCGGCATTCAGAAGTTGTTTTGTGGAATTTACTTGACGTTTAAATGCTCTTTTGATGAATTTGTGGGGGAGAAAGTGTTCTCCCCGTCCTACTCCTCCGCCATCTTGGCTCCTCCCTTGGTTGTGGTTTTAAACCAATAAAGGAGAGCAGTTGAAGATTGCTAATTTCCTTCTAATTTACCGCTGCCCTAGGCAGCAATTCAGCAGCTATTGGAATATTCTGTGGAGCCTATGACTGGATAATCCCAACTCTCCTTATTTCCGCATGCACAAAATCAGTCTATACCTGGGAGAAGCTTTTACTCTTTAGGCACCAAGTGAAAATTAAGGCCCTGTGAACATGGAATATGGCTTAGGTAATCGTTTTACAAAGGTCAAGGATGTGAAGATCTGAGACATCTTAAAATAGTGGTTTTTAAGAAATATTCTAGCACACTTCTAAATCGATTTCGTAAAATAATGCTCTTACCATTTTTTTGGATTACATCTAATATTGTCATAATACATTTACAAAGTTGTCAAGGGTATGATTTTTAATAAATTTTTAAAGTTTATGTTGTAAATAAAATGGTTATATCAAACTTTAAATGTATCCAGTGAAATTTAAATACCTTAATGAAAGTTTCTATCATTCATTTAAAAATTTAGTAAATAAACTATTCTTTAATTGTAGGAAACTTTATATTATTCTACTTTTTCTTCTTGAGCTTTTATTTCCATTTTATTGTCTCCCAGTAGATTATTTATGTGTTTGATAACAAACAATCATGTAGCTTATACTATGTGTCAGAAGGGCTTCCCAGGTGGCGCAGTGGTAAAGATTCCACTTGCCAATGCAGGAGACACAAGAGATGCAGGTTCCAATCCCTGGGTCGAGAACATTCCCTGGAGTAGGAAATGACAACCCACTAAACTATTCTTGCCTGGAAAGCCCCATGAACAGAGGAGCCTGGCAGGCTACAGTCCATTGGGTTGCAAAGAGTCAGATATGACTGAGCGACTGAGCACACACGTACCAGAAACTTCACAACACAGGCTCATTTAACACTCTGTCTCAGGTTGGGTGCTGTGGCAACCATATTCCAAGATAGAGATTAGGATGTAGGAGCTTACTAGGGAGTATTCTTGAGATAAACACTTGTGAAAGAGAGGAAGAAAATGCAGGGTTGGGCAGAGGGAGAAGCTGAGCTGTGATTTAATACCAATGAAGGCCTCAGCCAATCTGTGGGAAACTTTGGAATAGGATTGGCCCTGCAGACTTGTTTCCAGTTGGGAGAAGGGATCCAGACCTTTCAGCATGACTTTGAATGAGGCAGTTTTCTTGGCAAGGCAGTCCTCAAGGAAGTCTGAGAGCTGTGGGCCAGATTCTGGCATCACACCCAGCAGCTGAAGGAGCAAGTCATTCATTACTGAAGGCGGACTTCTGGGTGCTGCATCAGAGAATTCACGGCAGTCTCATGAGGATGAGACTGAAAATCAACCCAAGTTACAGATGAGAAAACTGAGGCACAGAGAAGTTCAGTAAATTGCCTGAGATCTCTTAAGTGGTGGGGCTAGGATATGAACCCAGACCATCTGGCTCTACCACTGTGCTTCTAACCTCTGGCCCGGGCGTGTGTGCTCAGTTGCTTCAGTTGTGTCCGACGTTTACGACCCTATGGACCACAGCCTGCCAGGCTCCTCTGTCCACGCGATTCTCTACATGAGAATACTGGAATAGGTTGCCATTTCTTTCTCCAGGGGATCTTCCAGACTGGGTTAGTTTACTAACCTCTGTTTTATGGGGAAAAAATATGCAAAGATAGAGGATACACTCATGGTTTACTGTTATAGGAATAAAACAATACCAGATGGAATAAACATAATGACCCTAACCTTATATTTTAAAGGCTAGAGGGAGCTGTGCCAACATTTTAACAGTAGATTTCCCTGGGTGGTAGGTTTAAAGGTGATCAGTATTCTCTTTACTATATTTTTGTGTTTTCTGAAATAAAAAATGTAAAACATTTTTAATGAGAAAAAACTCAATGAATATTATTTTAAAGAGCATTGTTGGAGGGATTAGGATGCTAAATTCAGTAATGACAAAGGGGTACTTCATAATCCAATACTCACAGAATTAAGTCAGAAATGATAAAGTTCAAGCAGCATGCAGAGCACTTTATCAACTGGGGTAGTTTTAGGATGATAACTGCAACACTGGTAATCCTCACATTTCCTGCTTTTCTAGTTGTCTCTTCACAGGGTCTCTGTTTCATTGGTGGGTATCCTGGTCTTATGGATTGAATTTTGTACTCCCTCCCAAATTGACATGGGGCTTCCTTGGTGGCTCAGTGGGAAAGGCTCTGCCTGCATGCAGATGTGGGTTCAATCCCTCGGTAGGGAAGGTTCCTGAAGAAGGAAATGGCAATCCACTCCAGTATTCTTGCCTGGGAAATCCCATAGACAGAGGAACTACAGTTCATGGGGTCGCAAAGAGTTGGACATGACTTAGTGGCTAAATAACAACAACAAATTGATATATTGAAATTCTAACCCCCAGTGTGATAATATTACAAGGTGGGGCCTTCCTGAGGTAATTAGGTCATGAGGGTAGAGCCCTCAAGAGTGGGATTAGTGCCCTTATAAAAGGGGCCCCAGAGAACTGTCTCCCCCTTTTTCTGCCATGTGAGGACACGATGAGAAGTTGGCATTGAAACCCGGAGGAGGACCCTCACTGGAACCCGACTGTGCTGACACTTCATCTCAGACTTTCAGCCTCCAAAACTGTGAGAAATAAATTTCTGTTGTTTAGAAGCCACCCAATGGTAATTTGTTTAGAAGCCACCCAATTGACTAAGAAATTGGGCTCACCCCTTCTGATGAGCACTGAAGCACTAATGTGGCAGCCATCAACATTACAATCAAATCCCAGGCCATCTCTCTGCCTGATCTCTTCTGCTCATTGGGCAGGATTTGAGTAAATCACATTAGTGCTTTTGGAACAGAGAAGGTGTTCAAATTCTATTAATTTTTATGCTCCCATAGCTACTGCCCTAGTTTATTTAGGTCTTAATTATTGCTCACCCAAACAATAGTCTCCAAACTGGTTTCTGGCTCCCCTGCTCCTACCCTTTTACTCTGAACCTCTGATCTTTCTGAAGGACATCTCAAGTGTTTTTCTTGTTAGAACCCTTCATTGACTCATGTTTCCTACAGACCAAGATCCAAACTCCTCAGCCTGGAGTTAAGATGTCAATATTGTAAGTCTTCATGGCGGATGAAAAAGAAAATTTGTATTTTCAACGGATCAAATTAATTTTAGAATTACCTAAATACAATGAAGTCCAAAGCAGTTGTAAAAGTAGGTTTCTCTTGGTAAAATGAGAAAAAGATGTCCAGAACCAAAACTGAAAGTCAGACACATATCTAACTCTGAAAATAATGAGTTCAGGACCAGTGTCATTCTGAGGAAAAGACCAGGTCACTGAAAAATCAAAGCATATCTGATTGGCCTGAGTCAATAATTTGAACTGTTTCTGATGTAATGTACAATGTATGACTATAAAAATCTTCAAATGGATAATGGACTTAATTTTCATGTTCAAAATTTGGACTATCAGTGGCATATTTGCAAAGCTAAGCCTGGCTTTCTTAGTTGAGTATAATTGTTACCCCAGGAAGAAATGGAAGAGGAAAGAAATCAGAAGCATAAAGAGAATCAGAATTAGAATCAGGACAGAAAGGATGAGGAAACAAATTTACTTCCTAAGTTTTAGCCCTTTTATAAGTTTTATATCAGTTTTGTAATTGTTGCAATGTTGAGTATATTTTGTCTTCTCTTAAAAATCATTTAAAAGAATCTGCTGATGTAAATGTGCAAAAAAAGGGATTCAGTTTACAATAATGTTTATGAATTTGGAGAAATCTAATTTATTAAGTTAATATATTTTATGAATTATCTGTTAAAATAAGATATATATTATTTTAAAATTAATTGTTTTATTCAGTCACTCAGTCATGTCTGACTCTTCACAACTGTAGCACACCAGGCTTCCCTGACCTTCAGCATTTCTCAGAGTTTGCTCAAACTTATGTTCATTGGGTCCATGATGCCATCCAATCAACTCATCCTCTGTCACCCCCTTCTCCTCCTATCTTCAATCTTTCCCAGCAGCAGAGTCTTTTCTAATAAGTAGGTTCTTTGCATCAGGTGGCCAAAGTATTAGAGCTTCAACTTCAGCATCAGTCCTTCCAATGAATATTCAATGCTGATTTCTTTTAGGATCTACTTGTTTGATCTCCTAATAAATGGTGAATATTCCTTTCTATGTAACATATACAAAAGCTTCTGGGATATTAAAAAGAGTTATCAACATGAGGTTGTCCCCATTCAGGCCCAACATATCTTTTCAGCTTAACCCTCTAATGCGTTCTAGCTCCAGCCCTACTGAATTGTTCCCATTTACTTTTACACAGCCATTTCCCTAAACATGCTTTTTTTCCAGTTTCCCCTGGAATATCCTTCCCTGAAATGTAGAAAAATTAAACTCTCTCCATTCCTCAAAATACATCTCTCAGCTTCTCAAAGTCTCCCACAAGTGAAGTAATGTCTACTGTTCTAACTCCTTGGCACTTGTAGCTGGGCCTTGTCTTACATCCTCAGTCTCTTTACATACACACACGTGAGTGAGTGTGTGTGTGCACATGCTTATATATAAGTATGTATTATAATATTGCTACTGCAGATTATATTACAGTATACTCATATGATTCTATTGTGAATTCCCTGAGCGTAGGATACACATTACAATCATCACTATTCCCCCTATTATTTGTTGAATCAAAACAACAAATACAAGATGAAAAATTAAGCAAACATAATGAATGCTTCCATTTCAACTTAAAATTTAAAAATATTATTATGGAGACAATACTGAAGGACAAGTTTTAAAATTCAGATATTTCTACCATGCACGACTTTTGTCATTTCCCTATTTCAATTTAAGGATTTAGCCATGCTCCTACAACATATTTGTTTATGTAACAGACTGTTAAAAATAGGATTTGTCATCTCTAGTTTTGGCTAAAGCCCCACTAGACTGGAACAAAACAAGAGGTGATGAATACTCCCACATTCCAAAAATGTGATGCTAACACTTAACACCTATTCAGAGCCTACTCACCCTCTGCTCCCTGCACTTCTGACTTCCGCGTCACAATCTGGGCCAGGTGCCCTCTTTGCAGGTCTCTGTTATGGATATTATCACACTGTACTGTCAGTGCCTTTTTATCTAATATTTTATTATACAAGTTTTCAAATATACTCAGAAGTTGACAGAATTATATAACAAACCCACTACCCACCACCTAGATTCTGCAATCCACATCTGATCTATAGTATCTGACATCTTTGCTTGATCACAATATTCATCCATCCCTCTATCTATCCTCTTTTCTTTTAAATGCATTCAAAGTTGCAGACACCAGTGCCCTCTACTCTCAAACACTCCAGCACGCTACTGTTGGCTAGAGCTGGATATTTGACTACTTGAGAATATTTTTGGTAAAACGTGCCATTGCCTTTTACTTACCTATCGCTTCCATTAGGCTGAAGTGACTGGGTCTTTTTTGTTTTCTACCCAATGCCTCACACATAGAAGGAACTAGGTTAACATTTGTTAAATGAATGCATTTCAGATTTCACCAGATGCTAGTTTCTTGATTTATACATAAAGTAATTTTGTCACTCCCTTGATTCATCTTCTTATTACCCTACCCAGAAAATCTGTAGGCGGCTACCTGCATTCTACCTGTTTAGCATCCCAGGAAGCTAGGAATTTTAATCTGTTAATGATAGTAGACACTCTCTCAAAGTGTCTTTCTACAAAGCCCCACAAGGTGGTGCCCAAATATCTTTTTTCAAACAATAGTCCTTCAAGACCCATGGTCAGTCCTCACTCATTTCTGTTAGTATATAGTATTTTTAATTTGGTTAATTAGCATAATGGAATATTTTATATTCATGCTGCTGCTGCTAAGTCGCTTCAGTTGTGTCCAACTCTGCGGGACCCCATAGATGGCAGCCCACCAGAGTGGGTTGCCATTTCCTTCTCCACTGCATGAAAGTGAAAAGTGAAAGTGAAGTTGCTCAGTCGTGTCCAACCCTCAGCGACCCCGTGGACTGCAGCCCACCAGGCTCCTCCGTCCATGGGATTTTCTAGGCAAGAGTACTGGAGTGGGGTGCCATCGCCTTCTCCGATTTTATATTCATATATATAATTAATAAAAAGTTCTTACATTGAATAAAATTATACATATGTATTTCAGAATCTGTAGTTCTGGATATAAACAATGAATAATGATTATATTAGGTACTTTACATTTGTTTCAGTTGTATAGTATTGAATGAAGTATAAGTAGAACGGAGTATGAGTGGGAATGGCAACCCACTCCAGTAGTCTTGCCTGGAAAATTCCATGGACAGAGGGGCCTGACGGCCTAGGTCCATGCGGTCACACAGCATCGGGCATGACTGAGCGACTGAGCATATTGAAAGGTTTTTCATACCCAAAATAGTAAAATATAAATTCAAGTCCCTTTCACTGTAAACTTTGAATAATTTACCCTGTACAAATTTAAAAGGACAGAGGAGGAAACAAACTATTGTATAGAAGGAGCTATATAATTTAGGTGTAACTTGGGGGGAAAAAAAAAGATGACTGCTACCTCAATTGGGGACATTGTTGTGTGAACCAGAGTTGCAATGGATTGACATAATATGAGAAATAAGTTACTTAATGTTCTTAAGATACTTTAGTTCCAGGAGTTTAGTTGATTTATTTAAAAAACTTTGTTGAATATTCTTATGAAATCCCAAAGTGGACCGACTAGAAAACTCACAAGGGTGTTGAGTTTCTATAACTTATTACTCATACAAGTGATGATATCTATCTCTATTACTGGCTTTATTTTGATCAGGTATCAATAATATGCACCACAGTTTACTCAAATCATTGTTACAGTCCAAGGCTACTCTGGCATCCCTGCCCAAACCAGGAGGAGAAAGTTCTTCAACTCTGAGCCCTCAGAAATAGTGTTCATTGCCCTTGATGACCCAGACATGAAGATTTACAGTGAGAGATGAGACTTGTTATGTGCTGGAATTTAGTCCATGATAATTTGCCCTGAGCCAGTTCTTACTAAAGGAAATATCCACATTTATGAAACATAAACTGTTGGCCAAATAACAGCCTTCTTTTTCTCCTGCTCCGTACAAAGGCCTAGAGAACTGCTGGGGTATTTAGGGACAATGAAAGATGCCTGGCTAGTGTACAAAGATCTAAACTTTATTCCCTCACCATCTCATGGGATAATCTTTGGATACATCTCAACACCTGCCCTCTACCTTATCACCTGTGAAATGGAAGAATCAAATGAAAGTGGTTTCAAAGTTTCCCTCAGGTTCTGAGATTTGATGCTACTATCTGTCCCCAATACAAGAAAAGTCTAACTACCATCTAGTGGAAAAATGGAAGAATTTACCAAGATACAACACACTTTCTAACACCTGAAAATAAAACCAGCCAAGTGAAAAACAGAAAATACTTTCCCCATTAAAAAAGCAGACTTTGGTCAAAGCTTAGTAAGTAGAGCCTATATTTCTCTTTTTGGGTGGATTCTGCATGAAAAAGTTAAGACTTCTTTATTCACTGAAGGGAATAATTTTTTTAAAACTTGGACATTCCAATCTATGACAGAGGAAGACCTGTACACTTTCAGATATTTCTTAGAAAGGAAAATTGTAAAAAATTTCCAGATAGCACCCTGATTGTTTTGTCATAAGAAATCTGCTCTTAGTAAAGAATAGTACAGAAAGAGAAAATATGAATGTTGAAGGAAATTTTTAGAGAAAGATTTTCACAGTCATAAGATTGGTGCAATGAGGATTTATGCTGCTGCTGGATTCTAGGACCCTCTTGTTGTATATGAGACTCAAGCTGGGGATCAAGTGACAAATAATAAAGCAAGATGATAGATAGATATAGATCAGAGAGTAAATAATACAAAAAAAATATGGGGAATTCCCTAGTGGTCCAGTGTTAAGGAGTCACCTTCCAGTGAGAGTGATATGTGTTCCATCCCTGGTCGGGGAACTAAGATCCCACGTGCCTCGGGGCAATGGGGCCCACGCATAACAACTAGAAAGAAGCCCTGAGCTGCAACAGAAGTTCCCTTAGGCAACTAAGACCTGACACAGCCAACTAAAAACAAATATATGTATTTTTAATTGTGGACACAGCAGGGGAAGGATAGGGTGGGATCAATAGAGCATTGATATATACACTATCATGTGCAAAATAGATGGCTAGTGGGAAGTTGCTATACAACACAGGGAGCCCAGCCTGGCACTCTGTGATGACCTAGAGGGGTGGGATGAGGGGAGGGGAGGAAGGCTCAAGAGGGAGGGGATATATATATAATTACAGCTGATTCGAGTTGTTGTACGGCAGAAACCAACACAGCAGCATAAAGCAATTTCCCTCCAATTAAAAAATAAATTTTTTAAAAAAGAAAAAAAATGTAGATGGATGTTAAGGGGCCATACTGCTCCAGATGTAAGAGATGGCACAATTCCTACACTTCATTACCAAGGATAATGTTCACTTCCTTGTCATTGAATGCTTTGAATCCTTCCCTTAGTTAATAAATAGACCAATACCATTTGGGTGTCTTTCTAATTTATGATGAATGACATGAGAGAGTATCTGTTATACTTTTGGACTCCAGTTCAGTTCAGTTCAGTCGCTCAGTTGTGTCTGACACTTTGTGACCTCATGGACTGCAGCATGCCGGGCTTCCCTGTCCATCAGCAACTCCCGGAGCTTACGCAAACTCATGTCCATCGAGTTGGAGTCAAGAAAGATAACAAATCACAGAACCTCCAGAGCTTTGGGACAAGTGTTAGATATTCTACTGTATCAACATTTTATACTGAAGAAAATAGACTGCTAAGGACTAACTTTTCCAAGCTGGGTAAGAAGGACACTGGTTTCTCCTTCATCAGCTAAAAATGTTCTTTTCTACTGTGGATGAGCAGTCTGGGAGGTAGGTGAAATTAGAAGGTTGTGAAACACTAAATTATACCTTGATCTTGGTCCAGATATGCAACTATGAGACAAGTCTGTTCTGATATGTTACTAGCCCTTTTGGTGTTTCTGTAACCCCAGGCACATAACACCTTCCGATATTCACAAGTCATCTCAGGTTTTTGTCCTTTTAAATGATCCTTGGACCCTAAAACATCATCACTGTTGAAATGGAGATGTTGGCATTGGTACCAAAACAAACACAACCAACATAGGTTCTATATGGTTGAATATTTCAACAAATTAAAAAATTTCAAAAAAGGATTTCCTGTCTAGCAGTGCTTTGAAGGAGAGCAATCTGTTGTATCCGGAGAAGGCAATGACACCCCACTCCAGTACTCTTGCCTGGAATCCCATGGGTGGAGGAGCCTAGTAGGCTGCAGTCCATGGGGTCATGAAGAGTTGGACACGACTGAGCGACTTCACTTTCACTTTTCACTTTCCTGCATTGGAGAAGGAAATGGCAACCCACTCCAGTGTTCTTGCCTGGAGAATCCCAGGGACGGGGGAGCCTGGTGGGCTGCCGTCTATGGGGTCGCACAGAGTCGGACATGACTGAAGCGACTTAGCAGCGGCAGCAGCAATCTGTTTATCATGATTCTCAAGTGATTGATGAGCTCTTGAAAAATACTTCTAATTATCATTCATTAAACAAGTATTTATGGGGTGTTTACTTGGGCCACCTGCAGCAGTAATAGCAAAAATAGCATGTTATCGTTCTGTATAAGGCTGCTGCAGACCAACTGCAGAAGGGCGTGGACTCCAGGTTGCCTTGTTCTAGTCATCACCGTGATCTCTGCTCCTTTACTTGGTCTGTGTGTACCAATTCAAGACCCTCCTTTAGGGTTAAGATTGTTTTATTAACGTACCCTTGTGCATTGTTCCTCTGGCTACAAATCGCATTGCTTTATATAAATGAACAGAAGATTTTTTTTGAGTCATCTATCCAGTCAACTTAGTGGTGATTTCCACACTTGAGAGTGAAAGGCAGAAAACGTTAGGTTTGAGGTGCCCTATCTGCCTTTGAGGTGGGCTTTCCTGGTGGCTCAGATGGTAAAGAATTTGCCTACAATGTAGGAGATCCAGGTTTGATCCCTGGGTTGGGAAGATCCCCTGGAGAAAGGAAGGACTACCCACTCTAATATTTTTCCCTGGAGAACCTCATAGATGAAGGAACCTGGTGGAGTATAGTCCATGGGGTCACAAAGAGCTGGACATGACTAAGCACATCTGCCTTTGGGGTACAGATGAGTACCCCGATGAATGAGTAGGCAGGGTTCTGACCCCTCACTTATTTTAACCAGAACAGTTCTAAAGCAGGAGGTCTTTAGTCCCATCTTTCACCTCAGGGGTCACCTGTTTGCAGCCTTGAGGTATTATTTTTCTGCAAGTTGTTAACCTACCCTAGGAAAAAGAGCTGATCTTCTGAAGAACTGCCACTTCCTTGATCCATGACTCTCATCTCACACAAGTGAAACATGCGGCTAACATCTACAGGCTATTTGAGATACATATGTGGTTGCTTCCTAGGTCATTCCACCGTTACTTCTGTGATATATCCACTATTTCCTTTTTTCTATTACCAACGTCCCACAAAACTTCCTTAGTTCTTCAAAACCTGCTATGTGGTGAGGAGGCAAAGAAAATGTTCACATTTCACATGGATGTCAAACTTAATGATGCAGCCTCAGGGATCAGAGCGATCTGAGTTAAGATCCCATTCTGGTATTCTCTAGCATTAGTATGACCATGGGCAAGTTAGTGAGCTCCTCTCTTTCTCAACACCCTTTATCTGCAAAACACAAACCCCTGTAGTCCTTACAATGAGCAGATGGTTTGCTTTTGGAGGGTTAAATCCCATAATGTGTGTGAAGCCCTTAGCCCAGTGCCTGGCACCTGGTAAAGAGTTCATGGAATGGAAGTTATTACTGTCACTATAAGCGGAGATATAAATGCTAAAATGTCTTCCTAAGAAAGCTGATTCTAAATTATAACTGAACACTTCTACTGCTTTCTCTGATCATCTCACTCTTCCTGATCCTTGAGGTAGTCTGTAGAGAAACCTGCTATACATTGTGTAGGGGTCGAGTGGCTTCTTGGCAATATGCTTTGCAGTGACAAATATTGATGTATTAATAATATGGGCTGTAACCACAGGTAGAAAATAGGACAAAAAGAGAATGGAATGACTACAGTGATCACCTTTCCTAGACAGAGACCTCAGAATATTGACCATTGTAACTTTCCTTGTCAAGTTACAGTTTGACAGAATCTTGATAAATAATCAAATTCCCTCCTTCATTTCATAAGTGGGAAACTGAGGTCCCCATGTGAAAGACAGAACCAGGACTAAATTCTATACAGTAGTCTATATTTGATTATGAAACTTTTCAAAAATCACAAATGTAGAAAGACTAGAATCACAAATGTTTATATGCTCATGACCTATCTTCAATAATTATCAACCCATTGCCTCTGTTGAAAAACCAGATTTGCATCTGAGTCTGGGTTGGGAAGATCCCCTGGACAAAGAAATGGAAACCCACTCCAATATTCTTGCCTGGGAAATCCCATGGACAGAGGAGCCTGGTGGGCTACAGTCCATGGGCTCACAAAGATTTGGAACAACTTAATGACTAAACATCAACAAGACCTTGTTTTCGTTGGAATCCTAACTCTATAATTAGAGTCACTAAAATCCCCCTGCAATGCAGGAGATGCAGGTTCAACACCTGGATTGGGAAGATCCCCTGGAGGAGTAAGTGGGAACCCACTTCAGTGTTCTTGCCTGGAAATCCCATGGACAGAGGAGCCCGGTGGGCTACAGTCCATGGGGTCACAATGAGTCGGACACGACTGAAGCGACTTAGCATGCACACGCAAGCTGGTATGATTTATCCTCCTTCACAGAGCTCTTCAGCAACAGTATCTTACCGAGCAACTCCCGGGCAAAGGACCAGAAAGAGGACATGGCCTGACAAACAAAGGCAGGCTGTCAATAAATGTCTAAACTGTAGGAAATCTGCCCAAGTTATTTTTAAAACAGCCTGGAAAGCACAGACTTATTGTGAAAGGCACTGTTCCTTTAAATTACTCACTGATCCCACCCAGATCTTGCACCCTGGCCAAATGCCTAGCCACTCTTGCTTTAATTTAGTCTAAAAAACATGAGTAGAGAATTACAAAAGATCTAAAGGGAAAGACAATTTTTATTTCCCACAGAACAGAACAATATCAAATAGTCAGCTCCATCCTCAGCAATGGTCCTTGCTGTTGGCACTTGCTTAACCAGTCTTTAATTCCTGTTTGATAAACTTTATAAGGTAAGACATGACTGTTTTGTTTTAATCACTCGAAACTAGTTCAGACATCTAGGAACTGTGGAAGACTAAACGGTTTACGTATTTATTATGTGAAGAAAGCTTATCAGATTTTTTTATCCTTTGTTATTACTTTAATTATATTATCAGGGAAATAATAAGTGTTAAAATGTAGAAATGTTAATTTTAAAGCTATTTTAAAATTTATTTTTAATTTATAGCCTACTATGTAGCATTGTTATACTGTTAATATCTTTTGGGACATCTTTTTCTTAATTTGGACACATTTTTATAACTCAGTAGTCACTGCAGAATTCTTTATAACATGGTAAGTTTAGCGATTTGGATAAAGTATCTGATCACTTTATCTTCATGGCAAAACAAATGAGATGCAAACATTGTGAATAAAATTAGTAAACTTTGCTGAAAAATAATATTATTTCCAAAATGTCATAAAATATAAATTCTGTTGGATTTATTGATCCTGATATTTACCCTAAATACCTTTCACACAAAAAAGCCAAAACTACGGCATTGATTAAAGGTAACAATTGTTTCTGCATTTATGAAATGCAAACTGTAGTAAGCACAGAGGTTTATATTTCCTTTATTTAACTAATGACTCTTTCCCCCTGAAACCTATTTTGTTTGTATATATCATCTAAATGAGAGAAAGGTGGGAAGTATTAAAAACCGAGGCAAAATAAAGCATGACAAAAAAGATCCAAAATGAGTGGGCTCTTAAGATATTAAACTAATAAGAGATTTCAGGATGATAGTAGAACTGAAAAACTAGAGAAAGTGTAAGGGTGTCCTCTGGCTAATATCGGAAAGCAACAGCATGACTTTGGTTTTGGAGAACTAGATAAAAAATGTCAGAACAAATAGTAGTTAAGTATGAGATATTGTGATTATTGCTAATGAATCAGTTGTGTTAGGGAACATTATATATATATAAGTCTTCAGTTATGAATTCATAATTACACGTCAACAAACTGTCTGAGCAAGTGCCTAGTTTAGGGGAAAGATATCTATTTAAAGCCAGCATTTCCGAAGCCCAAAATGAGGCCTGCAAATAAGAGAAATAGTGGTTTTCATCTCAGGATCCTTCATGGGAATCCCCTTCTTTAGGTTTTTGAAGAGTTGTCTTGATCTACAAGCTACAAGCTTGTAAAATCTCTCTTGTTCTCAATGAAATTAAATTTTCAGTCTCTTATTTCCAGAACTTCTGAGAACTTCTTTAAGTACAAGGGTCAACAAAAGAAAGAAGTCGTATGTAATACCAGGGACATGATGCTATACATCTTCCCCCTCTGAAAATGTAACAGCGGCTGCGTTTTGCTACACAGCTTTGAATGTGAAAATGTGAAAGTGTTAGTCACTCAGTCATGTCTGACCTTTTGCGATCCCATGGACTGGAGTTCACCAGGCTCCTCTGTCTGTGGGATTCTCCAGGCAAGAATGCAGGAATGGGTAGCCATTCTCTTCTCCAGGTGATCTTCCTGATGCAAGGATTGAACCGGGGTCTCCTGCATTGCAGGCAGATTCTTTACCATCTGAGCTACCAGGGAAGTCCCTTTTAATACCTGCTGCTGTTGCTGCTAAGTCGCTTCAGTCATGTCCGACTCTGTGCAACCCCATTGACGGCAACCCACCAGGCTCCACCATCCCTGGGATTCTCCAGGCAAGAACACTGGAGTGGGTTGCCATTTCCTTCTCCAGTGCATAAAAGTGAAAAGTGAAAATGAAGTCGCTGAGTCGTGTCCGACTCCTAGCAACCCCATGGACTGCAGCCTACCAGGCTCCTCCGTCCATGGGATTTTCCAGGCAAGAGTACTGGAGTGGGTTGCCATTGCCTTCTCGTTTTAATACCTAGTTGTCTCCAAATCTTAGCATACCTGGTCTGAAGAGCAGTTAACATTTGGTCAATTGCACTTGAGGCAAATGCCAAGAGATATGGGGCTTCCCTGGTGGCTCAGACAGTAAAGAATCTGCCTGCAATACAGGACACATGATTTTGACCCTGGGTTAGGAAGATCCCCTGGAGAAGGGAATGTCAACCCACTCCAGTATTCTTGCCTGGAGAATTCCATGGGCAGAGGAGCCTGGTGGGCTACAGTCCATGAGGTCACAAAGAGTTGGACATAACTGAGCACACACAGCACACACACTTGGTCATACTGATAGAAAGTCGGCTTAGTAAGCTTCCTGCTATTCGAGGCTATTTGAGGAGCAGACTATGGCATGGAGCCCTCTACCGATTCACCCCCAATCCGATAGCTTTGCTTCTCATTGGGGCTTCTCCATCTGGCATGTGTGAAGAAGTCAGTCTCCCATCTCATTCCTTACTGCCTTAGCATGTATTTCCACCCCACCACCTCCCCTGCCCATTGAGAGTCTAGAAAAAATCATGCTCATGATTTCCCAGTTTACCATTCCCTGAAGGCAAGGTGCCAAAGAAGGAAAGCATGATTCTTTTTCCAGAACTTCTAAAGTCTATACACTTCAAGCTGGCAAACATTTCCAAACCATGCAAAACATGGGGTTCAAAATAAGCCTTCTTACTTCCATTCTCAGGTATACTGAGCTAGCCACACATGAGTCTTCTTTTGCCAGGGAAGTCTGTGGCTTTTAAAGGCATTTGGTACATAGCTGGGCTTACTGAGTGCTGAAAATTGCTGAAGATTTAAATACAAGATTATATTTTAATCTACCCAGGAAAATAGTTTCACAGGGCCTTTCAGAGGGGATTGCTTCCTGATTTCAAGTCCTTTATCTGTCCAGTAGTTGTTCCAGCTAACACTTAGCAAATCTGTTTCTTTTTTTTTTTTACTCTTATACTCTTTTGACTGACTGGATATGCAGCTGTAGGACAGCTTGAAACTCCAGTGGAGATGAAGTTAACAAAGTAAATGTAGAAAATGGGGTTCTGTGGAAACAGAAGGGCAATTCAATTTTTGACGACCTCTGAACTCACTGAAATTGTGCATGTAATATTAAGACTGAAATCGTGGTGGCTCTCTACAACCCTGTAAAAATATTGGCATGGTCAGGAGTTAGTTATAATGAAAATGGACAAAACAACCTTGTAGCAATCTGATACTACCTTGGAGAATGTGGATATGTCAAACAGACCCTGTGATTGAAACACAGCCATCATATAGAGTGGGACTGAAATGTTCTGAAATAGCTCTACCCTCTCCTGCTCCCCACAATATAATGGGAAATTCAGACTACTTGGATGTAATTCTTTGAATATACAAAAACATTCATTAATAGATATTTGGTTGTGTCACCATGATTTATTTAGATTAGAAACTTTAAAAATCTCCATATGGATAATTCTCCATAAATATGAATGAAAAACCCTTTTCTCTTTCCACATACCAGCTTCAAATTTTACGGGCTTGAAATTAAAAATAGCAAACTCTATATCTTATTAAAGTACTTATAACTGATTTTTTAAATTAAAGGTGCTACACGGCAGATGATTTTTCACCATCCATCATAATGTGGAACAGACGTTTTGTCCTGTATCTCCTGCTTTTGCCAGCTTTTATGAGTCAAGCAATATATGGACAAAGAAAGAAAGGCTCAAAGACCAATTTACTTGCAAGGAAAAATCTCCAGGGTAAAAAAATGTTTTATCTTTGTTAGTTTTAGTTTCTTAAAACCCTAATATGAATTTTTCCAAATAGCACTTGGTATAAACAGCAAACTACATATTTATGTATATATGTGATACTCTATTTTGATATGATCATAAGGCATGTTACATACTTACAGAGCATACTTAAATGGGCACAACAGAGAATGCCACTCACATAGATAAAGAAACTGAGGCCCAGAAGGTGAAGTGGCATGCTTGAGGCTGCAGGCAAATTAAGTAGCAAGTCACAGAGCTAGGATTCAACCTTCAGTTCTCACTATTAGGTTTTTTTGTCCCTCAGCACGCCTGCAATACGATCCATCCAGTCATTTTCTCCCTTGATTTAAAAAATGTTAAAAAAAAAAAAAATTTGTACCCAAACAAGATGGGGCCTCACCAATATGTCCCATAATCTGAGAATGAGGCAGAGTATTATTTACTTCTAGACAACTTTGTCTAGTGTTTGTTGAATTTTTAAACTACAATGTTCTTTCTTTTCCTCTCACTTTAAGTAAGTTTTTCCTTGGGAAGATGCTCCGAATATATGGTATTTTGTTTGCTTTTGAGTTGCATGATTTTAGAGGAGGAAAAGAATTTGAAGACTTGGAAAGAGATTTAGTTATTCACAATGTCAGCCCGATCTCCAAGGTGCCTCTCTTTTTTACTTCCTTCTCCTCTTGGAGATCAGCTATTCAGGCCACACGCCTCAGGGCTTTCCTTACGCAAAGTTGTTTTACAAGTGGGGACAAGGATGCTGCCTAACCAATTTGCTCTATTTCAGACTCCACGTGCTTCATAGATCTTGTCTTCATCGTGGACAGCTCTGAAAGTTCCAAAATTTTTCTGTTTGACAAACAAAAAGATTTTGTGGGTAGCTTGAGTGACAAGATATTTCAGTTGACCCCAGTTGGCTCCTTGAAATATGACATCAAACTGGCAGCCCTTCAGTTTAGCAGCTCTGTCCAAATCGATCCACCTTTTTCCTCCTGGAAGGATCTACAGACTTTTAAACAGAGGGTCAAGTCTATGAATTTCATTGGGCAAGGTACTTTCTCTTACTACGCCATTGCCAATGCCACGAGGCTACTTAAGAGAGAAGGGCGTAAGGATGGCATGAAAGTGGCCGTGCTGATGACTGATGGCATTGACCATCCAAAGAATCCAGATGTTCAAAGTATTTCTGAAGACGCCAGAACTGCAGGAATATTATTTATCACCATTGGACTTTCTGCTGTAGTCAACGAAACCAAACTGCGTTTGATATCTGGGGATTTACCCAGTGTACCCATTCTCCTGTTGAATGATTCAACCCTTGTCGACAAAATTCAGGATCGCCTGGTAGGTACCTAACGTGTTGATTTTATGTACATTTCTTATTATAATGCTGATAATTTGTTCACAAATTCTGAAAGGGTAATAAGTCAAAAAGATGAAAGGGGAAAAAAAAAATCTACCTTTGAAATGGAAAGAAGAATCTTGCTGATGTGTCTCTACATTCTTGACAGTTTGCAGCACATAAACCGGGAAGGTACCAGGCTAATTCTCTGTAATTGAATTCCTAACTTTACTATCAGCCAATGCTGAAGATTTTGGAAGGATTCATCTCCGATCATCCATCTGGGACTCCTGTTTGTGCATCGTGGGCTCAGTGAACACTGCTGACTTGTATTCGACTTGTGGTCAAATTGCAATCTGCCATATTTGTCTTAAGTTCTTTTTTTCCCGTTCCACTTGTGCAGAAATATTTTTTGACCCTTTGTCTCACCATTTGCCATAGTATGCTCAAGTGAAGGTCACAGACTTCCATTTTGAAAATTGATCTCCTTGCTTCTTAGGTGTTAACAAGGTCATCTAATTTTAAGTCACGATTGGCGGTATCACTGCTTTTCTTTATTGGTTGTAAGAACCCTTCCTCGCTGCTAGGGAGAACACAAGGCAAAGCAATCAAAACAAAATTCCTCTTCACCACATTCCTCAAGGAGGAACTCCTGGAGATAAGGCCATTGATTTGTTAAGTGTCAAAAATTAATTTGCTTAAAAATACTGATTAAAAAAAAAATTCTTGACAAGAGGGCTAGGCTGATGTGTCCTTTAGGTCCTGAGTACTTCATATGGCTCTCTTCTATCGATTGAAAAAACCTCAGGCCCTCTTTCAGAGACAGTCTTGCTCCTTTTGTCCCTTATCTCAATTCTTTTTCCCAACATTGCTTTGATTTTGTTACTCTCAGGTGCTTTTAGCATGAGACGCTGAGTTTTTCTTACCTAAATCATAGTGATTATGTCTTGAGTGGGGGTATATTAGGCATTGCTCTGAGGGCTTTATATATTTTATTTTATTCAATGTTTACAACAATCTTATGATGTAGGTACTCTTATTATATCTATTTTATAGTTGAAAATTTAAGGCCAGGCAAAGACCCCAGAGTCTGCATGCTTGACCCTGTAAAGTTACACTGGGAGAGAAGAGAATAAATTTTTTTAAGGTTTTCTCAAGCAAAAATTCCTTGAAACAGTTAAGAAACATCCCTCCTCAAAAATCTACTGCTGCTTTTAGCCTTTTGAAACGTGGGCATTAAGGGAAGACGAGGGGGCAGTTCTGCCTAGACCTCGGATGATAGGCTCAGACCCAGGTACCTGGGGTGAATGCTTATGTGAGCATCTCTTCTGCAGGAAAGGGAACATGCAGGGAGGTCAGGCTAACTGCCGAGCCCTGCCTGTGCCTAATTTGAGTCCTCACCACTGAATGAGACAGAAGTTTCCAGCATGTGCAGGAAAGAACCCTGGGGTTGTGACAATGAGTCACCTGCTGCTGCCTGGAGAAGACACAGGACAGGCAGCTCCTTGTTTGGCCAGATGTGTCAGCTCAGGAGGTTCATACTCCCTCCAGATACACCCTAGCTAAGAATTCCTGCCCAACTGAGAGTGCAGGCTCTTGGCAGTACATCCGAAACAAAACTGTTTCTGGGGAAACCGAAAAATGACCAAGCATCCTAATGACTCTGCTCTTCCGTAGCATCCTCTGGTTTCAGCTTGTTTGTTCAGATGGAAGCTCTGTGAACAAGCCATTTCTTAGAAGGAGGTGCCGCTTTCCAAACAAACTGCAGGATCCAAACAGCTTATCGGGGTTTTCCAAGAGATATATACTAAGTATCAATGTTTCAAATGGCCACTGTCTAGGAAGCAAAACTGGACTTTTGCTCAGACTATTTGAAAAAGTCCTTATCTAATCTGTGTCTATTACATCTGTAGTTCAATTTTTTAAACTTTTTATTTTGAAATAATCATGAAGTTGACTTTAAAAAATAAGTTAACTTATGTATTAAGTACAAAACTTCATCTACTTTAAGTGCAAAATTCCGTGAGTTTTTCTAGATGTATTCACCCATGAAACCACCAACACAAATACGATATGGAACATTTCCATCATCTCTAAAAGTTTCCTTGTGCCTCTTCACAACACATGCATCCCTTGTGCCTGAGATACTACTGACCTGACTCGTCAACCTAAATCAGTGTACAGCTAGAATTTTATATAAACGAACTCGCGTCATGTGTCAGGTTCATACTCCCAGTGTAATGATTCTGAAATTCATCTGGGTGGTTTTTTGTATTGTCAGTTTATGCTTTTCATTGCAGAGTAGACTTTAGTTGAATTTATGGACAGAAGTGTACACAGTGAATAGATTTTGCAGGAGCCCAGACAAATCAAGGAATCATTGCATGTTCCTTGGCACTCTATCAGGGAGTACCATGTTAGAACCTCTGAAAACAATTTTTAGTTCTAAATTACCCAAGAGAGACCTGATGATTCCAAAAAGAAAATATTCATGTTTCTGTTTTATTATGATTTACAGAACAGTACTGAACCCTGAAGAAACACATTCAAAACAACCTTCTGGATATATTACTTGGTCCTTTAAAAGAGCATGAGAGAGTATGTGGATATTAAAAAAAATTCTTTATTACCTTTGACATTAAACTTTTTAAAAGTCTTTATGGGAATAACAATTGTAACAAATTGGTCTCTTTATTTGGAGAGTACTAAAAAAAGCATTAGAAAAGTTATGACCAACCTATATAGCATATTGAAAAGCAGAGACATTACTTTGCCAATAAAGGTCCGTCTAGTCAAGGCTATGGTTTTTCCAGTGGTCATGTATGGATGTGAGAGTTGGACTATAAAGAAAGGTGAGCACCGAAGAATTGATGCTTTTGAACTGTGGTGTTGGAGAAGACTCTTGAGAGTCCCTTGGACTGCAAGGAGATCCAACCAGTCCATTCTGAAGGAGATCAGCCCTGGGATTTCTTTGGAAGGAATGACGCTAAAGCTGAAACTCCAGTACTTTGGCCACCTCATGCGAAGAGTTGACTCATTGGAAAAGACTCTGATGCTGGGAGGGATTGGGGGCAGGAGAAGAAGGGGACGACAGAGGATGAGATGGTTGGAAGGCATCACCGACTCGATGGGCGTGAGTCTGAGTGAACTCTGAGAGTTGGTGATGGACAGGGAGGCCTGGCGTGCTGCGATTCATGGTGTTGCAAAGAGTCTGACACGACTGAGTGACTGAACTAAACTGAACTGAAGAAAAACATTAATTTAGTGCATCTTCTCCCTCACAGAGCAAGAAGGGATCAACGTCATCATTTCTGTATCATCTTTAGAATCCTAGGCTTCATTGATTATTAGGATGGTCCACTTCCCAGTTTTTCAAGGCCTCCTCTGTTTAGAGCCTTATTTCTTCCTCTGAGATTTGATAATGGCTCTTTTTCTGCTATATCAAGTTGCAAACATTATTTTTGTCATGGGATTTGTAACCCTTGCCTACTAAGCTCCTTATTCTCACCCCCATTGCCGTCATGCTAGTAACTTTGGCACCTTCCTCACATTTTCTCTGTTCCCTTCTCAGAGCATTGACCTCATGGTCACTCACAAAATTGGCAATTCCAGCCTAGATTTCTTTTTTCCCCACATATCTACCATCATAAAACTCTGTTAATAAAATGCCCCTTCCCTTTGCTCTGATGAAGTCCTTTCTCTATTTATACTTTTTCATTTAAATCACAGTATCCACCTAGACTTTCACTGAACATGCCCTTCGCTCTGGCTTTGACCACGGTCTCCCAACTGTTCTCCACATGGCCTGTCTCTCTGCTTAAGCAAAATGCCTTACTACTCTCCAGGCCTCCAGCTCTGTCCACTTTTTTAAAATGTCCCTCCTCGGTGCTATCTTTGTCTGATTGCCCACATTGGTCTTTATGCCTTTTTTCCTTATCAACTTTGACATGTAGAACAACATTCCACTAATGAGTTGGTCCTTTGCATTCCTTTATTCAAAATCATCCAGAAGGCCAACCATTCCCAAACAACCATCCTATTCCTCCCTCTCTGCCCGCCAAGTCTGGGCTCTCCTTCCCACGCAGCTTGCTGTGCGGTATTCTCTATCACTGGGGTTTATGCACTCCAAGTGTCCTTAGGGAATGCAGCTTTGTTCTTGTTTGAAACAGTCTTATCTATTGTGCGGTTTGGGTCCATTTTTGTTTCCACGGAAATATAAATTCAAGCAAACACAAAAGCCAGAGTTCCAAAAATAATTAGTTGCATTGTTATCGCTTTTAAGCCTCGTGGCACATACATTTAAAGGGTAATGTGGCAAAGCAGAAATTGAATTTTCAAAGGAAAAGCGAAAAAAGTGTAAAATTACACATCTGCCGCACTAGCGGCTAAATTCATGAGTGTAAAATTGATAAGGACATTGCTTAGTATAAAAAGGTGATAAAGGGACACAACTTTGAATTTTTCTTTATTTCAGTAGCTATTTTCAAATATTACAGTCTGACTTGAATTATTAGTTGCTTTACTGCCTCTCTTTCAGATTTCTTTTCCTTCTTTCCCTCTCAGACGACACCAAGTTTCTGATGTATATTTTAAATATTTTCACAATTTGGATCATGTTCTAAGCATTCATCTTCAACTTTCTTTTTCATTCAACTTTTTAGGAAATTTCTCTGTTAAATTATATAAATTCAATACATTGATTTTAACTACTGAGTGGTATTTTGCTTATTGATCCAGTATGTTATTGATGGATATTTTATTTCCAATTTTTCACTATTAAAAAACAATGAATGCTGAACTACACAAGAATTTCTCTAGGGTGTGTCTGGAAAGTATGTCAGGATCACAGGTGGAAGCCAGGACTTGTCCTGGGCAGCCTAGAGATAAAGCATGTAAATTTCAACTTTCTGTGCACAGCCAAATATTCTGGAGAGGGTAATGCTGTTTTACACTAAAATTGTCACTTTAGCTAAGTTTCCATTGTCCAAATGATCTCAGTTCAGTTCAGTTCAGTTCAGTTGCTCAGTTGTGTCCGACTCTTTGCAACCCCATGAATTGCAGCACGCCAGGCCTCTCTGTCCAACACCAACTCCTGGAGTTCACCCAAACTCCTTTCCATCGAGTTGGTGATGCCATCCAGCCATCTCATCCTCTGTCGTCCCCTTCTCCTCCTGCCCCCAATCCCTCCCAGCATCAGAGTCTTTTCCAATGAGTCAACTCTTTGCATGAGGTGGCCAAAGTATTAGAGTTTGAGCTTTAGCATCAGTCCTTCCAAAGAACACCCAGGAGTGATCTCCTTTAGAATGGATTGCTTGGATCTCCACATGACCTACTAGTTCTTAAAGACACAGGTATCTCATCTGCTTTCAGCCTGGGTTTACTTTGCTTAGTAATTTAAAATCACTGGGGTAGGGCAAGAGAAAGAGAGCATAGTTGAGATGCTGATTTTGGTAGATAGGGTCTGTGGCCAGAGTTGGACCGCTCCCAAGACCACGGGGTCAAGCGTCTTTGTTTTATAGACGTGGAAAAGGAGCTGGAGGGATGATATGACTTGCCCACAGTCAGGTGGCTAGATAATGGTGGAAACAGGATGAAAATCCTAGATGACACTTAATTCCTAGTCTAAATTTTTCTCTGATTAAATCACCAGAACTACTTAAAGCAAGTTGCTATACCTTCTCTAAACAATTCATTTGTATCAAAATAAACGTAGAGTAAAAACAAAACTAAAAGGATGCAGAGTCTTCTGTACAGGTACAACTCTGACTTATCTTTAGCTTCCTCATCACATTCTTTATTTTTAACAACTTACAACAAATACTGTAGTGCTTTTGCTTCTGTTTTCTATTTTATCATATGTGAGCTACCCCTCAGATTCAGTCATAAGGCATTAATTTGACACATAAATTCTACCTTCAGGGAGTAATGATTCTATCTGTAAACATAGCTTGTGTCCACTGATTCAGACATGATCTTCTTTTCAGGTAATAATACCCCACTGAACTGGAGTGGAGGAGTGAGGCCTAAAGGTCTGACAAAAACCACATTGCGAATTTCTCTAAACTTATGAATTGAAAGTCATTTAAAAAATATTCTGGCTAATTCATCTCTGTGTGGTTAAGTAGGAAATAGTGCTGAGCTTGGTCAGGTAGCTCAGCCCAAGAGTGTGACCTTGGGCAAGCCACAGCACCATGTCTCAAGTTTCTTTATGACAGAATGAGCCACTGGACCGCACTGACTTCTAAGGCTCATTAATATTTCATGAAGTTATCACCCTAAAATTTATGTTCTAACGGTAAACAATAAATGCACATCTGTATAGGGATAAAATAGCTTCCCTGATAGCTCAGATGGTAAAGAATACACCTGCAATGCAGGACAACCCTGTTCGATTCCTGGGTCAGGAAGATCCTTGGAGAGGGGATAGGCTACATACTCTAGTATTCTCAGTCTTCCCTGGTGGCTTAGATGTTAAAGAATCCGATCTGCCTGCAATGTGGGAGACGTGGGTCCGATCCCTGGGTTGGGACGATCCCCTGGAGGAGGGCATGGCAACCTACTCCAGTATTCTTACCTGGAGAATCCCATGTACATAGGAGCCTGGTTGGCTACAGTCTTTGGGGGTTGTAAAGAGTTGGACACGACTGAGCAACTAAGCACAGCACAGCACATAGGGATAGAAAAATAGAGAAAATACACAATTACATATTCTGCCTAAGTCTTTGTAAACAAAAGAAAATTCTCATTATGGCTGATAGAGCTTGTAGCCAAACTATGGAGATTCTAGAGCTGATAAAAAGGAACAAGAGAGAAAACATGGGATGCAATAGGATGACGTTCCCAGAAAAAAATTATTTTTAATGAATGTTAGTATCCTTCATGTCTTCTATTAGTATATGGCTCAGAGCACTCCTTGGGTGGTTGGCTTGGGCTTTATTGCTTTTACAAGGTTAAAAAGGCTGAATTGCTATTCTTCTTGGAAATTGCATATCCCATTGGGAATAATTAAGGCTAATAAGAAGCTGGAAGCAGAATCATGAATTGAGTTAATGTTTCATTCTTTTTTCCCTCCTAGGACATCTTATTTGAAAAGAAGGTAAGCACCACATGCTTTGATTACTATGAATTACTCCAAAACGCTCACATAATCAAATCAGCATTATAATTCACATTAGAAGGTAAGGTGTGACTAAATAAAAATCCTTACTTTTTTAAAATGAGCTGCTCTATTTTGAGGCAGCCACTTGATTTCTTTTATGTTGCCATATCCACTGCAGGTTGGAAATTTTAGAAAAAGTAGGAAATATTTAAATGATTTTAGACAGTGGTTTTAGAAATCAGTGATAATGCACATGATACAGTTTTGCTTACTTTGATACTGATTCCTTCATCCTAACTGTGTCTCAATACCCATCGCTCATGAGGGTCCTCCACTCTAGTATGCCTTGAGTTGGCCAGGATGAAGTAGTGTTCCTGGCTAATGGACAGGGCTCAGAGTCACCCCTGCTGCCTGATGACTGACTAAGCTCATTCTCCTCCCTGATGGTGGCCACCAGACCAAGTGGCGAAGCAAGCTGGCCAATATTGGTTGGACAGTACTCAGCACAATTGATGACCATCAGCTTGCTGAGGACTGCTGTACTGGACATATGTTTCTGGGTAGAGGGTTTAGAACATCTGAACTTAATTCGAGAAATTGCTTCTTTAACATGAGGACACTTATAATATCACATAAAATACTTAGAAGCCAACCAAAACTTGTAGAGAACCATGCTTCGCTGAATCATACATGGTCAGATACATCACTATTTTCTGTGCCATTTAGAGAGATTTTAAAAAAGCTCTCTGCCAATTAAAATATAATACAGTGCCTTCTTATGAATCACAATTTTTAATTTTGTACTTAAGGCAAGAGTCCTTTTAGATGTACTTAGATATAGATTTTTAAATCCTGTATCACTTTTGTGCATACTTAAGACAGAAAATATAAGCAAATGAAATTGGTTATTTTTGCAACTTCTTTGCATTCAAAGTCGAAATCTTCTGAATCACTTTCTGTCTCAGAGTCATTGCTGCCCTGGCTTTTGCACACAATACCGGCCCCTGTGCCACAAAAAGTATAGGTGACACAGCATTTCTTCAAGTGCTCTGGTTGTGCCTTTAGAGTTTTCTTCCATCTCATTCTGGAAGAGCGGAAGGGCATGTGCAGAAAACACCAGTTTCACCCTGGTCAAGCCTGACTCATAGAATACTTCTTTTGATTTCAAAGATGTGAAAATAAGAAAAAAGATGTATTTCAGAATTGATAAAATACAGTTTAAATCAAAATTTTTCCTATGTTGAGTAAAGCAGTATTTGATATTTGTATATTATTGAGCCTGGATGTGTTATATAGAAGAAAAACAGCAGAAATTCCAAAAGTCCACTGAAAATGTTTGTTTTCTCATTTTAGCTGATGAGTAGATGTTATATATTAATACATCCATTTTTAATGGAGATCTATTTTATTTAACCATGCCAACATTTAATACTTTATTAGCTGGCTCTTCCTAGCTCAGAGTTTTCTTAGAAAAATTTTAGAGGGAGAGCAAAAGCTCCATAAATTTTCAAGGTAAAGTTTCTTCAAGGGAGCGCTCCATTTCATTATGTGTTGAATGAGATTTAATACGCTATATTTCACCGTGTGTTAACATTGTGTTTCATTGTTGATTTAGTGTGAGCGCAAGATTTGTGAATGTGAGAAGGGGGATCCCGGCGATCCAGGGCCTCCGGTGAGTATACTTCTGCTTTGAACTTAGGGTCAGCTCAGGAAGTCCTAACCATGATACTCTATTCTGAAAACACTGGGCTACTTTGTGCTGTTGAAAAGCAAATTGCAGCAAAAACGGAAATGTTGTGTCTTTCTTTTATTCCTAAAGGGATACATTCTGTCCTAAGAAATTAGCTTGGGATTTTACTGACCTGAACTGAGGGCAGATTTGCC
This sequence comes from Bos javanicus, assembly GCF_032452875.1. NCBI lineage: Eukaryota > Metazoa > Chordata > Mammalia > Artiodactyla > Bovidae > Bos > Bos javanicus. The sequence goes on along the minus strand of NC_083871.1, from coordinate 16,163,194 downwards.
TTAAAATCAGATGTTCTTCCCACAAAGGATATTTCAGCACCTCTTCTGCTGCGACAATTGGAGCCAGAATTTCTCAGTACTGAAGTGAAAATATAGGGAAAGGGTTCATATAGGTCCTCGGTGAGCTAGGCAAAGCTTCATCCTACTTCTAACTACAAACAAGTGACTGCTCCAGAACCAAGTGCAACCCCAAAAATGCCTAGTGGGGAGGAAGCCTGTGAGGGAGCTCTGGATTTAGTGAATTGTGTGAGATGGAAGACACCACGTGGCAACCGGAGATAAATGGCAGGATTTGCTAACATGGTTCAGCACTTGAAATGATAATCCCCGAAGACGTGCGCGCTTCCCTTACGTTCTGCCCTAATACCTGGCAGGTGCCATGTCTATTCTGGGAAGGTGCTGGAAACGACATCACAAGGACTGGAGATGCTAGACTCCTCTAACACATGCTTTTAGACACCTCCATGGCGCTCCTTCAGTTTTTCATTTTCTTCTGTGATTTCAAACCTTAGAGGTCAAGAGCCCAGAGGAGACGTTTCACAAAAATGCATGAATAATGTTTTTGAACTGATGCTTGCATTTGGGGGCAAGGAGGGAAATGGGCACAGTGAGTTTCTTAGACTCGGACGCATTTTCTTCTGAGTCCTGGGTCCAAAACCTATATGTTTTCAAATCATTCTACCAACCAAGGCATCAGAAAGAGAGAATGTCTTAATTTTTTTCTTCAAAATACACACTAGATATATCACACGAAAATGTGGCAGTCAGTAGAATCTGATTTTGGTCAGAGCAGAGATTTAACTTCTCCTTCCTGTGCAGTCTTAGATTATACTTGTTACACCAAGAAATGGGCAGGAAAGGTTTGCTTGGGATATTCAATTATGTTTTAGAATAAACAGAAGACTTAACGATTGCTAAGCTAATCTGACAATTTCAGTTGCTCTATTGTTGGAAGAGACTACTGTACCATGTTTTCATAGGAATAGCCATATGTGTACATGTATGCATAGTCACTCAGCCGTGTCTGACTCTTTGGAACCCTCTAGATTGTGCCCTGTCAGTCCACAGCCATAGAACTATGTCATTTAGCATTTATTGAGTGTTCCCAAAACCAGTTCACAGAAGAGTGAGATTTTTGGTGATTTGAGAATAGGAAAATAAAATGCCTTTCTGGAACAAAACTGAAGAACTCTCTTATCCTATCTTTTGAAACTCTCCCTTGGATATCAGGGAGAGAGAGACATTATTTTTTTTTTTTAGCAACTCTAGAGAATCTGCCTGTTCGAGACTGTCATCTTCCTGGTGTGTAGTATGGGAAAGCAGAGTTGAATCTCTGCTTGGTAGGCAAAGTTTTGTTTTTATAATCCTCTCTCATTTTATGGGATGAAGCTGATAAGAAATTACTGTAAGGTGTAGGAAACTAATAGACTGTCTGTTGCATATAATCTTTTTCCCCTTTGCCTTCAGGGTACACATGGAAACCCAGGTATCAAAGGTGAGCGAGGACCAAAAGGAAACCCGGTAAATGACTAAACAGCTTTTCTTTAAACCAATGTATCTCCTTCTAGTTCTACTTAAAGAACAAAAATTGAGGAAACAAAGCATTGTACTTTATGCCAATGCCAAAAAAAATCTGATGATTCCTGTGAAGAATACAGGCTGTTTGCCTCCTGCATTATCTGTCTGGCTTGTATAAACTTATATTTACAAATTCAGAGAAGCATATGGCCATTTCAGTCAATAAATTCAGGAAACCTAGGGAGTTGAATAAAGAGAAACTCATTCTTTTTTTTTAATTTTTAATTTTTTTTAAAATTTTATTTTATTTTTAAACTTTACAATATTGTATTAGTTTTGCCAAATATCGAAATGAATCCGCCACAGGTATACCTGTGTTCCCCATCCTGAACCCTCCTCCCTCCTCTCTCCCCATACCCTCCCTCTGGGTCATCCCAGTGCACCAGCCCCAAGCATCCAGTATCGTGCATCGAACCTGGACTGGCAACTCGTTTCATACATGATATTATACATGTTTCAATGCCATTCTCCCAAATCTCCCCACCCTCTCCCTCTCCCACAGAGTCCATAAGACTGATCTATATATCAGTGTCTCTTTTGCTGTCTTGTACACAGGGTTATTGTTACCATCTTTCTAAATTCCATATATATGTGTTAGTATACTGTATTGGTGTTTTTCTTTCTGGCTTACTTCACTCTGTATAATAGGTTCCAGTTTCATCCATCTCATTAGAACTGATTCAAATGTATTCTTTTAAATGGCTGAGTAATACTCCATTGTGTATATGTACCACAGCTTTCTTATCCATTCATCTGCTGATGGGCATCTAGGTTGCTTCCATGACCTGGCTATTATAAACAGTGCTGCAATGAACATTGGGGTACACGTGTCTCTTTCCCTTCTGGTTTCCTCGGTGTGTGTGCCCAGCAGTGGGATTCTTAAATAATGGCGGTCTAAATTGAGTACTACAATGTTTCATGAATCACTAATACATATTCCAAAACACATTGCTGTTGGCACTTGAGTTTTAAGAATTAAAACTCCTTTATGAATTCCTTAATTCTTTTCTTTGTGTGCCATCCAAAAAAGAAAATCTTTGATTTAAAAAATTATATCATTGTTGGGATGGTCTTTCAAGAGAACAGAAGGAATCATAGGAGACAGATTAGGAAATGTAACCAGGTGAAAATTTAAAGAAAAATTGTATTCAATGAAAAACAATAATTAAAATAAAGAGGAAGACCTGTACAGAAATGTTTATGTCCAATACAATGGACATTGATGTAATTGCTACAATGCATCCGTCTGATGTCCTAAGTCACTTCAGGTGTGTCTGACTCTTTATGACCCTGTGAACTGCAGCCCACCAGGCTCCTCTGTTCATGGGATTCTCCAGGCAAGAATACTGGAGTGGGTTGTCATTTCCTTCTCTAGGGGATCTTCCTGACCCAGGAATCGAACCCATGTCTCTTAGTCTCCTGCATTGGCAGGAGGATTCTTTACCACAAGCACCACCTGGGAATCCCTGCTGTAACGCATAACGACTTTATAAAATAGGTGAGAAATGAATAATTAAATGGTCAAAGGACACGAACAGTTTTCAAGAGAGGAAATAAATCCAGGGAATAAAGAAATAGAAAAATGTCTAATTTCACTGGGTAATGGATGAAATTTAAAGACTGACAATGAGGTGCCCTTTAATACTAATTATTCACATTTTAGAAACTTTGGACTCCAAGGCTCTTGGGGTGTTTTGGAGGTGGGGGGTGGAGGGAAGTTCACATAGTTCATATCTAGTTCATATTGTTTTTTTTCCATATTTTAAATTTTAAAAAGTTTCTTAAAGTAACTAACATATAATTAAAACAATAATAACTAGCAATATGGTGATGAAAGTACTTTCTTCTTCATTGCAAGGGTAACGGCACAAACGCAAACATTTTGGGAATCAATTAGGGACTACATAAGAAGCATTCAAATGTTCAAAATTTTAATCCCAGTAACTCCATTTCTGAGAATAGGTTTAGGGCGTTAATGGAACATATAATAAGGTAGATGCATGAGAGCGTTTTTGCCAATTGCCTGCTTGCCAAAGAGAGGGAACATAAAGTATTCTTGGGTGGCTTTACAACACACACACACACTCACACCCCTACACTCTCCCACTTTCTGCGGATCTGAATGAATGCCATCACGTCTTCTTTTTTGTTTTGTTAAATACCTGTTGTAAGTCTTTGTGACTATTTCATTTATTTGGCTTGTAATTGTGTGCCACATAATATATTTTCCTAAGTCTTGCTGAAATCAAGCAATCAGTCTTCAGGACATTTTGGAAAATATTCCAAAGCCCCTTGGAGAAAAGCCAGAGTGCCTGGCTCCAAGAGAGGGTACAATGGTCTATTTGAGAACAACGGCCGTGTTGTTAAACTAGCATGCGAATCTCGGCCCAAGCTGTGAAAACATACCTGCATTCTGTACCCTGTACGTCTGGCTTCACTTCAAAGGGCAAAGGCTATCTGAACCGCTGTTTTCTTCCCTAGACTGCATGGGGAGAATGTCAGTCAGTGGTCAAGGTCAAAGATACTTTCCCCATTGGGTTGACCTATTAATCTGGGAATTCTGAAGAGTGCATTTTATTGAGCAATCACTTGCTCTGCAGGGCGGTGGAATTTTGACTGAATTTTTTCTTGTCGCAGGGTGATGCTCAAAAAGGGGAACCTGGAGAAAGAGGCCCAGGGGTATGCACATGACTGAAATGCCTTCCTAAGAAAGTAATCCCAGGATGCGAAGATTCGGTAATGGGTCATTGTGACCCCTGCAGTGCAAGTGCAAAAATGATTTATGTCTACCTGTGCTCTGGATGGCTCAGACAGGCAATCAGACAGATTATGATCTCAGAAGCTGCAATGTGAGGAGAAAATACTCTGTCCAAAAGGAGTGAGGATGGGACAGAGTGCTCCACCACATGACGCCCCTTGATGCTCAAGTTGAGATTTGTGAAAGGCTCCAATGAGAAAAATATTTTGCTTTGCTTCTTGTGCTTTTTATAAAAAATAAAAAGATTAATTTAAAGATCCAGGGAGCCTAAGAATTACATCATCCCAACTACGGTTTTGTAAATCCAATTCTACAGGCAAAAGAAGAGATCATTCTAGTTGATTTATCATCCTTAAAATTAGATGAAGTCAGAGACTGAACAACTGAGAAATAATTACTATACATTTCTTCTTTTGCATTTTCCTGGAGAACTGCAGTGGTGTAGCAAATAGCAGAGAGGTATACAGGAACTTAAAAGGAAGCTGTATTATGTTTCTCTCTCAGCTTATCCCCTTGGATGAAAAAGCCCAGGACTCAGACCCAGAGGTTTAAAAAACACTTCTCTTGGCATTTGTAATCAATGTCATGGGAAATTTGATAGAAAGCTTGATAAGCTCAATGGAAATTCCTTCAGAAATTTGTGTTATTCATTCAGGAAAGACTTTATTTTAGGTATGTTCTATGTATAAAACATACTGTTAGTGAAAATAAAATTAAGACAAAGTACTTATTTTCAGGAAAATCCATTATCTCAGAGGAGAGGTAAAACAGCTATAATATGAAGCAGAATGTAAACATTGTAAAAATTTCATGTGTCAAATATTATGTATAAATGGGCATTCAGAGAAAACCAGAGCTGTCAGGGTGGGTTCTATGGGATGAGCCCTCACGAGTTAAGAGGGAAGGACCAGGTCAGATCAAGACAGACCGGGAGGTGGAGGGGTAGGCATTGCAGCTGGAGAGCGCTGTGAGCAGCAACCAGGGGGAGGGCAGTGAGTGAGGAATGGCGAAATGGGGCCTCAAGAGGAGTGTTGGCAGACACAGCCTGAGGGGCCGAGTGGGTGACCCCTGATGCCTGGAAGGCTGGGCTTTGCTGGGTGATGGACTCCCCGTGAGATTTAGATGAGGCACACGGCCCCAGAGCTGTGGTTTTAGAAGATTAATTGGGCCTGGCTCTGAAAGCAAAACTGAAGTGGGGATAAGCAGAACGTTTACTTTGAAGAGGTTTGTTGCTACAGGCTGCATGAGAAGTAACAGGGACGGTAATTAGCTAGAGCTGCTCTGGCCAATGTGAGTCTCCGGCCATGTGTGCTCAACTGGTGGTCAAGACAGGCAAGCCGGAGGGGAGGTGTGCTGGAGGAACGAACTGCACACTGAATTTTGATGACTCAGTATCAAAAAAAAAGACAGAAAATATCTCACTGATAATTTTTTAATATTGATCATGTGTTAAAATGACAGAATTTTGACCTGTTAGGAGACATAAAACATATTATTAAAAAGTAATTTCACCTGTTAATTCTTACATTTTTGAAGTGGCTATGAAGGAACTGAAAATGACATATGTGGCTCACGTTATATTGGACAGAACTGAGCTACGGTGACGACAAAACAGAAAGGAGGGGAACACTGTGAGAACCACGAAGGTGCAGAAATGCGGGGATGTGGTGACTAACTCTACCTCAGCTGTTCAGCAAGATTTACTGAGCGCTTGCTATGTGCTGGGCCCTATACTGGGTGAGGGGGAAATGGAGGTGAGCAAGGTAGAGAGATCATGCTTCATGAAGTGTTCACGCAGCAGGAGGCGATCAATAGGTGAATCAGTGAATAAGAATTCCAGTCAGTGAGAAGGTTCAGTTCAGTCACTTAGTCACGTCTGACTCTGTGACCACATGGACTGCAGCACACCAGGCCTCCCTGTCCATCACCAACTCCCAGGGCGTGCTCAAACTCATGTCCATCGAGTCAGTGATGAAAATGCAAACAAGGTCACATGGGCTCCTAGGCAGAAAGAGCAGTAGGTACAGAAGCACTGAGGCGGAAGAAGCTTGGGGGGCCCAGGAAATGGCAAGAGAGCCAGAGCTTGAGGGAGAGTCGGGGGTAGGAGATGAGGCTGTGAGGTAGGCAGGGGCTGGATCACATGGGCCTTGATTTGTAACTAAGGGCCCTGGGGCCCACCTGAAGGTCCAGGGGTGGAAACTCTGCGCTTCCACTGCATGAGGCATGGGTTCGATCCCTGGCCAAGAAAAGTTCCTATGCTGTGGCCAAAAAAAACACAAAACAACATTGATTATACACATAGGTGTAATTACCAAAAAACAATAACCTCTGTATGAAACTAAGTGTCCTGGAAGCTGTTGGAGAATTTTAATTGGTTGGATTAAAAGCATGGAAGGGGCAAGTAGAGAGACAAGATGATAATAAACTTTTGATTTCTGTCTGATTTGAAACACGATGGTACCATTAATAGAAATAGGAAAGTCAGAAACAAATTTTGCAGAGACCAATGAGCACAGCGTTGACTGCCTTAAATTTGAGTATTTTAAAACTAGCAAGTAAAACCAGGGATTTCAGGGAAAAAACTAAAAAGAAAACAAACACAAAAAAAACAAGAAAATAAAACAGGAAAAAAATTATACTATAAAAAATAATATTCCTTTATTTTTGTAAACTGTATTGGCTCCTTCCTAAATACAATCTCACCTCTCTGAACATAAAATGATGACAGGATTTTAAATATGATGGTGGGTTAGAAGGTTCCTGAGATGGGAAGTCCAAGATTCCTGAGATGGGAAGTCCAGCTTTTTTTTAGTGCTGCAGACATGAATTGTTTTTATAAAGAACACCAGTTTAACTATGGCCTTTAACTTTAAGCACTATACTAAACCTTAAACCATTTACGTGAATAAGCGTTTCCAACATGGATTAAATTGTACCATAACATTTCCTTCGTTTTACTAGTTTTACTCTTCAATTTCTCAGTGACTGCACATTTGGAGAGAAGTGTTACTTGTTTCCTAAAGTTTTCCTTTTTATCTTTTGTAAAAAAGTCCTACACAACAAAATTTTGTACTCTGACTCACATGTAACTACACTTACATCTTGTTTATTCCACTGGTTTCTCCAGCTCATTTAAAAATATGCCTTGCAATTCTATTTTTATACTTGGAAACTGTAGTTGTGTGAAAAAGACACTCGATCCAATTAAAGACTTGGTGTTGCTTAAAGCTGGTAATTTCCCAATCAGGTTAAAATTCAGTGTCGTGTTACTTAAAGGACTGTGGGCAGTGACACAACGGAGAAGGCTGTGCAGGGTTCCCAAGACTGACACACAAGAGCTGCAGAATCACCAGCCCCTCATTTAGCGCGGGATAAAATATAGTAACTTAAAGGCCACTGTCTCACCAGGGTTGACAAAGGAACCATTCATTTCCGTGATGCTCTATATTCGAGACTGATTTTGAAAGGAGGACCTGAATGGATATAAATATTTACGGGTATTTTAAAGGTCATTATCTCAGCTCGTTTCCAAAGCCAATTTCTCTAACAGTCTCCATGGAACACCCTCAGCTGTGAGAGTTCATAGTTCAAACGTCAATAGGACAATTTTGAAAGGGCTGTTACAGGTTGTCCCTGCTACAGTGAGTCTCAGTGTATAGTCTCTCCTTTAGCTCTGGCCGAAAGGGTAAGAAATTGGGCTTGAAAAAAATATGTGGAACTAAGAATAGACTATAATAAAAGGAAACATAGGTTCTTTTCTTCCCTCTACTATATACACATTCCCTAAGAGCAAAGATAAGTGAACGAGCTTATCTTTACCTGGTCTTACTTTCCAAGACTGTACAAATGTGCTTTGTTATACTTTATAAATGAAAAGTATCAGATACTTCCTCCAACTACGCCTTCTAATACCGTATTCTACTTTTCTTTTTTAATTAGGGAATCCCTGGGTACAAGGGTGAGAAGGTAAGTTGGTAGCAACAAATAGAATTTCATAAAGAAAAACAGAAACATAACTGTATTTATATATTCGTGTATGTGTGTTAGTTGCTTAGTCGTGTTGGACTCTTTGCGACCCCATGAACTGTAGCCCACCAGGCTCCTCTGTCCATGGGATTCTCCAGGCAAGAATACTGGAGTGGGTTGCCATTTCCTTCTCAAGGGGATCTTCCCAACCCAGGCATTGAACCCAGGACTCCTGTATTGCAGGCAGATACTTTATTGTCCAGGAAGCTCATTTCTATACTTAATAAAAGTTATTTTCCCTTATTTTTGGAAGTCTGGATTCTCAAATTCCTAATTACATTTTTAACTCTGTTAACATAAAATAATAATAGAACTTAAGATATGGGTATATGCTATAAAGAATGGAAGGTGGCCCAAGATTCCTGAGATCAGAATCCAGTCTCTCTTAGCCCTGCAAATATGAATTGTTTTCAATAGAGAATCCTGACTTTTACAGCCATGCATCACAAGTATCCAGCCCAAAAGTTTCTATGTACAAGAGGATACAGCAATACTACAATTAGGCTAGTCCCTTGGCACTTAGCTCCCTATGAAACATAGACATAAGACTGTCTACTGGGGGAAAGAGGATGGATCATCCTGCTTAAGCAGTAAAGAACTACTTATTTCATTTTGTCAATCATCTAGGTAGAGCTTGCAGGAGAAGTGAATTTGACAAAGGTTATGAGTTGTTATTTTATGATTATTTGGAAATTACAAATTATGACATCAGTTCAGTTCAGTTCAATTCAGTCGCTCAGTCGTGTCCAACTTTTTGAGACCCCATGAATCGCAGCACGCCAGGCCTCCCTGTCCAGAACCAACTCCCAGAGTTCACCCAAACTCTTGTCCATCGAGTCAGTGATGCCATCCAGCCATCTCATCCTCTGTCGTCCCCTTCTCCTCCTGCCCCCAATCCCTCCCAGCATCAGAGTCTTTTCCAATGAGTCAACTCTTCGCATGAGGTAGCCAAAGTACTGGAGTTTCAGCTTTAGCATCATTCCTTCCAAAGAAATCCCAGGGCTGATCTCCTTCAGAATGGACTGGTTGGATCTCCTAATTATGACATCAAAGTGATTCAAAAGAAATGAATGTGTTAGACTGGAGTTCAGAAATCTTTGAGAGTGTTCAGTTGTTCATTGGAGAAGGCAATGGCACCCCACTCCAGTACTCTTGCCTGGAAAATCCTAGGGATGGGGGAGCCTGATGGGCTGCCATCTATGGGATCGCACAGAGTCAGACACGACTGAAGCGACTTAGCAGCAGCAGCAGTTGTTCATTCCTAAGTTTATGCTGCTATTATTATATGCTCACCTTGTCAGATAAGCTATTTAAAATCAGAACATGTCGCTATTATTCATTCTGTCTTAAAACCCTCAGACCTGAGCAAGTGAAAGTGTTAGTCGCTCAGTTGTGTCTGACTCTCTGCGACTCCATGACTACAGCCCACCAGGCTCCTTTGTCCAAGGAATTCTCCGGGCAAGGATACTAGAGTGGGTAGCCAGGGGATCTTGCTGATCCAAGGATCGAACCTGGATGCCCACATTGCAGGCAGATTTTTTACCATCTGAGTCACCAGGGAAGTCCAAGGCCTGCGTTACAGGGTCCTGTTCTGGGTCCCCTCCAATCTCCTCACTCGTGACGGAGCCAGGAGTCTGCAGGGTGAGAGGCCCATGCCCCCTCCTCCCGGATCATACTCTGGGTAACAAACACCCTAGAAGACCCTGCCAAATGGCCTGAGCCCGCTTCAAAGGCTCACACAAACCTGTTCCCCATGTCCATCGTCTTCCTAGCCCTGAGGGAAACCAAATGGAAGCTTTGCTGGGGCAGGAGGGGCCCATGGAGGGGGCTTTGTTATGCTGCTTCAGGCACCTTCACAGACACACACTCATAGCTTCTTTTGCTGTGGAAGGGGCTGGAGATGGGAAGTGCAGTGGGAGCTGGGCTGTAGGTCGTGGGCAAAGGTCTCCCACGTGGACCTCTGAGGAATTCCAAAACTCCTTTAACTTTTTACTCCTTTTGTAGGTTCATTTGCCAAGAAAGGAAGTTAGAACAGTACTAGTTTATTAGCTTGACTTCTAACTTTCAGCTGCTTAGATACATGGTATGTGGGCCTCTGCTTGCACTCTTGCCCCAGGGCCCTTGTAAACATTAGAGTTAAACCTACATACAAGCAAATAAATACATTCCTAAACTGGAAATGTTAGGCCTTAAAGGGGAAGAGTGTAAGAAATGCCATGATTCTGTACTTGGCCATAAGAACATGAACAACTCAATATCTTAGAATGCCTGTTTTTTTCATCTGTATAGAACTGGATCAATGCAGGCCTCCCTAATTTATCAGGCTTTCTCGGTGGTTCAGTGGTAAAAAATATCCACCTGCCCATGCAGGGGATGTGGGTTCTATTCCTGAGTCAGGAAGATCCCCTGGAGAAGGACATGGCAACCTGCTCTACTATTATTGCCTGGGAAATCCCATGGACAGAGGAGTCTGGTAGGCTACAGTCCGTGGGGTCTCAAAAGAGTCAGGCATGGCTTATGACTAAACAAACAATTTACAGGGTGATTGGAAAGTGAAATAGAAGATGTCAGAGTGAAAGGACCCTGAACTATCCACATTCAAGCCAGAATTTCACCAGGAGAAGTAGCATCAGAAATTGGAGGCTGGGAACAGAGCTAATCCATTCAGAATTTTCTGAAGTGCTTGCTCTCAGGAACTTTGTAACTGTGACCATTCCACAGGGATTACTGAGCCCACCAAAGAAGAAAATGCCTTTGCAGAGGCAAATAACATGAGTACAGTATTTTCATTGATGGGAATCGACCCCCAAACCAATGCTGCCTCTCAGGACCCTGTAGCTAACAAATCTGTCTGGACAAATGGAAAGTGAGTTTTTAGCCAAAAGAATTTTGAGCATATTTACAGTACTTTTCTGTTTTATATTTTGGTGGTTGGCTCATTTTATTTCCATTCATATTTAATTCCACTCATTTTACTCCACAACAATAAATTAATTGCTTTCTAATTGATTCTTCAAGAGTGATTTTCCATTTGCATTGAGAAATAAATGTTCAGCTTGTTTTCAGGGAAAGCTCAGTTTTTCCTGGGTTGGGCTGACTCACAATATGAAGGGGAGAGAGGACAGATTGCTTCTGAATAGAGGCATAGTTGGATCTAAAAATTGTACCTCCCTCTTGCCTGCTGCAGATGCCAGCAATATACCAGGCAGGACCCCAGGCAGAGGTGTCAGGTTAGTGAAGAGTAACTTGCAGACCATGGCAGCATGCCCTGTGCAGCTCTGGGTGGTTGAGGAAGAACACGGACTTGGGTGTCTAACAGACTCAAGACTGTGGTCATCAACAAGCTGCTTAATCTGTCTGAGCCTCATTTTCCTTGTGATGAATGGAGACATATATGCCATGCAAGGCTGTTGTGGGGATTAGCAATAACATCAAGACATTTTGGCACACACTCTGCATCCATAATTGGTGGTCACAATTATCATTTCCCTTCTTAGAGCAAAGTGTGGTCAGCAGGTTGGCTGTCAACCTGCAAACTGTTGCTATTTTGTGTTGAGCTGAAGCTTGCAGCAGAGTATAACTCCACTGTATCACTAAACGTCCAGTTTAGCTTAGCTGACATTTTTCATAGCAAGATTTCCTTAATGAAGGAAGCAGGGCAGTGACGTTCACGCTAGCATAAGTTGCTTATGTCATTGTGTATTAGCAGTTCAAGACGCATGCTCTAGAGCAGCACAGAGATAATAAAACAGCAGCAGAAACAGAAACTCGTAGTGACGGCACTGGATTAAGTCATTGGCTGGCATGGACATTGACGTAAATCATTTAACCTCCCCAACAGAACTGCCTTCTCTTAAAAATATGAATTGCCTGGAGGCTCAGAATAAATAAATATATACATGAACACACTTTGAAAATTCTAACTTTAGTTGTTTTTCTAATTGACTTTGTTACCTTTAAATTCTAATTATTAAAAGTCTTAGAAGTCTGATATAATGGATTAGTATTCAGAGGCCCCAGTTCTCATTCTATCTGAGCAAGTTACATTTAAATCACAAATGTTCATTCTGTGAAACTGGGCTAATACTATCTACCTCAGACATGATTTACATTATTAAATGATTAAAGATTTACATCAGTGATTTAAATGATTTACATCGATGTCAGATTAACTGAGATAATGTCTGTAAAATAACACTAATAATAAACAGTAAAGCATCATTTAAATGTTAATTTTTTCCCCCATTAATATTCCAGGAAAGGCAGGACCGTAGGCTGAGGTGATGGAAAACACACAGCACGCTTGCCACCACCCCTGACTCTCTCTCTCAGTGCAGACCTTGCTCATTCATTGTGGCTCCCTTCTCTGTCAAGTCAGAACCTTTTCCTCATGGATTTCTAGGCAAACGCTACTAATTGATCAAAGTTGGTGCTCAGGCCAGAGCATGTGGTGTTGTGGAAAGAACAGGATCTCTGAGTCTGAGTAGACCTGGTTTCAGACCTTGACTCTTCTTTACTAGCTCAGTGATGGAGTGAAGTTATCTTATTGAGCTTCAGTTTCCTCAGGTATAAAATAAGATCAAAGTGAAGGGGATTAGGAGGTACAAACTGCCAGTTATAAAATAAATAAGTCACAGGGAATATAGGCAATATTTTAGAATAACTTTGGATGGTGTGGAATCTATAAAAACGTTGAGTCACTATCTTGTACACTTGAAACTAATCTAATATTGCAAGTCAACTATATGTCAATTAAAAAAAGACATCTAAAGATCAAATTGCAAAAAAAGAAAAAAAAAGGAATGGCAAAACTGATCTCATTGGGCTGTAATGTGGATTCAATTAAATCACATATATGCAAAGGGCATATAATATATGGTAGATGCTAATTAAGCCTTGGTTTCTTTCCTCTTAATTTCATCCATGTCTCAAAAATGTGAAGCCTCATTAGGTGGTATTACTAATTTGATTCTGTCAAGTTAGGAATGACTCAAGGATAAAATTTTTCAGAGTTCAATGCCCAAACAACCCACAGTATTGAGGATAAAATTGTGTTTAATTCATCAGACTGCTGTCATAAGATTCTGCTGGGAATCTTATAAAAAGAATCCTAACACTGAATGACCGTCGTCTTTATCTTGTGTATTTATTTTTTAGGGTGAACGTGGAGAATGTGGTAAACCCGGCATAAAGGGTGACAAAGTAAGGAACATGCTTTTAAAATGCTAACAGCTGTGATCTCTTGGGAATGAGTTTCCTAAAGAGGAAATCCTGGGAAGCATAATGTTGCTCTCACTACTGGAATTAGAGCGTCACCGTTCAATTTTCACATCTGTGAAACATGAAGCAGAAAACAAAGCCACCCCTAACTTTAGTTAATGGAGCCCACACACGCCTCTGTGGCACCCTAACCTTTGAGACCAGGCCCACTAAATGTTAATGGTGAAAGAGTAACTTAACTGGCAAAGTCAGTTCAAGATCCAATTGGATCAAAGTGGAATAGTTTTCCAGATGTAAATTAAACCCTGAGAACAAGCACCTTCGAAAATAGAATGAACACTATGAAATAAGTTAATGAACTACTTTTCAATAATAGGGAAGAACTAGACATAGAAAGGGGTTTGAAACTGAAAATGCAGCCAACCACAGATAACTGAGTAGTTATTTACCTTCATTAGAAAATAAATATGAATAAAATATGTAAACTGGAGACAGCATTAAAATGTTAAGGAGTTCCTTAATGGACCAGAAATACATAGTGTATTTGAAACATGATAAAGGATCCAAAAAAGTACAGAGTGAAAGTAAATAGTTTTCATTACAATTAACTGTTAACAGCATGCCACCAACATAATGAAGCGCTTCAGTATCCATCTTTTAATTATGGGAAGAGTCAAGGAGAGAAAATGAGGCAGAAGGTAAGAAGAAAAGCAGAAAATAGTGACCCTGGCCTATTATATACTAAATAGCTTGAACTTTCTGAAAGCTTTTAAACTACTGTAGAGTTAAAGGACAGGTGAATCTGAAAAATGTAGGCTTGGTAATTATCTCTGGGAAAAATGAAAGGTGTGATAATGAATGGATTCTTCCCAGAGAATAACTGAAAACGGGAGATGGACATGGACTTGAAAATACTGAAGAAGGGACACACGGAACAGAAATGAAAGTCGAACAATAACTGGGAAAACTCTGTGAAATAAAAATGGCTGACAAAGATTTAAAGTCGTTCATTGACTAAGATGCCAGGGATTGTTAAATGCCCTATTATTTTCAGTGCTAGAAAGAAAGAAAAGTACTGACTATAAATGTAAGATGGCATTGATTGTATCATGTATTCCAATATCAGAGATGTAAAAATCTGAAAAAAGGCATGTCTAAAGTCAAAGAAATATAATGTCCTTGACATAATGAGTTCATGTAAGTTTACATGTAAAATGTACAAAGAACAGGAAAAAACATAAAACAGAAAATATAAATGGATAATAAATGAACATATAAGCAGTCAGAGAAGTAAAATTTAAAACATTAAAATATTTTAGCAATAAAATATTAAAAATATAAAGTAATACATAATACTCAGTATTGATGGGGGTTCTATAAAATGAAGATGTATTCTCTCTACTCAGGTAGTGGGAATGAAAATCTGAACACACTTTATGGAGGAAATGTTCCTTTATCTTTCCATATGTGGAGAGACAAAAGAAAGTGAGAGAGAGCCTTAAATGTGCTTCAAGTTCTTTGCCAATCATCATCTTCTGGGAAATTATCCTCAGGGATAAATCAGAAGTTGAACAGAGATTTATACACACAGATATTCACTATAATATTGCTAACAATAGAAATCATCGGAAACAAATGTCAAAACTGGGGAAATGAGTAATTATAATTATGATAGATTCACATTCTTAGATATTATTCCGTTTACTAAGAGTTTTTAATGACATGCAAAATATTTTTGACCGAATGGAAGACCAGATAAGTAGGACACAAAATTTGATATACATTTTGATCAAATTATTTAAAGAAAAAAATCTATTGGGAACAATATTGTATGAAAACATGCCTAAAATGTTAACAGCAGTTGCCTCTGTGTGATTGTTGTCCATGAATTTACTTTTTTCTATAATTGTCATGGTATAACTATTATAAATAGGTTACATTTTGGTAATTAAAAAAATTAGAAATTTGAGAAAAGAGAGACTAGATTATACTCTTATAAAAAGAAACTTTAAAGGGCTTCCTAGTTAACAGACATATTGAAATATTTTGTTAGAAGAGTATTAAGTATAAACTGTGTTTTGCCAAGTTCCATGTCCTGAAGATGGGGAAAAGAGTGATGTATATATTGTGGAAACTCACTTAATTTAACTGATATTGCCTTGTTGGAAGAATACGAATTCCACAAAGTATACTGCTTTCTAAGAATTCTTAAGAAATACATTTTAAAAATTCTGATCAAAATGTCAAATACATATAGGCAAAGACTTAATCCAAAACTGTGGTTTCATGGATTTTCTTACTAAAGGAAAACTGGAAACCAAGGTGGCTTGTTAATAATTACCATTTTGTTAACAATGAATCTGATGTTTGGATAAGCTGCAAAGACTGGCCATTACTGAGAATAAAGTCCCTTCTGTGCCACCTAAGATCACTGCAAACTAAATAGATATTTAGAGTATCTTACTACTAATTTTATTTCACAGGGATCCCCAGGACCAAATGGACCAAAGGGACCCAGAGGAATTCAGGTAAGGGAGTGAAAACCAAATCTAAGTCTATTAGAATCATCTAGGAAGCTTTTAAAATCCCTTTGCCCACTTGTACCCTCTACCAATTTAGTCAAAAGATTCCCAGGTAATTACAGTATTTTGAATAATCCAGGCTCCCTCAAGATAGTTACCAGCAGGTGAGTCTACTTAGTGAGTAGCTAAAGAGTAAAAGTTAACAACAACAAAAAAATTAGAGTCTAGGAAGATAAAAGCATAATGTCAAAGCAATTGAAAACAGAATGTACCTATGTTTGCACTGCTGCTGGGAAAGCTATGCATTTTATCTAAATTACAGCATTTGTATTGTTCCATCATA